>NC_134706.1:66217584-66885917 GCF_043290135.1 Rhipicephalus microplus | reverse complement strand
ATCCCCAGTTCTTGGAAAGAAGCCATTGTTATCCCTATACAGAAACAGGGAAAGGATCTACCTTCAGTTGCACGTTATAGGCCCATAGCCTAAACTGGTTGCCTGTGTAAACTTTCTGAAAAGATGATCAACCATCGGCGGCTACATTACCTGGAATCAAAAATATTGCTTGACCCCCACCAGTGCGGTTTTCGAGAGGGTCGTTCTACAACTGGCCACCTCATACGCACTAAGACAAATATTCGTGACTCTTTTACACATAAACAATTTTTCCTTTCCGTCTTCCTTGACATGGCAAAAGCGTATGATACTGCATGATGGTTAGGAATAATAAGGGATCTGTCCCAACTAGGTATACGTGGAAGATGTTAAGCATAATAGAGAGCTACCTGTCCAACCAAACATTCCGTGTTCGCGTCGGTAATGTTCTCTCACGACCATTTCTCCTGGAGACTGGAGTACCACAGGGTGGGGTACCAGAGTTGCTCACTCTTTATTATCAAAGTAAACTCCTTAAGTCTCTGGGCACAATGTGTTCTACTAAGTCTATGTCGATGATATGCAGATTGGACTTACATCCTGCAGCTTAGCAATATGCGAGCGGTAACTTCAGTTTGTCATAAATGGGTGTCGCAATTGGCGGATGAAAATGGGTTTAGCCTCAACCCAGGAAACATTTGATATATATTGCTTGATATGTGAGGTTTTAACGTCCCGAAACCACCATATGGTTATAGGAGGCGCTGTAGGGGAGGGCTCCATAAATTTCGACCACCTGGGTTTCTTTAACGTGCACCCAAATCAGAGCACGCGGGCCTACACAATCTCCAGCTTCATCGGAAATGCAGCCACTGCAGCTTGAATTCAATCCCGCGACCTGTGGGTCAGCAGCCTAGTACCTTAGCCACTAGACCACCAAGGCGGGGTGCCCAGAAAAGAGTAGCTGTTTACTTTTCTCTAAAAGGAGAGGCCTGCACCCAGATTCGAACATTTATTAACAGGAACAACAGGTGCACGTAAAAACAGAACATAAGTTTTTATATGTAATTCTAGACGCGAAATTGTCCTTTGTACAACATATAAAATACCTGAAATAGGTGCCTGAAAACAATATTTATTTAAATGTTTTGCCTTGTACAACATCGGTAAGTGATTCCGATTGTCTACTGAATCTCTGAAAAAGCCTCACACTCAGTCTAGACTACGGGGCAATTATTTATCGCCCTGCGACACCGACCACATTGAGGATGCTTGACCGTGTCCACCACCTAGGCATTCGTCTTTCGACGGGTGCTTTTCAAACAAGCCCTGTTGAAAGTCCCTATGCCGAATTAAATGAATGGTCCCTTCATTTGCAGAGATCCTACATTTCTTTCGTATATTTTCTCAAGGTTAACGCAAATAATGAACATCCCACATACATTATTGTAAATGAATTGTCTAGTTCTCAGTTATTTCATAATCGTCCCGGATTGAGAACACCATACGTGTCTGAAGCCTTGCCGAAGAAATGGAAGTAACACTGTTTGAACAACGCATGATGTCACGCGCTGTACAGCTGCCGCCATGGCAATGGCCGCTTATAGACTCTGATATATTCTTCGAGGAAATTTTCAAAACACAAGCCTATCGCACACATCCGTATGTACTTCCTGGAACTTCAAGACAAATATAAGTGCCGCGAATATTACACAAATGCGTCGAAGTCTCCCACCGGTGTGTATCTATGTAGCAGTTGGTCTATCTTCTTCGAAAACTGGTACCTTCCACCGAAACTCAAGCATATTTACAGCGGAAACGTACGCGATCCTGGCGACGTGTAAACGCAATAATGAAGTAAGCTTACACCAAGCTGCTGTTTATACAGCCTCATCAAGCGTTGTACAAGCTTTGAAAACTCGACAGCAGAAAAACCTTGCAATCGTCTCACTTTACTCACTGCTATGCACACATCATGTATCTAAACAGCATATCGTAACATGCTTGGTGCCACGACACAATAATGAAGTAAGCTTACACCACGCTGCTATTTTTACAACCTCATTAAGCGTTGTACAAGCTTTGAAAACTCTTAAACTGCACAAAAACCTTGCAATAGTCTCACTTTACTCACTGCTATGCACACTTCATACATCTCAACAGCATATCGTAACATGCT
The DNA here is from genome assembly GCF_043290135.1 of Rhipicephalus microplus. NCBI lineage: Eukaryota > Metazoa > Arthropoda > Arachnida > Ixodida > Ixodidae > Rhipicephalus > Rhipicephalus microplus. The sequence goes on along the minus strand of NC_134706.1, from coordinate 66,883,759 downwards.
TTGTGCTGCGGAATCGCGAGATTGAAGGAAACGTGTTAGCAGATCAGCTAGCTGCAACTGTCTGCGAAAGCGCTGCTGAAGCATTCATAGCTGCCTCGGCGCTAGACTCAAACTATTCCTAAAACAAAGGCTGAGTACTTATTGGCAGAGCACATGGGACACACAAACACAAAATAAGCTACATCTCAAAAAACCAAATCTTGGAAAATGGGCACCAGTATCGAAGTCCCGCCGCACACAAGTAACAATCAGCAGGCTTAGAATAGGACACATATAAACTACAAACTCTTACCTAATGTCCGGTGGTGATCCAACAATGTGCGATAAGTGAGGTGAAACTGTTACTATTCTCCATATCCTCATTCAGTCTTAGTGCATCCTATCAAATAAAAGCACTTTCTTTTAACCTACATGGAGCGGATGCCTTTTCATCCTGTGATGTTCATCGGTAGGGGTCCACTTTTTAAACATGAGTCACTTTTCGCTTTTTAAAAAAAGATGTTCACTGTTTTTACGTGGTTTATCCTGGAAATCCGCAGCACGGTCTCTGACTGAAGGTCCCTGTCATCACAAAATGCACTAGCTGCATCACAAGCTACATCACAAAATTCACTTGTCTTGCGGCCCTTGGACACAAGGGTGGTTCACGAGACATCTGTGCTCATACCACGTCTCATGATTTTAATATCACAACCGTTAGCTGCTCATTTTGCTACGCACATTTCATGACACACTCATAATTTTGAATAATTGTTTGTTTTAGTCGCTTTTACGGTAAAGATTTTTAGGCCACTGTACAGCCTCATACAATTACATTGTTCACATTTGTTGTCTACTGGAATGGCACTCTTTGGCCATCAATTGGCCCTCGCGCCAATAATACCACATTTATACTTCATCAGCATCACTTTAAATTTTGAATATTGTTTCTTCTTTTCATTTTCTGATCATGCATTCTTTCGTTCCAGCACCACCGATTAAACCACGTAAGTACTATAAACGGTTTTGTTCGTTTACCAGCAAAACATGTCACACAAGACAAAGATAACCGGCAGTAAAACTTGCAAACTCTCTCTTCTATATAGCAACTTTTTTGCTAGAGTTTGTTACAACATTAAGGTTACGTCATTTTCTCCACAGAGGAGATGCACACAAAACTGCCGCAATGAGCGTGCACTCCAGACTGACGTCATGAGCCGGTTGGCCATTGACCTCACCTGTAGAAAACGTTGCGAGAACAAAAACGGAAATATTTCTTTAGTCGCTGAGGCAATCGGATGCCGCGCTGAGGTCGTCTTGGCGGGGCTTCCGCTGACTTCCTAAGTCTTATCGACTGTAAGTTATAAGCTGACGTTCACCAAATAGAAGTTGATGACATTTGCATGTGCTTACGCCTGATTAGTTAGTGGTCAATATTTCCCTATATTACGCGCTAGTTTATTAGACCAGCATGAATATCACTTCCAACTACGTTCGACCCATAAGGCAGGAATGTTATGGGTAGTAACTCATGCCACTCACTATTCGTGCTATGGTATTAACGACACGAGGGTGAACTAATCCATTTTTCTATTACAGCTCCTGTGGGGAAACCAAGTAAGTCGGGAACATTATCGAGGTGTGTTTCGTCTGCCATTGAGTGGTGATGCATGGTCACAATTATAGCAACAATAACAACGGTTGATATTAACAATCGATTTATTAGCGTCTGTACAAGTATTCCAAAAACGCAGCGACACCTGAGAACGCTTTCGTAAGCAAGTCACCTGACGCTGCATGCACGAATTCAAGTGAATGGTAGGATGCGGTAGGGAATAAATGAGACAGCCTTAGTTCGGGATGCGGCTAGATCAATGTCCGGGCCAGACCTCTCTGCTCCGCAATCACTCCCAGAACCTCTCGGGGAACAACGGCGGCACACGTTGCTCAACGCCTGGCTAGCCATGCTATCTAGCAGGCATGGCCATCTAGCAGGCTAGAGAGACTACTGAATAATCCAGCAGCTTCTCTGGCCTGCTGAGTAGATATGTATGCTGGATAGCATGGATAGTCAGTAGCCACTCTCGCCTGCTGGATGCCATGCCTGCTGAATAGCACGAATAGACAGTAGCCTCTCTGGCCTCTTTAATAGCCATGCCTGCTGAATAGCATGCATAGCTAGTAGTTTTTCTCGCCTGCAGAATAATATTGTCTGTTGAATGGCATAAATCGCCAGTAGCCTCTCTTGCCTGCTGAATAGTATACCTGCTGAGTAGCATGGATTGTCAGTAGCCTCTCTCGCCTGCTGGATAGCTATTCCTGGTGAATAGCATAGATAACCAGTAGCCAATCTGGACTGCTGAACAGCCATGTCTGCTGGATAGCATAGCTATCCAGTAGCCTCTCCCGCCGGCCGGATAGCCATGTCTGCTGGATAGCAAGGGTAGTCAGGACCTCAGCAGCGTGTGACGCTGTCACTTTTCTAAAGGTTCTGGGAGCACTGGCAGAACACGCCGCTCAGCTCTGATCTACAGGGCGGGAGGGACAGAACATACAATTATTACTCTGAATTCACGCATGCATTAAACCATGCAGCACCCAAAAATAGTACAGAAACGTTACAGGCTTGTGTGCTGTAAGTGCGCAAAGTTTCATGGGGGTACCTTAAAGACAAATCTCCGCTACAACTTAAGAGAACAAAATGTAAGCCTTACCAACAGGTCGGCAGATAACCTGCCTCTCTATTGAAAATGCTGTTTGTGGATGTTGGATTTACTGGCGGTCAAAATAGGAGTAATAGTTGATGGGATGGAAATGGATAACGTGTAGACAATAGTGAATAATCTGGAAACTGTGGTTGCCAGATTGATTATAATATTGAATGCGCACAGAAATGGTGGCAGATGGTGACTGGTGGCGAGCTGCCTTTGGTGTTCAACATGACCAATGATGATGAAAATGGAAAAGACTGGCAGATGGTGACGATGGAACATATTTTGGGGTATGGCTTTATGCAATTATTGTGGCATGATGGAAATGGTTTGCATTTTGTGCATGCATTCATCTCAGTTTGGCATCCACGATGTGATTCTCTTTTGGTATATGTAATGGTCTAGAGGTGTCAGTGAAAACAGTAACACTCAGTTTGTTACATCGCCGCACTGTTGTCAAGAACTAAATGACGTCTGTCTTCTCTTCGAATGAAGTAGACAAGAAAACATCCGCCGCCTAATAGCGCCATGCCAGAAGCATATCTCTAGCAACTTTCGCTCACTCACTCACCATGTCGGCACTTTAGGTTAACAGTGAGGAAGCTTCCTAAGCAAAAATGCACAAACTGCAACCTTTAGAAATCACCAGTGCCGAGATAGGTTTCATTGAACATGACTTTCAGCGAACGTTAAGCCTTGTGTACCAACGAGCCTGTCTGCATCTGTTCGCTGCTTCTGGCTTTCAGGATTCACTATTCCGATGAGTAAGAATGACTTTAGTGCACACCTGTGGCATGAGCTAACGCAATAGAGATTCCTTTCTTTTGTACCGTGTCTGTGCAAGAAGCGATGAGCGTCAATGTGACAGGCACTTTCAGCAAACGCCTTCAGTTGACAGCAGCCGCAGCGGTCGCACTTGCCGGTATGCTAAGTATAAGTGACACAAGGACGTATATGTGCGTCAGAATCAACCGTGTACAACACGCAAAAGTGATTGAATTTATGAATATGTACAAAACTGCTCTGACAGAGAATCCATGTCAGTACTGTTTACGTGAATCAGCTGTGGGCAGAGCTTATTGGTCTAGATGTGAAGCAACTAATGATGGAGTGCAATTTAATGTGCCCGCCCAACCTTACTGCGCGTGCACAACAGCTGGCCAAACACTGCCAGAGCGTGCACACGCGTTAGCGTGTTCTAGCCTGTGTAAAGGGGCTGGGTAAGACGCCGTGGCCTCTTCCCCTTATACTCTCAGCAAACATGCTATGGCGTCAGGGAACGAGATTCTGCAGACGTGCGATGAACCAACGTGCTGTATCTTAGTCAGAACGTGCTATCACGCGCTAGCGCGTACGAGCCTGCGTAAGTGTGCGCCCGTCGTGCCGCTCATCATGGTCTTTTTTAGTGGGAGGTGGTGTAATTTTTTTGTGCAGGGGTGCGATCGTAAAATGATTTCATTACGTTCTTTTATGCTTTTAGCCGCCATTACCAGTCTCCAGTTGGCCGATACGCGCACGAGGTGCGCTTCAAGCAATCCCAGACGGCTAATAGCGGCGAAAAGGATGGAAAAAAAAAAGAATGAAATTGCTCCGCAATGGCGCCCCAGTACAGGTTGGAGAACCGCTACCATGGTGTATGAATAATTAGGTGTTGACACTGAGGGCACCTGAGCGTCCAGACAATGTTCGGTATCGCAGGCGCGCTGTGCTGCGAGCCGTTAGATGGCGCCGGGGCCACGTACCCAGACGGTGGTGATGGCGCATTCAAATTCTTCTGCCTTCCCAACGTTTTCTTTCCAAGCGGTGTGAGTAACACTTAAAGCAGGAAGGAATTTCTTTTTTGCAGAATAAAAGGTAGAATTTCACCAGGTTTAAGGATTCATTAACAGAAAATGTCTTGTGCAGGATGTGAACGCCGTCAACGCAGCTACTTCCGCTCACGCGCACAAGTATTTTCGTCTGTACACAGTATTGCTCGAACCAAGGAAAAATAAATGAAAAATGTTAGCCAGCGTGCTATTTCTCCATCCAATACTTTTCTGTGGGGAAGAAATGCAAGGAACTTTCTCGTGCTTAGATGTAGGCGCATGTTAAACAGCCCGGATGGTCAAAATAAGACAGGAGCCCTCCACTAAGGAGTCCCTCGTAATCAAATCATGGTTCTGAAGCGTAAACCCCCATTATTATTTATTACTCTCCACTGAAAGAGAATTGTTACTGTACCAAAAACGTATTTCATGCCTACCACTACTTTCATTTGCACAGGAAATCATTGAAGCATTTGCGCTTGTTCAATGTGAACACGATATAAACAAATATTTGAAACGCGCAAGTATTCCATAACAAGCGCACAAGAGCAATTCAGTTGTTGCACGAAATACATAAATATTTGAACCACGCAAGTATTTCATATACAGCACACTAAAACAATGCGGTTGTTCAAGGCTACATGTAGTGATGCAAATTCGCATATATATTTATGTCAATAGTCACCGTGAGACGATCACTGTCAGACGGCACTCTTAAGAGATGTACACGCTCCGCACAAGTCCGAAGGCAGAACGGCGATTCGGTAAAAAACACGTTTTAACCATTTCGAGAACGTTTCAGCAGTTGGATGTCACGAACAGAATAAAATCAAATATATGCACGCTATAACAAGGGCTGCCGCAACGACCGCAAGCAGCACTGTCTTCCATGTCGATTCGGAAGCCAGAATTTTCAGTGAGAGCGACACCGAGTCACAGTCGGCAAAGCACCGTTGTCTCAAGAAGAGAAAGTCCGAACAGAGGCCGAAGTTGACGAGACGTTTGCAGGCTAGGCAGTCGCGTGCCGTAAGAGCTCAGCTCTTCACAAGAGTTTTACTTCGTCATTAGTGATTTTTCGGATTTTCATTGGAGCATCAGTCTTTGAAAAGGGTATAGATCCTTTTTCACTGTCTTTGTGTGCTGATCAAACTGCTGCATCGGCATGTTCGTTGCCCAATATGCCACAGTGACTTGGAAGCCACTGAAACGTGATTTTGTGTCCTTCTTCAAAGAGATCGTGAAGCAGCACTCTAATTTCCAGCACTAGTTGTTATGGAGGTCCCCGGCGTAAGGCGAATACCAAACACTGTAGTGCTGCTTTGGAGTCCGTGAACACTCTCCATTTCTTGGCTTCTTCGTGTTTAATGACTTTAACTGCGTTACGTAGAGCAGCAAGTTCCGCAGGTGTCGTTGATTTCTGGTGGGATAACCGAATCTTCGTCGTTTTCACTGCTGTGCGAAAGATCACTGACCCTGCAGATCCATCCACTTCAGTGGAAGCGTCAGTATATAGATGGGTATGCTCACTGCACTGCTCGTACAAAAGAGAAGAGAAAGCTGCTTTAGCGCTGGAGACGAGAGCCGGGTTTTTGAGCGTATGCATGGAACCATGAGTTCAACATGTGCATGAGTCCTACGCCACGGGGGAGTTTCAATTCTTGACGGAGTTGTATATCCCGTGGGTATGTGTGTGCGATATGACAAGACTGTCTAGGAAAATGAGGCACGAGGTCGGTCTTGTTGCAGTGAGGCTAGATGATGGGCAGGGACGCGAGTAAGATGCCTCACGTGTGCTCTGAGCTTTCGATTAGGCTATGCGTCTTTAGCAGGTAGTCATTTGCGATCGCGATTGTCTCAGCTGTTGATGAACATCTTGGTAGGCCCAGACAAACTCTCAGAACCATAACTTTGGATGATTTTGAGTGTGCGAATGCTGGTTCTGCAGGTATTGGCCAACACAGGCAAGTTGTGTCGCAAATAGCCGAGAAAAGCGTCTTGTAGAATTACATCAGTGTATGTACTGAAGTCTCCCAAGTTTTTCCCTCCAAGATATTTGAATAAGTTAGCGATGCCTGTTAGGCTCTCCTTCAAGTGGGCCACATGGCCCCAGCAGAGATCTCTCTCAATGAATATGCCTATAAATCTCTGCGTAGCGACATATAGTATGATATAGTATAGTCAGCAGGTATAGCGTATGGTCTCATTAGCATTCAACTAAAGCAATCAATGCGCACTTTTCTATCAAGATTTTGAGATCCTGTTCATCGAGGTACACTAATACCAACGTCGCAGCTGTCTGAAGCTTTGCGCATACTTGAGGTTTTGTCATGCCAGATGCCCTGACGCTATGTTGTCAGCGTACATAGATAGCTCGACCACACTCGGTAGTCGTCCCACAAGACCAATGACGACGAGGTTGAAGAGGGTTGGACTCAAGACGCCAACTTGCTGAAATAGCTAGCTGCTGCCTTAGTTCACCTCGACGAAAGACCGTTGTCAGAACAATCAGTGCTTGAAAGATCACATGACCTGTCTTCAGACAGAAAATCACTGAAGGCCTTAATGAATTTTTTTGCTTGGTAGTGGCCTATTGTATGGGCTTTAGCACCCCAGCTCAATTTTTTCTCATTTTCGCGCGTCTATTTCGTTCTTCGCTTTCTTTCTCAACTTTCTTCCTCATTTTCCCTTCCCTTAGTGCAGGGTAGCAAACCGGATGCTCCAACTTTTACCCTCTCTGCCTTCCCCTCATTTTATGCTAGTCACTAGGCCACCGCGTCGGGGCCATTTTGAAGAAATAGAATGCGAAGCAAAGCTACTTTACCACTCACCAGTTTATGACAGCTATAGGGAGAGTGAATGCTTTTGTCAAATACTTAGATCTGTTTCCGGCTGGTCAGGTGCTGAAATAATTATTCGCAATAAATGACGTACCACTCTTTCCATATTCATTGTCTTGTTCTTTCCTACCGCAAGAAGGTAATAGCTTATCAAATGCAAGGTTAACGCTGTACCATTTCATTCATATAGGATTTTGATTTATGTGTGTTAGTGTGTGTGTGTGCGTGCGTGCGTGTGTGTGTGTGTGCGTGTGAGTGTGTATGTTTGTGCGTGTGCGTGCGTGCGTGTGTGTGTGAGTGTGAATGTGTGTGTGTATGCGTGCGTGTGTGTGTGTGTGCGTGTGTGTGTGTGTGCGTGCGTGCGTATGTGTGTGTGGGCGTGCGTGTGTGTGTGTGCATGCGTGTGTGTGTCTGTGTGCGTGTGTGTGCGTGTGTGTGTGTGTGCGTGCGTGCGTATGTGTGTGGGCGTGCGTGTGTGTGTGTGGGTGTGCGTACGTGTGTGTGTGTCTGTGTGCGTGTGTGTGTGCATGTGTGTGTGAGAGTATGTATGTGTGCGTGTGCGTGTGTGTGTGTGCGTGCGTGTGTGAGAGTGAATGTGTGTGTGTGCGTTCGTGTGTGTGTGCGCGTGCGTGTGTGTGTGTGCGCGTGCGTGTGTGTGTGTGCGTGTCCGTGCGTGTGTGCGTTTGTGCGTGCGTGTGTGTGTGCGCGCGTGTGTGCGCATGCGTGCGGGCGTGTGTGTGTGAGTGTGAATGTCTGTGTGAGTGTGTGTGTGTGCGTGTGTGTGTGTGAGTGTGTGGGCGCGAGCGTGTGTGTGTGTGTGATTGTGTGTGTGTGTGTGCGCGTGTGCATGTGTGCGTGCGTGTGTGTGTGTGCGTGTGTGTGAGTGAGTATGTGTGTGCGCGCGTGTGTGTGTGTGTGTGCGTGTGTGTGTGTGTGCGTGTGTGTGTGTGTGCGTGTGTGTGTGTGTGCGTGTGTGCGTGCGTGTATGTGCGTGTGTGTGCGTGTGTGTGTGTGCGAGTGTGTGTGTGTGTGTGTGTGTGTGTGTGCGTGTGTGTGTGTGTGTGTGTGTGTGTGTGCGCGTGTGTGTGTGTGTGTGTGTGTGTGTGTGTGTGTGTGTGTGTGTGTGTGTGTGTGTGTGTGTGTGTGACGTCCCCGCAAACACGGACTGAACCCCGGTCCTTTCAAGATGTGTTCGCTCGTTTCTTAAACCCACGCATAAAAAAAGAAAACAAACCTTCGGTGTAACGAATGGGCATTCCGCAGTGGAGCACCTGGAAGGATTATTTCTACCATTCTCGCGGGTTCCCCCACGCAAACACGAGGACCGTGCGGAGCCTTGTCGTCTACAGACAGTGTGACAGTGTACCGTGGCAATAATAAGCGCGCACCCTTCAGATTTGTGGCATGGCGGAGCAGCAGAGCACCTTTTGTTGGTTCGGGGAATGCGACCCTGCCGCAGCGCTTGTGCCGGGTCCAGTCTGACTTTCCGTCAGCCTCCGTGGCTCCAGGGCTCATTACTGCGTTTTGTGCGGATGGCCACCCGCGGCATTGAATGACGAAGAAGCGGCCGCTACGGAGAATTTTGTGGGAGACACCAAGCTGCATGGAGACGTCGAGACTCGTTCTAGACATCGGCTCATCAAGTACCAGAAACCGGGACAATTGGTTCGGTCGAAAACATTTCGGCACAACATTGCCAACTCCAGACGTTGGCCAATATAGACGACGCACTTTGTCGGAAGCATCGGGACCATTGTTCGCCCGTAATTAAAGTGTCTACGGACGGCTTGCCCATCTCTCTCCCTGAGGCTTCAGTTTGTACATTGTACTTGCTCGGCTTTGTTTGGGAGAGGGTTTCCTACTAGTGTGGGCCGCGGGAGTGGCCGTCGAAGATGACACTCACCGACTGACAGAGAAATGTGTCGTGTCAACAGTGGCAATTGGTTAGGCGCCACGGAGGGGCGGAGTCAGGTCCTACAAAAAGAGACTACGAGACGATACGAGGGAGTCAGAGATACGATGCGAGGTGGCAGCCGCATTCGCAAAGGCAATAAGATGGTGGGAAAATTCGAATCTGGAAACCTAGTCGAAACACTTCCTCATGACGTTGACGCGCCGGGTTCAATCGCGGTCGTAAATATTTGCAAGGAAACAAGCTCCGTAAGAACGAGTCGCGGTTCACCGTGTGCGGATGTGGTTAATGTAATTTCCGTGATCGAGGAGGATGTTCCACTACTGAGCGAGTGCGTGATTGGGGGGAACGCGCATACGCCTGTGCCACTGGGTGAAACAAAAGCTGTCGAGGTTGCTGGAGTGGATACAGGCGGTTTAGCTGCGGTTTCTACCCCGAAGGTCCCACGAGACGATGAGGCATTACCAGTAGGAGTAGCAGATATTGAGTTTGATGAGAATGGGTTTTCTCAGGATGCAGTTGTCGGAGTCTTGGTCGACACGATGGTAGACCGAACGTTGGAGAGAGTAGATGAGATTGCGGAATGCCTAGATCGCAACGGAGTGGTTTTTGTGGGGCCAAAGGGGAACTGCAGCACACTCGATGTACAGCGCACCAAGCCCGGGCATGCGCAGCGGTGGTCTTACGAGATATCTTCGCACATGCCCCACTCCGTGACTGAGTCGAGTAGGTAGAAGTTCGGCCCATCTAACGAGGGTCCGGGGCTCGGAGTCGGGGAAGAAGTCTGCATACAGGTAGACGCTGAGCGCTCGGGGATCAGCTAGGGTCATAAGAGTCCGCAATGTTGTATGCCATTTTCTGTTCATTAATTTCTACTCGGTCATTGTGCATGTGTGGAATGAAAGCGTATTGAAATGTGTGTATCTTCTGTTCGGTTGTGCCGAGAGTGGACAGTGCAGGCGAAGTGTGTGATGTGCTCGCATGGTAGTGAACCTTCCGCACAAATGACGGAACGTTGCGTGCCGAACCATCCGACGAGCAGCTGCGACCAGTGTGCGTTTTGTCCACGCGTCATCCACGAGTTTGTGCGGTGATTTTGAAGGTTTCAAGTGTGTTGTGCGTGGTAGAAATACGGAATCAAACTGCTTCGTGGTGGGTGATGATTTAGCGACAATCACAGAATGGTTCCGCTCAGCGACGCGCTACCGCCATGGCTGAATCACAAATGTGCTGTGTTCGCATATCGTATTCCTAAGACTGCCGCAATGTCTCAATTTCGCTGCGCAACCCGAAGGCGCTATGCGCCCGCATTCCTCGTGTTGGAATTTCCCCGCTGGGAAAATTCTTCTGCAAGATGAAGGGATTGTGACGTCCTCGCAAACACGGACTGAACCCCGGTCCTTTCAAGATGTTTTCGCTCGTTTCTTAAACCCACGCATAAAAAAGGAAACGAAAACCTTCGGTATAACGAATAGGCATTCAGGGGTGGAGTACCTGGAAGGATTATGTCTACTATTCTCGCGGGTTCCCCCGCACAAACATGAGGACCGGGCGGCGCCTTGTCGTCTACACACAGTGTGACAGTGTACCATGGCAATAGTACGCGCGCACCCTTCAGATTTGTGGCATAGGGGAGCAGCAGAGCACCTTTTGTTGGTTCGGGGAATGCTACCCTGCCGCAGCGCCTGTGCCGTGTCCAGTCTGACTTTCCGTCAGCCTCCGTGGCTCCAGGGCTCATTACTGCGTTCTGCGCAGATGGCCACCCGCGGCACTGAATGACGAAGAAGCCACGGCAAAGGAGAGTTTCGCGGGACACACCGAGCTGCATGGAGACGTTGAGACTCGTTCAGGACGTTGGCTCATCAAGTACCGCAAGCATCAAGATAGGGCAAGGACGGTACGATGACACATGAAAATTAGTGATAGAAGTCGAGTGAATGGAACGTTACGAGAGAAGACTAAGATGGAAATCACTGAGAGGCACGACGAAGGCGACCATGACGAAGACGATGAAGACGCTGACGAATTGGACAATGACCCCAGGAAGAAGCCCTGAGCCCCGACTCGAACAGCCAAGTCCGAGGCCCCCGTCAACATGAACCTTTTGTGAGACGGACTTTATGCACCTTATTTAGATTAGCTTTGCGGGAAAGGGAGGTGGCGTGTTGAGACATTGCTGGTTTTGGTAACTGATAACTTCATCGTGATTGTGTCGTCATGCGTTTACTTCGTACCGTCGCACCATTGTATTGTCAAAGTTATTTCCCTTATGTATCCTGCGTCGCACGTCACGAGTGTGTAAATCATGTGTGTAGTTTTGTGTAGTGGTTGATGTACGCGGGTATACAATCTTTGCAGTTAGTAATAAATTTAATGAATCAGTAAACAGGAACAAGTCATAGCGTCTCTTACTTCCCGGCCCCGCACGAATCCCTGTATGTGGGAAGTGTTGAAACACATAACCAAGAGGGAACCAGATAGACAAGGGGTTGAATGGTCTTCCCTCTCTTTGGTAATTGGTGGCGTAGCGATGGACGTCTCAAGTGGTGGCAGCGGTGGGATTACTGCTGGGGCAACGGTGCGAGATTTCAACCTCGTACAAGGGAAGGAGAGGCGGTAAAATGAATGAGCAGGCTTCCAAGAATACCGACAGGGACGACCCATTAGAAATGAGCGCGTTAATATTAGCGGACATCGTTCCGTCGTTTACGGGAGGTGATACGGGTCTGGATGTTGGGGTCTTCTTGAAAATTTTGGAGTAGGTTGGTCGCTCTGGTGGATGGCGGGATAGTGAGTTGGTCTGCATAGCACGATGCAAGATGGTACTCGCGGCGCACGATTTTGCGTGGTTGGATGATGACGTCGCTGCGGCTGCAACTTTTAGATGCGGAGCATCTTATACTCGCGCCTTGTAGTGCGCCGTCCGCACCGCTTCTCGAACATTCGACAGCTGACGCGCGCGCATGCGCCGTCGCGCCGTCGCCCACTCTTCCACCATCTGTGCATCCCTTCCTCCTCTACACACCGCGCGCGCTTCACTCCTCCACCATCTGTGCACCCTTCCTCCTCTACACACCGCGTTCGACATCTACAATTCTCCTGATTCTCCAGTGGACGCGCATGTGGCGTCGCGCTTCGAGAACATTCAACAGCTGACAGTGCATGCGCCGTCGTGCTGTATATATACTCAAGGTCGGCGCTCGCTCGCTCAGTTGCCGCTCGTCGGTTGGTTTGTACGGCGCGTCGACGTCCAAGGTCGCGGTGAAATGAATTCCAACGAATCCACAAACACAATGATCGACGTCCCTTCGACCAGCGCCGCCCTTTCGCATACGTGTGTACGTGTTCACTCATTTAACACCCCCTCCTACAACCACGTTAACCAATTTAGCAATCGACCCAAGTAAGTCGCAATTTAACACCCCGTTAACCAATTATATGGTCCGCATCCTCCTCAGTGTTCCCCCGAGGGAAGCTGCGGGCAATTTTTTTTTCTGAGTTGAAATCTTTGGCACTCAAGAGGTTAGATACGGAGTCACTTATCTTTAAAACGGAACGGTTTTTAAAGGCGAGGCATAAGGCAGATCAGGAGGTGAGGTCATTAGCATGTCGCTTGCGCATCCTCGGGACCACCGCCCTGGCGAGCTCCGATAGTCAGGATCCGGTGAGAGATTCACTGCGCCACGAAATTCCAGCCGGACAATTACTCTCCTAATTTTTATTAGGCCTGAGGGATCCGGTCCGCAGATTTGTTCTCTCTCGGGATCCAAAAACATTTGACGAGGCCATTGCTATAGCGGTCAAGGAGGAACAGAATGAGAAAGTGTCGTGGAGCCATGCGTTACCCATTCGATACACAGAAGAGAACACCGATATTCATGAGATGCATAGCCGCCTTCACTTCCTCAAAAAACTTGTGGAGAACTTGGCAGTACGCAAGAAGGTAAAACGGAATTGGCAGGAATTCCCGAAGGCACTCACTTATCCCGGCGGGAGCTATAACTGTGGCAGGTTTGGTCACATTCGGCGAGAATGCCACCGGTACCGACGACTAAAGGGGAATTCGGGTGGCAGCCGCATTCACAAAGGCAATGATATGGTGGGAAAATTCGAATCTGGAAACTTAGACGCAACTCTTCCTCATGACGTTGACGCACAGGGTTCAATCGTGGTCGTAAATATTCGCAAGGAAACGAGCTCCGTGAGAACGAGTCGCGGTTCACCATGAGCGGATGTGGTTAATGTAATTTCCGTGATCGAAGAGGATGTTCTGCCACTGAGCGAGTGTGTGTTTGGGGGGAACGCTTGTACGCCGGTGCCACTGGGTGAAACGAAAGCTGTCGAGGTTGCTGGAGCAGATACAGACTGTTTAGCTGCGGTTTTTACCACGAAGGTCCCACGAGACTATGAGGCATTACCAGTAGGAGTAGCAGATATGGAGTTTGATGAGAATGGGTTTTCTCAGGATGCAGTTGTCGGAGTCTTGGTCGACACGATGGTAGACCGAACGTTGGAGAGAGTAGATGAGATTGCGGAATGCCTAGATCGCAACGGAGTGGTTTTTGTGGGGCCAAAGGGGAACTGCAGCACACTCGATGTACAGCGCACCAAGCCCGGGCATGCGCAGCGGTGGTCTTACAAGATTGCTTCGCACATGCCCCACTCCGTGACTGAGTCGAGTAGGTGGAAGTTCGGACCATCTTACGAGGGTCCGGGACTCGGAGTCAGGGAAGAAGTCTGCATACAGGTAGACGCTGAGCGCTCGGGGATCAGCTAGGGTCATAAGAGTCCGCAATGTTGTATGCCATTTTATGTTCATTAATTTCTACTCGTTCATAGTGCATGTGTGGAATGAATGTGCTCGCATGGTAGTGAACCTTCCCCACAAATGACGGAACGTTGCGTGCCAAACGATCCGACGAGCAGCTGCGACCAGTGTGCGTTTTGTCCACGCGTCATCCACGAGTTTTTGCGGTGATTCTGAAGGTTTCAAGTGTGTTGTGCGCGGTAAAAATACGGAATAAAAGTGCTTCGTGGTGGGTGATGATTCAGCGACAATCACAGATTGGTTCCGCTCAGCGACGTGCTACCACCATGGCTGAATCACAAGTGTGCTGTGTTCGCATGTCGTATTCCTAAGACTGCCGCAATGTCTCAATTTCGCTGCGCAACCCGAAGGCGCTATGCGCCCGCATTCCTCGTGTTTGAATTTTCCCGCTGAGAAAATTCTTCTGCAAGATGAACGGATTGTGACGTCCCCGCAAACACGGACTGAACTCCGGTCCTTTCAGGATGTTTTCGCTCGTTTCTTAAACGCACGCACAAAAAAAGGAAACGAAAACCTTTGGTGTAACGAATGGGCATTCCGGAGAGGAGTACCTGGAAGGATTATTTCTACTATTCTCGCGGGTTCCTCCGCGCAAACACGAGGACCGGGCGGCGCCTTGTCATCTACACACAGTGTGACAGTGTACCGTGGCAATAATACGCGCGCACCCTTCATATTTGTGGCATGGGGGAGCAGCAGAGCACCTTTTGTTGGTTCGGGGAGTGCGACCCAGCCGCAGCGCCTGTGCCGGGTTCAGTCTGACTTTCTGTCAGCCTCCTTGGCTCCAGGGCTCATGACTGCGTTCTGCGCGGATGGCCACCCGCGGCATTGAATGACGAAGAAGCGGCGGCTACGGAGAATTTCGCTAGAGACACCGAGCTGCATGGAGACGTCGAGACTCGTTCTGGACATTGGCTCATCATGTACCAGAAACCGGACAATTGGTTCGGCCGAAAGCATTTTGGCACAACATTGCAAACTGCGGACGTTGGCCATTATATACGACGCACTTTGTCGGAAGCATAGGGACCATTGTTCACCCATAATTAAAGTGGCTTCGGACGGCTCGCCCATCTCTCTCCATGAGGCTTCAGTTTGTACATTGTTACTTGCTCGGCTTTGTTTGGGAGAGGGTTTTCTACTGGTGTGGGCCGCGGAAGCGGCCGTCGAAGATGACACACACCGACTGACAGAGAAATGTGTCATGTCAACAGTGGCAATTGGTTAGGTGCCACGGAGGGGTGGAGTCGGGTCCTTCAAAAAGGGACTACGAGACGATACGAGGGAGTCAGAGATACGATGCGATGAGCTCGAGATGGTAAAAAGACAGAATGGAAAAGGAAGATAACGGTGCGAAGAGATAGCGATGAGAGGCGATGAGATGATGACTGGGGCAAGGATGGTACGATGACACATGAAAATTAGTGATAGAAGTCGAGTGAATGGAAAGTTACGAGAGAAGGCTAAGATGGAAATCACTGAGAGGCACGACGAAGGCGACCATGACGAAGACGATGAAGACGCTGACGAATTGGACAATGACCCCAGGAAGTAGCCCTGAGCCCTGACTCGAACAGCCAGCTCCGAGGCCCCCGTCAAAATGGACCTTTCGTGAGACGGACTTTATGCACCTTATTTATATTAGCTTTGCGGGAAAGGGAGGTGGCGTGTTGAGACATTGCGGGTTTTGGTAACTGATAACTTCATCGTGTTTGTGTCGTCATGCGTTTACTTTGTATCGTCCCACCACTGTATTGTCAAAGTTATTTCCCTTATGTATCCTGCGTCGCACGTCGTGAGTGTGTAAATCATGTGTTATAATTTTGTGTAGTGGTTGATGTACGCGGTTATACGATGTTTGCAGTTAGTATTAAATTTAATGAATCAGTAAACAGGAACAGGTCATACCGTCCCTTACTTCCCGGCCCTAGCACGAATCCCTGTATGTGAAAAGTGTTGAGATACATAACCAAGAGGGAACCGGATAGACAAGGGGTTGAGTGGTCTTCCCTCTCTTTGGTAATCGGTGGCGTAGCGGGGGACGTCTCATGTGTGTGCGTGTGTGTGTGTGCGCGCGTGCGTGCGTGTGTGCATGTGTGTGCGTGCGTGCGCGTGCGTGCGTGCGTGCGTGTGTGTGTGTGTGTGTGTGTGTGTGTGTGTGTGTGTGTGTGTGTGTGTGTGTGTGTGTGTGTGTGTGTGTGTGTGTGTGTGTGTGTGTGTGTGTGTGTCGTTTTGTGAAGCGTTCATGTACACCTTGGCGCACGAAGTTCCCTACGCGTGATGCAGGCACCCTACTCGATGCAGGCACTGTACTGGAAAGTCACCTGTACTCCATATTAACTAATTGCAACAAGTGTGAGGTTTAGCAGCTTTCAAATGTGACTATCATTTTTAGTAAGCAGAATGGGCTTCACAAGGATGGAGGATCCCATTTCCTCCAAAAATATTGAAAAAACAGGATTGTAATATTTCATTTTTGTTTCAGCGATGATCTCGCATATCTACTGACAGCCTTAGTTGTTTCTTCCTAAAGTTTTGCAATTACGGTCAAATCAGCGGCGTGATTGTATGTAGGATCCTTTTGGGGGCCATTTTGAAGAAACGTCATGCGAAGCAAAGCTACTTGGCCCGCTCACCAGTTTATGACAGCAAGGGAGAGGGAATGCTTTTGTCACTTACTTAGATCTCTTTCCGGCTGGTCAGGTGCTGAAAACATTACTCGCAATAAATGACGTACCACTCTTTCCATATCCATTGTCTTGTTCTTTCCCACCGCAAGAAGGTAAAAGCTTATAAAATGCAAGGTTAATGCTGTACCGTTTTATTCCGATAAGATTTTGATGTGTGTGTGTGTGTGTGTGTGTGTGTGTGTGTGTGTGTGTGTGTGTGTGTGTGTGTGTGTGTGTGTGTGTGTGTGTGTGTGTGTGTGTGTGTGTGTGTGTGTGTGTGTGTGTGTGTGTGTGTGTGTGTGTGTGTGTGTGTGTGTGTGTGTGTGTGTGTGTGTGTGTGTGTGTGTGTGTGTGTGTGTGTGTGTGTGTGTGTCATTTTGGTACCCTACTCAAAAGGCGTGCTACTCGATACAGGCACCCAACTCGAAAGTCACGTATACTCCATATTAACTAATCGCCACAAGTGTGAGCTTTAGCAGCTTTCAAATGCGACTATCATTTGTTTAGTAAGCAGAATGGGCTTCACAAGGATGGATGATCCAATTTTTTCTAAAAATATTGAAAAAGAACAGCAAGATTGTAATATTTCATTTTTGTTTCGGTGATGATCTCGCATATCTACTGACAACCTTAGTTGTTTCTTCCTGAAGTTTTCCAATTACAGTCAAATCAGCGGCGTGATTATATGAGAAGTCAACTCACCCGTAGATAATGTGGCATTCCCAGTTTCACCTGCATAAGAGAGAGAAGCGTTAAAATGAGAACCATGAGGTGTACGAACCGCGAACAGTTAGTATTCACGCTTGTGCAATAGCACCCCGAATGCAACCCTATCGCGGCGACTAAAGATTAACGGAATCATTGTAGGACAGTCGTTATACGACAAGTGACATGGTGCGGGATCGCCATGGCCAGAGCTGTAATATTAATCATGATGTAAACTTCAATCGCAAATAATTTTACAATATTTATTTATTAAGGCTATAACTAGTGAAATAAGCTTGATTTAGGAAGAAAAATTGTGTGCTGAAAATCCGCCGCTCAAACTGCAGCTCCTGAATATCATTGCGATGACATTCATGTTGATGTGGTTTGCTCGTTGTTTCAGTCATGTTGACTCACTAAACGTTTTCCCCAGCTTGCAAGAACTAAACGCTTCACTCCCAAAGAACACGATTCAATTTATTTTTACGTATATTTGCAGGCCATTGAAGTTGCTCTCAAAATCTGTGACGTCAGTTTTGAGTAAATGTCAAACTCAAGACGACGTCGCGTCCTGTGTTTTCCTCTTCATTGCAGCTCTGTTCTGCAGGTCAAAAACGAGGGTGACACGCAGACCAGAGCTGGTACTGGATGACAGCGTACGCGTACCTCACGAAGACGCCGTGTAAGGTAGAAAAGATGAAGAGGTCAAAAATCTCTAAACAGGGGTCGAGCTGTAGCAGATGTTCGCACAAACGGACTTTACTTTCTCAGGGATCATGGCCTTGAAGAAGACAAGTCAACTTGTCCAAACGCCGGCTACAGCCCACACCCGATGTATACAAATTTTTCTCGAAGAAACCGTGTGGCATATACAATGGCGCTCCCATCCAGCTTATCGGTCAAAAGAGAACATCGACGGTAGCGTTCGTATTTTATATTGTCACATTGACTTGCATGTACTGCCACTTGTAGTCGAATTTATGTCATGACTGCTTACGAGGCCACACTCATAGAAGCTGGCTAAAATGAGTAAAATTGGCAGCACTGATCCAGCGAGACGTCTGGGCTTTCATGGTAGAACCTGATTTAATATTGATATGATAGCACTGAATATGACCGTTACTTACCCTCTCGTTCATCATCTGACTTTGTAACTGAAATCGAAATTTAAAAAAAACACCAGAGTTTTGCATCGCGATTTGTGCAACAGCACGTGATATGATTAAAAGATATCCGAATGCACTTCGTGAGCATTGCACTGCATGATGTACTGAATGCCATTGTATATCCGAAATCAGCTATCAATTATTTTATCCCCCCTAATAGGCAGAAACCTAACCGTACAGTGACTTGGGAAGGTCCTGGTAGCACGGACTTCAAACCACTTTCATATGTCCAGGCAAACCATGGGGAAATTGTGGGGCACCTACAAAGTGTACGGTATCACCAAGCTAACGTTAGTCCACGTTATAGTTTCGCATTCGTTTGTTATAACGTTAGTTTCACATTCCACACCACACAATTTATCTCTGTTTGGACTTCAAAAAAGTTCATCATCAGCGTGACTTCACTCATTGCAGGGCGAAGGCCTCTCCCATAATCTGCCAATCAACCGGGTCTCGTGCTCTGCTTGGCCACGTTATACCCGTGAACTTTCTAATCTCATCGGCCCATCTAACTTTATCTCTCCCTTTCGTGCGTTTGCCTCATCTGGCAATGCAGTCAGTTACGCTTAATGACCAGTGCCTATCCTACCTACGTTCTATGTGCCCGGTCCATGTCCATTTTTTCTTATTGAATTCAACTATTATGTCATTAACACTGCTTTCTTTCTTGACTGCTGTCTTCTTATCTCTTAAGGTGAAACCTATCCTCTTTTCTTTCCATCGCTCGTTGCGTCGCCCTCAATTTAGGTTTTTGTACAGGCTACCTCACAATTGATCATATTCATACTATGAATCAGGTTATAGAGGAATGTGCGGAATACAACCAACTCCTATACATAGCCTTCATAGACTACGAAAAGGCATTTGATCCACTCATCAGTAGTTGACATCAGTAGTAATGCAGGCACTATGAAATCAGTGCATCCACAAATCCTGCATAAACATGCTGTACGAAATCTACAGTAGCTCTGCAGCCGCCATATTTCCTCATTACGATAGCGACAGAATAGAAGGATGTAAGGGAGACACGATCTCTCCAACGCTATTCACCCCGTGTTTAGAGGAGGTTTTCGAGGCACTAGTTTGGGAAGAGTTAGAAATATGGGTTTAGGGAAAATATCTTGGTAACCTGCGATTCGCTGATGACATTGCCTTAGCGAGTAACTCAGAGGACGAATTGCACCTTATGATTATTGAGCTGCAAACGGGAAGCAGAAGACAAAGTCTGAAAATTAATATGAACAACGCTAAAGCAATGTGCAAAAGTTTCGGCAAAAAACAGCACTTTGTGATTGGTGGATAGACGCTGTAAGTTCTAAAAGAATATGCTTACTCATAACCGGTAGTGACCGCGGAGCCCAATCATGACAACTAGATGAATAAGGATAGGGTGGATCACATTTGGCAACCATTCTCAAATAATGAATGGTGACCTTCCCCTAGCTCTAGACAGCAACGTATATAACAGCTGCATGCTGCCGGTGGTTACCTACGGAGCAGAAATCTGGAGGCTTACAATGAGGGTTAGAAGAACATCAATGTGTAACTCTGTGGTGAAAATAAACCTCAAATTTCGATGTGCTAAGAAAAGCCGGCACAGTATGTGCTCGCTGGACTAGCAGTTTTCAAGCGTGTTTATAGGCATTCACATTGTTCAATTTACTAAGAAATTGGTTAAAATTACTATAGTTATAATATTTAAGTTGTGCTAACGTTATTTTACTCTAAGCACCCCTTTGAAAGTGTCTGATTTTTTTAAATGAAATTTATGTAGCGCGAGGCGAAAAAACGAACACAGGAAAGAATAGACTGAGAAGACAGACTG
The DNA here is from genome assembly GCF_043290135.1 of Rhipicephalus microplus. Lineage (NCBI taxonomy): Eukaryota > Metazoa > Arthropoda > Arachnida > Ixodida > Ixodidae > Rhipicephalus > Rhipicephalus microplus. The sequence continues at coordinate 66,863,319 of NC_134706.1, read as the reverse complement.
AGATGACTTTCCTGTGTTCATTTTTTCGCCTCGCGCTACATAAATTTCTTTCAAATGTTTCACCAACAAGCCCACATCGCCACTCTTGTCTGATTTTTTAAGTCGGTTTGACCATGCACTTAGTGGCGTATACGAGCGCTTTAGCGACAATTTTGGTCTTGAAAATTTATTGTTGAGCTCGTCGGTTTAGCGTGATTGAGGCGATGAATCTACAAAACAAATATGCAACTGTTACAAGCAGCGTTTCACTATTTTACTTCCCTTAAGAAAATTTTCCACCATTCAGCCAATTCTCGCCTTCACCAATTTAATATTACGAACGCTCTATCAATTGGTGAGTTCAGCGAAAGGTGCTGCTTGTTAAGGTTGGTTTCGCAATATTTGGGGCTGCGCCGGTGCGTTATTTCTCGAAGGTATCTCGAAATGGGAGGTTAGGTCATTTCATTGGCCGTTACGCATTGGGCATTACTACTTACTATTGAACATAATGAAATAATAAATTTTGTGTTGGAAACCACGTGGTTAACTCGGGAAGAATGCAACACAATACAATACAGCTGTAATAGAAACGTAGTAATACTATAAGTATACCATCAAGCTGTACTCACCTGCTATGTGGTAGTCTAAATCAAAAAATGCTGCAACAAAATTGAAAAAAACACCGCTCAGTACTTTCTGTTATGCCATCAACAGTTTGAAACTGACAGCGTAGCCTGGTGACCATGCAAGGTTAAGACGCCGTGTAATGTAAGAAAGTTGAAAAAGAGGTAAAAAATTCTTAATAGGGGTTGAGCTGTAGCCGATGTTGTCACAAACAGACTTGACTTTCTCAAAGCGTAAGGCCTTGAAGAAGGAGCCAGCGAGATCATGGGCATTACCTCCTTCAACCTTTTTTTTTTGTACGCTAGAGCCAATGTAGAATAGATACATGGGAGCATGTTGTACTAGACTGTGCGTAATATGAATTGCAATATCTATAGGTGGCACCTAGATGGGGATATTGTTTTGCACTGTTAAAGGTTCTATCTGTTGCTACAAGCCAACTTGAGAAGCGGGGTCACTAGAACATTGAAATACGAGGAAGTGCCTACTCATGCCGCTACCACTTACAAGAAGTCATCCGGGCACCAGTAATAATTGTTGGGTATAACTTCCCAATATCAGTGTCTGAGCACCACTGCACCGTCTCGGTATGCGAAAGCAATAAATACAAAAGGAAGATATTACTTAGCACTGTCTGTGAAGATTACGACATGACGCTGGAATCGTGCCAGTGTGGTGTTTTAAGATTGCACAGATTTCCATCCATAACAAAAACGCCGAGCTCCGCCGCTAGATAATTATTTCAATCAACAGAAAAAACTACGAGTCCAGTAAAAGGGTACGCGTAAGTACACTTACTGCGTTTATTGATGCGCGACGTCAGCTAACTCACTTTACAGCAGTGATTTGCGTGTAATGTGCCTGTAGTATGCGGCACCAAATGATTGTCTTACTCGTTCGCTAGCCGCACGCCAATATTGGGATATATTACGACTCACGAGTGCATGCACGCTTTGCATACGTATAGTCCAATTGTAACGGCGTACTATCGTCATGCGAAGAAACGACTGAACGGCGGGAAGCGTGGCTTTCGAATCAGTCGAACCATGTCGAACTTCGACGTACCTTGACTGTTGTCAGGCAAATCGGTGCCTTTCAGCTGGGGTCACCGAAGCGTTGTAAAATATTTCTCTGGCTGGAAGTTTCACACCACGTGTGTTGCAAGTACCAGGCATGACTGGCAAATAATGAACACATGCGGTGAATGAGTGCAAGCTGGAGCGGCATTCTAGCACTACGTTCACGCCGGCTGAAAGCACAAGTTTTGCCTAATGACAGTCAAGGCGTGTCGCAGTGTGACTGAGTCGAAAGGCACGCCTCGCGTTCTTCTCGTTTTGTTCCTTTGAATATTGCGTACTTGAAGATGCTTCTGCAGTGCACGTGCTGTAAACTTTCCGGCATGATGAGGAAGGCTTTCTCGTAGTATCACACAAACACAACACAAAATATTGTGAGAGGAAAAGCGCGAAACATGCTTACAGCCGGACTCGGCTTGTGGAGTTTAGCATTTGATTCGAGGAGCGTCTGCTCGCGTGGCAGTGCATAGGTATCGCTTCTTCGCGCTTGAAACAGATGGCGCTACGTGCTTTCTACACATGGCAGCACGCACTGAGCTCGCTGTGTCGTGGTGTATTCACGTGATCCCTTTTGGAAGGTACAAGCAGGAAAAGAGAGATGGCATATCTACAGCACTCTCATGAAACGCGTTTCGACTGCCTTCCATAATGAAGGGGCCGCCGTGTACACCATATATATTGCCCGTTTGCATTTCGGCGTCATTGCGGCAAGCTCGCCAAGTGGCCCTTCTCACCGCGGCATGCAGCGCCTCCACCTGCTCTCTCAGTCTCATTCATCGTTTTGAATGCGTTGCGTTGGTTGTGTGGCTCTCGTGTCCTGTAGTTTTGAGTTCGAGCGAACATGCGAATCTTCAGGGGCTGTCACGCATGGCTCCGTGCTCGAAGTGACGCTTGGAGTGAGCAATATTCATGGAGATGCGGACTCTGACAACGTGTGGTTGCTAGTGGTGAGTGTGCTGCTTTCGAAGGTGCTAATCGCACAGTTTATCTGGACGTCTACTGTAGCTCTGCGGAAGTAGGTTCTCAGCCATTTTCAGCAGTAGCCTATGTCCAAGGTAATGTTGGATATGCCCGAATAAAACTGTCACTTGAAGAGTTGAGGCCGCTGTACACGTCAATGTCTGAGTGATTGCATCACTCCTAAAATGAATTAGCCAGTCGCCTTTTAAGGGTGAATATTTCCTGATGCGCATTGAGTCTGCGGGGCTGAAGGTGCTTGTAATTGTATTAATATGCATTTTAGCTTCGTCATAATATTTCCATCGATATTCGAGTGGGCTGCGTGATTTTACTCTTGAAAATGTCAAAAATGTTTGTACAGGACGCTTAGACACCCTGTACATAATGGTCTTTGTTAGCTTAAGGGCGGTAGTTTGACGTGGAAATATAGCACCATGCTTTCAGCACGTAATACGCGGTGGTCACTTAAATATTTAGGACACGCCTTTCCAGTAACTCTTAGTCCGCCAACACGAACTCGTTTAATGCATCCATTGGAAGTGTACTGTTTTCTAGTAGTTTTTTCTGCATCGTCGGTAGGACGCATACGTGTGCATCAGTTCAGTTGATGAACTTTCAACTTGAACTTTACTAAGAATAAACAAAGTGCAGTAAAGAAAATATGTTAGCAACATTCGGATCCTTAGTAGAATGTTCGTATGGATCCATGCAATTATAACATACATAAATTACAGGCAGGAGATAGATTTATACAATGAACATTTTAGCTTAAGATGCAGATTGTTTTGAAAAACATATCACCTATACACAGATACAGAACACTGATTAATATGGGGGGTTTATTGTTCCAAAACCAGCATATGATTATGAGAGACGCCGTCGTGGAGGGCTCCGGAAATTTCGAACACCTGGAGTTCTTTAACGTGCACCCGAATCTGAGCACACGGGCCTACAGCGATTTCGCCTCCATGAAAAATGCAGCTGCCGCAGCTGGCGTTCGATCCCGTGACCTGCGGGTCAGCAGCCGAGTACCTCTGCGGCGGGGCTGCTTCAGTTTAGTTCTCGTTGGACAAACATGGGCGCGTGGCCTAGAGCTGAAGCCACTCGCTGTCCGGCTGGGGAAGCCCGGGTTCAACCCTCAGCCACTTAACCAAAATTTAGTGAAGTTATTATGGCTTTTGTCCTTACGGTCTGTACATTAGGAGGGTGTTAGGGTAAGGGGCGTTTTCTAGAACACCACCGTCACCTGGTTTCAAGGTCAGTGAGTATACAAGGTTTGCTTGAAAGGCAAAATCATGAATGATGACAATTAACTGTCTAGCTCGAGCAGCTGACGCCTGAACGGTGGCCATCAGTGTATAAGAGAGGGGGGCCTGCTGCAATCGTGCATCGCACAGTTTACGTTATTTCACACGCTTCCATTACTCCTCAATGCCACAAAATTTTAAAACAAATAGTAAGTTAATCAGAAGAGCTTGTCGCCAGGCAATCATACCTCTAGCAATCCCGTCGCCAGAAGGACTACTTTTAAGTAGACGTTGCGAAACGGCCGAGCAACTGGTCAAGTCCTGGAATTGGAGAAGAGGCTGCTCCGCAGCTGAGTTTCAGCCTTCAATCGTGGCCGTGCTTCAGTTCTACCTCCGTTATATGGCAATCTTAACGGCTTCTCCCGAGCCAGACAATTCTGCCCTAATTTTGGTGTGGTGTTCTTGCTTAGAGACGGCTTACTGCTCTCCCATAGTTGAGTACCATGTACTCCAAAGCGTAAAATGTTTTTTCTAAACACGACTATTTACTATTTATAGCGATCTCTGTTGGCGCCCTTGTCATTGCTTCCCGTCGGGCCGAAACACAGGTGTCACATTTAGTGTACAAAGGACGTTCATAGCGCGCATATAGGTTAAAAATAGGCCATATACACCGCCCATGCATCTGTCTGTTCATCCACGCGTCCGTCTTTTATACTAGTCAGCCACTTCGAAGTAGACATTAAGGACCTTAGGACCTAGTTTCTCTCCATAACCGGCGTTCATTTCGTGGATCTGCAGTAATTTTTAGTGCACCGTGTTTTCGTGCACTACGACGCTTATATTATGTTAGGCTTATTCGTGTTCTTTATCAATTACGCCGCGCTTCTTTCAATTTGTCGGCCGAAGTAGGTTACGTTACTGCGTGATCTCACTATCGTGGTAGTGATTACAGCGCGAACCCATAGAAGAGCAATATCTGTGGCAATACAACAACAACTGCAAAGTCCTTGCATAAAAATGCGCTGTTATATTAGTGTTTAAACTAGCCTTCGACAAATATGCATTGCTTCAGTTTAACTGCATGTCTCTCCTTTCTGTAACACTTTTCGGCACTGAAAGTATTTGAAACATCAAATAAATAAATGAAATTGTGTTTCATTTTTTTAGTGACCACACTAAAGCAACTTTCTTTCTCGAAATCCATATGGCGACTGTTGAAATGAAAAAGTTCGCTTTTTGCGTGACTGCCCCGCCACGGTGTTCTAGTGGCTAAGATACTCGGCTGCTGAACCGCAGGTCGTGGGTTCGGATACCGGCTGCGGTGGCTGCATTTCCATTGGAGGCGGAAATGTTGTAGGCCCATGTGCTCAAATTTGGGTGTACATTAAAGAACCCCAGGTGGTCGAAATTTACGGAGCCCTCCACTACGGCGTCTCTCATAATCTTATTGGGGTTTCGGGACGTTAAACCTCACTTATCAATCAATCAACCTTTTTGCGTAACTGCGCGATGTCGTGGGGTTGAATCACCGGACAATAGGGCGGCTAAAGTGCAGTAATCTGATGCAGCAAACCATGCCGTTTCCAGTCGATCAACCGCACGTTCTTCAAATCGTCAAAACTGTGATAACCTATAGGTTTACGTAGAGTATCTGCGATCATTCGACATTGCCATTTCCACTGTAGTTTACACAGACAAAGATGAACAACTTCTTTTTTTTTGCAATGGCTCGAGCACTGAGTTACACTCTTGTCAATTCTGAAAACAGTTTTACTCCAGCAATTCATAATATTCAGAACACGTCTTATAATAATAATAATAATAATAATGGTTTTTATTTCCACCAATACACAGTTGATGGAGGGGGTGAGAATAAAAGCGATTATCCGCTTGACTAAGTTCTCACCCCCCAATGTACATAAGGCAGTGGCGGTGGCGGCAACAGAACACCACAGCTGACAAGAATACACAACATTAACAAAATTAGAATTGATAAAGCCTTCAAACTAAAAAAGAAAAAAAAAAACCCACACAGACACAGTGCAATAAACATATATAGTAATATAAATCAAAAGTCGCAATATGTAAAGCACGAATACATTAAACATATTATTTACATGCAGCGGTGACTGCATTTTCATCCTTTGTGTTTTTGTTTATTGTTTTCCCTAATTGTTATCTACGAACTTTGAAGATAAGGTCTTAATTGTCAGGAGTGTTAATAAGATATTGGCGAAGTTGAGAAAGGGTGATATCTGCTATGTTAACACCTGATGAATATAACCTGTTTAATTGTAACGGTAGCTGATAAGTAATTTTTTGTTGTCCATAGTTAGTTCTTATACGAGGAAGCATCCAAGGTGGTTGATGACGGTGAGGGTACTTTGATTGATAACGTATCATGGAAGCGATATCTGTAATAGTAAATGAACGTTTTTTTTGTTCGATCTTATAGCGGCGTAAAAGCCTGTAAATGTATAGGTGGTAAACATTGATGATTTCATGTTCACTAAACAAGTGATCTGTTGTATGTCTGTGAGGAAGGTTGTAAATTAGACGGAGGATTTTATTATGGAGTGATGAAATTTTTCTTAAATTAGTTTTAGTCGTTGTCGCCCACACTAACGTGCAGTAGTTCAAGTGTGAAAGGAATAAAGCGTGGTATATAGCAAGCTTTGCCTTTAAAGGTAAAACAGATTTATGTCGCCAAAGTATACCAACCGCTCTCGATGCTTTTAATAAAATGTTGTGGACATGATCATTCCATTGCAAATGTAGTGTGAAATAAACTCCTAGTGATTTTATTGACCTGACAATTTCAACTGGCTGGGATTTATACAGCAAATGTACTAAAGTATCAGATTTTTTATTAATAGAATTAAAAATTATAGCTTTAGTTTTATTTACATTAACTGACAGTGCATTTTCCTTTGTCCAAACTTCCAGCTTACCTAATACATTGTTACCACGGGAAGATAGCTCATTGTGTGTATCAGCTGACAAAAGGATTGTAGTGTCATCCGCATAAATAATAAACCTGGATTGATCATCAATGTTCGCAATATCATTAATATAAATGTTAAAGAGAAGAGGCCCAAGTATACTGCCCTGTGGCACACCGGCTGTAATATCACGCGTTTTGGACTGAAAATTGCTGATTTGAACGTACTGCTTCCGATGAGATAAATAAGATTTTATTAAATCTAAAGCGTGCCCTCTAATACCACATAAATCCAATTTTCTAAATAAGATACTGTGTACTATGCAGTCAAATGCTTTGGTAAAATCTACAAAAATGCCTAACACGAACTTATTTTTTTCTAATTTATCAAGAATATATTCTTTTTGATGAATCAAAGCAATTTCCGTAGAACGGTTTTTTCTAAATCCATACTGAGAATCATTGATAATATTGTTAGATTGTAAAAACTTGTCCATGCGTTTCAGTATGATTTTTTCCAGACATTTAGAAAAAACAGGAAGGATACTAATTGGCCTATAATTGCTAAAGTCATTTTTGTCTCCCTTTTTGTAAAGCACAATTACTTTTGCTATTTGCATAGCCGAAGGAAATGTAGCGGTTTGCAGGCACAAATTAAAGATATGTGTAAGCGGCACACAGATTAATTCAATGACATATTTTACTGGACGAATTTGTATGTTGTTTAAATCACATGACGTACTGTTTGAAAGCTCAAGAAACGTTTGCGTTACTTCACTCTCACCTACTGGTTCAAGAAAAAGAGTAGATGAACATCTGGCAGTAGGGGTGTCTTGTGAGTTATGTGGTGTAGAATGATCCCTTGCGAAGTACAAACTAAATGCCTCAGCTAATTTTTCCCCTGTGTAATCTTCTCCTTTATGAGTGATCTTGTCGAAATGCGTATCCTCAATGAAATTAGCGTCCAGAGAACGGATTTGTTTCCATAGTTTATCAGGATGCCGAAATGAATTTTCGAATTGTTTTTCATAATATCGCTTTTTGGCATTTCGGATGTCACTGGTCAACTTGTTTCTGTAGCTTTTAAACTCTTGAAACAGCTGTGTGCTTTTGGAGGCAATGTATGTGTTATAGAGTTTATTCTTCTGTTTAATGCGTGTATGAAGTTCATTACATATCCAAGGTTTTCTTATCTTTTTCATAGTACGTTTCTTTTTTAGCGGAAAGTGCCTATTATAAACACCGCAGAATTTACTAAGAAACTTTTCATAAGCTGCCTCTGCATTAGTTTCATTGAACACATCACTCCATGACATAAGTGACATTTCACTGTGAAAATTTTCAAGAGCATTAGGTGTGACGTACTGAACCATTGGGGTACATGTGTGTTTAGATCTAGGCTGCTTTTTCTGAAAAAACAAATAAATGCCCATGTGGTCACTTAAATCGCAACAGATTACCCCTGAATGTATAACAGAATTGTTAATATTAGTAATAAACAGGTCAATCAGTGTTTCTGAGTTAGTAGTTATACGAGTAGGAAGCTTAGTAACAATACTGAAGCCAAAACTTCTTAACAGCACATCAAAATCAATTGCATGGGCAGAATTAGACATCATGTCTATATTAAAATCACCGCCCATAATGACATCATAGTGATGCGCAGAAGTAAAAGAAATATATGATTCAATGTACTCAAAAAATACGTCAACATCTCCACTGGGTGGTCGGTAGAACACTGAATAAACGGTATTATTTGCCAATACAGAAACAACCTCAACAGCAGATGACATGCAACAAAGTTCCGAGATCAATTCACATTCGATTTTCTTATTAACGAAAATGCAAACACCTCCACCACGACCCACATTACGATTGACGGCAAATGTGGAAAATGATGGCAAACAAAAGCTACTGCTCAGCCATGACTCAGATACCATGACGAAATCAAAAGACAGGTTAAAACTGTCTAACAAAATTTGCAGTTCATCAGCCTTATTGTTCAGTGATCGTACATTCAAATGAAAACATTTCACTGATGAGCCCAACCAATCGGTAGGCATGACGCTGCGAATGTTGCAAGGCAACACGAATCTATTGTTAGCCATTTTGACGTGATGTTCACATATTATGTGCTGACGTGCCTAACCACAGTAAAATTAGCCAGCTGACTCGCGTCCCTGACAACATGGGACGGTTCGCCATCTTTCCTGCGGATGAAGATTTTCCCGTTTGCATACCACACGTAACGGAAGCCATTATCGCGAGCCCATTGCTTCACAGTCCACAATAGTGTTCTTGCCCTGCGCGTTAGGTTTTCCGAAAAGTATATGTTTGCATCCTTTTCCTTTAGTAATCGCCTTTTCTGCAGCCACATATCCCTCAGCTTTTGGCTTTGAAAACGTATGATAATGGCGGGGGTCTTATTTGCCTTCGCCGGAAGGCGATGATAAGCTTCAAGGTCGTGATCGCTGACCTCAGGAACTTGGATCATCCTGGCTATCTCGTTTATCTTTTGGAGTAGATTCTCGTGCTCGTTGAAAAGTTTCCCATGAATTTCCAAGTTTCGGCTCCTGCTACGCATTTCCAGGTCATTCAAGTCAGAGTTTATCTGGTGTAGTTCCTCGTCAGGCCTTGCTCGTTCCAACTGTTCAGTTCTCTTACGGAGCTGCTCAATTTGTTTATCTTGGCTGTCCAATCGCTTCAGAATGGTATCGAAATGATCAGACATTGTTTGCACTGCCTGTTCAATGCTGTTCATCTTTTCATTTAGTGGCATTAGAAAATCAAGTTTTTGACTTAACTCCGCAAAAGCAACAGCAAAGTTAAAATCCTGACGAGCCGCAGCAGCGGCACCTGCACCGACGCATGGCGCACCAGTTTTACACGTGGAACACACATAGTTTTTGCGAGAATTGGTGCCACTTCTCGTCTTATCAAGCGGCTCAGTCAGTCCAGAGCACTGTTCGATGTGATAAGAATTACCACACTTTTTGCATTTCACTTTAGCATCAGTAGTTTCTAGGGTAAGCATGCAAGCAAGGCATATGTCCTCCCCAGAAACACTCATCTCTCATACACCTCGAAAAGCATGACTACGACGACAAGTTTGGCAGTAGCAGCAACCAGCAGAAAAATAGGAAAAGGAAAACACTGTGTGAATGTGTGAAGACAAACCTGTGAAAAATGCAGATGAACACGTCAGAACGGGCGTCTATCGCCGGTCACCGCTACTGCCAAACTGCCGATAACAGGTGGGGGCAGGGGCGTCTCAGATCATGACGCAATCCCAATGTTTGCGATGCCAGATTCCGTCGGCCGCCGAGTCCTGGACATCCAAAAGAAGAATAATGTAGCAGTTGCCGGCGTTGCAAGGTACCACGCTCGTCAGTGCGGCAGAACCAGCTATCCAGAGAATAGGACCACCGGTATCAGCGGCAGGACAGGGACGAACCTGTGAAAAATGCAGATGAACACGTCAGAACGGGCGTCTATCGCCGGTCACCGCTACTGCCAAACTGCCGATAACAGGTGGGGGCAGGGGCGTCTCAGATCATGACGCAATCCCAATGTTTGCGATGCCAGATTCCGTCGGCCGCCGAGTCCTGTGAAAAATGCAGATGAACACGTCAGAACGGGCGTCTATCGCCGGTCACCGCTACTGCCAAACTAATCAAAAATAAACCGCCGCCCCCCCCCCAAATATCGACGGTTCTGGCTCAAGTCAGGAACTATATTGAATACGTCTGATATGCCAGCACAAGCTTACTCATGATAAGGGCCACGTTAATTTCAGAACAATTGATAAGAATTAGTGCGCACATTTGACGGAGTAGATATACGCGTCCAAGGTCCACTTGGTCGGCGACGAAGTACACTGTTAACTTCAAAATACGCCAGGGGGCACGTGCCAGCACCACTACCAACCACCTAAGTCAAGGATTAGGGTCGTCTCCAATTTCTTGCATGCGTCTGTGCGCGCTTATGCACGTGCATGTCTGTCTGTCTGTCTGTCTGTCTGTCTGTCTGTCTGCGTATGCACGTGTGTTTTTGCCTCTGCATGTGTGTGCACGTGAGTGTGTCTGTGTGTGCGCTGAAATGTGTACGTGCGTACGTGCATGTGTGTGGTTTCTCTATTTGACTGTCAAGACACACATCCATATGATGAAATTCGCCACACTTACGTTTGCCGGCTTCCGCTAGGGCTCCCCTGCAAAAAGAACACAAATCTTTTTGTTTAGATATGCAGCGATTGATTATATTTTCTTGAATCACCGTCGTTTCTCTTTTCTAACAAGGAGGATTGCGTTACAAGTCACCCCATCACCGCTCTTTCTCGCCGCTTACATGTCTTCGCTTCAGCTAAAAGCAGTGTATGTATTGCAAATAAGTGAAGACTCTCATATATATATATATATATATATATATATATATATATATATATATATATATATATATATATATATATATATATATATATATATATATATATATGGGAGAGAAGTGCATACTTATGGGCTCGTATTTCCGTGTTTTAACACAATAATAAAGAGATATACCAGACAGTAATGCCAGGGAATGTACAGGGGAAGTTATTAGAACCAATGGAATGTAAATAAGAAGAAAAAAGAAAGAAAAGTGGATGAAATAATTACCAGCTGTGAGCAGGAATCGAACCTACGACCTTCGAATAACGCGTTCGATGCTCTAACCACTGAGCTATCACAGCGGCCGTCCCTCCATCCACTTTTTGGGGTTTATATGTGAATTTAGAAGTAGGAGTGACAGTCAGCGCCAACTATAAGCCAAACAACGAGTGTGAAAACGCTCTTATTCGCATGTTTGGCGTCACGTAGCACGTGTACTTATTATGAGCGGGCAGCTGATTGATTGTCCCTCTTATACAACCTAAACACACCAAGTCTGCCAGTACGAGACCCTCGTTCAATGAAATAAGAGACAGAACTGTATACCTAAGGGCTCGTATTTCCGTGTTTTAACACAATATTAATGAGATATAACAGACAGTAATGCCAAGGAATGTACAGGGGAAGTTATTAGAAACCAATGGAATGTAGATAAGAAGAAAGAAGAAAGAAAAGTGGATGAAAAAAAAATTGCCCGCAGCTTCCCTCGGAGAACACTGAGGAGGATGCGGAGCATATAATTGGTTAACGGGGTGTTAAAGTGCGACTTACTTGGGTCGATGGCTAAATTGGTTAACGTGGTTGTGAAATGGGGTGTTAAATTGCGACTTACTTGGGTCGATGGCTAAATTGGTTAACGTGGTTGTAGGAGGGGGTGTTAAATGAGTGAACACGTACACACGTATGCGAAAGGACGGCGCTGGTCGAAGGGACGTCGATCATTGTGTTTGTGGATTCGTTGGAATTTATTTCACCGCGACCTTGGACGTCGACGCGCCGTACAAACCAACCGACGAGCGGCAACTGAGCGAGCGAGCGCCGACCTTGAGTATATATACAGCGCGACGGCGCATGCACTGTCAGCTGTTGAATGTTCTCGAAGGAGAAGCGCGCGCGCGGCACAGATGGCGACGGCGCGACGGCGCATGCGCTGTCAGCTGTCGAATGTTCTCGAAGGAGAAGCGCGCGCGGCACAGATGGTGGGCGACGGCGCGACGGCGCATGCGCGCGCGTCAGCTGTCGAATGTTCGAGAAGCGGTGCGGACGGCGCGGACGGCGCACTACAAGGCGCGAGTATAAGATGCTTCCGCATCTAAAAACTACCAGCTGTGAGCAGGAATCGAACCTACGACCTTCGAATAACGCGTTCGATGCTCTAACCACTGAGCTATCACAGCGGCCGTCCCTCCATCCACTTTTTGGGGTTTATATGTGAATTTAGAAGTAGGAGTGACAGTCAGTGCCATCTATAAGCCAAACAACGAGTGTGAAAACACTCTTATTCGAATGTTTGGCGTCACGTAGCACGTGAACTTATTATGAGCGGGCAGCTGATTAATTGTCCCTCTTATACAACCTAAACACACCAAGTCTGCCAGTACGACACCCTCGTTCAATGAAATAAGGGAGAGAAGTGTATACCTAAGGGCTCGTATTTCCGTGTTTCAACACAATATTAATGAGATATAACAGACAGTAATGCCAAGGAATGTACAGGGGAAGTTATTAGAACCAACGGAATGTAAATAAGAAGAAAGAAGAAAGAAAAGTGGTTGAAAATTACCAGCTGTGAGCAGGAATCGAACCTACGACCTTCGAATAACGCGTTCGATGCTCTAACCACTGAGCTATCACAGCGGCCGTCCCTCCATCCACTTTTTGGGGTTTATATGTGAATTTAGAAGTAGGAGTGACAGTCAGTGCCATCTATAAGCCAAACAACGAGTGTGAAAACACTCTTATTCGCATGTTTGGCGTCACGTAGCACGTGAACTTATTATGAGCGGGCAGCTGATTAATTGTCCCTCTTATACAACCTAAACACACCAAGTCTGCCAGTACGAGACCCTCGTTCAATGAAATAAGGGAGAGAAGTGTATACCTAAGGGCTCGTATTTCCATGTTTCAACACAATATTAATGAAATATAACAGACAGTAATGCCAACGAATGTACAGGGGAAGTTATTAGAACCAATGGAATGTAAATAAGAAGAAAGAAAAGTGGATGAATAAATTACCAGCTGTGAGCAGGAATCGAGCCTACGACCTTCGAATAACGCGTTCGATGCTCTAACCACTGAGCTATCACAGCGGCCGTCCCTCCATCCACTTTTTGGGGTTTATATGTGAATTTAGAAGTATGGATGGATGGATGGATGGATGGATGGATGGATGGATGGATGGATGGATATGGCTGTACCCTTTAGATCGGGCGGTGGCTAGCGCCACCAAGCCGTAATACCTAATGAACCAAAAACTATATTTTTTTTCCTTAAAAAAGAGTTTGAGGATTCGTACTTTGCAGTGAAGAGTTTAATTTTCACTCGTGCCTTGACTTTAGCCACCAATCAGATAACCTCCTTCTAGTTAAGTCTATTTAGTAGGAGTAGGAGTGACAGTCAGCGCCATCTATAAGCCAAACAACGAGTGTGAAAACACTCTTATTCGCATGTTTGGCGTCACGTAGCACGTGTACTTATTATGAGCGGGCAGCTGATTGATTGTCCCTCTTATACAACCTAAACACACCAAGTCTGCCAGTACGAGACCCTCGTTCAATGAAATAAGAGACAGAACTGTATACCTAAGGGCTCGTATTTCCGTGTTTTAACACAATATTAATGAGATATAACAGACAGTAATGCCAAGGAATGTACAGGGGAAGTTATTAGAAACCAATGGAATGTAAATAAGAAGAAAGAAGAAAGAAAAGTGGATGAAAAAAAAATTGCCTGCAGCTTCCCTCGGGGGAACACTGAGGAGGATGCGGAGCATATAATTGGTTAACGGGGTGTTAAAGTGCGACTTACTTGGGTGGATGGCTAAATTGGTTAACGTGGTTGTGAAATGGGGTGTTAAATTGCGACTTACTTGGGTCGATGGCTAAATTGGTTAACGTGGTTGTAGGAGGGGGTGTTAAATGAGTGAACACGTACACACGTATGCGAAAGGACGGCGCTGGTCGAAGGGACGTCGATCATTGTGTTTGTGGATTCGTTGGAATTTATTTCACCGCGACCTTGGACGTCGACGCGCCGTACAAACCAACCGACGAGCGGCAACTGAGCGAGCGAGCGCCGACCTTGAGTATATATACAGCGCGACGGCGCATGCACTGTCAGCTGTTGAATGTTCTCGAAGGAGAAGCGCGCGCGCGGCACAGATGGCGACGGCGCGACGGCGCATGCGCTGTCAGCTGTCGAATGTTCTCGAAGGAGAAGCGCGCGCGGCACAGATGGTGGGCGACGGCGCATGCGCGCGCGTCAGCTGTCGAATGTTCGAGAAGCGGTGCGGACGGCGCGGACGGCGCACTACAAGGCGCGAGTATAAGATGCTTCCGCATCTAAAAACTACCAGCTGTGAGCAGGAATCGAACCTACGACCTTCGAATAACGCGTTCGATGCTCTAACCACTGAGCTATCACAGCGGCCGTCCCTCCATCCACTTTTTGGGGTTTATATGTGAATTTAGAAGTAGAAGTGACAGTGACAGTGTGAGCATCGAACGCGTTATTCGAAGGTCGTAGGTTCGATTCCTGCTCACAGCTGGTAATTTTTTCATCCACTTTTCTTTCTTCTTTCTTCTCATTTACATTCCATTGGTTCTAATAACTTCCCCTGTACATTCCTTGGCATTACTGTCTGTTATATCCATTTATATATATATATATATATATATATATATATATATATATATATATATATATATATATATATATATATATATATATATATATATCGGCCGAAACGTCAGTCCTTTACAAAACAATTTTTCCTACGTGCTTGATTTTTTGAACTTTTACTTCCGGGTCCTATGTTAGCACTTCATTGTTTATATATATATATATATATATATATATATATATATATATATATATATATATATATATATATATATATATATCAGAGTTTCTTCCGGCTACCGTCAGAAAAGTTATAAACTTCGAGAATGGTGCAGTATAGGAAACAAAACAATAAAATATTTATTTATTCCTAACAGTTTCGGCTGGAGGATCAGCCTTCTTCGGAGGATGTAAGTGAAAATCCTCGGAAGGAGGCTGATCCACCAGCCGAAACTGTTGGGATTAAATAAATATCTTATTTTTTGTTTCCTATACTGCCCTATTCTCGATGTGTATAACTATAAATATATATATATATATATATATATATATATGTATATATATATATATATATCAGACAGTCTTCGCGTGTTAAGTCTTAACTTAAGGCGTAAGGTATGCGATGTAAGAAGGTATAACATGAAGAGAATTGAACACGCTCTGAAAAACGGAGAAAGCGTCAAAGCAGTGAAGAGGAAACTATGGAATAGGAAAAATTCGGATGTACGCACTAAGGGACAAAGAAGACAAAGTAACTACCAATATAAATAGGATAGTTAAAATAGCGGAGGAGTTTTACAGAGATCTGTACAGTAGCCGGGACAACCACGACTTTAATACTGCAAAAACTGGCAGTAACCCAGATGACACCCCATCAGTAATAATAAAAGAAGTCAGAAAAGCTTTGGACAGCATGCAAAGAGGCAAAGCTGCTGGTGAGGATCAGGTAACATCAGATCTGCTGAAAGATGAAGGACAGATTGTGTTAGAAAAACTAGCCACCCTGTTTACGAGGTGTCTCCTGACGAAAAGAGTACCAGAGTCATGGAAGAACGCTAACATCATCTTAATACATAAGAAAGGAGATGACAAGGACTTGAAGAATTACAGGCCGACCAGCTTGCTCTTTGTAGTATACAAGCTATTTACTAAGGTAATTGCTAACAGAGTAAAGAAAACATTAGAATTCAATCAACCAAAGGAAAGAGCAGGATTTCGAACAGGCTTCTCAACAATCGACCACATTCATACTATCAATCAGGTAATAGAGAAATGCTCAGAATATAACCAACCACTATACATAGCCTTCATAGATTACGAGAAGGCGTTTGATTCAGTAGAAATATCAGCCGACATGCAGACACTGCGGAATCAAAGCGTCGATAAAGTATATATAAACATCCTGGAAGAACTCTACAGGGGATCAACTGCTACCATAGTGCTTCACCAAGAAAGCAACAGAATACCAATCAAGAAGGGTGTAGGGCAGGGGGACACAATCTTCCCAATGCTCTTTACCGCATGCTTACAGGAGGTTTTCAGAAGCCTAGAATGAGAACAGTTAGGAATAAGAGTTAATGGAGACCACCTTAGTAACCTGCGCTTCACCGATGACATTGCATTGCTGAGTAACTCAGGGGACAAATTGCAACTCATGATTACGGAGTTAGACAAGGAGAGCAGAAAGGTGGGTCTTAAAATTAATATACAGGAAACAAAAGTAATGCACAACAACCTCGGAAAAGAGCAGCGCTTCGACATAGGTAATAGTGCACTTCAAGTTGTAAAAGACTATGTCTACTTAGGGCAGGTAATAACCACGGAGCCGAACCACGAGTTTGAAGTAACTAGAAGAATAAGAATGCGGTGGAGCACATTTGGCAGGCACTCTCAAATTATGGCAGGTAAATTGCCACTATTCCTCAAGAAGAAGGTATATAACAGCTGTATCTTGCCGGTACTTAGCTACGGAGCAGAAACCTGGAGACTTACAAAGAGGGTTCAGCTTAAATTGAGGACGAAGCAGCGAGCAATGGAAAGGAAAATGGTAGGTGTAACCTCAAGAAACAAGAAGAGAGCAGAGTGGATTGGGGAACAAACGGCGGTTAAGGATATCATAGCTGAAATCAAGAAAAAGAAATGGACATGGGCCAGGCATGTAGCGCGTAGACAGGATAACCGCTGGTCGTTAAGGGTAACTAACTAGAATCCAGAGAAGGGAAGCAGGTTAGGGGGAGACAGAAGGTTAGGTGGCCAGATGAGATTAAGAAGTTTGCGGGTATAAATTGGCAGCAGCAAGCACAGGACTGGGTTAACTGGTGAAACATGGGAGAGGCCTTTGTCCTGCAGTGAACGTAGTCAGGCTTATGAAGTTGATGATGATGGTGGTGATGATGATGATGATGATGATATCCTTTTTCGTGATCTGAAAGAGCTTCCGTGGTTTTCCAGAAGAAAAAGTTGTTTTTGAGCATCAAATGTAGGCGTCGCTGTTCTCACAATTATGAGCATTCACTACAGTGGTGCGACGGGAGGAGGATCGGCAACAGAATGGGTCGCCAAGCCACAGCTTCTTTAGGGTGACCCAGAGTCCTGAGGCCAACAGTGTAGCCAAAGACGGACCAAAAGGGGCACAAATATTCAAGCCACACGATGGCGATGGGAGAAGAAATCTACGTAAGCACAAGGGCCGAGCTAAGTCAGACGTAGGCTATATTAACATGCAGGGTGGCGGGAATAGGTTAAAGTGGGAAGAGATAGAAGAGCAGTTGAGGCAGCAGAAGCTGATGGTATATGGGGTTGTGGAGACACATCTTCCGGACATGGAGCAACCACCCTGCAATCCGGACTACGTATGGGAATATTGCAATGGAACAGAAGGCAGCAAAAAGGGGGATGGAATTGGTGCATTTATACATAAGAGCTTGGGTTGCCAAAGAGTCAAGCAGGGATGAATGGAAGAATTATGGTTAAGAGGGAAAGTAGCTGGGCAGATGACACTTCTTGGTTTGGTGTACTTGTGGACGGGAGCAAAGTCCAGAGAGGGAAACCAGGCAATGGTGGAGTGTATATCAAAGGACATTGAGGAATTAGAAGGAGAGTGCGAGATAATTATACTAGGAAATATGAATGCGCACATAGAAGATATAGATGGGTATACTGACTCAACAGGCAAAATGATCATGGATATGTGTGAAAGGCAGGATTTGATCATTTGCAACAGTACCGAGAAGTGTGAAGGGCAAATACTATGGGAGGTAGGAAGGCTGCAGTCAACAATAGATTACGCACTGATGTCACAGAGGATGTATGATAATAATACTGATTGTTGGCCTAGTTGGTATTTACTTAATGGCATGATTTGGCCGCAAAAGCTGATGCGTGAGCTGATGGAAGCCTATTACATTAAAAAGAAAGGTGAAAGGTGTATCAGCGAACCGTCGGTGACGTTGTATGCTTCGGAGACAAGATTGTTTGATTGTTGGATAGCGTAAGGCTGTATGAAGACTGCGCATGTCTATATTTTCGTACTTAAGTCTGGGTCTGCACCTAGTCTGCTTTAGTTGGAAGTGCCGCCTGTGCTTGTCGTTTGAGTGTTCCTTTTCTTGTGTGTGTCTCTTTTGCGGCCAAATCATGCCATTAAGATGTATGATAAGCTCAGGGGAATGCACATAGATGAAATGGCTCCAGAAGTCTGGGTAGTGATCACAAATGTATCAAGCTAAGTTTTGGAAGAAAAGCGAGAGTGGGAAGAAGACAAGATTAGCAACTACAGGAAAAGTTTAATCCAGAAAGGCAAATAGAAATTGCTACTACACAAATTGAGAAAGTAATCACTGAGGATAATAAAACTGTGTGGACGTACACAAATATAATTAGACTGTTTTGGCTAGAGCTTGCTAAAACACGTGAGAATTCACCCCGGAAAAGAAGACAAACCCAAAAGCTGGTGGGATGAGGAAGTTAAGAGAGCCATAGCAAACCGTCAGGAAGCCTCTAGGGAACACAGACATGCTAAGCAACGGGGCGAACCGACAGGTGATGTTGAAAGTAAATGGGAAATCTTTCTAAGCTCTAGAAGGGAAGCATCCCTCCTGATCAATGAAAAAATAGAAGAAAGGGTGCTCAGTGGCAGGCAGAAGTACATAAAGAGGACAGAAAGGCAGCTGCGAAATTTTGGAACCATCTAAACTCCCTAAGAAATGAAACAAATCAAGAGCAGAGGTTTATAACTACAGCTCAAGGTGCTAGGCTAGAAGGGGACGAAGCTATTGAATATATAAGAACAAGGGTGACATAAAATTCTAACAAACAAGTGCCTTATGCACCACAATAGACAGGGATGAATCAAGTGGCACAACGGCTCCATTTTCACAACGAGAGTGGGAGAGGGCTGAGAAGAGGGTTCCAAAAAGTACATCAACAGGCCCAGATGGCATTTCAATTATGCTGATGAAGACATTGGGTCCGAAGTTGAAACAGACTTTGAGAGAGGCAGTGAGCAGAACTATAATCGATAGTAAAGTCCCTGATGAATGGAAACTTAGCAGGATGAGCATGATTTATAAAGGAAAGAGGGCAAAGATGACATAAACAACTACCGTCCTATAACAGTGACATCAGTGGACGACAGGCTGGCGATGCAGATTATAAAGGAAAGACTGTAGGCATGGATGGAGGATGAGGGGGTGCTGTGGAAACTGCAGAATGGGTTTCGGAAACACAGGAGTTCGGAAAACAGATTGTTCTCACTGAAGCAGTGCATCGAAATAGCAGAAAAGGAACTCAGGCCCCTGTGGCTAGCATTTTTAGATATCATGGAAGCGTACGAAAGCGGGGTTCAAGAGGACTTGTGGGAAATACTAGACACAATGGGTGTGGAAGATGGAGTCACTAATCTTTTAAAGGAAATCGATAAAAGTAACAAGGTAGTTATAAAGTGGGAAAAACAGGTATCCAAGCCCACAGAAGTGAAATCAGGACTTAGGCAGGGGTGTCCACTGTCACCCTTGTTATTCATGATGTATTTACAAGGATTAGAGGCCAAAGTAGAGGGAAGTGGACTTGGCTTCAACATCTTTTTAGTCAAACAAGGAAAACTCATTGATCAGGCACTACCAGCATTAATGTACGCAGATGATATAGTGCTAATGGCCGACAACAAGGAAGATTTCCAGAGATTGATGGAGATCTGCGGTAATGAGGGAGATAGGTTAGATTTAAAATTCAGTAAGGAAAAATCAGCAGTCATGATTTTTAATGATAACAAGGTAGTGAGCTTAGAATACAGGAAGTCACGCTAGAGATAACAGATAATTACAAATATCTGGGCGTTGGATAAGCAATGGGACCAAGTACCCAAGGGAACACGAAATATACGTGACGGCTAAGGGTAACAGGAATGCAGCAGTGATGAAAAGTAGGGCACTGTGGAATTACAATAGGTATGATGACGTGAGAGAAATATGGAAAGGTGTCATGGTTCCTGGGCTGACGTTCGGCAATGTGGTCTTGTGCATGAGATGAGAAGTTCAAGCAAGATTAGAAATTAAGCAACATGGAATAGGTAAGCTTGCTTTAGGAGCTCACGGGAATACACCAAATAAGGGGGTGCAAGGTGATATGGGATGGACATCGTTTGAGGGCAGGGAAGCTAGCAGCAAGATAAAGTTTGAGAAGCGATTGAGAGAAATGTGGGAGGAGCGTTGGGCTAGGAAGGTTTTCAGCTACTTGTACATAAAGAATGTCGGTACGAAATGGAGGAAGCGAGCCAGGAAATTGACTGGTAAATACTTGGAAAACAGCAGGCGGCCAAACCAAAAAGAACTATCGGTTAAGAAGAAAGTGAAGGAAACGAAAACTGACATGTGGAGAATTGGCATGATTAAGAAGTCCGCACTAGAGATATATTGAACTTTTAAAAAGGAAATTGCCAAGAAAGGATCTATGATAACACTCGGGGTAGTTCTCTACTGTTTGAGGCCTAGACGGGAGTATTGCGAACCAAGACATATCGAGCCTAATACGAAGGGGTAGACACAGTATGCAGCGGGTGTAGAGAGGAAGAAGAAACTGCCGAACACTTGATAATGTTCTGTAAAGGGCTTCACCCAATAGTTCAGGATGATGGTGCAGAGTTTTTCAAAGCACTGGGGTTTAGGGACAGCGAGGGCAAAATAGACTTTAAGCGGGTAGACCTAACTAGAAAGAGGTTATCTGATTGGAGGCTAAAGTCAAGGCACGAGTCAAAATTAAACCCTTCACTGCAAAGTACGAAAAGGGAAAAAAAGATAAATCTAATGGTTACTTCACTAAGTATCACGGCTAGGTGGCGTTAGCCGCCACCCGATCTAAAGGGTACAGCCACATCCATCCATCCATCCATCCATCCATCCATCCATCCATCCATCCATGAGCAAACACCCATACGTAGCGAGTCGCATAATCAATAACCAAGTGTATAAACCTTTTTGACGAGCCATGTCTAGAAAATCCTCCAATGAGGTCTATTGCAAAGAGGTCGAAAGGCTCTTCAGCTGGAGCCCTTCGGCCAAAACTGGAGCCTTCGAAACAAAACTTTTTTTGTTTTCGTTTTCTTGCATCTCTGGCATGTATCACAATGCTGAATGTAGTGGAAACATCGGTTACCATATGCGGCCAATAATCTTGCGGAGAAAGGAGTGATAGCGTCTTCTTCACTCCGACATGCCCAAATTGTTATGTGCATTCTTCAGAATGGTTGGGCGTAGTTCATGGGGCACGTATATTTTTCGTAGTCCTTTTCTTTTGACGATGATGATGTTATTTTCTAATGAATGCGTTCCTTTTGGACGCTCATTATTGCATCGCTGAAGGTCGTAGTGTGACAGAAGATTAACTATTGGGGCTCTGGAGAGCGCATCTGTTTCGACATTACTTGCGCCCGTTTGATGTTTGATGTTCACATCATACAGTGACAGTTTCAAAGACCACCTGAAAAGACGACCTTGAGGACTTTTAACATTCTTCAGCCACTGGAGTCCAGAGTGATCTGTTACAACAGTGAATGACTTTCCATGAAGGTAGCAATGCCATTTATAGAAGGCATCTACAATGGCCAGACATTCTCTTTCTATAATAGCATAGTTCACCTCGTGCTTGGGTAGCTTGCGGGAATAGTAGGCAACAGGAAGTTCTTTGCCTTTGTCATCGGGTTGTTTCAGCACTACACCAATGCCTTCGCCAGATGCGTCGCAGTACACAGTACATGGTCTCCAAGGGTCGTATATGCGAAGCACCGGTTCTTCAGTTATCCGCTCGTTCAGTTCACGAAAGGCTTGCTCGCATGCTTCTGTCCACACCCACTTGCTGCCTTTGGGGAGTAGTTTTGTGAGTGGAAGAGCAATATCGCTGAAGTGGGGGATGTACTGACGGTAGGTGTTTACAGTGCCCAGAAAACACTTGAGATCTTTTTCTCGTTTTGGTGTCGGAAGTTCGAGTATGGCAGCCACATTATTTTGCTTAGGTGTCACTGTTCCTTGTGAAATTTTGTAGGCCAGGTATTCATTGCTGCAGCGTGCAAATTAGCACTTTTTTCGTTTGAGTTTTACGTTCTCGGTTTTGAGAGCTTTCAATAGCGCCTCAAGGTGTCATATGATCATTAATGTCTCTGAGTATACGACCACATCGTCAAAGTAATTACTAACATTGGTGAGCTGATGTTTCGCTATTATTTATTTCATGGCTCTTTCAAATGTAGCCAGAGCGTTTTTCAATCCAAACGGCATTAACAACCACTCAAAATGACCATCAGGCGTGACAAATGCAGTTTTCTGAACATCGTCAGGATGCATTTGGACATGCCAGTATCGCGACGTTACGTCCAACGTAGTGAAAACCTCCGCCTTTCCCAAGTGGTCAAGAATATCATCTATACATGGAATTTGTTTAAAGTCGGGTACTGTTATGGCATTGAGTTTCCGGTAGTCAATACATAGACGACTGCGTCCTTCACCTTTCTTTTCTGCTAAAATGACAGGTGTGGCGTAGGGCGATAATGAAGGCCTCACAACACCTTGCTTAAGGAGAGCGTCAACTTTTTTGTTGATCTCCACTTTGTCTGCCTGTGAACATCGGTATGGTGATCGAAGAATAGAGACAGCATTGGTAAGTGCGATCCTATGTTTCTCAGTAGTTATGCACCCAATATCTGTCTGAGATTTCGAAAATATCTCGTCATACTTGCTTAAAAGAAAGTCTAGCGCCGCAGACTTATGCCCTGATAAGTTTTCTGAAATCAGGGTTCACATAAGCGGGGCTTGAATGGTTTTCTTTTCATTGGGATGCAGAAGGCTCATATTCTCACGTGCATGTGTCACTGACTTGCTTTCCAGATTTACAGAAAGATTGAAGTACGAAGCGATGCCTAGGCCAAGAATCAATTGCGTTCTCATGCCTCACAGCACATGTGCATAAACTTTCTTTATGACGTTGCCAATTTGTAACTGAATGTTTACGCGACCCAAAGTTCGAATGCTTAGTGCAACTTGCTGGACCATGATGCTGAAGTCTCTCATCAACTGAAACTTTAGCTGTTTGTACACATCCTCGCTGATACAAGTAATTGTTGCTCCTGTATCGAGAATTGCATTTACGGACTTTCCCTTGAGGAGAGCACTGAAGTGTATTATTGAAACTCTGGGTCACCCTCCTCGTTTTTCCGTTCAGTAGCAATAGTGGACACATTGCCGTGAATGGACATTCGTTGTGCCAGTGAAACTGTCGTGGAAAACCAGCAGCTGAGCAGTACTTACGTTCGTTTTGCGGGGCACGCGGTCGAGGAGTTATTGTTGGCTGCTGCGGTCTGCTGAAGAGACGTGGAGCTCTTGATGCAATACTATCGTTACGAGTAAAGGAAACTCCTATCACCCGTTTTAAAAATGTCTCGACCCGTTGAGCAGATGTGAGCCACTCTAATGACGAGTTGAAAGACAGTCCGGTGAGCGCCAGTTCCACATCAGGAGAAACACCATCAGTCAGTCCAGAAATGATGTGGCACTCTTTCAGGTCCGCCAAGGAACCCAGTCGCTTTTACTTGTCGAAGTAGTCCTTGATGGTCTGTCCTCCTTTCAGTCGGTAATGAATGAAAAGACGGAAGGCATCTCCGTCAATCGTAGCATAGCGGGCTTGCATGTCGCGCTTGATATAGTCCCAAGTTGTCTCGCCGTTGCCGAAAATCTCTGTCAGGTACCACTTCAACGCTTCCCCTTTAATGTATTCACTGACGTGACTGACCCGATCGCTGTGAGTCTATGACGCCTCGGCTGCCTTCATGTCGAGAAGAAGCCACTTGTCGATGGGGACGTCTTCTGGTGTTCCCTTGAACTTCTGTATGTTGAGCGGAGGCTTTGGCCTAGCCATGGCACGTTGATGAGGTCGATCCTGTCGACTTGTGTGGCGCTAGAAAGTGGAGACACGTCGTGGTCCAGATGTCATACGTTTATTCTAATGCCCGCCGCACTTCCTCTTCGTCGGCTTCTCCTAGAATCACCTTGTTAATGCGTCACACACACACACAAATATAAATATATATATATATATATATATATATATATATATATATATATATATATATATATATATATATATATATATATATATATATATATATATATATATCTTTTCTTTTCTTCTCGTTTACATTACAATTGGCCTAATAACTTCCCCTATACCTTCCTTGGCATTATTGTCTGTTACATCTCATTAATATTGTGTAAAACACGAAAAACTAGCCCTTATGTATACACTTGTTTCCCTTATTCATTAACGAGGGTCTCGTACTAGCAGACTTGGTGCCTCTAGGTTGTATACGGTGGACTATTGGTCAGCTGCCAATTAGTAATAAGTTCACGTGCTACGTGACGCCAAACCGGCTCATAGTGTACCACACTCACCGCAATGGCTAATAGTGGTGCTGACTGACACTCCCACGTTTAAATTGATATAGATACCCAATAAAGTGGCTGGGGGGATGGCTGTCGTGGTAGCTCAGTGGTAGAGCATCGAATGCGTTATTCGAATGTCGCAGGTTCGGATCCTGCCCACGTCAAGTTATCTTTTCACCCACTTTTCTTTCCTATTATTTACACTACGTTGGTTCTGATAACTTTCCCTATGCATTCATTGGCAGTATTGTCTGTTATATCTCATTATTATTGTGTCGAATTACGGAAAGAAAGACGAGCCCTTAGGTATACACTTCTTTCCCATATATATATATATATATATATATATATATATATATATATATATATATATATATATATATATATATATATATATATATATATATATATATATATATATATATATATATATATATATATATATATGTTTGTATTGTAAAGGGGGTTTATTGAAGGACTCAGCAAGCGGGTGGTAGCTCTAAAGGAAGGCAGGCGAACCCAGATGACGGTGCTTGATCGCCGATCTCGTGCCTTTTTCTTGTGCTGATGATAGCTGACCTGATGGTACCAACGTCTTTCTTATTCACTACAATTACCCCCGGCGAAAAAGGTGAAGCCATCCTGGCGATCTAACACGTGGGGACAAGCGGGTCAAAGTACGGCTTCAGATGGTTTACGTGAACGATATCACGTCCACGCCGACGACGGTCGCTCGGTGGCGTGAGGGGTTCAATGGCGTAGTTCACGAGTGAAGTACGCTCGACCACGCGGTAGGGACCATGATAATTAGAGAGTAGCTTGGGTGATACACCAGGGGCGCAGGGCGGTACATGAAGCCATACAAGTGCTCCAGGAACGAACGTTGGTGAAGAACGATGGTCGTCGTCATGGATCTCCTTCTGGCGCTGTTGGTCAGATGTAGTAAGCCGCTTGGCTAGCTTGCGGCACTCTTCTGCGTAACGAGCGGCTTCCGAGACAGGCTTGTATTCGGAGGGATCTGGCGAGTATGGCAGTAAAGTGTCGATGGTGTGTGATGGTTCGCGACCGTACAGGAGAAAAAACGAGGAAAACCCGGTAGTGACTTGCGTAGTGGTGTTATACGCGTATGTAACAAATGGGAGAACGAGGTCCCAGTTTGTTTGATCAGAAGCGACATGCGTAGCGAGCATGTCCCCCAGAGTACGATTAAACCGCTCAGTCAAGCCGTTCGTCTGTGGGTGGTAGGCTGTACTCTTCCGGTGAACCATATGGCACTGTTGAAGAAGTGCTTGTATTACATCGGAGAGGAAAACACGCCCTCGGTCACAGAGGAGTTCTCGAGGAGGACCATGACGAAGCACAAAACGATTGAGTATGAAAGTTGCGACGTCTTGTGCTGCAGCTGTGGGGAGAGCAGCAGTTTCAGCGTGCTGTGTTAGATGATCCACTGCCACGATAGCCCATCGGTTGCCTGCCGTTGTTAATGGTAGTGGTCCGTAGAGGTCAATTCCTACTCGGTCGAATGGGCGGTCTGGGCATGGAAGTGGCTGCAATGAACCTGTTGCAGGATGTGGCGGGCTTTTCCGCCGCTGACATTCGTGGCAGCCGCGAATGAACTGGCGGACGAAGGTAAACATTCCGCGCCAGTAATACCTTTTTCGTAGGCGCTCGTAGGTCTTGAAAACACCGGCGTGAGCACATTGCGGGTCGGAATGAAACGACGCGCAGATGGTAGAGCGCAGCGTTCGGGGAATGACTAGTAGCCATTTCCTACCATCTGCTGAATAGTTGCGCCGGTACAAAAGGCCATCCCGAATACTGAAGTGCGGAGCCTGGCGGCGCAGGGTTCGAGTGGTTGGAAGTGTCGGTGCCTCGGATAACGCGTCAAGAAGCGAAGCGATTCATGGGTCATTTCGTTGTGCAGAAGATATGGTGTCCTCGTCAAGCGCTGACAACGTGTTGTCCGAAGAAACAGATGCGATGTCCGGGGATAGGGGAGATCGTGACAGTGCGTCAGCATCGGCATGCTTGTGGCCGGAACGATATACCACGCGAATGTCATATTCTTGAAGCCGAAGAGCCCAACGGGCAAGACGACCCGATGGGTCCTTAAGCGAAGATAACCAGCATAATGCGTGGTGGTCCGTTACTACATCAAAAGCACGGCCATAAAGGCATGGGCGGAACTTGACAAGCGCCCAAACGATCGCCAAGCATTCCTTCTCAGTGACTCTGTAGTTTGATTCAGCCTTGGTAAGAGTTTTGCTGGCGTAGGCGACGACATACTCGGCGAATCCAGGCTTGCGTTGCGCGAGAACCGCACCGAGGCCGACACCACTGGCGTCGGTGTGGACCTCAGTTGCTGCCGTAGGATCGTAGTGACGCAGTATTGGTGGCGAAGTGAGGAGACGACGAAGGGTACAGAAGGCTTGGTCACACTCAGAAGACCATGACGAGATATCAGTGGTGCTGCCTATAAGTTTGGTCAAAGGCGCAATGATAGAGGCGAAGTTGCGCATGAACCGGCGAAAGTAGGAGCATAACCCCACGAAGCTCCGTAACTGCTTCATAGTCGTTGGTTTGGGGAAGTCGGCGACAGCACGTAACTTAGCCAGGTCTGGAAGTATACCGTCCTTTGATACGACGTGCCCGAGAATCGTAAGTTGCCGAGCAGCGAAGTGACACTTCTTGAGGTTGAGTTGGAGCTGAGCATTCTTCAGGCACGTGAGGACGTGTTTGAGGCGCTCGAGATGTGTTCCAAAGTCTGGCGCAAAGACGACTATATTGTCGAGATAGCAGAGACAGATTTGCCATTTCAAACCCCGAAGAACCGAGTCCATCATGCGCTCGAAGGTGGCAGGTGCATTGCAGAGGCCGAAGGGCATGACATTAAACTCATACAGACCGTCCGGTGTCACGAAGGCTGTTTTTGGTCGATCGGCATCTGCAAGGGGGACCTGCCAGTACCCTGAGCGCAAATCTAGTGATGCAAAAAAACTCGGCACCTTGTAAAGTATCAAGGGCATCGTCAATCCTGGGTAAAGGATACACGTCTCTTCGAGTGATTTTATTTAGGCGCCGGTAATCCACGCAGAAGCGAACGGAACCATCCTTTTTTTAACGAGCACTACAGGTGAGGCCCATGGACTTTGTGAAGGTTGAATGACGCCACGTTGCAGCATATCGTTCACCTGTTTGGTAATAACTTGGCGTTCTGCAGCAGAAACACGATATGGTCGCTGTCGTAGTGGCGCATGGGAGCCGGTATCGATGTAATGTAGAGTGGTAGAAGTGCGGCCAAGTGAAGGTTGAACAACATCGAAAGATTCGCGGTACTGGTACAGCAGTTGGAGGAGTTCAGATCGTTCAGATGGTGACAGTCCGTCTGCGATCGCTGAATCGAACACTTTTGAAGCCTGTAGATGAGAGTGGTTAAGAGCATTGACAGTGGCGAGGTCACTTTGGGATGATTCTTGCGGCACGGTAAAAATTTGTCCGTTATCAATGGGCTGTACGCATCCAAGAGACTCGCCTTTAAACAGTTTGATGGTATGCGGAAAGGGATTGGTAAGCAGAGAGCACTGGCTCCATTAGAAATTGATAGGGCTGAATAAGGGAGCAGAAGTGGTTTCCGACTTAGAAAGAGGCTTGATGGCTCGAAAAATGCTACTTCATCACGCATGCCGTCGGAGACCACAGAGAGCAAAACAGCTGTTGTCGGTGGAATGTCATGTCTTCTTTGACAACTAGCTTGTGCGTGGCTTGATTAGTGTGGTCGTATGGCTGATCGAAGAACGGAAGCAGTTCAAGTTTGGAACGGGCACAATCTATAACGGCACGACTACGGGATAGGAAATCCCAGCCAAGTATGATGTCATGAGAGCACGAGGAAAGGACGATAAACTCAACAATGTAGTGGTCCTCCGCAATTTTGAGTCGGGCAGTGCAGGCGGCTATAGGTCGAACAGGTTCTCCATTTGCTGCACGTAAGAACATATCAAGCGGCGTGGTCCCCTTTCGGAGCTTGCGGCAAAGTTTGGCGTCTATAACAGACAAAGCGGCGCCGGTATCCACAAGAGCGTATGCACGGGCGCCGTCTACAAAAACTTCGACGATATTTGACGGCAAGGTGCGAGGACTTGAAGATTTCGATAGCGCAGTTCTTGCCCCTTGAACTGCGACGGCTAGTTTCCCTCATTTTGAGGGAATGGTCGTGGACGCATGGGTGACAAGGAGCGTCGATTGGGTGAAGGTGAGCGACGAGACGAAGTTGCTGGATAGTCACGGGAAGACGTGTTTGACTGACGATCCGAACTTTCATAACCAAAAGGTGGTCGGTCCATGTAGTTGCTTCGTGGTCGGACGTCTGTGTAGGCGGGCACGCGACGACGGCAGTATCGGGAGATATGGCCAGGTCCACCGCACGCCAAACAGATCGGCCGGTTATCGCGCGTTCGCCAGGCATTTGCAGTAAGGGGCGCCGCCCACGTGGCATACGGCTGAGTCGAGGTTGTGGTAGCGAGGGGAGGAGCCCATGCGACGGAAGACTGAGTAGGAGCAGTGACATGCGGAAGTCCATTGAACGGCGAGGGCTGGTGTGGCTGGTGCCTCTTTACTGCGTCAGCATAAGTAAGAGGCGCGGCGACAACTTGCTGCTGAAAGGGCACTGGCATAGCCTCGGCAATCTGGTCCTGAAGTGCATGTCGGAGCATGGGAGCTAACGGTGTCGGTGGTTGCTCTTGCTGCTGCTGCGGGAGCTCTTGGCGCTGACAAAACGGCAGGAGGGAAAGCTGACGTGCGACCTCCTCACGCACAAAGTCTTTCATTTGTGCTAGAAGGCGGGAGTGGTCAGGTATGACGTCCAGTGCAGCGAGTGGTTGGTTAGGCTGAAATGGACGACGGGTGAGAGCTCGTTGCCGTCGCAATTCGTCGTAGTTCTGGCACAAAGTTACCACTTCAGACATCGTGCCAGGAGACTTCGCCAGGAGCATTTGAAAGACGTCGTCATCAACACCTTTCATAATGTGCTGGATCTTGGCACTTTCGCTCATTGCGGCATCGACGCGCATGCAGAGATAGAGTGTATCTTCGATGTAGGCGGTAAACGTTTCGCCAGGTTCTTGTGCCCGTGAGCGCAGGCGTTGTTCGGCGCGCAACTTCAGCACGGCAGGGCGACCGAAAACCGAGGATATTGCCTGCTTGAAAGGGGCCCAGTTCTCAAACTCTGATTCGTGGTTTGTGTACCACAGTTTCGCCACATTAGCCAAGTAAAAGTTGACGGTGCTCAACTTAGCAGCGTCATCCCACCTGTTTGGTCCACTGACTTTTTCGTAGGACGACAGCCAGTCCTCGACGTCCTGGTCTTCGGCGCCCGAAAAGATCAGGGGGTCTCGCTGATGAACCGGGCCGGGGCAAGTAGGAGCCGCGAGAGGTGCTGTCTGTTGGGCAGCGTCAACTTGCATGGTCGACGGCAGGGTACGGGATCGGAGTTCCAGGGTGTAGGTGATGCAGTTACCCCGCACGATCCACCAAATGTAAAGGGGGTTTATTGAAGGACTCAGCAAGCGGGTGGTAGCTCTAAAGGAAGGCAGGCGAACCCAGATGAGGGTGCTTGATCGCCGATCTCGTGCCTTTTTCTTGTGCTGATGATAGCTGACCTCATGGTATCAACGTCTTTCTTATTCACTACAATATATATATATATATATATATATATATATATATATATATATTGCCGCATTCAACCTGCAGAGGAGAGCTCGCACAGCCAGAGAAGAAGACGAAGCTCTTGCCCGGTCCTCTTTACGAGCGCCTTTCATTTTTAATTAAAGTGAGCTCTTCTATATCGAACTCCTGCTGTGTCTGCGTCGTGACACTGGTGGAGGTGCTGGGTACATGTCCAGGACACCTACCAACAGCCCGGGATCAAGTCCACAAAGACTTCCGCTCGTCGAAACACCCGTTCACCGCGCCAGCCGCCGCCTGTTAGGCCTGAGCCCAGAGTTCGGTCCTTGGACGGAAAACATGACCGCGCCGGGAAGCAGTTGCCCCACCATGACGAGCCCAAGCACGACACAGGTGACTGTTTTCACCCCTAAAACTCCTGTGGACTTCCATGGCAATTCATATGAGGACGCAGATGACTGGCTTGAGGAGTTCGAGCGCACAGCCAACGTTAACGGGTGGAACGCCGCACAGAAGTTGGGGTACGTGTATTTCCCTCTTCAAGACGGGGCTCGCACGTGGTTCACGAATCGCGTGTGGTCAACGTGGGACGAGTTCCGGCGAAAGTTCCTGGACACCTTCGCAAACACCGAAAAGCGGGAGCATGCACAACGACTCCTTGAATCACGGATTCAAAAGCCCAACGAGTCTGTTGCTATGTTTGTTGAGGACATGGCTCGTCTCTTTCATCGAGCCGATCCCGACATGTCCGAAAACAGAAAGATCAGCCACCTCATGCGTGGTGTTAAAGAGCAGCTGTTTGCTGGTCTCGTACGGAACCCACCTTCAAACGTCGACGAATTTTCGAAGGAGGCGACCGCCATAGAACGCGCACTACAGCTACGGTACCGCCAGTACGACCGTCCAAACAACAGCGGACAAATCAGCGCAACCGCCGTGACCACGGTGACTCCTGACGAGCGTTCTTTGCGTGACCTGATACGCGAAATTGTGCAAGAAGAGATGAAGAAGCTCGCCGCCACACCCAATGACTGCGCGATTGCGTCGGTCACAGAAGTTGTTCGCCAAGAAATAAGGCAAGCGCTTTCACTTCCCGAGCCAAACACTGAAATAGTTAGGCCAACATATGCAGACATTCTCCGTCGACAGCCTAGATCTAACGTGCCGCCACCTCAACAGTACCACCAGCAACAGCCGCCGACAGTGCCTTGGTACTACAGGGAAACGTCGACGCCGATGCGACCCCCACTCCGCAAAACCGACATATGGCGTACCCCTGACTACAGGCCCCTGTGCTTCCATTGTGGGGAAGCAGGCCACATCGTGCGGTATTGTCCTCATCGCGTTGCCGGGTATCAAGGATTTCCGTTCACTACCCCTCGGCGCTATTTCGACGGAAGACGCAACGTTGAAACGAGCGCGACGATCCCGCGAGACGTTTCTCCTGGGTTCCGGTCACGCTCGCCCTCCCCAGGTCATTTTCCCCGATCTAATAGAGGTAGCACCACGGACATGGCGAGAGGAAGGTCTCCCAGTCCACGCCGGGGAAACTAAAAGCAGCGACCTTAGGGGGGGAAGGTTGCGAATTGCCGAAGATTTGAAAATCCCCCATTGCCGCCGCATGAAGTGCCACACATTTCGAATGAACCGACGAAAGACGAGATTGTCACCGCCGACATTACACTTTCAATTGACGGTCACGACGTGACTGCACTGGTCGACACTGGTGCGGACTTTTCAATAATGAGTGCGAATCTGGCCGACCAACTCAAGAAGGTAAAAATGGAATGGACGGGGCCGCAAATTCGAGGAGCCGGAGGCCAGCTGCTGACACCTACCGGAAAGTGCACCGCACGAATCAAGATCGGCGATTCATCATTCGTGGCAACCTTCATTATTCTTTCTGAGTGTTGTAAACAGGCCATCTTGGGTATTTCCTGCGGGAGTACGGTGCCATTATAAATATACCGGACGGTGTACTGACTTTCTCAGCGGACCATAGCACCGCGCTGCAGCGCAAGCCCATGCGCGTGATTGACGACGTAACCATGCCACCGTTGTCATGCCGCCTCGTCTCTGTCACATGTAACACGCAGCATAGTGGAGAAGGTGTCGCGGAACAAATATCGACGCTTTTACTCTCTCGAGGAATCGCTATTGCCAGAAGTCTCGTCAGTGTAGTGTCTGGGCAAGCAGAGGTCCTGTTGACAAACTTCAGCAACGAGCGTCGACACATTGCAGAGGGTACCACAGTTGCATACTTCGAAGAAATTGTAGAATTCCGCGAGTGCTTCGCAGTACAACAGGCAGAGATGCCGGCCGCTTCAACACCACTGCCTGTCGACGTGAGCACAGATTTATCGCCAGCGCAGAGGCAGAGTCTTCTAGATATTCTCGGCCAGTTTGAAGATTGTTTTTCGTCGACCTCGAGAGTAAATCAAACGCCACTGACAAAGCACCGAATTATAACGGAAGAGACGGCAAGACCAATTCGACAAAACCCATACCGCGTGGCACCGAAAGAACGCGAAGCAATCCAAGAACAAGTCCAGAAAATGCTCAATGATGACATCATTCAGCCGTCAAAAAGCCCTTGGGCATCACCGGTAGTGCTAGTTAAGAAGAAAGACGGCAGCTTACGCTTCTGTGTGGACTACCGCAAGCTGAACCGCGTGACAAAGAACGACGTATACCCACTACCGCGTATTGACGATTCACTTGACAGGCTGAGGCATGCACGCTTCTTCTCGTCGATGGACCTGAAAAGCGGTTATTGGCAAATCGAGGTCGATGAGCGGGACAGAGAAAAGACTGCTTTTGTTACGCCTGACGGGCTTTACGAATTTAAAGTCTTGCCCTTCGGATTGTGCTCAGCCCCAGCAACATTTCAGAGACTGATGGATACCGTCCTATCAGGCCTTAAGTGGCAGACGTGTCTGGTATACCTCGACGACGTCATTGTTTTCTCACCAACATTCGAGGAACATCTAAGACGGCTGCTATTAGTATTTCGAGCAATACGGTCCGCTGGCTTATCGCTGAAACCTGAGAAATGTCATTTCGGTTTCAAGGAACTCCGATTCTTAGGACATGTGGTGAGCCATGAAGGTGTTCGTCCGGACCCCGACAAGATCGACGCCGTCCGAAAATTTCCGGTGCCAACAGAAAAGAAAGCCGTAAGACGTTTTCTTGGCCTTTGCGCCTACTACCGCAGATTTATCGCCAATTTCTCGCACATAGCGTCGCCCTTAACACGCTTAACGAGAGACGATGTTGCATTTTTATGGGGCGAAGAGGAACAAGCAGCATTTGACGGTCTACGACAGCGCCTGCAGACACCCCCTGTGCTTGCTCACTTTGACGAGGACGCTCCAACCATGATCCACACTGATGCCAGCAACGTAGGTTTAGGCGCTGTACTCGTCCAATGGCAAGACTCAGCCGAGAGAGTGATTGCATATGCAAGTAGGACGCTTTCCCGTGCCGAGTCCCATTATTCCACAACGGAAAAGGAATGTCTTGCTGTAGTATGGGCAGTTCTGAAGTTTCGCCCATACCTCTACGGCCGTCCCTTCCACGTAGTCAGCGACCACCACTCTCTTTGCTGGCTGACAAACTTGAAGGACCCATCCGGTCGGCTAGCGCGCTGGAGCTTACGCCTACAAGAATTCGATATGACGGTCGTCTATAAGTCGGGACGACAGCACTCTGATGCTGATTGCTTATCCAGGTCGCCTATAAAGCAAGATGATGTCTCGGAAGATGATGACATGGCATTTTTAGGAGTTGTCGACACGGTCACCATTTCGTCTAAGCAGAAAGAAGACAGTGAGTTGCTCCCTCTTATTAATTTTTTTAACGGCCAGTCTACAAGCGTTCCCAAGATATTTGCAAGGAGCCTACCATCATTCTGCTTGCGCAGTGGTGTCCTATTCTGCTTGCGCAGTGGTGACACCACTGCGCAGTGGTGCGCAGTGGTGTCAAGAACTTTGCCCCCAGCGGAAATGCCCACTTACTTGTCGTCCCGACATCCATTCGCGATGAGATCCTGAACGCTTGCCACGATGAGCCAACCTCCGGCCACCTCGGATATACGCGCACATTGGCCAGAATCCAACAAAAGTACTACTGGCCGAAGCTTCCAGGCACTGTAAAGCATTACGTCCGCACGTGTCTCGATTGTCAACGACGAAAATCGCCACCTTTAAAACCAGCCGGATTGTTGCAACCAGTCCAAGTGCCCATCATGCCTTTTGCACAAATCGGAATGGATCTCCTTGGACCATTTCCGACTTCGCATACTGGAAATAAGTGGGTAATTGTCGCTACGGACTATCTTACTCGCTACGCAGAAACAAAGGCTTTATCAAGTGGAACCGCAGTAGAAGCGGCACGATTTTTCATTGAAAATATCGTTCTGAGGCATGGTGCTCCTAGAATTATAATAACAGACAGAGGTACCGCTTTCACGGCCATGCTCCTCAAGTCAGTGCTTGAGTTGAGTGGAACAGCGCATCGAAAAACTACCTCCTACCACCCACAAACCAACGGCTTAACAGAACGCCTCAACAAAACAATTGCTGATATGCTTAGTATGTACATCGACGTGGATCATAAAAATTGGGACGACGTTCTACCATACGTGACGTTTGCTTATAATACGGCGCTGCAGGAAACTACGCGGAGCACGCCATTTAGTCTTCTTTATGGCCGTGGAGTGACGACAATGCTTGATGCCATGCTGCTGCACAACTGCGAGGATACAGACACGGATGTTCAAGCCTTTACCCAACGAGCTGAAGAGGCACGGCAGCTAGCACGCGTGCGAATCGCCCGACAGCAGAGTTATGACGCACAACGTTATAACCTGCGACACCGATACGTCAATTATCAACCGGGCGAGAAGGTGTGGGTCTGGAGCCCTATTCGCCGACGCGGCCTTTGTGAAAAGTTATTGAAGAAGTACTTTGGTCCCTACAATGTTATACGGCGCCTAAGTGACGTGAATTATGAGGTCATCCCTGACAGTTCCTCGCGAGCTCAAAAATCTGAAATCGTACACGTGGTGCGGATGAAGCCATATTACAGTGAGCCAGTTGCGTAATACGTCAACTACATACACCGCGTATTCTGTAGCCGAGCATCGGGTCGATGCTCTTCCTGGAGGGAGGCAAATGCCGCATTCAACCTGCAGAGGAGAGCTCGCACAGCCAGAGAAGAAGACAAAGCTCTTGCCCGGTCCTCTTTACGAGCGCCTTTCATTTTTAATTAAAGTGAGCTCTTCTATATCGAACTCCTGCTGTGTCTGCGTCGTGACAATATATATATATATATATATATATATATATATATATATATATATATATATATATATATATCATAAAGATAACAAGCCCCACAAGGGCCTCAAAAATGAAACCGAAGCGATGACGCTTTCTCACAAATGCATACCACTGCATGCCAAGGATCAGTCCGAGAGGAATCGACAAGTAAATAGTTATTTGAATGCAACGTTATACCTCTTCGGTGGCCGCTGTCGTCGGAAAAACATGTGTTCTATAACCATACGCATTCAAACATTTTGTCTAAGGTCCGACATGAGCGAAGGTACGGGACGGAATTGGCGCCCCCGTTAAATTATTTGGTGGGCAGCCTGCCTCCTCCGTGTTAACCTGGTGCACATGCCTATGCAGCTTCGTTGCTTATTGCCGAGGCAGAGCTAACCGGGCCTGGTCAAAGCTTACGCACCTGTGGAAGAGCCAGCGCAAGAACTAGGGCTCCAGGAGATGTATACGACACACCAAACAGCGTCTTCTCAGAACCTCGTTAGAATGATTTGTGGCTTCCTCTGGTGTCGTCATTTTCAGCGCTGTTCATTTCAAAGATGCTTAATCATTTCCAACATGCTCAAACATCAATTCTTCTAATGAAGGGTCACGAAAAGTCTGCCCGTATGTCCAGTTCTGCGAGGAGCGCCTCCCACGTCACTTACTCGCACTCGCGTGGACCGCATATTGCGCTTTTTTTTCTATAACAACACAGCGACAACCACGCGTTGTGCAACTCCAAAACCATCTCTTAAAAACGGGTAAAAACAAATCCATATACTCACGTCTTCTCGTGAGCCAGGATTCCCAGATGTAGGTGAACCGCGACAGTGACGACGAGTCGCGTGAATGGCATCAACTTCATCGTTGCCATCTGAGTGCGTCTACACACGACGCAGATTTTTTTCTCGCAATAACATTGAGGGACGTGTTTACGGTAACGCAGAGTTCATTTGAAATCGCGAGGCCCGGAAACACTAGCTGGCAGAGCACCACAATATGTCCACTCTCCTTGAGTCTACTCAGTTCGAGCTGTGAAGCAAGGTTACGATTCGACTGCCGCGACTGTTGCTAGGCCAAAACAACTTTATTAGCTTTCCAAGGACACGAAATGAGAGCTATAACTGGCTTTCTGATTAATACGTGTTGCTTTGTTCTCTATGCTTGCCTTTTTTGTTATTCAGATACATGTTGAAACACACGCTCCGTGCCCTCCATTATGTTTAACGCAAGCTCTGTAAGCCGAAGCAGTTATTTGTCGTTATTTTCTTTTGTCAGCGAAATTATTGCTTTAATTGCGGTACTGATAACAGCTGTTCACTTAGAAGGGCCAGGACACGTATTCTTTCTTGTTTTGATAGCTATCGTTTCCTTTGTTGCTTCTTGTCTGAATGTTATTTTAACACTTCAGTTTCACCTAACGTAGCGTAATGCGTTGTCTGATGTCGGGTGCTTGGTTCAGCTTTTATTAAAAACTACGTCATCGTTTCTGCGAGCCCTTCCCATCTAACTTTTTTGCCACTACAGGCATATCACGGCACAAAAGAATAAAATGAGCACGCCTCGGTGGTCAAGTGGCAAGCGTGCTGGACTGCTCACCCCATGACCGCGGGATTGAATGTCCAGTCGGGGTGGTAGCATTTTCGATGGAGACGAACTTTGCTTGAGGTTGATGTACACTACGCGGTAGAAAACACGGACGACAGGGCCCGTGTTTTTAAATTTACGTTGCACGTTGAAGAACTTCTGGTTGTCAAAATTTCCGGAGCCCTCCACCAGGGCGTCTCTCATAATCGTATCCTGGTTTCAGACGTTAAAACCTAACAAGTATTCCAAGAAAATATGGACATGAAACTTTAGCAGTTCTCATGATGCTGTCAGTCTAATGACGTTTTCCGTTACGCCAAGTGTCGGTCAACTGTCAACGTGCATCAGATGTTTTCTATGTAGGCAGTAATGTTTTTTCTTGCTTACTTGATTTCTAACTTTCTAACAACTTCCTGACGCGTTGCTACAATTGGACGATCGGCCACTCCCTGTGCAGATGCTGCTGGAGCACAAGCATCGTCTTTCTGTGGCTCACAAGGCAGGCAAAGCCCTCTTGCACTTTCTGAGGACTATGGGCCTTAGTAAACGCCTTTGAACTCTTTGTGGTACCACTGCTGCATACGCGTCAGACCATGTCAACATCATCATCATCAGCCTGACTGCGTCCACTGCAGTACAAAGGCCTCTCCCATGTTCCGCCAGTTAAGCCGGTCCTGTGCTTGCTGCTGCCAATTTATACACGCAAACTTCTTAATCTCGTCTGCCCACCTGACCTCCTGTCTCCCTCTAACCGACTTGCCTTCTCTAAAAATCCACTTAGTTACCCTTAAAGACCAGTGGTTATGCTGTCTACGCGCTACATGCCTGGCCCATGTCCATTTCTTCTTCTTGATTTCAGCTATGATATCCTTAACTCCCGTTTGTTCGCTAATCCACTCTGCTCTCTTCTTGTCTCTTAAGCTTACACCTATTAATTCTGTTTCCATTGCTCGTTGCGTCGTCCTCAATTTAAGCTGAACCCTCTTTGTAAGTCTCCAGGTTTTTGCTCCGTAGCTAAGTATCGACAAGATACAGTTGTTATATACCTTCTTCTTGAGGGGTAGTGGCAATATACCTGTCACAATTTGAGAGTGCTTGCCAAATGTGCTCCGCCTCATTCTTATTTTTCTAGTTACATCAATCTCGTGGTTCGGCTCCGCGGTTATTACCTGCCCTAAGTAGACATAGTCTTTTACAACTTGAAGTGCACTATTACGTATCTCGAAGCACTGCTCTCTTCCGAGGTTGTTGTACATTACTTTTGTTTCCTGCAGATTAATTTTAAGACCTACCTTTCTGCTCTCCTTGTGCAACTCCGTAATCATGAGTTGCAATTCGTCCCCCGAGTTACTCAGCAATGCAATGTCATCGGCGAAGCGCAGGTTACTAAGGTATTCTCCATTGACTCTTATCCCTAACTGTTCCTATTCTAGGCTTCTGAATACCTGCTGTAAGCACGCGGTAAATAGCATTAGAGAGATTGTGTCCCCCTCCTTTCACCCTTCTTGATTGGTATTCTGTTGATTTCTTTATGAAACACTATGGTAGCAGTTGATCCCCTGTGGATTTCTTCCAGGATGTTTATAAATACTTCATCGATGCCCTGATTCCGCAGTGTCTGCATGACGGCTGATATTTCTACTGACTCAAACGCCTTCTCGTAATCTATGAAGACTATGTATAATGGTTGGTTATGTTCTGAGCATTTCTCTATTACCTGATTGATAGTATGAATGTGGTCGATTGTTGAGAAGCCTGTTCGAAATCCTGCTTGTTCCTTTGGTTGATTGAATTCTAATGTTTTTTACTCTGTTAGCAATTACCTTAGTAAATAGCTTGTATACTACACGGGGCAAGCTGATCGGCTTTTATTTCATCAAGTCCTTGTCATTTTTTTTCTTATGTATTAAGATGATGTTAGCATCCTTCCAAGACTCTGGTACTCTTCCCGTCAGGAGACACCTCGTAAACAGGGTGGCTAGTTTTTCTAACACAATCTGTCCCCCATCTTTCAGCAGATCTGATGTCACCTGATCCTCACCAGCAGCTTTGCCTCTTTGCGTGCTCTCCAAAGCTTTTCTGACTTCTTCTATCATTACTGGTGGGGTGTCATCTGGGTTACTGCTAGTTCTTATAGTATTAGGGTCATTGTTGTCCCGGCTACTGTACAGATCTCTGTAAACCTCCTCCGCTAATATAACTATCTTATTTATATTGGTAGTTATTTTGTCTTCTTTGTCCCTTAGTGGGTACATCCAATTTTTCCCTATCCCAAGTTTCCTGTTCACTGCTTTGACGCTTCCTCCGTTTTCCAGAGCGTGTTCAATTCTCTCCATGTTATGCCTTCTTACATCGGATATCTTACGCCTATTAATCAACTTCGAAAGCTCCGCCACTTCTGTTTTGTCTGTTGTACTTGAGACTTTCATCATTTGACGCTTCTTAATGAGATTCTTCGTTTCCTGGGAAAGCTTGCCAGTGCCCGGTCTAACTACCTTGCCTCCAACTTGCACTGTACACTGCGTAATGATACTCGTCAGATTATCATTCACTGTATCTACGCTAAGGTTGGTTTCCCCACTAAGAGCAGAGTACCTGTTCTTAACCGAGACTCTGAATTGCTGTACTTTCCCTCTCAGTGCTAGCTCATTGATTGGCTTCTTGAGTATCAGTTTCTGTGGTTCCTTTCTCAAGTAAAGGCGAATTCGAGACCGTACTAATCTATGGTCACAGCACCGTACCTTGCCAACCACTTCACATCCTGCAGGATTCCTGAGTGTGCACTCACTATAAAGTCTATTTCGTTCTTATTTTCGCCATTAGGGCTCCTTCATGTCCACTTGTGGTTTCCTCGTTTTCGGTAGAAGGTATTCAAAATCCGTATATTATTGGGTTCTGCAAATTCTACTAGTAGCTCTCCTCTGGTGTTTCTAGTTCAGATACAATAACTTCTTTATGTCTGGTCTCCAGCCTGCTTTTTCCCTACTTTTGCACTAAAGTGTCCCACCAGCATAGTATACTGTGTTTTTACCTTACTCATTGCCGATTCGACGTCTTCACAGAAGCTTTCAACTGAAGGGTCATCATGGCTGTATGTTGGCGCGTAAGCCTGTATCACCTTCATATTGTATCTCTTATTGAGTTGAATTACGATACCTGCCGCCCTTTCATTATTGCTATAGTATTCCTCTATGTTGCCAGCTAGGTGTATGTGAATTAAGAGCCCCACTCCCAGTTCTCTTCTGTCAGTCAAGCCTCGATAGCAAAGCATGTGCCCATTCTTTAGCACAGAATTTGCCTCATCTGTCCTACTAACCTCACTGAGCCCTACTATATCCCATTAAACACCCTCTAGCTCCTCGAATAGTACAGCTAGACTTCCCTCACTAGATAAGGTTCTAGCGTTGAACATTGCCAAGTTCAGGTTTCAATGGCGGCCTGTCCGGATCCAGAGATTCTTAGCACCCTCTGCTGCGTTTCAGATCTGACTACCACCGTGGTCAGTTGCTTCGCAGCTGGCGGAGACTGAGGGCCGTGAGTTAATTGACGTATACATGTGAGAGGTAGTGTCCAGATACTGCAGCAGGGTGGCCAATCCTTCTCTGGTGAGGGGAATGCGTTACCGACGTTGGTTGCGGGTGAGGCCGCACCCCAGGCCTCTTAATGAAGTTCCATCACCACGCGGATTTTTCTTATCCGGTTGGGAACTGCGCTGCACTGGGATTTGAACCATGGACCCTTTGCATGCGAGGCGGATGCTCTAACAACTACGCCATCGCCGATTCTGTCAGCCCATGTACTGTCAGTTTTCTTCTGTCTTTTTTTTCTCTTTTCTCTCTTTCTCACCTTTACACTACCATTTCACACTCCCCTAGTGTGGGGTACCTAACTGGGCATGTGCCTGGCTAACCTTCCTACCTTATTTCTTGTTTTCTCTGGCTCTACTTAGTAACCGAAATTTAAGCTAAATGTGACACGTGAAAACCGGAAGGTGAATAAAAGACCTAAAGTAGGTACCGAAGACGAACTAACAGGAAGTCAATGCGAGACTGCAGGTGTGGTGTTTCGGTTTCTGTTTCATGCAAAGCTATTTGGGTGAAAGTTAAAAAACCCCAGGTGGTCGAAATTTCCGGAGCCCTCCACTACGGCGTCTCTCATAATCATATGGTGGTTTTGGGACGTTAAACCCCACAAATCAATCAATTCATGCAAGGTTAGTTTCGGTTTCTTGTAAAGTGTTTCGCCTTTAGGGGAGCGCTACCCTGTGCGTATATGCGCGGTATTCTATGTAATAAAGGAGTTCCTGCTTGGCTACTGGCTGCTGCATACTTCTTGTCGGCCGGTGCTTCAGCGCTTTGCCCTGTGTTCTCCGTGCGGCGCGTCCGCCGCACAATACTATACAGTAGTTTAAGGTTGTACAGTAGCTTGAGGTTGTACAAGTTCTCTGTGTCATACAACTCTGATGAAAATATTATAAGGTTATACTAGTTACTTATGTGCCAATAATAACTATAATTATAATAAAAATAATGATAATAGTCTGCAATAACCAATATATAAGGATTTTAGAGCCACATGTCTTTTTCTTTTTAGAAGGGGATTATGTGGTGTTTTGGTTTTGGTTTCATGCAAAGCTAGTTTCGGTTTCATGTAAAGTATTTTCGCCCTTAGGGGATCACTACCCTGTGCGTATATGCGCACAGGGTAGTGATCATCATCATCATCATCATCATCATCAGCCTGACTACGTCCACTACAGGACAAAGGCCTCTCCCATGTTTCGCCAGTTAACCCGGTCCTGTGCTTGCTGCTGCCAATTTATACCCGCAAACTTCTTAATCTCATCTGCCCACCTAACCTTCTGTCTCCCCCTAACCCGCTTCCCTTCTCTGGGAATCCAGTCAGTTACCCTTAATGACCAGCGGTTATCCTGTCTACGCGCTACATGCCCTGCCCATGTCCATTTCTTCTTCTTGATTTCAGCTATGATATCCTTAACCCCCGTTTGTTCCCTAATCCACTCTGCTCTCTTCTTGTCTCTTAAGGTTACACCTACCATTTTTCTTTCCATTGCTCGCTGCGTCGTCCTCAATTTAAGCTGAACCCTCTTTGTAAGTCTCCAGGTTTCTGCTCCGTAGCTAAGTACCGGCAAGATACAGCTGTTATATACCTTCCTCTTGAGGGTTAGTGGCAATCTACCTGTCATTATTTGCGAGTGCTTGCCGAATGTGCTCCACCCCATTCTTATTCTTCTAGTTACTTCAATCTCGTGGTTCGGCTCTGCGGTTATTACCTGCCCTAAGTAGATATAGTCTTTTACAACTTCAAGTGCACTATTACCTATCTCGAAGCGCTGCTCTTTGCCGAGGTTGTTGTACATTACTTTCGTTTTCTGCAGATTAATTTTAAGACCCACCTTTCTGCTCTCCTTGTGCAACTCCGTAATCATGAGTTGCAATTCGTCCCCCGAGTTACTCAGCAATGCAATGTCATCGGCGAAGCGCAGGTTACTAAGGTATTCTCCATTGACTCTTATCCCTAACTGTTCCCATTCTAGGCTTCTGAAAACCTCCTGTAAGCACGCGGTAAATAGCATTGGGGAAATTGTGTCCCCCTGCCTTACACCTTTCTTGATTGGTATTTTGTTGCTTTCTTTATGAAGCACTATGGTAGCAGTTGATCCCCTGTAGATTTCTTCCAGAATATTTATATATACTTCATCTACGCCCTGATTCCGCAGTGTTTGCATGACGGCTGATATTTCTACTGAATCAAACGCCTTCTAGTAATCTATGAAGGCTATGTATAGTGGTTGGTTATACTCTGAGCATTTCTCTATTACCTGATTGATAGTATGAATGTGGTCAATTGTTGAGTAGCCTGTTCGAAATCCTGCTTGTTCCTTTGGTTGATTGAATTCTAATGTTCTCTTTACTCTGTCAGCAATTACCTTTGTAAATAGCTTGTATACTACAGAGAGCAAGCTGATCGGCCTGTAATTCTTCAAGTCCTTGTCATCTCCTTTCTTATGTATTAAGATGATGTTAGCGTTCTTCCAAGACTCTGGTACTCTTCCCGTCAGGAGGCACCTCGTAAACAGGGTGGCTAGTTTTTCTAACACAATCTGTCCTCCATCTT
Organism: Rhipicephalus microplus; assembly: GCF_043290135.1. NCBI lineage: Eukaryota > Metazoa > Arthropoda > Arachnida > Ixodida > Ixodidae > Rhipicephalus > Rhipicephalus microplus. The sequence goes on along the minus strand of NC_134706.1, from coordinate 66,819,559 downwards.
TCAGCAGATCTGATGTTACCTGATCCTCACCAGCAGCTTTGCCCCTTTGCATGCTCTCCAAAGCTTTTCTTACTTCTTCTATCATTACTGGTGGGGTGTAATCTGGGTTACTGCTAGTTCTTATAGTATTAAGGTCGTGGTTGTCTCGGCTACTGCACAGATCTCTGTAAAACTCCTCCGCTATTCTAACTATCCTATCCATATTGGTAGTTATTTTGCCTTCTTTGTCCCTTAGTGCATACATCCGACTTTTGCCTATCCCAAGTTTCCTCTTCAATGCTTTGACACTTCCTCCGTTTTTCAGAGCGTGTTCAATTCTCTCCATGTTATACCTTCTTACATCGCATACCTTACGTCGATTAATTAACTTCGAAAGCTCTACCAGTTCTATTTTGTCTGTTGTACTTGACACTTTCATGATTTGACGCTTCTTAATTAGGTTCTTCGTTTCCTGGAAAAGCTTGCCGGTGGTAGTGATCATATGGTGGATCATATGGTGGTGGTGGAGGAAGAAATCATATGGTGGATTTGGGACGTTTACTTATGAGCCAATAATAACTATAATTATATTAAAAATAATGATAATAGTCTGCAATAATCAATATATAAGGATCTTAGAGCCACATGTCCTTTTTTTAGAAGGGGATTATGTGGTGTTTTGGTTTTGGTTTCATGCAAAGCTAGTTTCGGTTTCATTTAAAGTATTTTCGCCCTTAGGAGATCACTACCCTGTGCGTATATGCGCGGTATTGTATAAAATAAAGGAGCTCCTCCTTGGCTACCGGCTGCTGCGTACTTCTTGTCGGCCGGCGCTTCAGCGCCGTTCCCTATGTTCTCCATGTGGTGAGTCTGCCGCACAATACTACAGCAGAGAGTCCCTTACTTGGGTATAACTTTCTGTGGCAATGAATGGAAAGCTACGGGGGTGCAACTAACTGTGTTACTGCGCCAAAGTAGTCCGCGATGAACGCGTTTCGGTTTCAGTTTCACCATGACTGATGCGTTATTTCCTGCGGTTTCATTCTTCGCATACGCTATTTTGTTCGTTGTGTTGCGTTGAACCACGGAGCGTGCCGGCATATAGGCGTTTCGTTCCCTACGCTTAAGTGGGCTGTGTCAATCATTGTGTTGCCCAGAAACGACGTGAATATCTTCAGCGCTGCAGTTTCTAGTGCATGCGCTGATACGTAAACTCCTATGCAGCTGAAAAACGGCGCGTGTCGCCTGCTTACCTAGTGCGGGGAGCGGTATACGGAAGAAAAGCTCGCACCTCCTCCGGCGCGAAGTCATGTTGAGTTTGGATAATGTCAAGTTACGCCGGCATCAAAAGGGCATCGGTGGCCCACTTCCCACACGCTCCGTGGCTCCGAAAACGCACAGCGGCGCTGCAGAACCCACGAATCATGTGCTCACTCACAACCGCTGCCCTTTTCGTCTCCTTCATTAAAACCGTACAGGCATGCAGTCACTTCTACCGATACCGCATGGCGCCGGTTATGTATGCACCTCAGGATAGCAATCGTGTGTTGCACTTAAAACAGGAAGGCGTGTACACTCCTGCACGTCGGCGAAATGTCATGCTTTCCGAACATCAACCCAATTAGCGTTGTTCTAACGTTAAAAAATCAATGTTCACCCATTATTTTCCGAGCAATGATTGCTTCCCGAGATGTTAAAGCACATTTCATTAGCTAAGTTTCACCAACACCAACATTCTGAGCTGTACTCAGTCGCGTGATTGCACCATTCCTCTTTACTCCACATTACAATTCGGATTTTCGTGGCTGTGGCCGGTATTCGCACATATTCCTACACCGGCACGCAAATCCCTTAAACACACTGGCGCTATACTACGGCCTGTTGCAGACAATTTTAAATGTGGACAGGGCGAGTGTTTGTCAGAAGGAACAAATTGTGTTACTTAAAAAATTGCAGGGGCTAAAACAAGGTGTTTTGTTATAAATTGCCTGAATTTTTCTTTATTTTGAAAGCCTGCCCCCTAGACACAATAATTTTGATTAAAAATTTCACATAAAAGTTTGTTTCACCTGTAAAGTCCAGTAGAGAACGGTGGTGTGGTCCACGAAGCCAGCCGTCAAAGTCGGGTGGTCGGCCAGGCTTGAGACCTGTTGCACTGAGGTGACGGCAAATACTTAATTGTAGACCAGTGCTGGTCCACAGTAAGTGCAAGGCAGTTGCATCATGGATTGGCGCGTCACAATATGGGCATGTGCCATACGGGCCTCGGTAATTTTCTGCCAAAAGGGTAATCACGGTTGGGGTAAGCGTACCTTTAGCACGAAGCCTGCGCAACGCAACCTCCTCTTGGCGGGTTAAACCGCCAGGGAGGTCTGATCCACACGGAGGCGTAAGAGCTTGTGTGGTACGTCGAAGGCTTTCTTTTTCCCGAAGCATGTGAGGACGCTCAAGATGTCCTACATAATCTGGTGGCTACAATCTAACAGACGCTCATGTAGTAACGCACACACACACACGCGCGCACACAAGTCAAAGGAATAAACATTCCCTACTGTGTCCCCTTCTTTCAAGCTAACTTAATCTATACAGCCTTGAAAATACAGCCTTGTATTTTCAACGAAACATTCATTACTCCATGAGCACTTCATTACGTGAGTACAATGTACACTGAACAGCTCTTGAAGACGAGCACCTTTCCGTGCGTATTTCTGCGTTCAAGAGCTCGTCGATGGGCTCTGTTCTCGGCGCCATACAATGTTTTCAAGACTTAGTGAGATCATCAAAAGGCGGAAATCAAGGATCAGTTGCACTACTGGCCATGTAGTTAATTAACCGAATCACTCGCAAATTTCTGGCAAGGAGTGCAGATTTAAACGCTCATTATTCTGTTATGCCATAAGCATCGCATACCATTTATTTGTAGTAGTAGTAGGAGGAGGAGCAGGACGAAGAGGAAAGGAAGGACAGGGGTGTTAGAAGAAAAATTTTAGGCACTAATCCCCCTTTTTCCTCCACAATTCCACTGCCACGCGATTAATGACCGATTCCTCGTGGTGGGTCGAGCCATTCCCCATGGGTCCAACCAACCAACCAACCAACCGACCAGCCAACCAATCAACCTTTCTTGGGTTGGGGTAGAGTCAGGCGGAACACTAAACGACCATGATACTTCCGTCACATTAGTGGGAGGACACTCGCTTGCTCGACCGCAGAGTGCGCGGTTGCTCGCCAGCATTTATTGATACCCAGGAATAAAATAAATGTGAGAGGAAACTGATAGTAGCATATCAAATGACACAATATGCGAGAGGGAACTGAGTTAAGCATAAAAAATGCTAAGAAAAAAATATGGTCCTTATAGTGTGCCTCCCATAGCGTTATCATGAAAAGAGGCTGATCATCCGTTGTTGTAGGGTACTTATTATGTGTTTTACTATATTTATTATGTATAGTAGTGTACTTATTGTGTGTCAATATCTTTTTAGAGAAATAGAATTAGAATTCACGGCTTTTAAGGCACAAGGGCGTGTTGGTAATCAATATTCATTAGATTTTCTGATGCCCAGTGTTTTCATCTGTACTAGCTGCATCACGTGCAACGCATGTGAGTCTTGGTTTTTCTTTCGAACTGTGTTGCTTCATGAAACTCTTCATACTCCCAGCTTGCGATTCTGTTCCAGCGTCATGCTACAGTTGCGGTTCCAGAGGGGTGGCGTTGGGGGCCATGGCACCACACCTTCAGTGCCTGCCGTCCGTGCCTGATGACCGATGACGACTAATAAGTGTGGACCTCTGAGTACGAATCAACAGTATTTATGCTTTGATGGGGTTCTTGTGAAAATAATTACTAAAAACAATGGTTGGGAACCACCCCCCCCCCCCCCAACCTTCACATCAGGATTTTCATTTCAAGCCACGGCCCCCCATTCTCGATCCGCACTGATCAGCCGACATATTTTGTATCGAGTTAACCGCATTTTACACCACAAAAACAGCATTTTCTATTATCGGAAACAATTTGCTGACGAAAAATCACAATCTTTTAGAGCGGTGCCTAATAAATCACGTGTTGCCAGTATACAATGATCATTGAGGATTTTTCATTCAAACACCTTGTTGGTCGTATGCTAAATGCGGGTATACACTTGATCTGGTTATTGCGCTTGATGGTTCTTGGAAAACTGCAGCCTTGAGAGATTCGGATATTTTTGTGTTGTTGTTTTATCAAACGAGTTCCCGGTAGGCCACTCATGAAAACAAGCACTTCATTTTATTTCCCCTGAATTCGCTTGGCCTACAGCTGTTAGAATGTCCCATAAAAGCACTTACCTCTATAAACAAGGCGGGATTTTGCGGTTCCCTTTAAAAATTACCGTGTGCTGCAGATTCGTCTTTTATTTGTCTTTTATTGTTTTTCTTTTTATTTTTCTGCATTCTTATCATACTGTCACTGTTTCATGACTCTGACGAAGGCAGAGACTGCATGTCCAGAAGAAATGTCTTTTGTTGGCCGAGCTTGTGGCCATGGAAATTGAAACTTCAAACTGATAAAAACAAGCAATGCGCGCTGTACACTTACATCGCTGAACAAAGCGTTGGCCGACGGTGAAACTGACAAGCGGTGAAGTGAGTAGGCATTTATGCATGTATACACCGTCGGATATTCCAGCTTTACCGTTAGCCGCCACATAGGTTCTAGAAAAAATCTGCAATGTTCGCGTTATACGCCTAATTGCGTTGAAATGCTTTTAAGATTATCTCGAGGGTTCTTAGTCAGATGGCGTGGTTAGCACAAGGCAGTACTTTCACGTGTAAGCTCCGCCGCGGTGGTCTAGTGGCTAAGGTACTGGGCTGCAGACCCGCAAGTCGCGGGATCGAATACCGCCTGCGGCGGCTGCATTTTCAATGGAGACGGAAATGTTGTAGGCCCGTGTGCTCAGATTTGGGTGCAAATTAAAGAACCCCAGGTGGTCGAAATTTCCGAAGCCCTCCACTACGGCGTCTCTTATAATCATATGGTGGATTTCGGACGTTAAATCTAACATATCAATCAATTACTTTCACTTGTAATGGGGTGATAACAAAATTAGACAAAGGAGGGTGGCAATAAAAACACCCTATAGTATATACGAGCCTATGATTGATAGTGACGATAAGGCTTAGAACACTAGTTTGGACTTAGCATAAAATTACAGAGAGAGCTTTCGGCACTTCATGTGCCGAAAGCTCACCTTCAAGAACAAAAGACACTCATATTACGCTGTAAAGTGTGATATGTTTTGTGGCGAACAAGGTACCAGCAGGTATAGGGAGAACTTGCCAAATAATGTCTATATTGTGCAAGGATCTTGATAAGTACACAAAAGTCGAAAGAGCAGGTGCACTGGGTTTGCACTTTGTGAACAGTACTGGACTACCTTCATTATTTCAAACACTTTACAAGAATAAAAGTGTCCAAATGTGAAATGCGGAAGTAAAATAACCAACGTAGCTACGAGAAGGCAAGCAGCCCCGCACGCTGCACATTTACCATATTCTGGTATCGATCCTAAAATGGGCACAGCAATTGAAAGAAGACATGTCTTGAATTGCTTCATTGCACAATAACGCTGAAATATGGCAAATGAGTATTTTAATCATCGCGTTGTAGGTAATCTGCACATACATATATAATGTCTAATACGATACCACTGTACCAGAAACGGATGGCATCTACTATAGCAACAAAAGTGATCTCTTAACAGGATCACTCCTCGTTGAAGAAGTGGCACCTCCTGCTGGGGTTCATGGGCGTGTGGGGCTTGCAAGAAAAGGCGCGTGCGAAAGCGGCCATGTTTCTGAGCACCAACGAGCACAGGTGGTCCATGCCGCACATGGTGCGACAGAGGGTCACGAAGAAGAGCATGTCCGGAGTGAGCGAGACGTTCTTGTTGATGACGTAGCGGCTCGGTTTGTCCTCACTCTGCTCCCGGTATGCCCGGTACGCCACCTGAGCGCTGGCCACCTGCATGAGCAATCCGGACCTGCCGGCCACGCAGCTGACCATGTGCTCGAGCGCCTTGCGCGTCGTCCTCGACATCCAGCTTCGCACCCTTCTCTTGGAGTCCATGAAAGAGCCCATCTGCGTGATTATTGTGGAGAGGTGAGTTGGCACGTTCATCTTAGGGCAAGCCCGTAGCTAAAATGAGAGGCGTGTCCTAGACACCCCCCCCCCACCAAAAATTCGGATGGAGGTGGGCGTTTTACCCAAGCGAAAAAGTAATAAAAATAGGGGATCTTTCAAGGTCTTCAACAACTGGGTCCCCGCCACCCACCTCGAAGGAACTACTAAGTTACGGAGCTGCCTCCGAGATTTGTGAGTGCTCTTAATCTTGAAAGACATTTGTTGCAGACCTATCATGGCTGATGCACGTGCTTGTTTAGGCCGCAATCCGCCATTTACATTTTTCTGTGCTGCTCTCTACCATTTCGGTAGGGTGTTGGTAAAGGTCGGGTCAACCAGTACTGCTAGAAGGAGAACCTTTGAGATCTAGAGGCGTGGGTGTTTCGCGACATTCCGCTCGAAACCGCGCAGGCGCCGCACCAACTTGTGAAAGGCATATTTCAGTTTAGGCATGCTAGGTTATTCCTATTACTGCTTGTTTACAAACAAACGACCATTATCTCAGTTCAATGCAGCGCTAAGTTCACCACAATTCAAAACAACTTCGAGAAAGTTGTGTGCGAGACAATTATTAGAGAGCATTTCATTGCACTGTTGATGCAACTGCGTGCCTTTGAGTTAAGCGTTTTACTGTGAACAAGACACCTTTTTAAGCAAGATATTAACGCATTAGTTTCATGAACTTTAGATAGGCACTGTGGCCCGGTATTCCACTCAAACCTGACATGACGCACTTGTATCACGGCGCTTATTCATAACGGTCTGTATATGGATGCGTTCAGCTGAGATTTAGGCAACTCCTATCAACTTCTCCCTTGGTTAGGCCACAGGAGTGAGCTGTTCCTGAATCACTGGTATCTTTCCAGCGGCTGCGCTACAGTCTTCGCATTTTCTGCGCTCCTGTTCTGTTTCAAATAGTCTTCCTGCCACAGCAGCTTGTGCCGGCTCAGCTAATATACGCGAAGATACATTCCTGAGACAGCTTGAACAATTCTGATTGCGTAAACAAATAACCCTTCCACGTGACGTCACAAACACACACAACACACACACGCGTATGCGCGCAAACACGTACATGCGTGTGCGCGCGAACGGTGTCAGTGCGAGGTTATATGTATACTCCTTAAACATAAATAACCATCTTCAAGGTGTTAGGCCAATGCCCTAACACATGTGCTAATGTAACTTGCATTGTCTGGCAGAATAGAACGCCTTTCAGAATTTTCCGCTCTCAAGCACGGGCCTTCAAACGCTTGATCATTGTTCCGCATGGCTCACTGTTTCCTCGAGAATCGAGAATTTAATTCTCGCGAGGTAGGAAGTTGAAACACAAGACGATTATTTACAATGCTGTCACCGGTAAATTGCTGTTGCAAGATTTCACCGGTGACTTGCAGGCGTGTAGCCAGACATTTTGGGGGGTAGGTGTTGGTTAGTGGTTCGTAAGGAAAAGGAAGAAGGCACCTAATTTCTGTCTGCCTACGGGCGACACGGCGCAGTGCCTTCATTCACTTGACTTTGGAAGGGTAACCCCCTTCAAGTGCTCAATTTTTACTCTCTATGCCATGGCGAAAAAAATTTCTGGGAAGGGAAGGGGAGGGGCACGAGTCCGGAGTGTCACTCCCAGGCTACGCCCCTGGTGACTTCGTATAGTATGACTGGTTGTCAAGCGTGTTTCTATATGTGTGTAGGTTTCCGTTTGCAATATGCGAGGATTTTTCCGGGCTCTGAATGTATTTTACAAGCGCATCTTTTTATATCTAAAAACCATGGTGGTTTCCCAGCTGCACCGGAACACGAACCGAGTAACTCTCGCATTGGGTGGGGACTCCTTGACAGTTCGACCATCACTGCGCTTGGGAATGATGAAACCTCATTGTTTGTTTAATGCAATGCAGCTTATGGCCGGGGCTTGTTTCTTGTCGAATTTGTCATTTGTCGGTCGTCGTAGCCACGCTAGTACTCGGAGTGCCCACTAGATGGCTGTGCGACAGAGCACTCGCTCCACTCCGGCATGTGCTCTGGTAAGAGTGGAGACCACTAGCGGCGCTGTTCTGCACTGTATAAAAAAAGTGCTTACTACTTTCTGTCTCGTACACAGAACATAGTATAGTATGAATAAAAGCATGAGCACGAGCGCTGTGGGGGCGAGGGCTCGCAAAGCAGCTGTGTGTGCACCCATGAACATTTATGGTGATGAATTCGGAACTTTCACAGATGGTGGCGTCGTCATGCGGCAGCCGTGATAACTGTCGTTTGGGGGATGGCCGCGAAACCAGCTTATGCCAGCGTTCAGTCGGCTTCACTTTGGCGGTTCGTGGGTGCTTTATATTTAGTCGCTGGCTAATTTCACAACAGTTATTCTGAATTTGGCTATGAACTACCGCAGTCGGGCAAGTACTGCGAGTCGTAGTAGCAATTATTTATTCTTCAGGGTTTGCTCGCTGTACAAGAATCAAAAAATGTGTTGGGGTCTACTGTGCACATGCCGTGCTGTCAAAGGCGAGGTTCCCTGCTTTGCACAAGCAATAAAACTGCAAGAGAGGGAGAACAAAAACGTATTTGTTCTTGCAGTGCTTTGCTACCACATTGAGCACGCTTCAGCACGTAAATACAACTAAGGGCATTTCCTTTAGAATGGCATCACGGCAGCGTTTCTGCTGTGCAAAAAGATAAGTCAGAGCGGTGCGTGAACTCACCTTCATCGTTTAGGTGCTCCTGAATATGGCTCTTGCATGTATTTCCACGGTCGGCTAGCCAGCAAGCCCAGTACTTGCATTGTGCTCACAAAGCTGTATGTGCATTCCTTCACACCTCAACCCGGCATTCAAAACATCGTTTCCTTTATTACTACACAGCACACGCGTTTTTGAACACGTTGTGTTGGATATGATACATACTAGAGTCAATGACCTTCTATGCAGAGTCTTGACAACATGGTGGCTGCAGCCAAAAATACTACGCAGTGCGAAGTGATGGGCACACCAGCGGCAGCAGCCGGCTGCACGATCCCCAAACGACAGCCATGTTGGACTTACAATAGCGCCTTCTCCAGGCGGTGAAAGTTGCGAATAAAGACCACCTCTTTACAAAACCTGTGGCTGCTTCCCATAAAGCTCAGCGTTCTTTTGACGGGGAGATTTATGCGATTTTTTTAGATTGTTTTTGGCTCACAATGGTTACGTGAGCTCTAGGGCTTTTGTGCTTATTTTTCGTGGTTGTTGCAGAGTTCTTAACAGAATAGATAGTTCTGAACACAACAAGTTTACACCGTACGTGCCCTAAATAGATATTTCTGATCGCAGCGGTGTACAAGTGCCACTCGCCTTCGGGTCGAAGCTCCTGACCAGTTGCCTCGCAACGGCCGCACCCAAGCCGCCGTAGTTTACCGAAGCCGGTGCGCCAACGTAGAAAAAGGGAGGCGCTGCCATGGCAGGGTTCACGTACACCGTGTTCCACCAGTACTCGTACTCCACCAGGAAGGAGTACATGCTGTGGCGGTGCAGCATGGTGTCGTTCACGGGCCAGCCGGGGAACGTGAGACGATGCAGTTTGGCAGCCTGCGCGGTCAGTTTTGAGCGCCGCAGTTATAGGGCCGTACGCGTGCTTGCTCGAAATACACATACAGGTATCGTTGAGCCAATCCCTCCTAGAATAATACTATGCCCGAGATGTCGCCAGCTTTGCCATTAGAGGCAAGCGGCCACACGTATTCAGCGGCCGCTGTGTGGTGGCGCTAGCGACTGTATCACCAGAGCCCGCGAGAGCGACGATGTCGGCAAAATTGTGTCGATGGAGTGGTGCAGCTGGCTGCTTCGTGTAGGTGGTTGGTTGCGCGTTCGTGAATTGCCTTGGAGAAGCGTCAGTTCAACAAACGCCAGTCACTTCATGGTGGTACAAACCTCGGCTGCAGTTTAAGAGCTTTTCGCTACAGGCGTTCTCTTTCGAGCAGCTTTGCGGCAGCGTCCCTGTTACTCTTATGTGCCCAATACGCTGTTGCGTGTTGGCACCCGGTCATCTCTCAGAATCGCCTCGTGTCACTCAAATAGCTCTTCGAAGGTAGGAGGAAATAACTTTATTAAAGAAAAAAGCGGCAAAATGTACGAGAATTGTCTCCTTCCCCTAGGTGGTAGCCATGAGTCCTTGAGCTCTGGCGGCATCCTCGGCTTGCCGAAGGACGTCGAGTTGCACTTCTGGGTCTGCGCTTACCAGTGCGGTCTCCCATTGCTCTCTATTGCTCTAATTTTCAAATTTCCCTGTCACTGAGGGGCAAGCCCACACTATAGAATTAAGATCCGCACTTTGATTGCAAAACTTACACAAATGTGAGTATATCTCTGGGTAGATGTAGTGAAAAGTTACCGGGTTCGGGAACCTGTTGGTTTGTAAGAGTCGTCATGCCGTCGCCTGCTGCTTGTTGAGCGAGGTATGCGCCGGGGGGGGGGGGGGGAATCGGACCTTTCCTAGCCTGTAGTGTTTTGTGATCTCTCCATGACTAATCATGCGGTCCCTCTCCGCCCCGGACTTCGCGCTGCGCCTGTTCGGCCGGCCAGTTCTCGAGCCAAGTCGTGCGCGATTTCGTTTCCGGGGAGGGAGGAGTGAGCAGGTGCCCATGCAATATGAACTATCTGCTCGTCGAAAAAGTTTGCCAGAATTCTTAGCGCTTCCGGTGAAATCCTTCCCTTGGCATAATTTCTAACAGCGGTTTTGGAGTCGCTGATCACGACTTCGGCTTTTGTGGAGGCTATTGCTAGTGCTATAGCCGCTTCCTCCGCAACTTCTGCCCTATCTGTACGCACACTTCCACTGACGTTGGAATCCCTTTGAATATTTGTTGCTACGATTACCATGCTTCGGCCATTCTCGTATTCTGCTACTTCTACGTAGACCACGTCCCAGGCGTAGCCGAACTTTTTACGTAGGCTTTTCACCCTTCTATCCTTCTAGCGTGGTGATGCTCAGGATGCATATTTCTAGGTAATGGAGGCACCACGATATGCCCCCTTGCCTCCCGTGGAATGCCCTTTTTTACCCCATGTTGCACATTGTTCGTGACGCCAATTGTGTCCAGAGTATGCCTGCCCATGGGGCACTAAGTTAACCGATCATACTGTGCTACCGTGTGGTCCTCTATTAGCTCTGCGAGCGTGTTATGTAGCCCTAGAGCCAAGAACTTGTAATTCGACGTATTTAACGGTAGACCTATTGATTGTTTATAGGCTTTCCTAAATATGCAATTTATTTTGCTCTGTTCGGCTGCGTGTAGTTTAAGATATGGGGCAACGTACACAATGCGGCTGACTACAAAAGATTGGACTAAACGAACTAAGTTGTGTTCCTTCATACCGTAGTTTTTGTTGGCTATTCGTTTGATCAGCCTGCTTGTTTGGTAGACGCTGTTCTCTAATAGCCTAATAATTTTTCTATTGTGCCCATTCTCAGATATGCGGAGGCCGAGAACTTGCAGGTTCGCTAACAGGGGAATTTTACTTCCCCCTGCAAAAAATCGTGATGTCTGGCATTTCCTGTATGCTTTTGCGTCCCCTACATGTGGGCCTATAAGTGAGAAATTTCGACTTTTCGGGAGAACATTTTAGCCCCTGACCTTCTACATATCTCTCTACAGTGTCAACAGCTTCTTGTAGTATGTTTTCAATGTCGCCGTCACTCCCACCCGTCACCCAGAAGGTGATACCGTCTGCGTATATGCTATGTCTGAGGCCCTCAATCTGGTCAAGTTTGCGGGTAGGCCAATCATCGCCACATTAAATATCAGGGGAGACAACCCCAAACCCTGTGGCGTCCCCCTACTGCCCAATTCAATCTCTTCATACCTTTCCTCTCCGACCGCAATTCTTGCAGTGCGGTCGGATAGGATGTCTCTCACATATGCGTAGGTGCGCTGTCCTATCCCCAATCCCTGAAGATTCTCTAATATGGCTCTGTGTGGGATGGTATGGAAGGCCTTAGTGAGATCAAGGCCGAGGATAGCCTTAGAGTCTAAAGATCTGGTCCCCACGTCGAGTATTTGATGCTTAATATGTAACATGATGTCCTGCGTTGATAGTTAAGGTCTGAAACCAATCATGGTATGTGGGAAGAGTCCGTTCTCCTCTATGTAGGTAGTGAGACGCGTAAGGATTATGTGCTCCATGAGTTTTTCTATACATGAAGTCAGTGAAATCGGTCTAAGGTTATCCAGCTGGGCTTTCTTTCCCGGCTTCGAAATCACGATGACCTGAGCAGTCTTCCATTGACGTGGGATAGTCCCACTCTTCCAACACTTATTCATGTACTCAGTAAGTGCCTTAATGAATTCGTCGTCCAAGTTCCTGAGCGTCTTATTAGTTATTTTATCAGGCCCGGAGCAGACCTCGGGTTTAGTCGAGCGAGCTCAAATCTAACCTCAACCTCCGTTATATCAGCATCGAGTATAAGGTTGTCCTGCCCTTTGTAACTGGAAAGTTGTTCTTTTGTTGCCTCTGCGAAGTACTTTTTTCGTAGCACGTGGAAGAGCTCCTCCTCTGTTCCTTCATAGTTATGTATTACGTGTTGCAACTTATGCCTCTGTACAGTCTTTGTACTTTGCGGGTCTAGCAGACTTCGGAGAACGTTCCAAGTCTTTGACATCTTCATTTCTCTATCCATCAAGTTACACGTGGCCTCCCACTGTTGTTGGGTCAGCCGATTCGCATGGAGCACTATCTTCTTCTCTAATGCAGCTACTTTCTTTCTTAAGTTACGATTGTATTTTTGTGTTTTCCAGAGCTTTGGGATGCTAGTCCTTGCTTTCCACATTTGCAACAGTTTGCTGTCCATCTCCGCCATTCCCGCTTCTTCGGGAACAATTTTAGTGGCTTTCTTGACACTCTGTTGGAGCTTCTCTACCCATTTTTCTATATCTACTAAGGTATCATCCGAATCCTCCTCTCGAATCTTGCGGAAATAATCCCATTCTACAAGTGCCAGATTTCTGCTTTGCTTTTTTTTGAGGGTCTGCATGCACCGTCGTAACTACAATATAATGATCGCTGCGAAAATTCTCTTGCGTGTTTACCCATCGCGAGTCTGCTACGTTCTTCATAAAAGTTAGGTCCGGTGTTGTGTCATTACTAACGCTGTTGCTTATTCTTGTGGGCTCCTCAGGATTCGTTATCAGCGTAAGGCCCTCGTGTTGAGCATCTGCCCATAAGTTGCGTCCCTTTATATTCTCAACAGTGTATACCCAAGCAGCGTGCGGTGCGTTGGAGTCGCCGAATATGACGAGAGCCTGTCTCTCCGCTATGCCCAAGGCTTTGTGGAAAAGTGGACCAAACTTGAGCTTGTCGCGGTGGGCTATAAATGTTAAGCACGAAGAGGCTTCCCTCTTTTTTACGGGAGGGTATTATTTCTATAAGGACGTGGTCTATGCTGTGCACTCCGGTATCATGCTCTACAGCCGTGAGGTTTCTATGCACCAGAGTTGTGACAGTCGCCTTCTCACCGAAAGTACTATACGACTTGTACCCAAAAACTTTGCCGTCTCCCCGGTCTCCTGCAGGGCGATGACATCTGGCGCCTCCCTGTTTATCACGAATTGCTGCAGGTTACCTCGTTTCCTACGGTGCCCGCGGCAATTCCACTGTCAAATAATGTAATGTTTACGTGACGCCATGCTTACTTATGGGATCCTCCCCAGTGGTCTTGCTAGTTTCTACTGTGGCTGTTCTGCTATACGGTTTTAAATTAAGCGGCCCCGCACCAGACGACCTAATGTCCTTCGGCGTGCTCTCTATCGCTAATACGCTGAGCTCGAGTCCATCAAATCTCTGCTTTATTTCGACGTGCATGCAAGTAATTTGGTTTTGTATTTCATCAAACATTTCTTTGAACAATCCCTTAACCTCACTAATCAAAAAGTTACCGGATTTTCTCCCTCTTCCTGCGCCCTCCTTTTAGTGGTGGTGACTCCCCACTCGTTTGCGAGGGAACAGATGTTGGGGCTCGATTAAGCGTTGGTATTTTGCTAACAGAGGGAGTGTTAGGCGTCGCACCCACGTTGCGCACCTCCTGAAGCTTTGCATTTTCTTCTTTCAGTTGCTTGATCTCTTCTTTAAGCGTTAGGTTCTCTCTAGGGATCTGTTCTAACATTTTTTAATCTGCATCATTTCCTTTTCTAAGGCGGCCTCTACAACATTACTTGGAGAAGCAGTGCCGGGGACCACACTTGCAAAGCTCACCTGCGTACTGCCGCTCCCTCAAGTGGCTCTCGAGTGGGACCTTAGCCTTGATCTTGATCTCGGTTTGGAGCGGGACCTGGACTCTTAGATTCTTTCCCCCAGTAAGCTTTGAGAAGCATGTGGAGTGGTCTCGTGCGTGGCCGTTCGCACCCTTTTAGCTGTTAGTGTCCTTGTCCGACTGCTGGCTGGTTGTTGTGTTGTGGTCCTCGTCAAGGCATACGCCGACTTCCTTGTACTGGTAGCGGGCTTCAGCGCACGCTGCCCGTGCTTCCTCCTCGTCCCGACTCGTCCGTTCCCAGTGACGCCTCCTAACCAGGTACGGAATCTTGTATCTTGCCCTACATTTCTTGTCTCCAGTCGGGTGATCTATGCCACATAACTTGCATTTAACTTCACAATGGTGATCTTGCGCTGGATTACCACTTCCACATCCCCTGCACACCTTGTCATTGGGGTAGGGACACACATCTGCTCTATGTCCAAGTCTCCCACAACCGTAGCAAACATCGAAGTGTTTTCTGTATAGCATGCACTTAACTAGCATTGCTCCATGCCTTACATATCTCGGAACGCGAAACCCCTTTAACAGCACAATAATATTGTCCGTGTTTCCCATTCTTCTTGCATGAAGGACTCCTGGGTTACGTGGTGTGACCAAGTTGCTGAGGATGTCTTCTGGACTCTCTTTCTTGGACACCCCTCGTATAATTCCCTTTGACGTGTTTTCCGGGGCTGCCCTGTACGCACAGGTCTCAAATTCCTGGTGACCTATTCGTAGTTCGGTAACAGCTCCATACTGCCGGGCTCGATCCTCGCACGGCATACTGATGACGAGTATTTTCTGCGTGTTGTGGATGCACATACTGTCTTCCCCAGCCGCTTCCCGGCCGACCCCCGCAGCGTTGCGCAGGCAGCAATGTATGCAATCCATCCTGTGTTCTCAGACGTTAAGTTCACCACGCGGACGCACAATGACCCTATAGTCTTCCGTTGGCAGATTAGGCAGTCGACTCGCCTTGATGATTTGTCGAGCGTTTCGCTCATTCTTTCATTTGTTTGCTGGCGCTTTTCCTGTGAAGGACGTTTCTCGCTGCGTATTTCCCGCTGAGCCGGGCTCCCGGTCGACCTGCGTCTTGGCACCTTTTCGCACTTCGCACCAGCCTGACCCTTTTTCAAACTCTTCTGGGGATGTCTTCTCCATCCACAGTTACGACCTCCATCTTGGCATAAATCGGGCCTTCAAAGAGGAACGGGGGGCTCCGAACAGCTCTGACGGCGCGTTCGACCAAGCTCTCCACCTCTACGAAGGTATGTGAAACTTTTTTCTGAAGCTTGGCGAATATTTCAAAAGCTCGCCAGGAACTGGCGTTGCAACGTTTTCTCTCGATGTCTGTTTTTTACGCAGCATCGCCAAATTATGACAACTTCACGTTGCTTGTGCGTTCGCGATGCGTTAAGTATTGCTCCAATATGACCAACTCCTCCGTTGTTTTTAACAACGCTGGCATTGTTCCAGCCGACGCGCGTCGCGTCGTCTGCTCGAGTTACCAATGGCGCCACTTCGGGTTGCAAGGAGTATTGCGAGAGGTTCTAGCAACTGTATCAGGTCGGCCAAGAAGGAAAACGAAAAGGGCAGGGCTGCGCGTTTGCGGCTTACGTCACAGGGATAGTTTTTTTTCTAGGAGGCATTGGTTCAGCTTATGTGTCTCATGTGCCATATTCACTTTCCAAGAAAGAAATAAGTCCAAATAGCTTGTTTTTCTTTGTCAGACACAGCATTGAACACACAATGATACTAGGAGTAGTATAGGGGATGTTAATAGACGTAATAGTAATGTAAAGACGAAGAAGTAAAAGGGGACGTAAGGGTATGCTGAGACCAGCAGGATCCGAACCAGCAACCTACGAACGGCGCGTCCGATGCTCTCCTTAGCATCGTTTCCTAATAGTATGATAAATGCGTACTATCCGGATGCCATATTGACATAATTTTCATGCAATACTGCAGGTGATTAACGTTGGCTAAATTTGGTTAGTTTGGAATAATTAGCACCCGCATTACAGGAATATCGCTGTAATTCGGGCGCTCTCAAACGCATGGCCCACCATGGCCCGGCGCTACGTCGACAGGATGCTCTGCGAACACCTGTCCTCCAGCCTGAAGTTCAACAATTTCGGCTCACAATGAATACTGCCGAACCATGGGAAACGTTTCCGATGACGAAGTTAATTCAAACAGTTCTTCCCTCGTCTCAGCTAAACACTGGTATGCATAAAGTCAGCTTCCGTAATATGGCTCTAATATATTCGTATTGGGGCAATATTGAGCTTCCGTATTAAGCTTGCGTATTTAACCGTCAAAGTGTCCTTAAGAATGAATAATGTTTTATCACATTGTAAATCATACCCGCATTAGTTTTTGCCTATTTTGATAAACAATGCTATAACCGGCAAAGATGCAACGACCTCGCTGCTCTCAATTATTCTTTTGTGAGACGTCAAGTCTCAAAGCGGTTGTCATATGTTGAAGTCTAACTGGAAATAACAAACACTATCTTGTAAATATCAGCGTGATCGGGACGGAGCACTACGATAGAAACACGCAGTATACGAGCGTTGTTCCGTTCCGATTGCACTGATCTTTACAAAATGCATCAATTAGCGCTCGCGCACCTCTCCAATAAGTTTCGCCAGCTTTTAATCGTTCTGGGGATCGACACCAATATGTTTCTTAAAAATTGACGTCAAACTTTCTACATAAATGACACATGTGCGAGATAATGAAGAGTACTTTCAAAGGACAACGCTATAGCAGACATTACGTCCAAACCAACCTCATCCCGCTCCAATTGCGCTTTTCTGTACTTGCCCTTGCGGATCTCAACTTTTTTTAACGAAGCCAGCTATCTGTGGTGGGAATGAGACCCCCGCTGTAATTTAATGACTTCTGGTCACTTAGGAAACTTGCGTAAAAAAGTATGATTTTAACGTAAGTCATAAGCAGACAAGGACTAAGCATGTAAACGCGACCAGCGATCGTCCACTTTCTTGCCTAATCCTTGATTTATTCAACAACTTGACCAGCTGGCCATTCTATTGATCATTAATATGACCACAGACCCAGGTTACCTCTAGCCATCCACGGAATGGCGAGTGTGCTGAGCGTGGCAAGGTCTCCACGGAAGCGTTGCTGGTGGACTTGAAGGGCTCGAAGTGCGTCAGACTCACTATGGCCACCGCCTCGGTTCGCGCCTCTGCGTCAATCCAGGTGGTCGCCTCGGAGATCAGTCGCTGGGTGGTGTTGCGCAGCTTTTCGAAGATGGCGGTTACGCTGCCCAAGAAGATGGAGCCTCCGAGCGCCACGCTCCTCTCGAGGAAAATCCTCCTCCGGAAACGGTTCTCGGTGATCATGTAGCACATTCCGGGCACGAAGCGAGCCACGGCCTCTTCGTCGCCGTAAGTTGCCACCGCTGCCGTGTACGAATTGGTGAAGGAGTACTCGTCGATGAAACCCCACGCCAATTGATCCAGCAAGTCTGCGTTGCTGAACCTTAAATGTAGAATGAGAATACGGGGTGACATGAAATTTTAGAAGCAATTCTACCCGACGAAGGTGGCCGACCAGCAGGGTGGTCGTTGGGTGGACATGAAAAGGCACCATAATCTAAGCCAAAGGTAGCCCAAGTAGCCATGTCATTTATTACTATCGCCAATTTTTTAGCCAAATAGAATCGCAGTGGTATTAAAAGTCTAGTTTTTACTAGGGATGAATGAATAAAACAATTTTCAATAAGTAAAATCAAAAGCTAAAAAGTAGCAAGAAAATAGCCATGTCACCAGCAGGAAACTTTTGTCGCTAAACTGGTCATGAAATAACCAATTTAGTGCAAGGTAGCCACCACCGGCAACCCTGGCTGACCAGTAATGCCAATAAGGAAGCGAGGGAATTTCCGAAAGCTCGTTACGTTGCTTGCCACAACCTTAATACAAATCACGAGATATTAAAGCCTGGAAGCGAGCATACAGTACATTGACATGATAATAATGGGGGCGCTGCGACAAACCTTCGCCCCCCGCCCAACTACCCACCCGAAGCGGAATCGTGCGCACGTTACGACGTTCGTGGTTTTGTGTGGCTTGCCCCGGGTGCTCGCCACTTCGTGCGCGATCCTAATCGGTGTTTGCCGCCTATGCCATGACTTTTTTAGGTGGACTGATGCTAAGTGGAGGGTGTTGTCTCACAGGTGTGGCACATGCTTCAATACTAACGAACTAAATCAGTAATCTTTTAACCATATACGTAATCACTGCAGAAGACTGAGGATGGGCCGCGTTCCGAAGATGTAAAGTTGTACACGCTAAAGGCGTCGTCTAAGTGTCGTAAGCTGGGGCAGTTTTGTATGATAGCATCGCCAAAGCAGCACGAAGAAAGACAGTGGACTACGAGCGTCAACTTTCAACGGAACTTTCGATTGGGACAAAACATAAATATACACAAAGCAAGAGTCTGTACAATCAACGCGCTAAAAAATATGCCCACTCTTCACCAAAGAATCACCATAACACACATCCAATGGCACATCGTTAAAAATATTCCTGGCAATCTTTTTTTTTTTTTGGCGCGCAGACACATTGAAGTCTGACTGACACACGCATTGCGATGGTTTTCAGAGTTCTGCAGTTTCAACAAGTTCACAAGTTAGCTGGATGATGGTCTGGAACGAAACAAAAGAAAATCCAAAAACGGAAATAGATTCTCATGTCATGCAGTTCAGTGGTAAGTGAGTGCTGCTACTTGCCCGGAATTACCCTGGCTAGTTCTCACGACTGTAAAACCTATTGCAGCAGTGTACCATTTCTTCTTTGCTCCATAAATTCGTACCGCCATATTTTCAAATTTCTTTCTTTTTGCCCAAGGCCTCATATTTTTTTTATTTCTTCATATATCGCCTTCGTCTCGATTCTTTACAAGTGCTGCCAAGTTACATGTCCATCTCTCGTGCAATGCCCTGAATGCACTTATTCCTCACATAATAAGCAAGACACGATAAGAAGGGAATGTAAATATAGAGAACGAACAGAACCTTCCGTTCAAGTATTGTTTCGTTTATGTTCCGATCACCACATTCTCTAAATTATCGTAGTCACGCCTTTGAGCCTATACTACCACGTCAGGACGAAAGGCGAAAAAATAGCACTCCCCTCAAGTTCAGTATTCTAGCGGCTACGTTGTATTACACCCGTTTGGCTGTGTATGTTCTTCACCTCTTCGATGCACTGAATGTAATATATGTAGTACTAAATACCCCTCGAAAAGCATGCTGATTGTCGTGGTGACGATCATGTCGACGAGCAGCAGATTATCACTGGGCACGAGGTGGTGTGGATGGAGGTGCTTGTTGAGGTACTTCAGCCAGCGGTGGCTGCTCACGTTTGGCGTAAGCATGTCCAGGTGAACCATGCGCAGCTTCATGACGACACGGTTGGCGTTAGAGAGAGCGTAGGTGGCGATGCGGAGAAATTTTTCCTCGTCAGCCACCAGGTCGCGTACCTGGGCCAGCGGAGTATCACTGGCCCCGTACAGGTGGTACATGGCCTGCACGTACTTGATCCGGCGGCCATCCACCTTCGAGTAGTTGTACCAAGAGGTGCGCCGGACAGCGATGTGGTTAAAGCTCATGTACAGGCTGTACCTGCGCAAGATGTTCGAGTCCCCGTGAAGGATCAAGTTCGAAAACCTAAGATCACCTCGGTCGTTTGTTTTCAATCCGCCGTTTGCTTCGCATGTGAGGGTGGAAGAAAAACTACGAGTGAAGGGCGGGCACCAACACCAGTCAAAGCTTAGCGAAGGTATTTGGCACGCATATAACGAAGCTATGCGTATACGGTGAAGCGGGTTGATTCTAACTCAATGGGGGCTCTAAAATTGTTCGAATAAAGTGGAGTTCAAGTTAGCGGGCGCGCGCTATGAAATGTGCTGACAACGCACCAAACCGCAAGGACATAGGCCTAGGAAGCCACCTCTGGACTCATAGCCGTGAATTAGGCGATATTAGGGGCGAAGTTCCTTATGGCGTGACTTGTGCGTCCCTCGTAGTACGTAACCATTAGAGGAACATACCCGAAATAGTGGTCTTTACAATGTCTGCTGGATGGGGGCACTTGTATATGATGAATACAAGATGAAAAGATGTAAGATGCCTGTGCTTGGAGTTTTCGCTAGACATATGGACGGACGAACGGACTGACACACGCACGAACGGACAGACAGACGGTCGCACGGATGGATGGACAGACAGAGGGATGGCCGCAAAAAGGGATGGACGAACAGACAGACGAATGAACAAACGGACGGATGCACCAAGGATCACACAGATAGGCGGACGCAAGAACGAATGGACAGACAGACTGACGAACGCTGCGCCCCACCAATCATCATTCACTCCGTGGATATGCTGTGATTTTTTACACTTTAATGCAGTTGCACTGAGCGAGATGCACAAACTGGTAACTATAGAAACAAGAGACTCGGGGAACAGTCGGGACCTGCCTTGTAGCCAGCTGGCGTAGATGACAGACGGCCAAGCTGAGTCTCGGGCATGAGTTATTTCCACTATGCTGGTCCGCGTGTGGATGCCAGTACCTTCTTATGCTCCTTTTTCATCGAAGTGGCCAGCATCTTCATTCACAATGCATACCAAGTGCGCATCGTGGCAACGTGTGCAGTACAACTCAACTGGCAGGCTTGAAAGAGCCCCAAGAGCTTGTCTCGCCCGAGACTAAATAAAGTTGTTTCTCTCTTGCTCTCTTTTCCCCGAGACCCAAATTTCTTTTTAGAAGTCCATGAATAATTCATGTTCTAAGTTTCAGTGTAAACCTTGGAAATATTCTACCCGTTGTACCCATAGGGCAAAATAATCATACCCTGCACTCTGACCGCATCATTGATAGCACCCACTCTTGTGGGGCACCCCTTCCAAGCTACGGCGTTGTATCGAACGTGACCAACACCGGCGCCTTGAGGTATCGGAGCGCATCGACGGGATCAGTCACAATAGAACGCGATTGGCACGTCTTCGTTCTTGCATGAGTGGGCGGTTTGTGGCCGGGTTACAGGGTGAACACGTGCAAAAGGGAGCCACCTAAACTGCGACAATGCGGCGTCTGATCAAGGAGCATCGCCGCACGCACCATCACGTGATTGGCTGATGGAGTGTGAGTGGAGAGAGAGCCTTAATACTATAGTGAAAGAGAACCATTTCGACGTCACAGATAGGATGCGTAGTTTTGTGATATACGACAGCTTTGCTTTCACGACACCACTTGCATCGTCCCCCGTGGCTGCACTGGTTCTTCGTCGCGATTTTGCGATGCGAATTAGACACGAGTGTGGCCACCGGGGGCACCGATTCACAGTTTGCTTGTCCATGTTATCATATATTACCGCTGGTTTAGGCACTGAGCTTCAAAACAAAGGGAAGCACGCACGGTGTCTAAAACAAAAGCGCAGAAAATGCGGTGTTTTATCAGACAAAGTCAACCCGGCATCCTTTTAGTGACGTCATTACGTAGGTGGTGCCACGGTATGTCTTCAATGCCAATAATAGCCCTCCACAATTACAGATTATTTTTTAAGAAAGAGATAGAAAACACTCCACTCGGTACATGTAACTCTTGACACAACGCATGTCAGTAAGATATTTGTGCTATTTTATTAATAGTCACTTCACTTTTCTGAACGCGTCAGCAAGCTGCAGTTTTTTCCAGTGCCACAGACGACAAGCGGGGTCGCAATCGAAATGCAATGTTCGCTGATTGCGGGCAGCCATCACTTTGACAGCGGTACGAGACGCATGCCGAACCTGACAACTTTGCGTAAATAACCACACGTACTGCACCCACGTAAGTTTCACTTCATTGCCAAGAAACATTGTCTGCGAGTATGACATCCGGGGCACGGACGGACGCAGGTAGTCACCGTCAGTTGGAGACATTAAACTCTTTCGCCTTGAAAAATTACACAATCTCCCGCTAAAGGGAATGGTGTGAAGATGCTAAGCAGCGGGCGCTAACGCTTACACTTGCGGCGGCGTTGACGCTGGTGCTGATCGCGGTGTGGCGCAGGAGAGAAACCTGGGGAGGTACAAAGCACGCAGCGATGAACCGGTATTTCCAACTGTAGCATGCTGATGGCTGCTAATGGGCAATTAACGACAGACGACTCCGATTGTACAGAGAGACTCACAGTACGCTTTTGGTTAACGCGCACGCTGCGAATTGTTATTGCTCAACAACGCAAAGAATACACCTCCCACTGGCACTACCTTGGTGGTCAAGATCTAGTGCCTATATACAGGGTGCCCCAGGTATCTTTAGCCAGAGTTTGAAAATATGCCGACACACGCAATTACGGCGCGACCAAATGCATGTTGCTGGCCGTTGTCTCGAGGGAATAATACTATTCTTTGTGTTCTAATCCATTTGCAAATCAAAGCATAAATTGCAAACAGAAAAGGGTATATCTGTCCGAGGATATCATGTGGCTTTGTGATTCTTCGTTCATTAAAGCAAGGGCGCTGCCTCTTGGACGCAGAAACGAAACCTTTAAGTGGCCTCGCCCGCAGCACCTGCTCGTAAGAAAAGTGGCGGTGTCCATCTGCCTTCGGCCTACCTTTCCTCGGTGCTGAACCACTTTGGTTCCCGCGAAAAATGGTCAGGACAACATTTGGGCACTACGAAGCACAAAGATAGTAGGCCTTGCGCCTGAACCAACTATGCAGCGTGTGGTTCATAACGAAGCTTTGGCAGAAGCCTACTTATGCCGTTCCTTGAGAGGCAACAGCTGGAGACTCCCAACTATACCGCTTCAAACGCAGAGCTCATGGTTCGCCAGTAGTTGGAGTTACCTCCAGAAGATAGGAAGAGCAGCCCTTTAGAATTGTGGCACTCTTGGCAATGTGCAACAACTGCGATCTCTCAAATGACTAGAAAGTACTTGTGCATCTCAGCAACGTCAGTACCTGCAGAAGCCATGTTCTCCACCGCTGGTCAGACCATTTCAGAAAGAAGGAACAGGCTAAACAGAGCAAAGGTTGACATGTTTGTGTTCCTTCACCAAAATGCTTGGCTTACAAATGTTAATTAAATAAACGGTTCTGCGGTAGCGGCCAGGAAGTTGTTCATGCCACGGAACTGCAAGACATCGAATTCACCCTGCATAGTGTGGTCCAAAATGAAAAGAAAATGAAAGATCATACCTTCCTTTCGTTTGTAAGGTTTCACTGCTTCGTTTTGAGCATTATTTCCTTGGTGGACATATTCTGGCATTTTAGTTGAGGCTCTTTCATTCACAAACATTCCCCATAAATTAATGAAGCTGAGTACTGCGAACAGTAGCATGTTGTCACTGTTCTCCGCAGAACTATCGTTAAATAAATTATGGATAGTATCGATAGTTCTTCTTTTAAACTATCGATACTATCAATAGTTCATTTAACCACAGTTCTGCAATACTAATACATAATCGGAACTGCCGCAGCCCTCTATGATGGCATACCTCGTAATTCTGTGGACGCATAATCTTATCGTGGTTTTGGGACGTGAAACCCGGATATTATTAAATTACATGTGGGAAAAATAACACATGCCTCGTGTCGCCTGGCAGTTTCATGATGCTAAGCTCCATGACGGAAGTGACGCCCCATCTGATCAGAAGGTCGAGGAGTACATCCAAAGCGTCCTTGCCAGAGTCGGAGCCCGTGGACCTGCGTGGCCAGGGTAGTCCTCGGCTCCTGAGAAATTTCAGGATCTCCCTGAGGCGTCTGTCAGTGTTGTGGCTCCGTGACATGCAAGCCTTGTACAGCGCCGACAAGGCTGCATAAAGAAGCACAGCCTCTTTTTTAACGCGATGAATAGTTTAGAAAGCGTACGTGCAATTTGTTGAACTACATTCACGAATTGGCATCAAAAACACCATTTTCCGAGACAAGGCCGTGAGAAATCGGATGTGAAGAATGTTATAAAATACAGTATATTTAACTGAGGTGGGCTAAATAAGTATATTTAAGAGAATAACTGCACTGACGCATAATACAACACCTATAATTGTTAATCTAGTTGTCTTATTCCTCGTGCGCTTGCTTTCTCAATCTTCTCAACCATTGTACTCTTCATGTCCACACGTGCTCGTACAGTTTTCCGCACCTAGCCCCATATGTCGGTAAAACTTGTGGAACTCACTCAGACATAAATTATATATTGCCCTTGGGACTCGCTCGGACTCGCACTCACCAAAGCATTACTGATCAGGACTCACTCAGACTCACGGATTGGTCTAAGGCCGAGTGACTCGACTCACGAGTCCATTAGCATAGATTTATTTTTTTTCGACCATTGTGTCACTGCTCTATAAGGCCCACATTTCACGTTATCGGGGCTATTCTTGGCGCCTTTTGACGTAGTACCTTCGAATACGTATTATGTCATTATGTCAGTATAGTCGTTTTTCTCGTAAGAAATGACAACATGGCATACATTCGTCAAGAACTTCCTTGGAAGAGTTGGCAAGCTGTGGGGAGTGGGGAGGTAAAGGCACTCTTCTCCGTATTTCGCGCCTCTGATCAATAAATATTTAAAATGGTGTATGAAAAAGACTGCTTTTGAATAAGTGTGAGCAGACGTGAGTGTAAACGCGAATTTATGTAAGGCTGATAGTAATGTTGAAGATGAGTAGACGTCACCATTCGTAGGTAAAAAAAGGTGAAACTGATTCAGACTTATCTATATTTTCCTGAGCTGAACTTATTCAAATTCACACTCACAAAAATTTTCCTCACCCGGACTAACTCTGACTTAAACTCACCAACATATTACTCAACCGGACACTTTGACTCATACTCACGGTTCATTCGAAGGCTCAGAGAGTCCCAGTGAGTCGGCTTAAAAGTGAGTGCACCAACCTATGCCTTGCGCCAGCACAGGAGGCATGGTACGCTTTCTTTATCTCACCTAGTTTTTTGCACGGCCTCTGTGATCGGCCTGCCTTAGGCCAAGAAATGACGGCATACGGTCAGGTCATAGGGTCGCGTTATGTGTTGCCACAGTGACGCAATCATGATTTCACAAATGCTACTGATCTGTGAATACATGATTTTGTTACGTGGTGATTATTTGCATCACTTTAGTTGACCCCACCCTTGCCGATGCCGCTGGTCTCATTTCGCATTTGCAAGCAGTTAAGCATCATTATCATAATCATCATCATCATGATGATCAGCCTGACTGCTGCCACTGTAGGACAAAGGCCTCTCCCATGTTCCGCCAGTCAACTCAGTCCGGTGCTCGCTGCTGCCACTTTATACCCGCAAACTTTCTAATCTTATCTGCCCGCCAAGCCTTCTGTTTCCCACTCACCCGCTTGTCTCCTTCATGGAAATCCAGTCAGTTACTCGTAATGACCAGCGGTTACCCTGTGTATACGCGGTACGTGCCCGGCCCATGTCCATTTCTTCTTAAATGCAACTATGATATTCTTAACCCCGGTTTCTTCTCTGGCCCACTCTGCTCTCTTCTTGTCTCTTACAGTTACACATATCATTTTCCTTTCCATCGCTCGCTGCGTCGTGCTCAATTTAAGCTGAACCCTGTTTGTAAGCCTCCAGGTTTCTAGTTCGTAGGTAAATACCGGCGGTATGCAGCTGTTATATACCTTCTTCGTGAGGGCCAGTGGTGAATTATCATTCATGATTTGAGAATTCTTGTCGAATGTGATCTACCCCATCCTTATTCTTCTAGTTTTTTTTCTCTCTCATGGTTCGAATCCACGATTGCTACCTGTCCTAAGTACACACAGTCCGTTGCAACTTCCAGCGTCTCTCTATCTATATCGAAGCGTTGTTTTCTGTCAAGATTGTAGCACATTACCTTAGATTTGTGCATATTAATTTTCATATCTAGTGTTCTGCTTCACGAGTTTAGTTCCGTAATAATGAGCAGTGATTCGTCCCTCGAGTTATGCTAATCAAGGCAATGTCTTCAGTGAACCGCTGACTACTATGATACTCTCGTTTAACTCTTATCCCTACCTCTTCTTAATCCATTAGGCCCTGAAGACCTCCTGTAAACACGCGGCGAATAACACTGAAGAGATCGTGTCTCCCTGCCTTACTCCCTTCTTTATTGGTATTATGTCGCTTTTCTCATGGAGAACTATGGTGGCTTTGGATCCGCTGTAGATTCCATTATGTTTATGTAGGGTTTGTCGATGCCCTGATTCTGTTGTGCCTGCATTACTGCTGATGTATCGACTGAGTTAAACGCTTAATTCATGAAGGCTATGTAAATGGCTTGATTGTATTTTATTTATTTATTTATTTATTTATTTATTTATTTATTTATTTATTTATTTATTTATTTATTTATTTATTTACATACCCTAAGGACCAGGGAGGGCAATACATAGGGGGGGGGCGGATTAGGAAGACTTTCAACATGTGCAAAATACATTAAATATTCAGAAGCATCATTATGAAAAGCTTAAATGGAAAAAATTGAAAAAAAGAGTACACACAGCAGTGGTGATAAGGATAATAAAAACATATATATAAACTCTGCAGAAGAAAAGGTACGTTAACAAAATGCAATAGGCTCCGGGTAACAAGTCTAAGCGCGAATAACACACAAAATATTCAAGTATTCTGAGCACTTCTCTATCACCTGATTGATATTATGAATATATATAGTTTCTTGTGATCTATTGCCTGTAATATGATCTATTGCTGATATTGTCTATTATCGGTACAAAATCCTGCTTGGTGTTTTTATTGCTACTAAATCAACCCGGACGATAAACCAAATTACGGTGCATTGTTGAGTGATGGGCCATGATTCCGAATAGGCATGCCATTCAAAATGTCTGGGAAAGTTTTCACGGCGCCTTTAAAGACGTCACCCCATACTGGCACCAACTTCAGAAGAACAAACCTGCGTGGGTAAATGTGTTGTTTTATTTTATTTCATATTCAGAATCTAGAGCGTTGCAGCGAGCCATCAAGGACATAAAACTCGAATATACACCACACACCCCGACTATTGAGATAAGCCGAAAACATCATTTGTCTAGAGTGCGCTCGTACGGAGTGACGTCATGGATAAGGAACTGCACAATAGACGAAAAACCCAGCGCAGTGCTTGTTTTGCGCATGCGCATACCCTTACGCTACTCGCAACTTGGCCCCATCACAAGGCGCTCGCACACAGAAAAGTTGCCTCTCACGCACGCAAGTGAAACATATGTGTCGCTGTTCATGTACCACATGCTGTTGCCATAACATTTCCATCCGGATTTCTAGGAAATGCTATCGTAAACTATACTTGAATTATAACTTGAAAGCAAAAAATCAACGAGGACAGAAAGCAACACAGAAAGATAGCACAGTACACTGACTCGCCACTACGCTTTATTTTCCTTCGCAAGAAAGTCTTTCCAGCGGAAGTGCTCGCTCTTTTTGGCTGCTTACAACCTTCATTCGGACAGATTAAATGAATACGGTGCATCCTGACGTCTGAGTTAGGGAGACAAGTACGGCTATTATACGAATGGTTACGATCATTTTGCTGCGAGCCAAAGGCCGGGAGTTTAGTGACTTCACCTTCGGAACATTGAAGAGGTTAGCCCCTCAAAGTACGGAGTACCAGTGGCAGTCCCTCGTTCATCGTTTACAGAGAGAACCAGGATCCACGGCAACCAAATCTGGTAACATTATTGCTTGTGGGCATGTTAAGCTGCCGATCTACAATTCTCAAAAAAAGGTCCCAAAGCTCAGCGTACAGCCAGAGTTGCACGTACACGATTTCCTCGCACTCTACAGGCATGCGATGCAGCAAGAACCCTCCCCCACAATGCCTCCTAGGACAGTCACCTTCAAGTGATGCCTGGGAGAGAATCCTGACGACCACAAGCCTGGACACCAAGCTCAGGGCCGTCAAACGCGCTGATGAGGTGGCTACCAGGCATGGCCTGACAGCTTTCGCCACTTAGGAAACCATCAGCTGTCTTAATAAAGTTATTTACAACTACTATAGGCGTGTGGCTGACAAGGCTGTGAATGAAGACGAGAGGAGATGCCTTATGGACGGTGTGTACAGCCTCTTGAAGACTGTGAAGCGTTCCCATCGGAGATCCAACAGGAAAATAAGTAATCTGAAGTTCTGTAAGGACAGTGACCTTCGTATACGACAAGCAGATAAAGACAGTGGATTTGTGGTTTTGCCTTCAGTCGTGTTTCATCGAAAGGCCACTGAAGCTTTGTCCAAGAACTTTGTTCTGGAAAAAGTAAACCTGAGCTAGGCAAAAACAAAAGCGTTTTCCCTATGCAAATAAAAGCAGCTCTCACGCTCGGTTTAGCAAGTCTTTGTCCTTGTGCGTATTCTTTATTTTTAAGACCCATAAGGTCGACATGCCATTTAGAAGTATTGTAACTGAGTGGAACACTTGGAAGCAGCAGCTAAGTGAGTTCGTGTTAAGAATCCTTAACGCTCTAGTCATTGATGATCCCTTTGTGACAACAAGTCACAACGTTTCCGGCTTTTCTTGATCCTTGCAAGTATGTCTTTCGATAGATGTAGAAAATTGTTGCATCCTGTTAAGCAAGATGCCAGTTTACCTACATGCAGTGCGCTGTTGTAATGAAAACAACGAATATATCGCCTTCTAGAATAGGCAGATAGCAAAATTTTGACTCACGTGAAGGATTGTGGGCAACGTCACCCGTCTGCATTGACTTCTGGTTTGAGATGCCGTTCCGCCGTACAGGCAGGGTTTCCACTTGCTTTCCAGTGAAACTAGCCAAACGACGAGTGAAAAGGCACCAAAAGTAGCCATTTTTCTTTAAATTTCGCCCAAAAAGTCGGCACTCTACATATGTGTGGCGGGCCTAGTAATTGAGATGGCTTATGTGTAGCCGCCTGGAGTACAGTGCCATTCATTAGTCCCAAATTATATTGATATCAAAGCTAGTCACATCACCCACTTCACCATGGGAGGTCTCATTGGGCTTGTAGTCACATCACCCGCTGCACCATGGGAGGTCTCACGGGGCTTGTAGTCACATCACCCGCTGCACCATGGGAGGCCTCACTGGGGTTGGAGTCACGTTGGAGTCACATCACCCGCTTCACCATGGGAGGTCTCACTGGGGTTGGAGTCACATCACCCGCTTCCCCAAGGGAGCACTGAGAGAAGGCGTGCATGCACCAGCAGGGCTTCATTACGAAAGTTTGGGGTAGTTTCAGTTGTAGTGAATACAGGACAAAGCAGTCGCTACAACAAGAGAGGGACAGTGTGCGTAGCCGTCCTCTTGATGCCGTAATTCATAACGTAACAATTTATTTACAAAACTGAAATAAATTAGAAAGGACTCACGTAACCATGGCAGTACCCGCCCCCGCTTTCTGTGCAGTCATGCTTAAGCTACACAGTCGCCTCAGCGCAGTTTCTGAATTGGCGGCCAAGAAAAGCCGATTTCTTGGCCAGCCCGTGAAGTTTGCTATGAGCAAATTTAAACACTAATTCCAATTAACGGAATACTAGAACAGTGCAAAAGTCGACAAGGACAGTAGGATAGTAAGAGTTGTGCTCGGAACACGCGGCCTAACCGGCGCATAGTCACCTCAGAAGTGAAACTTAAAAAAAAAGCTTTGACCTCTTAAAGCAAATAAAAGACTTATACTACGGCTTCAAGGCACGCAAAGCAGTCCTTTGACCTTAGTTTTGCATGGAGGTTACTAACGGACGCACCAATACGTTAGTGCCTCAAGGATATAGATTAATTGAGAAGCAAGACAGACGTACTGAATCACACGTAACATGCGCCTTCAACTGGAGGGTCTAAAGGTACGAAAAAAATCACAGCGTATTGCCACGTTCCATTTCCCAAGTTTTTGTTATCGTGCCAAAACACCACACGATTCTCAGCGCAAACCGCGCCAGCAGTTTTCGAGAAGGTCCGGACTGTAGTAGATCATTTCGATAAAATCACGCCCACTGTGCGAATGGTACAGATTGTTCTGGAACCTACGCCACCGCCAGCGATAACGCTAGAACATTCGACGGCAAGAGTATAAATGCCGACGCGCTTCACCGCTTGTCAGTTGTTGATCGAAGGCCGACGCTCCGTTCGCCGCTATCAGTCCGAGACTGCTATCTGTGCAAGACTGCTGCTGTAATTGGACTTTCCGTTTACCGGGCACAGGTTCGCCCAAGTAAACAGTTAAATCCCAACACGAAGTCTCCTGTCTTCGGCCACGTCACGACCCCGTGACATCTGGTGGAGGTACTGTTTCTTCCATGTACCGGACGCCTCCGTCAAGCCGTGAACCCAGCCCACGCCGTGAAGACACCGACGCCAGCAACGAGCAGCGAGTTAGCCGCAGGCAACAAGGTCTGCCACCGGAGTACGGGCTTTTACTGGACAAGGCTCGGAAAACCAAGACGTTGACGTCGACCCCGGCGACCATGTCAACGCCGGTTCTACCTGCACCACTCCTGCTCTGGCAACCCAAAGAGCCGCCAACTTTCCGCGGTTCGCCACTGGAAGACGCGGAAAGCTGGATCGAAAGGTTCGACCGCGTCGCCGCCTTAAGTGACTGGACAGACGAAGACGACCTGATTGATTGATTGATTGATTGATTGATTGATTGATTGATTGATTGATTGATTGATTGATTGATTGATTGATTGATTGGGTTTAACGTCCCAAAACCACCATATGATTATGAGAGACGCCGTAGTGGAGGGCTCCGGAAATTTCGACCACCTGGGGTTCTTCAACGTGCACGAAGACGAGCTAAGGCATGTGTATTTCGCCTTGGAAGATGCTGCTTGCACCTGGTTCGAAAATCAAGAGCGAACCTCACAACGTGGGACGCCTTTCGCGCCAGGTTCCTCACCACTTCCGCAAGTGTGGTGCGCAAGGAGAAGGCCGCAGCTCTCCTCGAAACCCGCATGCAGATGCCAAATGAAAACGTGGCGGTATTCACGCAAGATATGATTAAACTCTTCCGCCACGCTGACTTCGACATGTCCGAGGAGAAGAAGGTGCGTCCACTTATGCGAGGAGTAAAGCAGGAACTCTTCGTCGGGCTGATCAGAAACCCGCCTAAGACAGTCACCGAATTCATTTCAGAAGCATCTACGATAGAGAAGACGCTCGAGATGCGCACACGGCAATATAACCGTAGCTTCTCGTCTACAAGCTACGTCGACATTCAAGCGCTCGGAACCACTGACTTGCGTGAGACGATCCGAGCGATCGTGCAAGAGGAGCTGCGAAAGTTACTTCCTTCAGCGCAGCCTCACGTGGAATCCATCGCGGACGTCGTACGCCAGGAGATCCAGAAGTCGCTGGGCGTTCCTCAGCCTCAAGAGCCGCGGCTGCAAGTCATGAGCTATGCTGCTGCAGCACGCCGCCACGCCCCTCCTCCACGCGCACGCCAAAACGCCGCCCCATCGCACTTTCGTCGCCAGACGCCACCGCCGCCACCGCCGCCACCACCCCCACCGACGACCTACCGTTCGCCAGCGGGCCAGCTAAGTGTGCCGAGGAAAACCGACGTTTGGCACACCCCTGACCATTGCCCACTGCGCTACCACTGCGGCGAGGCCGGGCACACTTACCGCCGTTGCAAGTACCGACAGATAGGACTGCGTGGCTTCGCCGTCGATGCACCACGTCCGCAACCAGGGGAACGGCCACATGACATCGCCGACTACCTGACAGGAACTCAACGGACACCACGAAGTCCTTCCCGTTCACCGTCGCCCAGCCGCCGCATGTCACCGCACACCCGGCAGTACTCCGGCCCAACGCGGGGCCGTTCTCCTAGCCCGTATCCGGCAAACTAAGGGCAGCAACCGGTGGAGGTGCGGTTGCTGTGCGATGAACTACCGAAAATCCTCCGACGACGACGACGCCGCGACGGAGCTTTCCGAACACAACGCAAACCAGGCAAAGCCCTGACGACGAAAGCTCACTTACCGAAGGTGGCCTCACGACGCAACATGGAAGCAGCGGAACAAGCCGATGCAGCCGTGACCCGACGCCACGTCCTAACTGTAATGCGAGACGGCGAACTAGCGACCTCGACGTTCTTATCGACGGCCACAGTGTGACCGCTCTCGTCGATACTGGAGCCGACTATTCTGCCATCAGTGGGTCGTTCGCCGCGAAGTTAAAGAAAGCCAAGACAGCGTGGAAAGGCCCAGAAATCCGCAACCCCGGAGGTCATCTCGTAACGCCTGCAGGAATCTGCACAGCGAGAGTCACCATTTATCCTAAAGACTTCGTAGTCCTACAGCGTTGCTCGAGAGATGTCATCCTTGGCACGGACTTCTTATGCCTTCATGGTGCTGTCATCAACCTAAAAACAAAGTTGATAACGTTATCCACAGAAGAAGCACTACCGCCGCGCACGACGTCAGGACACCATGCATTGAATGTGCTGGAAGAACAAGTCACCATTCCGCCTCGCTCAAGCGCCATTATTTCAGTCGGCCCTCCTAAATCACCTGACTTGGAAGGCGTCGTTGAAGGCAGTCAGCATCTGTTGGTCACCCAAAATATTTGCGTCGCAAGAGGAATAGCAGAGCTGCGGCAAGGCAAAGCAACGGTTATGCTCACGAATTTCAGCAATGAGTACAAACATGTGAACAAAGAAACAACGGTCGCATACATCGAAGAAATTGTCGAAGTCACCAGTGCTTTCACCCTCGCCGATTCTGCGGAACCTGCTCAGAGGAACCAAGCCCCTCCCATAGCTTTCGACGTCAATCCGAGACTTCCGAACGATAAGCAAGAACAGCTCAAGGCCCTGCTCCTGCAATACGAAGATTGCTTTTCGTCGTCATCGAAAATTCGGCAGACCGCAATCACGAAACATCGCATCATAACCGAAGAAAATGCCAGACCACTCCGTCAGAGTCTGTATAGGGTTTCGACGCGAGAACGTGAGGCCATGAAGAGACAAGTTGATGAAATGCTGCCGGATGACAATATCCAGCCGTCCAAGAGTCCATGGGCATCTCCCGTGGTGTTAGTGAAGAAAAAGGATGGGACCCTACGTTTCTGCGTCGATTATCGCCGCCTGAACAAAATCACAAGAAAGGACGTGTATCCTCTCCCACGAATAGACGACGCACTTGATCGGCTCCATAACGCCAAGTACTTTACGTCAATGGACCTCAAGACTGGCTATTGGCAAATAGAAGTCGACGAAAGAGACCGAGAGAAGACGGTGTTTATAACACCGGACGGCCTCTTCGAGTTTTAGGTAATGCCCTTCGGCCTTTGCTCAGCGCCTGCAACTTTTCAACGCGTTATGGATACAGTACTGGCAGGATTGAAGTGGCAGACTTGCCTTGTGTACTTGGACGACGTCGTCGTGTTTTCCTCGAGTTTCGACGAGCATCTTCGGCGCCTTGAAGCTGTACTTCAAGCCATCAAGACGTCCGGACTCACACTGAAGCTATAAAAGTGCAGATTTGCGTATGAGGAGCTCTTGTTTCTGGGGCACGTTATCAGCAAGTCTGGATTTCGTCCCGATTCACGGAAAACAGCCGCCATCGCCGACTTCCCGCCGCCCACTGACAAGAAGGCCGTGCGCCGATTTCTGGGCCTGTGCACCTATTATAGGCGGTTCGGGAAAAACATCGCCCGCATCGCCGATCCTCTCACTAACCTTACCAAGGCCGACGTGGAGTTCAAGTGGAAAATGCCACAGGAACACTCTTTCCAGGAGCGTAAACATCGCCTCCAGACGCCTCTGTTACTTGCCCATTTCGACGGATTCACCGAGACAGAAATACATACTGACGCAAGCACCGTAGGTCTTGGCGCTGCTCTTGTACAGAGGGCTTACGGACTTGAAAGGGTTATTAGTTACGCCAGCCGATCGCTATCCAAAGCAGAAGCGAATTATTCCACAACAGAAAAGAAGTGCCTCGCCATCATTTCGGCTACGTCGAAATTTCGCCCCTACCTCCACGGCAGGCCCTTTAGAGTTGTGAGCGACCACCACGCCTTGTGTTGGCTAGCCACCTTGAAGGACCCTTCAGGTCGCCTCGCACGATGGAGCCTGAGACTTCAAGAATATGACATTACTGTCATTTACAAGTCCGGCAAAAAACACTCCGACACAGACTTTCTCTCTCGTGCACCTGTCGACCAACCGCTACCCGACGACCCGGATGACGACTACTTCTTGGGAACGACAACTACAGACGACTTCGCTGACCGACAGCGGGCCGACCCGTAACTTAAGGCGCTAATAGAATACTTCGAAGGCAGGACCGCCGAAATCCCGAAGGTATTCAAGCGCTCACTTGCGTCGTTCTTTCTACGAAACGGTCTTCTACAAAAGAAAAACTTTTCACCGCTTCGAGCTAAGTAACTCTTTGTAGTGCCTTCAGCTCTGCGACCAGAACTCCTGCAGGCCCTGCACGACGATCCGACAGCAGGGCACCTCGGTGTTTCTCGCACGCTCGCGAGGATACAAGAAAGGTACTACTGGCCACGTCTTACCACCGACGTCACTCGTTATGTGATAACATGCCGGGACTGTCAGCGACGCAAGACATCGCCGATAAGGCCAGCGGGACTTCTGCAGCCAATTGATCCACCTTGCCGATCTTTCCAGCAGATTGGTATGGACGTAGTGGGGCCGTTCCCGACGTCGGCTTTCGGAAACAAGTGGATCGTGGTAGCTACCGACTACCTCACCCGCTTCGCCGAGACAAAAGCCCTGCCAAAAGGCAGTGCATCCGAGGTAGCTAAGTTCTTCGTCGAAAATATCGTCCCACGTCACGGCACCCCGGAGGTCCTTATCACCGACAGAGGAACGGTATTCACTGCCGACCTAACTCAAGGGATCTTGGCATATAGCCAAACAAACCTCCGCCGGACGGCAGCGTACCACCCACAGACCAACGGCTTCACCAAGCGGCTTAACAAGACGATCTCCGTCATGCTGTCAATGTACGTCGATGTCGAACACAAGACGTGGGACGCCATTCTTCCGTATGTGACCTTCGCATACAACACGGCGGTGCAGGAGACGACGCAGATATCTTCATACAAATTGGTCTACGGAAGGAGCCCGGCAACGACGCTGGATGCCATGTTACCCAACGTCACCGACGAAGAAAACCTCGATGTGAGCGAGTACCTTCAACGCGCCGAAGAAGCCCGACAACTTGCGCGTCTCCGTATCAAGAATCAACAGACGACCGACAGCCACCATTACAATCTTCGACGATGCTTCGTGGAATACCAGCCCTGTGAACGTGTTTGGGTGTGGACGCCGATACGCCGACGTGGACTAAGTGAAAAGCTTCTGCGATGGTACTTCGTACCGTACAGGGTGGTTCGACGTCTAGGCCCAATTGATTACGAGGCTGTCCCCGACGGCATCACGAACTCTCAACGACGCCGATCGCGACCTGAAGTCGTCCATATCGCCCGCCTCAAGCCGTTTCATGCGCGTTAACAAACTGAAACAGTATTTTTTTTGTATTATTGTTGTATCGTAATTTATTCATTGTACTTTCTTGCATTATTGTTGTACCTTCATCTTTAGTTAAAGCATCGGGATGATGCTTTTTTTCAGAGGGGGGCAATGCCACGTTCCATTTCCCAAGTTTTTGTTATCGTCCCAAAACGCCGCACGATTCTCGGCGCAAACCGCGCCTGCAGTTTTCGAGAAGGTTCCGTACTGTAGCAGATCATTTAGATAACATCACGCCTACTGTGTGAACGGTACAGATTGTTCTGGAACCTACGCCACCGCCAGCGATAACGCTAGAACATTCAACGGCAAGAGTATAAATGCCGACGGGCTTCGCCGCTTGTCAGTTGTTGATCGAAGGCCGACGCTTGGTTCGCCGCTATCAGTCCGAGACTGCTATCTGTGCAAGACTGCTGCTGTAATTGGACTTTCCGTTTACCGGGCACAGGTTCGCCCAAAAAAACAGTTAAATCCCAACACGAAGTCTCCTGTCTTCGGCCACGTCACGACCCCGTGACAATATCCACGGAGTGAATGATGGTGAGTGGGGAAACGTCCATCCGTCCGTCCGTGCGTCTGCATGTCCATTCGTGCGTCCATCCGTTAGTCTGTCTGTCAGTGCGTCCGTCCGTCCGTCGACTTGGTAACACTTCAAGTACCATCATTTCGCATCTTTTCATCATTTAATGGATGGATGGATGAATGAATGGATGTGGCTGTACCCTTTAGATCAGGCGGCAACTAACGCCCCCTAGCCGTAAAAATTAGTGAACTAACCACTAGATTTATCTTTTTTTTTTCCTTTAAGTAGTGAAGTTGAGGTCTGGTACTTTGCAGTGAAGGGTTTAATTTTCACTCGTGCCTTGACTTTAGCCACCAATAAGGTAACCTTCTGGGTAATTTTACCCGCTTAAAGTCTATTTTGCCCTCCCTGTTCCTAAAACTCGGTGCTTCGAAAGACTCTGCGCCGTCATCCTGAACTCTAGGGTGAAGCCCTCTACAGATCATTATCAACTGTTCGGCAGTTTCCTCCACCTCTCCACATGCACTGCATACCGTGTCTACCCCTTCGTATTTGGCCCGATATGTCTCGGTTCGCAATACTCCCGTCCCGGCCTAAACAGTAGAGAACTACCCCGATATTCATATACATCCTTTCATTGGCGATTTCCTGCTTAAATGTTCGATAGATCTCTTGTGCGGACTTCTTAATCATGCCAATTCTCTACATGTCAGTCTCCATTTTCTTCACTTTCTTCTTAACCGATAGTTCTTTTTGGTTTGGCCACCTACTGTTTTCTAAGTATTTAGCAGTCAATTTCCTGGTTTGATTCCTCCATTTTGTATCGACATTCTTCATGTACAAGTAGCTGAAAACCTTCCTAGCCCAACGCTCTTCCCCCATTTCTCTCAATCGCTTCTCAAATATTATCTTGCTGCTAGCTTCCCTGCCCTCAAATGATGTCCATCTCATATCACCTTGCACTCCCTTATTTGGTGTATTCCCGTGAGCTTCTAAAGCAAGCCTACGTATTCTACGTTGCTTAATTTCTAATTTTGCTTAAACTTCTGATCTCATGCATAAGACCACATTGCCGAACGTCAGCCCAGGAACCATGGCCCCTTTCCATATTCTTCTCAAAACGTCATACCTATTGTAATTCCACGGTGCACTATTTTTCATCACTGCAGCATTCATGTTACCTTTAGTCATCACGTATATTTCGTGTTTCCTTAGGTACTCCGGCCATTGTTTATCTCTACACCCATATATTTGTATTTATCTGTTATCCATAGCGTGACCTCCTGTATTCTAAGCTCACTACCTTCATTATCATTAAAAATCATGACTGATGATTTTTCTTTACTGAGTCTGAAATCTAACCTATCTCCCTCATTACCGCAGATGTCCATCAATCTCTATAAATATTCCTTGTTGTCAGCCATTAGCACTATATCATCTGCGTTCTTTGATGCTGGTAGTGCCTGATCAATGAGTTTTCCTTGTTTGACAAAAGAGAGGTTGAAGCTAAGTCCACTTCCCTCTAATTTGGCCTCTAATCCTTGTAGGTACATCATGAATAACAAGGATGACAGAGGACACCCCTGCCTACGCCCCCGTTTCACCTATATGGGCTTGGATACCTGTTTTTCCCACTTTGTAACTACCTCGTTACTCTTATAAATATCATTTAAAAGATTAGTAACTCCATCTTCCAGACCTAGTGTGTCCAGTATTCCCCACAAGTCCTCTTGAACCACGTTATCGTACGCTCTCTTGATATCCAAAGTTGCTAGCCACAGGGGCCTGAGTTCCTTTTCTGCCATTTCGATGCACTGCGTCAGTGAGAACCAATTGTCTTCCAACCTCCTGTTTTTCCAAACCCATTTTGCAGTTCCCTCAGCACCCCCTCATCCTCTATCCATGACTGCAATCTTTCCTTTATAATCTGCATCGCCAGCCTGTAGACCACTGATGTCACTGTTATAGGATGGTAGTTGTTTATGTCAGCTTTGTCCCCCTCTCCTTTATAGATCATGCTCATCCTGCTGAGTTTTTATCCATCGGGGACTTCACCATCGATTATTGTCCTGCTCACTGCCTCTCTCAAAGTCTGTTTAGAATTCGGGCTCAATGTATTTATCAGCATAATTGGAATGCCATCTGGGCCTGTTGATGTACTACTTGGAACCCTCTTTTCAGCCCTTTCCCATTCTCGTTGCGAAAATGGAGCCATTGTTACACTTGATCCATCCTTGTCTATTGTGGTGCATAACGCGCTTCTTTGTTGAAAATTTTCTGTCACCCTTGTTCTTATATATTCAATAGCTTCGTCCCCTTCTAGCCTAACACCTTGAGCTGTTGTTATAAACCTCTGCTCTAGGCTTGTTTCAGTTCTTAGGGAGTTTATATCGTTCCAAAATTATCACATGCAAGTACCGCCATCCAACGGACATTCTAAGGACTAAACGACAAATGGCTACTACGAGTACGACACGGGACATACGACCCACGACGTAAGGAACTTCGCCCCTGTCAACAGAGAGTATGTTGTTGCCCAGTTGTTTCAAGGACACTAAGTATAGAATGCACAACTGAGTCGAGACCTAAGTCAAAAATCGCCAAAAATTCGCCATGTCGCCTTTCATAGTTTTACGTCACCGAGAGCCTCTCAAATTCGCTAATTTGGCGAAAAGTAGCCCCCAGTGGCAACCCTGCCTAGAGTGGCCTTGTCACGCCGGTCTAACCAGTGGCGAGACGGAGGCTGTGCGGGCTCGTGCGCAATGGTCGCCACACCTTCATTGCCAAGAAAAGTTTTCCGCAAACAAGAACTCGCATGAAGCTATGTTGAACACCATTTCCGCTGGTGGTTACAGGCTTGTTACAACGAGTACCAGCTGCTTGCATTTTTTTTTCAATAAAAGATATGGGCCCCCATCGATTTGTCCCAAAGCCAATACTACGTTTATTATCTCTAGAATATTTTCAACTTTGAACATTAAAGAATAGACACGCTGGGCGTAGCAGCAAGGGTGGCTTTGAAGGGCTGGTAGTAAAGATCGCTAATGAAGTTATCGGCAAGCTTAAGATCACAGTTGACTCTAGGACTAGTATAGGTGTCCTTACGGTCTTTCTGAGACGGCTCAGTGCTCTCCCATAGTTGAGTACGAAGTACTCGAAATCGTTCAAATGTTTTTCTATTCACAGATCTCAATCGTCTTCCTTAGGCGCCCAGGACGGCCTTACGCTCTCCCATAGTAGAGTACCTAGTTCTCTGAATCGTTAACATTTTTTTAAACACACAGTTACTTGCATCAGCAGACGCCCACGGGACGGCTTGTTGCCCTTCCATAGTCGAGTACCAAGTACTTTAAATCGTTAACAACTTTTTAAACATGGAATACTGGTCATGCGTCTTATCTGAACTGCCTGTGGCTGTCCGATAATATGAGTGTGTGTAGTGCGCCAAAGCGTTCGCAGGTATTCTGAGCACCTCGTGGGATAGCATGGTGCCATTTCGGTGCCAAGAACGTCATGCATTACTTGTTTTAGGGGTGAAGGTTCTCTTAATCTAACCTTGTCAAACGTAACCGCCCACACGTACGGACGGACAATTCGCCCCACTTATCATTGTTCACTTCGTGGATATGCTATCATTTTTTCGCATCAGCGTGTAGTTATCGATCCCCTTGTAACGATTCAGTACTGATAATCCATCAGAGGAACGAATTAATACAGGTAATATTGACTAGTATGACCAGTTTCGAACCCAATTCAAGACATGTCTGAAGCCCACCAATACTCAGCGCTGCCAAGTGGACGCGCCCCGTCTCGTCACGTGGCCGCAGGAAACGGTGATGCGGTGTCACGGCGCGCATGCCTTCGCCCCGCCCCCCTTCCCATCAGCATCGCCACCATCATCAGCGTCTACAGGCGTTGATGAAAACACCGAGTTATATGGAATCGCTGCGATTCGCGGCGTGGCGAATCATTTTCGGTTTGATCCTCTTCAGAGCAATGATTCTGGAATTGATACCGAACCGAGCAGCGATGAGCAGGCAGCTGGAGACGTACTCAAGCAGGCTGGAATACACGTCTCATTTACGCATATGAACGAGGCGCGAGTGCCACTCATTCGCAATGACCGTAGCTTCTAATAATAACATTCGCGTTCACGACTTCTCGACAAATCACCCGAAGCGGTTTCACGATAACGCAGTATTCACACGAACCAACGCCTCCTAGAAAAACTATGCCTAGGACCTCGCTCTCTTGTCAATTGAGAGCCTCTTGCCAGCGCTTATTTTCAGGGGCCATACCTCCTGCCTTGTGTTGCGACCGGCCGCCGCAAGAGAGCGCTCACCTCCGCACCGCTCAGTCACGTGACATTACCGTACCGCTCTGCCCCGTGACATCACGGCTGCTCGGAGGCAACTGTGAGAGCATTGCTGTGTTCGTAGGTAGTGGCCGTCAGAGACGCTTCGCCTTCGTACCGAAGGAGGAGAGTAAAATCAGAGGTTAGAGCAGCGCGTTCGTGGCTCACGTTCCAGGCATAATTTTTAGGAGGCGTTGCACGAACGCGCTGCACTAAGTAATTACTTACAGGCATGCCACGTGTGCTATGTAATTTGAAATAATTATTTTTTCACTACAACATAGTCATGTTTCTCGTGGCACGTAGATGTTCCGATGTCTATGTACACTTTATTAATAAAATGTTATGCAATTTAGGCTTCTTGTACACAGTGTAGATAATTTTTTCAAAACAGTACCACGCACTCGCTTACAATAGGAATGACTCACCGCTCTCCCATAGCTGAGTACAAAGTACTCGAAATGGTCAAACACTTTTTCTAAGCACACCTCTTCGCTCACAGAACCTAAATTACCCTGGATATCTATATTACTATTCAAGAACCTCGCAACAAGCGCACATACCTTTCTAGAAGCGTGTTCTTCAATGTCACTTTCTAGACACAGTTTCTAACAAAAACAGCATCTCTATACTCGCTGACAACTT
This sequence comes from Rhipicephalus microplus, assembly GCF_043290135.1. Taxonomy (NCBI): domain Eukaryota; kingdom Metazoa; phylum Arthropoda; class Arachnida; order Ixodida; family Ixodidae; genus Rhipicephalus; species Rhipicephalus microplus. The sequence goes on along the minus strand of NC_134706.1, from coordinate 66,778,118 downwards.
TTCTTGGTAATGAAGGGAAAGCTACAGATGCGTAGCTTATGCACATTACTCGGGTATGCCATGCGTTCCGTACCGCTGTGGAAAAGTGGTGGCCATGCGCGCTCACCGTTTCATGTCAAAGGTCAGAGAGACGCGGCTGGAGTGAGACGCTGTGCGGGCGTGTTTCGCATGAGCTCCGGCCCGGTGACCGACTATCGGCGGACGCACTTTGTTCTGGACTTGCTGTCAGTGGGCCCGTCTGCAGGAGGTTGCCCTGTACCTACGGACACCACTCGTTTAGGCAAGTTTGTCCCCGTTTTCAGAGTTCCCGAGATTTTTCTATCAACCCCGCGGTGGCAAGGCTAGGCCTACCTCCTACGCCAAGCCTGGGCTTCGTCGCCAAGCGTCTGGCTTGCGCCTGGTGACCGTGGGCTTTGTTGGGCTGAAGATGGAATACTACGTCGAAGGGGAGACTATAACGCCCGAAGATTTTGAAGCGGGAGAGTGGGCTCCAGTGCTGAAGGCACAGGACCGATTTAAGAAGACTCAGCATGGCGACAACGCCAAGAGTAAGCCTTGCGAGACGCAGGCCGGCAGCGACGGGCGCAAGACGCACGAAGCGCAACAAGTCAAGCGGGGGAAAGCGCCGGTGAGGAAGAAACGCGGATCGTTTCTCAAGTTGCCGTCCACGGATTTCAAGGTTGTGTACAGGCCGCAGAACTGGGACTTGAATGTTGTGACAGCGAGAGAACTCGGATGTGCACTGAGAGCAGCAGCGCGTCTAACGAGTGCGATTGCCGCGGAAGAAGACATTGTGCGGGTTAATGGCCCAAACAACACGTTGATGGTGAGCACACCGTGCATAAATTCCAGTGGGGTATACGCGACTGTGAAGACGCTCAAGCTGGGTGATCGGGACCTGCCGGTTTTGGCATTCGTGGCGCCGTTGGAGAACTCCGTGCGGGGAGTGATTTAAAATGCTTATGATGGATGCCCAGTGGAAAAATTTCGGGCGGGATTTCTGAAGAAGAATGAAGGCATAGACATTCTGGACGCGAGACCTCTGGGAAAGTCAAAGGCGATTCAGATTACGTTCGGGGGAAACGCATACCCCGATACTTACTGGAACTGTCTGTACGCTGTGATCCCGTACAGAAATTTAGTCCAGACCTGCTACAACTGCAGACGAGTTGCACATCGAGCGGAAGTTTGCTATCGTCCGAAGAGTAACCTATGTCACCGTTGCGGGAAGGACCATCCTGCTCCGCCAGAAGGAGAGCCACGTACGTGCACGTCGGACTGCATCGTGTGCCATGGTGTGCATCACACAGGGAGCCGGGGCTGCAAGTTTCGCCTGGCTCGCAAGCCACCGACAAGCCGGCAGCAGAGCATCGAAAGAGAGAGCGAAGCTGGCAACGATAAGCGGACCTCGAGAGCCACGGAGTGGTCACCGAGGGGTAAAGAAGGCACAAGCAAAAACAGGAACCGGTCGAGTTCCTTCCCGCCATTGCCAGGGCGCGGGGGCGGCCAAGATGGCGAAAAAGTATCCAGTCCCAACAGCTACGCACGGGACACCAACAAAAAGGTGAGCTTGTCAGGCACGGCCTCCCAGAACGAAACCGCTCAAGAGAGGGAGTTAGCAGCGCTGGTTCAGCGACAGGGAGACTTGATTAAAGGAATGGAAAACAGAATTTTAGAGATGGAACGCGCACTTAGAAACGACCAACGGCAGGGGACACAGGCAGCAGCAGTGCAAGGCCTACAGAAAGCGACGCAAGAGGCGTCTGCTCGCGTACAGGAGAGTGCAGCTATGGAAGTGGAGAATCGAGGGACAGTGAAGAGACCACTGCCGGGGGTTGAAATAGCTAACGCAAAAACGACTAGCCGAAACGTCACCAGTAGACATGCCACTGCCTGTTTTTAAGGTAATTAGTCTTAAGTCGGATGTAACAACACTTGCGCATAAGTAGGCAAACAAGGAAAAAGACAGGATAGGTTTGAGGCTCCAGTCGAAAAGATCGAAGCCAGATTAGACACAATAGAGGAGCGTCTCAGCATGCTCTCCACTGAATTTAGGGATTCCCAAACCCAGGTCATGGGCATGTTTCAGCAACTTCATACTCTATTGGAGGCAAGACTGCCTCCCGTGGGTGGCCAAGTGCCATTAGTCAACCTGGTGCCTCATCATGGTGCCTCGCCAGCAAATTGAGGTTTGGCAGTGGAACTGCAGGGGCTTTCGTCAAAAGCGGGGTAACCTGCAGTTGCACGTACAAAATCTGGACAGTAAACCAGACATAATAGCCGTACAGGAGGCTAGTGGTTCCGTAAAATTACCTGATTTTAAGGCATTTACAGATCCAGGAATGGACTCGAGGGGCGTACCACGCCTCTTCACAGCCGTGCTAGTCCATCGCAACATCACTGCCATTCAGCATTCCGTAGATAGCAGCAGGAAAGACTATGTCCTGCTAGAGATTTTGCCTAAACGAAAGTATGAGAAGAGTCTGTTTTTACTTAATGTGTATAGTTCTCCAAAAGATAAAGGATTGGGCTTGCCACAACTCCTGATTCAAACTCAACGGTTAGCAGCTCGCGCTCTGCTCTTGTGGTAGGAGATTTCAATGCGGCTCACCCGGATTAGGGTTATATTCGATCCAGCCCAAAGGGCAATCGGCTTTGGCAAGTTGCCCGGGATCTGCGATGAACGCTGTTAAACAATCCACAAGATCATACGAGGATAGGCAACAGCATAAGCATGGATACCTCTCCAGACCTTACGTTTTTTAGACGCATCAGTGATGCAAAATGGATTAACACGGGACAAGCCCTAGGAAGTGATCACTATATTCTTTCCACGACGTTTAGCGCTGCGAAGCATAAAGACAAAGTGAGTGGGCATAGAATTACAGATTGGGACAGATTTAGGAAAAACAGAGCAGACACTGTGAACGGGAAAATAATGACCTGGGTGCATGGGTAGAAGCGCTCAAGGAGGATGTAAATAATACCACGGTAGAAGTGCCAGTCGAGCAGGAGAAGTTTACCGCTGACTCGAGACTATTACACATGTGAGAAGTGCACGCGAGTCTCTTGAGAAGGTGGAAGAAGCAAAAACATAATGGCGTCTCTCGCAGAAGGACTGCCAAGTTAGAACGTAAAATCAAAATTATACAATCGAGTTGCAAGCCAAGCAGTGGGGCCAGATTTGTGATCGCATGAATGGACAGTTTGGATGCAAAAAGACATGGCAGCTGTTAAGGCATCTTTTGGATCCGGCAGCAACAAAATCGGCGCAACGGGGACAAATGACTCGGTTAATGCATCAATGTGAAGGCACAATTGGAGAGTTTATACAGGAACTCCGGAATCGGTACATAACTGGTGAACCAATAGCTTTCCCAATTTGTACCATCCAAGTAGAATATATCCCGCAAGATATAAAGACACCTGTCCGTGGTGTTCACAAGTACCAACACTCAGCCACATAACATGGGAGTGCACCCAGAGGCCCACACACATTGACAGCCCACACATCACGAAGCAACCACACATGTTTCACAGGCAGTGGGAGGCATGGCTTGCGGATGAGGACAAGCAGGGCCAAATAGCTTTGCTTGACCAGGTCCAGCGAGCCGCTCGTGCCAGCGGAGCCCTGGACTGAGGGCCTGACCAAACTGCCTGCATTTAAATTTTTTTTCTCTGAATAAAGTTTCTTCCTCCTCCTCCTCCTGGTGGAGTAGACGGTTGCTTACCGCAATACTCGGGGGTAAAAAACTCAGAACTAGATGAATACTTCACAATTGCGGAGGTGGAGTTTGCCATGGGGCAGCTGCGTACTACGTCTGCCGCAGGTCCGGATGGGGTTACTAATAAAATGCTGAGAAACCTAGATTTCAAATCGGTCGGGGCGGTCACTGACTTGATAAATGAGTTTTTGGTGGCCGGGGAAATCCCAGCACAATGAAAGCATGCTAGGATTATATTTATTCCGAAGCCAGGCAAGAAACTCTGCTTGGAAAACCTGCGCCCCATATCGCTGACATCATGCGTGGGCAAATTGATGGAGCACGTGGTTCTCAACAGGCTTCAGAAATATGCAGAGGACAAGGCCATCTTTCCCCCAAATATGATAGGTTTTAGGGCCAATTTTTCCACACAGGGTGTCATGATACGGCCAATTTGTCCACACAGGGTGTCATGATACAGTTAAAACTTGATGTAGTCGATCCCGGGCATGGCACGGGCACCAAAGCTGTATTGGGGCTTGACCTTAATAAAGCTTTCGACACTGTTTCGCATGAGGCAATACTGAATGACCTATGAGAACTTTACCCAGGGGTCAGGACATTTCGCTACATCAGATCGTTCTTGGAGGGCCGAAGCGCAAAATTTCAATAGGAGATATCAAATCGGACTCATTCGCGTTGGGAGGCAAAGGGACGCCGCAGGGTTCAGTTTTGTCACCGTTCCTGTTTAACATCGCCTTAATTAAAATACCGCCGAGGCTGGAGGAGATACTGGGACTCAAACACACATTTTATGCAGATGATATTACTCTATGGGTAACCAGGGGTGGTGACGCGCATCTGGAAGAAACACTACAACAGGCAGTTAATGTTGTCGAAGAGTTCGCAGGGAAGGCGGGACTTTCATGCTCTCAGCCCAAGTCCGAGCTCTTTGAGGTTCGGGACAAACCCAGAGGGCTACATGCAAGACACTATATTCCGCCACCGCCGTTAGAGGTAAAGGTAGGGGGTAGGCCGGTAGCTGAAGCTCAAACGATTAGAATTCTTGGCCTATATCTGCAAACTAACAGGAAGATTAGGGTGGCCCTTGAAGTACTTAAAACCACGGTCAATGCTACTGTCAGGCTAATCAGAGGAATCACTAACCGTAAGAGTGGGGTTAAAGAAAAAGAATTCTGTAAGCTGGTACAGCCGTTTGTGCTCAGCAGAATTACTTACGCGACACCTTATATGAAGTTGGATGCTGCAGAAAAAGGTAAGGTCGAGGCTATGATCCGGCAAGCTTACAAGGCAGCACTTGGGTTACCTAACAACACGCCTACAGAAAGGCTGTTAAAACTAGGGGTACACAACACCCTGGATGAGTTATGGGAGGTGCATCTGGTGATGCAGCACGCTAGGCTTTCGACAACCAAAACGGGCAGGATCATATTGGAAAATATTGGCTTTGGAGCAGAGGCTCCCACTGGGGACACTAAAATTCAGGTGCGGCGAGAGTTACATAAGGCCCTGTACATAAAAGCTTTCCCCAAAAATATGCATCCGATTCACCATACGCAGCTCAGGCAGGCAAGAGCAAGAGCTTTACACGTTGAGTACGGCGAGTACAAAGCGGCAGTCTATACAGATGTTGCGGAATATAAGGACAAAGACGCTTTGTGATTGTGGTGGTGGACAGGCGGGGACGCTTGGTCGCCTCTGGATCGGTCAAAACCCGCTCCTCGGAAACTGCAGAGGAAACGGCAATAGCGCTAGCTATAACTAATTCGCAGTCGGATTTGATTTTCAGTTATTCAAAGACAGCCATCCAAAATTTGGCGAGGGGCAGAATATCGGGGACCGCCGCACGACTTCTGCATGGGGCCACGGGACGAGAAATTAGAGAAATAGAAATTGTCTGGGTACCAGCAAACTCTGGGAACCCTGGGAACGAGGCGGCTCACCTGAATGCTCGAGGTTTCGTCAGCCGGGTGGGTGAGCCGCCAGTTCCGGGGAGGCCCGCGAGAGATGGGCTGGTGTCCTTTCTTGACATAACGAATCATTATAAACTAGAGCGGAGGTTTTATCCGCCCCCGCACAAGCGGTTGGCTAAGGCGCAGGAATGCGTCTGGAGAAAACGGCAGACGCGATCTTTTCCCAACCCCTACGTGTTGAACAAAATGTACCCGGAGGAGATTAAGCCACAATGCAAATGGTGTCAGGCTGTGGCAACATATGATCACATAATTTGGGAATGTAGCATAGTGCTGCCGCCTGAGGATATTATGCGTGATCCCTCTCTTGAGCACTGGGAGGCCATGTTGACCAGCTCAGACCCAGTCGTCCAGTTACGGGTCGTGGAGTGGGCCACACAGGTTCCCGCCAACCTTGGGTTGATGGCCATCTAACACGGAATCATCTTAGGTTGCTTTCTGACGAAATAAAGTTTTTCCATCCACAACACCATGTCAAAGGTCAAATGCCCACTTATGACCATTCGGTGTCAAGATTTCTGCCTCTCGTCACTGCCTTCGCGTCTCTTAAGAAAATAGCATGAGCATCTTCAGCATTTTGTGTCTCTAAAAGAAGTAAAACAATGATTCTGACCAAGTATGCACTGCAATTTAGAAAATGATTTCTTAGATCGCGTTGTTCCAATCGTCCAGTACCCGCTTCACCGTACCTTTCTTTTTGCCTAAATGAATCGCAATGCTTAAAAAAGCTCCGTGTTTTTTTTTCTTTCAAAAATGACCAATATATATATATATATATATATATATATATATATATATATATATATATATATATATACTTGGTTCAACAACCACCCACCTGCTGACTGCAGCACTAGAAAAAGAAGCTGTGTCAAATTAGTGGGAATTGGGGTGCTTTACGTCATTTGAAGTTACGCCTGACAGCGAAGGTGGTTAGACGTGTGAAGGCATTTACAAAGTGCGCCGGGCTTACAAGCGCCCATTGGATAGCAGCTCCAGAGACAGGAACTGTACGAAGTAAGCTGGAACCTATCGTGATGTTTTAGATTATCTGGATGTTATGTACGACAATGAATACGGATAGATCTGCAAGAACGAATATTGTTCTTTCAAAAATGAACAATATATATATATATATATATATATATATATATATATATATATATATATATATATATATATTTTCTCTCAAATAAATGTAAGATTCATTGCATGGTGTTCGTACGAAAAAGTACATGTTGGATGCACTTGTGAAACCAACGATCATGCGAAAACGGACTGCTGGTCTTAGTAACACATGTGCAGAAGCTCCGCCCTCGTAGCTTTCGCTGTGCTGCCATAGAAAGTTGTCGCCGAGTATAGATACACATAAAAGGCCCTGATTTCTCACGCATTCAAAAACGCCAAGTGACAGTGAAAAAATTAAAAATAGCTTACTGGGTTTGAGTTGCGTCCTGTGCTAAAGTGCTACATGAAAAAAAGTAGAGCCACTATTTTTCCAATCTCACGTAGACAATGACACAGTTGTAGGACTACATTCATTAGCGTTAGGATTCGCGCAGTTTGCCTCTGTAGCCTTTACTGCATTCCCAAGAAGAGTTCATTACAAGCAAAAACTTGATCAAAGCTAGGTTGAACACCAGTTCCACTGTTGTTTACAACCGCGTGACACAAGTACGCACTGCGCACATTTTTTTTTGCATAAAAGATATGTGCCACAACGGACATTTTGCAGAGTACTGACTGCATTTAATATCTTTTGAATGTTTTGATTTCAGTATCTTGAAAACCCGACAAAATCTACGTAGCAACAGTAGTGGCTCTGAGGAACTGGTAGTTGAAGCCACTACGGAAAGCATTTGACATCGTTCCCTGTTTTGTGTTTCTTGCTATTGGTTCCTCCTCTATGTAAATGAAGCCTGTTTTGTCACCATCATTATTGTATGTCTAAGAAGAAATGTTCTGTGGAAACGTGTGGGATAATCAATTTTTCTAAACAGGTTCCTGATTTGATGCGATCATGTGCTTAACCGGGACAATCCGTAGCTCTCCCATATCAGGGTGCGTATTATCAATATAGTGTTATAGAGCGTTAATAATTCATTCTAACTTTCGAGATGGCATCAGTGTCATTTCAGTAACATCAATCTACGCATGTCGCGTCTTTTGTGTCAACGTGTAGTTATCAATCACCTTGCGATAAATCAGAAGTGATAATGCAACAAGGGTACGAACTTCTATGTGCAAAATTGAATACTATGGCCAGTACCGAACCCAAACAGGAGCAAAGCCTGCCCATTCTCAGCGCTTCCAAGCGGTCACCTCTCGCGGTCTGATCACGTGGCCACACAAAAGGGTGACGCGAGTTCCAGTTGACATTGCATCTGCTTGGTGTGAGCGTGTAGGCGTGTCTTCGTTCACCTCCATCGTCGTCGGCACCGTCATCAACATCCATAAGCGATTATCAAAAGACCAAGAGTATGGAATGGCTCAGATTCACGACGTCGCGAATCATTTTTGGTTCGATCCTGCTAAGAGCAATGATTCTGAAGTCGACGCCCGACCAAGCAGCGACGATGCAGCTGGAGAAGTGTGCTTCTTGTAGAAGCCTTCATGTGCGCAACGGAGACGGCACGCACATGAAGGCTCCCTACAGGCTTGGGATGCATTGGCATGAATACATGTCACAATCACGCACATGAACTCAGCAAGCGTGTTACTTGTTGGCAATGATCGTGAAACTTACTTGTTGGCAATGATACTACTTATCATTGCCAACGTACTTGTTGGCAATGATAATGAAATTCGCGTTCACGACTCCACGACAAATTACCCGCAGCAACACAACAAAAATGCAGTATTCACAGGAACGCGTTGCACAAGCAAAAACAAAACAAGCGCAGTCGCCACCTGGCAGTGAAGCATCACCACCAGACGGTACCACAAGAATATAGGCACCACTATCACAGCACTTGCCAAATGTGCTCAGCCCCATTCTCAATCTTCTAGTTACTTCAATCTCGTGGTTCGGCTCCTCGGTTATTACCTGCCCTAAGTAGGCATAGTCTTTTACAACTTGAAGTGCACTATCACCTATCTCGAAGCGCTGCTCTTTTCAGAGGTTGTTGTACATTACTTTCATTTTCTGCAAATTAATTTTAAGACCTACTTTTCTGCTCTCCTTGTCTACCTCCGTAATCATGAGTTGCAATTTGTCCCCTGAGTTACTCAGCAATGCAATGTCATCGGCGAAGCGCAGGGTATTAAAGTGCTCTCTATTAACTCTTATCCCTATGTGTTCCCAATCTAGGCTTCTGAAAACCTCCTGTAAGCAAATAACATTGGGGAGATTGTGTCCCCCTGCCTTACAGCCTTCTTGATTGGTATTCTGTTGCTTTCTTTATGAAGCACTATGGTAGCTGTTCAATACCCTGTAGATTTCTTCCAGGATGTTTATATATACTTAATCTACGCCTTGATTCCGCAGCGTCTGTATGGCGGCTGATATTTCTACTGAATCAACCGCCTTCTCGTAATGTATGAAGTCTATGTATAGCGGTTGCTTATATCTGAACAATTCTCTATTACCTGATTGATAGTATGAAAGTGGTCGATTGTTGAGTAGCCTGATCGAAATCCTGTTCGTTCCTTTGGTTGAGTGAATTGTAATGCTTTATTTACTCTGTTAGCAATTACCTTTGTAAATAGCTTGTATACTACAGAGAGCAAGCTGATCGGCCTGTAATTCTTCAAGTCCTTGTCATTTCCTTTCTTATGTATTAAGATGATGTTAGAGGACTTCCAAGACTGGTACTCCTCCCGTCAGGATACACTTCGTAAACAGGGTGGCTAGTTTATCTAACACAATCTGTCCTCCATCTTTCAGCAGATCTGATGTTACCTGATCCTCACCAGCAGCTTTGCCTCTTTGCATGCTCTCCAAAGCTTTTCTGGCTTCTTCTATGATTACTGGTGGGGTGTCATCTGGGTTACTACTAGTTCTTATAATATTAAAGTCGTGGTTGTCCCTGCTACTGTACAGATCTCAGTAAAACTCCTCCGCTATTTTAACTATCCTATCCATATTGGTAGTTATTCTGCCTTCTTTGTCCCTTAGTGCATACTCTCAAATTATGAGAGGTATATTGCCACTATCCCTCGAGAGGAAGGTATAAACAGCTGTATCCTGCCAGTACTTAGCTACGGAGCAGAAACCTGGAGACTTACAAAAAGGGTTTAGCTTAATTTTAGGATGACGCAGCGAGCAATGAAAAGAAAAATGGTAGGTGTAACCTTAAGAGACAAGAAGAGGGCAGAGTGGATTAGAGAACAAACGGGGCTTAAGGATATCATAGCTGAAATCAAGAAGAAAAATGAACATAGGCCGGGCATGTAGCGCGTAGACAGGATAACCGCTGGTCTATAAGGGTAACTAACCGTATTCCGAGAGAAGGCAAGCGGGTTAGGGGGAGACAGAAGGTTAGGTGGGCAGATGAGATTAAGAAGTTTGCGGGTATAAATTGGCAGCAGCAAGCACAGGACCGGGTTAACTGGCGGAACATGGGAGAGGCCTTTGTCCTGCAGTAGACGTAGTCAGGCTGATGATGATGATGATGATCACAGCACTAATTTGTCGACGTCATCGTTGCTCACTCATCGTCAACCACCCGCCCATAATCCTTCGTGTCAAATATTACAAATCACCTGTGCTGCAAAATTAACGTGTTTAAGTGTTCTCTTTTCCTGTGTATCCACCCCTTATGTAATACCCCCAGTGGGGTCCTTAAGGAAATAAAAATGAAATGAAATAAAATCGTCACTCATCGCCTGACGCGTGGCCAAGCATAGAGTTTCCTAAAACTAACTAGAGGGGACTCTGTCGCTGCGATCGTCCAGCGACCATGGGAATGATGGGATGTACGCACATTTGCTTAGTCTGCGTACTTGCGGGCGGTGAAGCGTACTTGCGGCTCCGTTTATTGCTGTGTTTCGTTTTTGTTATGAAAGAAAGATACAACCCTTTTGAACTTCGTGACCCAATTTGGAAAGGTAAGTCTAAAATAATAAGGTGGTGAAGCGCATTTTTGTTTCGTGAGAAAACAGCTTCAAGCCGCACGAACACACACGGAGCCAAAAGCAGGCCAGAAGTACGAAGATTAGACAAATGTGTGAACTACCCTTCATTCCCACGCTTGCTGAAGCGCCGTGCGTTGCAGCTTCCATAAACACTAGCTCCAGAGTTCCCTCTAATGTATATTAGGCAACTCTATGTGGCCAAGAAGCTCGCTGAACACGTCAAAATATCGTCGATGTCGCATGGCGCGGAACACGCCGTTGTGCACTTGGACGCTCCTTGCTCTCGAAATCATATAGTTTCCTGTAATTACCTAGAAGAAATTTTGGCGCTGCGATCGTTCAGTGACCATAATAAATATGGGTATGACGCAGATTTGCATAGTCTTCGTGCTTGCGGGCGGCGAACACACTTGTGGTTTCGTTTATTGCTGCGTTTTAGCTTTGCTTCGAAGGAAGTAACAAACCCGGTTTTCACTTCGTGACGCGATTTGAAGCGGTATAAGCCTAAAAAATTAAGATGTTGAAGCGTATAACTACCGAACATTGGCCGATTGTTGTTTCGTGACAAAGCAGCTTCAAGCCACGTGAAGCTGGAACGAACGTAAAGGGCCACGACCAAGCAAATCCATGTCATACCCGTAATTCTGATGCTCGCTGAAGCACCGTGCATTTCAGCTACCGTAGACACTGGAGCGAGAGTTCCCTCTAGTGTATATTTAGGAAACTGTATGCTCTAATTAGAACAACTGCTACGTAACAGACTCCATCAATACTTCGCTAAAAAAAATTTATGCAATCCAAGCAATCGAATGACTTCCAAATCTCGAAATAAGAATTTGAGGTAACTGCTTTTTTTTAATTTGTGTTATTTGCGGCTGTTTCAATAATTTAGATAATTCTGATAGCTTTTGTTGAGAAAAGAACGAGCCGCTGTGCCCGTGGCAAAGCCCACCCATCGACCTGTTCTTTATTCCGAATGCCGCTCTTCCACCCATGATGATATCGACTGTCTTCGTCATTCACACAACATCTTCCGCGCCCCCGCATTAACCATTGTTGATGAAGAACACTAACACACACCTAGTTTGAAGCACACGATGTTCAAGAGTACTTGTATAAGTCCAGGTCAGTCCATGTAGGAAAATCCGTGATATCCAACCGCGTCTGCTTTTCCAGCGGTGCGCTTGTTCCACATTCGTGCTTCTTAACGCGTTGACCTTGATGAACTTGCATTGTCGTTGAGCAAGTTTCCTTGGGATGAAAATTCGCAGATAAGACTCTTCCAGAAAGATCTCGTGTAGCTATACTTGAGTAACTTTTTTCTTTGCTTTCTGTTCGTTGCTGCATTTACCTTGTAACCCTTCTGCTTCCGCCTTCTCTCTAATTTGGCGCTGTTGCGCTGAGTCAGCATTTATCAACTTTGCAGAAATAAAATGTGTCTGGCACACTCTTTTCAATATTAACTTCTGTAGCTTTCTCGAAGAACCTAAGCTTTCAGCAGTGCAAGGGGCTGGCTTTTGTGTCGTCGTGGCCTTTTGTTTCTTTATTCTGTTTCTTGTCGCTTTGAGAATTGACCTTGATTTTCCTCCATCGGGCACTTGTACACAGGGCGATGAGGACTTTACAACGTCTAAATATGCCAGCCTTGGCTTGGACGTATCCTCAACATCTACTGGGTGGGTTTTTGGGTCTACAAAGTCTTCCCCCTTTTCAATCATGGGAATGCCTTCTACCTCGAACACCGGAGTTGTTGACGTCTTGACAACAGGTTCATGTTTATGGCACGCTGACGACAGCTCTGCAGGCATGGGCCGGGTCCTTGTAAGTATCGGTTGTTCTGCGCAGGCTCGTACGATGGTCGTTACTTCAGTGAAAGTCCTGATCGATTGGCTTCCGCCACGTTTAAGAATATGTCCTGAGGCTGACTCGACTGGCATCTGTGCTACAATATTGCTGTCTAATGGGCATTGGCTGGATGTTGGTGACGCAGACGCAGAGTACCTTTCTTTCTATTTCCATTTTAGTCTCTAGTCTTGCTGTGCCGTACCGTTAATGCGTCGGCAATTATATATTCAGTTCTGACTTTCGCTAGAATGATCTGACGCTCATAAGCTTCCGCCTCCTCCATCTCGGCTTCCAAATCATTGATGTCGACTGCATCCTCTACTTGCTTGTCGATTCTTCTGAGTTCCTCACACTTCTCAATCAAAACTCAGTGAATACGTCGTAAATCACAGATTGGTGGGCAATCCGATCGCCGAAGACGTTCGACGTCTGCAATGACCTGCGTGACAGCCTTGCGTGTTTGACTCCGCCTTTCGTAGAGGGCCTCCATGATCCGGTCCAGTATCGGAAACGTGAGAAGTCACTGGCCGGCCGTGTCACGAGGCGAAGTCTGAGTCGCCACGGCATCCATCGCAGAAGGTTCACACAACGAATCTCTGTCAATTTTGAGGCTGTCACTCTTCGTGATCTTGTGCATATCGGGCAATTGTCGTGAAAGGTGAGTCAGCGCTGAGCCGGAGAAGACGTGAGTGCTCCCGTCTCGCGAGCCTCCAGGCGCTGCCTGCACTCACGGGGCTGCACTGCCAAAATGCACTTCGTTGATCTATGCACTGCCTTGCCTTGTGAATATCGGGCCGTCGTCGTAAAGGGCGAGTCAGGACGGAGCCGAAGTAGATGTGAGGGCTCCCGTCTCGCGAACCTCCAGACGATGTCTGTACTCACGTCAGTCCATTGGTGCTCCTAGGGGTGTCAGTTGCAACCGGAGTCGTGCTCCCAGGTCTCGGCGGTGGTTAGGCCTCGCAAATAGGCCGTACGCCACGGAGGCTTCACAAAAGTCTTCGAAGCTACCACGGCGGTCAAAATTCGTGAAGACCACTCCGTCTCACCTCCGAAGGTCCTTCCTCCCGGTTTTCACAGCACCAAAATCTTGAGAAAAGGACGAGCCACCGTGCCCATAACGAAGCTTACCCGTCGACCTCTTCTTTATTCCGAATTATGCTCTCCCATCAATGATAACGACTGTCTTCGTCGTTCACACAATATTTAACAGCTTTCGTGATGGCAAATTGATGTCAGTACCTAAACATGACCCGTCTTGCAGTTAGACCAGAAGAATGGTGACCATTTATGCTTCTCAACGTTGATTACAAACCTTGTTTGTTATAGTCACTCGGCGTTCGAAAAGCATTCCTTAATAGAGCGCCTCATCAAGAGTGCTCGAATCCTGGTAGAGAAATTCAGGCTCTGCTTTGCTAGGCGTGGTGCGATTGCGTAAACGCATAGGCGAGATAAGCACGTGAACTTTTATTTTCCCTTTATCAAAAAAAAGCACCCAGTCGCCTGCAACATGTTTAACGTGATGGTACCGTCGGCTTGTCAGAAAGCTTCACTGAGTTTCTGAGAAACGTCTGCGGAAATACACTCAGCTCGCATTTTCTTGATGGTTTTGAAGGTGCTCGACGTCTTTAATCCACCGTGTTCGCAATGGTTGTCCTCCATCCACTGCCCTATTTGTATCCAGCCTCGAACTGTTCCTGCGCTCGCTACTTTGCTATTCGTACGTTTGAGTCCTTCCACTACCTGGTAGGGGTATACCGTGATGATCACAGCCTTCACGTTGTATTTGATGAAACGAGGACAGCGTATAACCCGTAGCCTACGGCTTTTTGTGGAGTATGACTCGATTGCTGGTGCTACAGATTTTTTTTTCAAAATTTCGATATTTATGCATAAGTTCTAAAGACACTTGCCTTAGTCACTTTTTCTGTGTGCAAAAAAAAGAAAAGAAGCGGCTCTATTCGCCTTCTAGGGCTTGATTGACTATACCTGCTACGGTATATCAGCCTCCATGTATGTTTGAGCACTCAAATATATATATATATATATATATATATATATATATATATATATATATATATATATATATATATATATATATATATATATATATATATATATATATATATATATATATATATATATATATATGGGATATGGCACAACGGGAGCGTTGTCAACAAGGATAAATATATTTATTTTCCAACAGTTTCGGGAGGGGTCCTCCCTTCATCAGGGGATGAGTTATATATATATATATATATATATATATATAACGTCCGGACTGAGTGCCCGAAACGAGTAAGCGCCTTCTGCGTTGATGTCAGGGACTCATTTTATTCTTTACCTCATGACCTTGTGTGCAATGAAGTTAGCCAGTGCATTGAGCGTTATGGCTGCACCAAATTTCCGAATGCATGTGGAATCCTTGCTCACAGGTGTTTAGAACTACTGTGCTTTTATCAACTTTTGACCTTTGTACTTCACAAGGACACCTTCTACAATCAACAGGAAGGAGTGTGCATTGGCTCTTGTTTAGCTCCGGTTTCTAGTGACCTTTTACTCGCGTGGTGTGACAGAAGTTTCATGGCTAACTTTCATCAGACAAGCACTGTTAAAGTGTTCCGCTACGTTGACGGCTTTTTAGTGTTTTACCCCATCGACCAAATTGACCCTCGACGAACCACTGGTGAGATTTTTTACGTATTTCGGCATGAAATGGAGCAACTTGAATTAACGTCGGAGCTTATTTCTGATGAAAAGCTACGATTTCTAGACTTAGAAATGCTTTTTTTTTTTGTGGACCATGTCTGTTGACGGTACGAGCCACACTCAAAGAAGGCCTTCTTTCTTTTACGTCCGCCCATTCTAAGCTAGTCAAGCGTGGCATCGCTTTTTCTTGCCTAAAGGCAGCTCTAACTCGCTCTTGTCCCCACCAAGTAGAATGTATATAGTTTTTCTAACCAAGTTCATCGCCTTCAACAAGCAGGTTTTTCTATTCCCCTGCTAACTTCCATCGCCGAGACTCTCCTTATATGCCCCGCCGCAGTGGTCTAGTGGCTAAGGTACTCGGCTGCTGACCCGCAGGTCGCGGGTTCAATTCCCGGCTGCGGCAGCTGCATTTCCGATGGAGGCGGAAATGTTGTAGGCCCGTGTGCTCAGATTTGGGTGCACGTTGAAGAACCCCAGGTGGTCGAAATTTCCGGAGCCCTCCACTACGGCGTCTCTCATAATCATATGGTGGTTTTGGGACGTTAAACCCCACAAATCAATCAACTCTCCTTATATCACTAAGAGTACCTGATAAGGGGCAAAGCAACAGCCTACTCAACAAACCACATTCCAGCACGGCTGTTATTCCCTACGTACCCGAGGTTTCCCATAGGCTAAAGAAGGTTGCCGGCAAAATAGGTGTACGAGTTGTGTTCTGCGCACGCGACAAGCTCGCTGGGCTATGTCGCATAGTTAATATTGAAGGACCTAGGAAAAAAGCATGCGCTAAGAAACATGCTACGCGCTATGTTGAATGTGTTTTAGCGATTGTTTACAAGATATTGTTTACATGCGGCCTCTGTTACATTTTGCCGAACAGGCCGATGCATTAATGATCGCTTGAGGGAGCACGCTTATTCTCTGAAAGGCTCCGTTCCCAGCCACTTGGTGGACCATTGTATAAAGTGCGACCGTCACCCAATTTTTGACAAGTGTGTGATTATGGGGCGACATAAAAATCAGCGCGAGCACGAGATTAGCGAAGCCTTCCACATTCGACAATTTGGTGCTTCCTGTGTTAACATACCTTCGATTTTTCATCACGGCTGTGAATTTCGTTATCTAGGGTCCGCTGATATGACTGGCTCTTGATTAGGTAGCTAATGGGGTTGCTTGGGTGAGTTGGTACGACATAATTCACATAAAAACAGCGCCAATAACGAGGGACAAGAGAAAGAAGGAGACAGACCGAAAGAAGAAGGTAGGCCGTTCGGCACATGTATGTCCGATTTTGGTGATGTTGCGTGGTTATGCACAGATTCTGTTTTCCTATATATTGCAGTTGGATTACAATAACTTTGGTTGTTAGTTCAGCGCTCTGTTCTCGTCTCTTCTATCCCCTCCGGTCGTTTGCGCTGTTAAGCACTTTCGTCGTCTACCATGGTCATTGCTTGCATATAAAACCGGTAAACTGGCATAGCAAACACATAAGATTGGTCAAGGGGGCGCTGTGCCGTCCCATATAAATTCAAAGCTGCTCACTCACGAGAATGTCTTCGCTGTTCGAGAAATCTGGCGCCGTCATTGTACCAGCGCGCAAGCATGTCGATGGACGCGTCCGATACGAGGTCGCTGTCCCAGCGCACATTGCCACACACGTAGCCCACTGGGTCCCAGCAAGGGTCGACGCTGGTGTTCAGCTCGTTGGACAGGCGCGCCATGTGGTCGATGCAGTCTCTGCACAGTGGTAGAGTACCAAGGGTGTCGTTAGGCGAAGCTTCTAGATAATCAGACGAAGCGCTATACGCCAGCGAGAATCGTTACTGGCACTCCTAAACGCAGCAATGCCATACAATTACGCATTTTATACGCTTTTAAGACGAAAGCCGGGTAGGCCTCGTGAGTCGAAGTTTTCGAGTTTCGGCGAGACCTTACGATGCCTCACGAGGACAGCGTAGGCGTCGACACGAATGATGCAAAATATCAAGTCATAAAAGTTGGTCAAAAGCTGTGTTGTATGCGATGTTGTGCGTGCGTGCGCGTGCGTGCGTGCGTGCGTGCGCGCGCGCGTGTGCGTGTGCGTGTGCGCGCGCGCGCGTGCGTGTGTGTGTGTGTGTGTGTGTGTGTGTGTGTGTGTGTGTGTGTGTGTGTGTGTGTGTGTGTGTGTGTGTGTGTGTGTGTGTGTGTGTGTGTGTGTGTGTGTGTGTGTGTGTGTGTGTGTGTGTGTGTGTGTGTGTGTGTGTGTGCAATCAGTGTACGAAGTCACATGACCTCAATAAGCATAACGTCATCAGTGATGACACGTAACAACAAAATCTGTGACCTCCTAATGACGCCGCATGATGGTGGCATCATCGTTAGGTCAAAAGCATGCCGATCGCCGAGAATGGCCAAACCCACAATAGGTGCAACAGTCAAATGAAAAAAAAAGTAGGAAAAATCAAGCATAGATTTTGCCTTATTGTTGCCTCGAAGAAACGCGTAATGGACCATGCAACTTTCACCGCGAAGTCTGTGAGTAATAGTTCGAGGAATGCCCTGTAAGCAATCATGAGTCACCAGCTCACCCAATCAGCCATTTTGTGAATATTTCGGCAGGAAAATTTAAATTGAAGTTCTAACATTCATTTTCTCTTATATTTAAAAAGATATGATGAAATAAACGACATTAGAGTTCTCAGGGTACAATTTATCAATCTAGGTCGATTCATGGTTTCGCTTTAGTGTTATTTTAAGGACATTTAGAACGGGAAGCAGTGTGCACAGCTGATAACGCATCTGTAAGTAAACGGATTCCAAGAAAAAGCAGACTTGGGTGGTCGGATGAGATTAATGTGTTCAAGAATATTCTGGAACACGGGCAAGTCAGGCGTGATATAGGTGAGTCAATGTACTAACCACCCTGATTAAGCAGACTTAAGTGTCAATATATAAATATGGTTTTCAATCTTTGTATGCTGTAGCGTTAAACAGCTAATTTCTCCGAAATTCTGGCGTTGGTGTTGGCCATGGCGGCGTCATTGGGCATGAGGGAAAAGCCTCATCTTGTCGATGACGAAAAATTGAGAAAGGTGCAAAGAAAGTAGACAATTTGCGGTCCGAGCGGGAATCCAATGCAGGTCGTCTGTTTTGAAAGCAGGTGTTTCAACACTAAGCCACAATATTTCTTGAAGCTGCTTTCGAAAAAAACGCTATATAGAGTTCACGTAGGGGAAGGATCCTCTTTTAATATCTAATTTATTATTTATTATTGTAATACCTGGGGTTTTACGTCCCAAAATCGCAATATGATTATAATTGCTTAAAATGAAAGACGACGACAGTCTCGCACCGTACGCCTAAAATCATCATTATGCTTCAGAGTAGCGTTGAAGGCTGGAGGAGGTGATCATGCCGTCGGTCCCTGTCTTTTTTACATTTGGGGCCGAAACCCGGGAGTGCTCGTTCCAGGACTACGATGTCATCAGCCGAGCGTCTTCGGAAGGTGCGTGGGATTGTTAGGGTCAGCGTCTCACGAAATATTATGCTCCTGATAGGACAACTGCGGGACTCCGAAACCGTAAAACACGATGTGAACAGGCAAATCACCGTTTGGACGACTAGAGAAGCTGAGCTCCGCCCGTTGACCAAGCCAATCCTCGACGTAACTGCAAATGAGGCAGTTGACCAAGAACTCGAGGATGCGGCACACTATCATGAGAAGATAGTGTATGCAATTGCTGAGGGGCAGTACTTCCTCTCTGAACATGAACAGCCTTTTCAGCTATCGCGACACGACCTATTCTGCGCTTTCTTGCGACGCGACAATGCAAACCACAACGGAGCTGGCTTGTGTAGAATTGTCAACAACTGTAACAGCATCCCCAAAGACATGGAAAGAGACATCCCAAGTTACGAAAGAAGGCTCACATTCTAAGCACAAAAGCGGATTGTCAGCGAGTACAGAGATAAATGGAATCATCTCAATCAAAGTGGAAATCATTAACGCCCAATCAGTGGTGATGACGTGCGTGAACAAGGAGCTTCACCAGGAATCATTCGAAGAGGGACCTGAAGAGGGAGCTCACGGACAGCTGTTACACTATTGGGTAGGCGAGGGTGAGCCAGTGGATCAGTTTCGAAGTGGCAGGAAGAACCGAGAGAAGAGTATCAGTCTATAACAAATCCCGAAAGTTCAGGGTGGAAGTCGTAGTAGAAGCTATGAACACCACCATCGAAGAAGATGAACGCGCTGCTGTCAGTGACCAACTGAGGAAGCGGACAAATGAAAAATCCTCGCCTACACCTTGCCTATCAGCAACAATGACTCCTCCGACCTCTTCGATGGTGAAACCAGCAATCTATTGTTTCCTGTGGGGCCCCAGTCGTTGTTTGGACAGGCTGCACGTCACGACATTGTTCCGCTCAACTTGGAAGAACTGGATGACTCTGTCACAAAACAAAGGGATGGTCGCCTGAAAACGAAAGTGAAAGCATTGCTTCGAACTGCGAAAGTGAAGCTGGGGGTCCTGAAAAAAGGAGCCGGAGAAGGACTCCCACCGCGCAAAGCAACTGCGCAAGCATCGCAGAAAAAATATTCCAACTGAGCAGCGAGAGAGCAGGGTGCAGGGTGCAGGGTTCGAGCCGCAGAAATAAACGCTGCTGCAGGTATCCAGGCTCTTCAAGGAGAATAGTCTTGGAGAAGACACCATAACGCTCCAGTAAACGGTCTATATTAGAACCTGAGCTTGCAGTACATCCAAAGCGCCACACCGAGATCGAAACGACGAAGATAGAACCGTACACGTCATTTACGCGTTGGTTCAGCAGACTTCATCTCATATTGCTGTCACAGACGTGGTGATAGTACAAGAACACCTGTCCCAATAATGTAACTGCATCATGGATGAGACAGTTCCCAGGGCCTGTCGAGGCGTAAACAGCGTGCATTGGCGAGAACGGACACACGCAAAGAAAGATACAGACACGGGCGCTGGCTAAAACTGAAGTTTTATTGCTCATACGCCACGGGTACAACAACCGTGACGTAACAGAATTCTAACCTGCAACACTCAGACTGGTGCTTTCTTCCTAGATTTCGCCAAAGCATTTGATGCTGCCCTCATCAACGCCTAACTCTTAAATTATTTTGCTAAATCGAGAGCCTAACGTACTTGCATGATTAACATCTTCCCTGACTAATCACTCCCGATTCGTGTTTGTTAATAATCACTCTTATAGCCGACCCCCTGTCGCTTCAGGTGCCCCGCAAAGGTCTGTTCTAAGAACCCTGCTCTTCTTATTTATATTAACGATATATCATTTTATGTATCGTGTAACTTAATTTCGTATGTTTGCAGATGGCTGCGTGATCTACTGATCAGTAACCAACCCCGTGGACCAAACAATAATTCAGCATGACCCTAACAACGTGCAAACATCATGTAATCGTTTGCAAATCAACCTCAATCCCAATAAATGTAAACTTGCTTCCTGTTCTTTCCGCCATGACTTTTTAAAGTTTCCTTATTCTATCGCTAATGTTCCTATTCAATCACCTTAATCATTCAAGTACCTCGGTGTCACTTTGGCTGATCATCTGTCCTGGCATCATCACACTACTGAAATTATTTCAGCTGCTAATAAATCACTTGAATTTCTCAGACGTCCCTTACACCGTACCCCGACCCATGTCAAGATGCTTGCATATAAATCATTTGTGAGGCCTAAGAAATCGGGCTCCCAGGTTCATTCTGCACAGTCATATGATATCAGCATCTCATCTCTCAATGCAGAATCGGGTTCGGGAACTCTTGGTTCCTGCCAAAGGTTTTCCGCCCTTTTTATTTTTCATGTTTTATTTCAGTTCACTGAATTATCCTACATACATCACGCCCCCTTCTCACATATCTCATCGCACTGGTCAAAATCTTACTGGTCGAAATCTCACATATCTCATCGCACTGGTCAAAATACCACGTACGCGAACCACTGCATTCCAAGCCTCTTTTTTTTCATACTAGCAGAAAAGGACTAATACAGCCTTCCTCACGCCACCTGTACCATAATTAACTCATCTATGTTTGCTGAAGCTATTAATAACACCCATGTATAGTTTTCGTTAACACCACCCCTTATGTGATACCCCTAAAGGGGGTCTTTAAAAAAATGAAGCGAAGTGAAGATTGCTATAGCGCGAGCTCACAACAACATCGTTCTGAGATCACGCTATAACAATCGTCATCGTTTATATTTTAGTTCCCTGAAGCGATCGATATTGGACATTGTGACAAGACTTCGGCATTTACGTGCTAAAATTAAGACATTATTGGCTCATTTTGGTCTATAAGGTATTCCGGTATGCATGAAATGCTTCGCTTGTAGCAGAATACCGGTTGTGAACGGCACATTTCTGAGAATTAAAACGTGGCCACACAGCCAAAAGTGGTTGCCATCGAGTCGAGCTCGAATCTACGAAGTAGCCATGGTGCGTTCTATTGCTCGTGATCTCTTAAGTTCTGTTTTCGTTTGCTTTCAATTCGTGTTCTCAAGCTTCGTCAGTAAAAAAAAATGTACGTAGAGTCGACACCGCTTTCAAGAGCCACACTGAAGTGATCAATGCTTTAGGCTTAGCGAGTGCCGAAGGGCGCTCACAGATTCTCGCAGAACGTGGATTGCACGTTTGTTGTTTTTTATCCGTCATAGCTAGCGCCACTTAACGTGCTTGCCGCTGTTTTGCGGCTACCATAGCCTCCAATCTAACTTGAGTTTTTTCGAGCTGACTTAGCACCACTATGATAAAAACCGCTAATTCGTCATCATGGCAGAGCTGGACTGCTATTCGGCAGAAGTGAGATTCGGTCATTTCTTTGTGTTTAGAAAAAGTGGGTAACGATTTAGAGTACTAGATACTCTATTTGAGAGCATGAAGCTGTCCCGTGGGCCTCACACTTGATCAGTCCCTGTTGACAAAATTACGCTGTTAACGAGTTCACGACGAGTCTACAACAAACCTACTACCTACTGATACTTCATTATCAGTCGACCAACGTTTGTGCGTATCTACTGTTCGAATACTTTTTTTACTTATTGAAGATGATAGTCTCTCTTCGAATGCGATTCATCCACCCGCCCAATGTTTAAACACTTCCTTAATGCCCAGCCATCTTGATCTGGCGACTGCGTAAATACTTGTGAACATTGTCGATCAAAAAGCTAATATTACGCATATCTCAGTCGCAACATGAAAACATAGATCGGTCGTGTGTTCCTTTACTGGAAAATACATAGATATACATAATCCTGAAGACCCTAGCATTTCTCTTGCCACGATAAAAATTTGGCGCTATGCACGAAAAAGTGCTCTGCCGACAACACGTTGCTGCCACCTGGCAGTGATCCTGGGTTCTACACAAACTCATGTTTCCCGATGGCAGTACCAGATGGCGTTCATATCTCACGCAGCGCATCCACACCAAAGACTGTCGTCTTTCGACGACATTTGTAGCGAAGCAAGGTGATATGCGGCCAACTTCCTTACTGTCACTGGACAGTTCCTTACTGTCACTGGAAAGTACTGTCACTGGACAGTTGCGCAGAGACTGTTATAGGCCTACTGGTTCCTCGTATAAATGCGATTAACTGACTTGCCTGGACATGCAGCTCTCAATCTGGAGGGCGTCCGGGTGCGGCTTGCGCACAATAGACGAGATCACGAAGTATGCGACGAGCACGAAGACGGTGAGAGCCACCACGCCGAGTGGAGCCATGCTGTGGGCCCACGATCGCAACGCCACCACTGCCGCATGCCGCCAGGTGAATACGCTGGAGCGATGCTGGTCCTCTTCAGATGGCAAAGCCTGTAGACAGAGTGAGCAGGCGAGCAGATCTTAAAAAAGTTTCGGGGCACCTTCCCTATCATAAAAATGAGAAAAAGTGAAGTTGGGCACATGTACAAACATGCCTGACCTTATTTATTTATTTATATGTTTATTTATTTCTTTATTTATTTATTTATTTATTTATTTATTTACTTCTTTATTTCAATCGCTTTGCGAAATCTTTCTAAATTCTCACTTTCTCCTTTCTGGGAGTGCACACATGGCAATGGTAGTCAGAGAAAACGGCGCCCTAATGGTGCATGTGCTGCGCAGTCAGAAGTGTCGAGGTTGTAGAGGCCGAGCAAGTGGCTCTAACCCTAGCCATCAGCCAAAATGGGGTCCCGGTTGATATCAGGGACTCTAAAAACGCCGTGAGAAATCATGAACTGCGGAAGCTGAAGGAGACTGCCCTCCGTATATTAAACATGGCGGGTGGACCCCGAGAGACGGTCCTGCTCGTCCGAGCACCAGCTCACCAGGGACTGTGAGAGGGGCTCATTTGACTGATTGGTTGATTCATTGATTGATTGATTGATTGATTGATTGATTTGTGGGGCTTAACGTCCCGAAACCACCATATGATTATGAGAGACGCCATATTGGAGGGCTCCACAAATTTTGACCACCTGGGGTTCTTTAACGTGCACCCAAATCTGAGCACATGGCCCTACAACATTTCCGCCTCCATTGGAAATGCAACCGCAACTGCTGGGATTCAATCCCGTGACATGCTGGTGTCACAGAACGAGCGCTAAAAATGGGCGCGCCGCCAAATTCTTGCGGTAACGCGCGGAAGAGACGCCGGGAGGTCAAAAGAAAAAAAAAAGAAAACAAACATCCAAGGCTCCCCGGGCGCGCGCTCTCCCCTTGGAAGCGTGGCTTCGCCGACGAACCTCCTCACCCCATATCGGCGGCCAAGATAGCCCGCGAAAGTTCTAGAACGAAAGGGGCGTGGTCATACCGAGTTGAGTCATCGGCCGCGGAGGGCATTCCAACCGTCTCGCCCTCTTCCCAGCCTTCGCTGCGTATAGCGCCGACGAAATGACGAGAACCTTCTGGAATGTCGCGCGCAAGGTATTTAACCGAGCAGCCGAGATGAGAGATCAGGAGAAGACGGAAGTTAACGCCAGAGTGCGTAGGGTATACCGCCGTGTAGTCGGCGAAGGTTTTGTCCGTAGAGACAAAGCAGGAGAAGAAGATGATTTCCACCTGAGGGGTGACGACTCGAGCTACAGGCAAGAGCGTGTTTACCGCTATCGAGCGAAGACGCGTGGCAACGGCTGCGTGTGGGAAGCCGACGTGTTTCCGGCGAAGAAGTTTGAAGCTTGGAGAGTGACCTATTGAAGACGTGAGGTTTCCTGGAAGAGAAACTTCGAGGGCTACGGAACGACAACAACGCTGAACTTTGAGTGAGTGGTTCTCGGAAGAG
Source organism: Rhipicephalus microplus (assembly GCF_043290135.1). Taxonomy (NCBI): domain Eukaryota; kingdom Metazoa; phylum Arthropoda; class Arachnida; order Ixodida; family Ixodidae; genus Rhipicephalus; species Rhipicephalus microplus. The sequence continues at coordinate 66,753,502 of NC_134706.1, read as the reverse complement.
TATCATTCAGACTTGTGTTCCAAGAACTTTGGACTGAATAGGTTTTCTATCTCTTTAGTCTTTAAGTGTCTTGGTTGTTCAATGCATGCGACTGCATTGTAGTGCGTATTGTTGTCTGTGTCCGTCGTTTCGAGAGTGGCTGATTGTACTGTGTAGTACGTTGTTTGATCGGTGGCATATTGTACTCAGCTATTGTGGAGTGAGCCTATTTGTGTATTGTTATTCTGATCTGCCATTATTGAGAATATAGTTTTGTTTGTTTATGAACTCTCGGCTCTGACTTGTTCTTTGGGCCACAGCCGGCGTCCGCTGGCGCGCCAAAAAGGACCACTTCTAAATTGTCCACGCTTTCGTGGTGCGGTTCGGGGGGCCGATACTTTGGCCCTTGGAATTAGCCCGGCGATCGCCTCCCTAATTAACGGGACCTGGGTGTGACAATTAATCTGGCGTCCGCGACAGGACCTTTTGGTGCACAGTGAGTCCAAAGTAGTGAGAAAGAGCCTCGAGTTGTTGATAGTGCTATCGCAACGATTTTGTGTATTGTTCAGTGTTCTCGTTAACGAGTGCAGTGGAGTGTTCCGATAGACTGATTTAGGCAGATACTTTTTTACACGCTGCAAGACTTTATTTGCGAGACACCATGGATCTCGAAAAGTTAGTAGCTCTTGGTGAGAAGATGGGTCTTTCTGGCGCCGAACTACGGAAATGGGTAAGCCAGAAGGAGAAAGAGGCGGTGGAGAGAGAGAGGTTGGCAGCTGAGAGAGCCAAGGAAGAAAAAGCAGCTGAGTTGGAACGAGAGAGGTTGGCAGCTGAGAGGGCGAAAGAAGAAAGAGAGCAACAATTGAAGTTGGAGTTGGAGAGAGAAAAGCTGGCAGCTGAAAGGGCGAAAGAAGAAACAGAGGCAAAGAAGCGACAGTTGAGAGAAGAAAGAGAGCAGCAATTGAAGTTGGAGCTGGAGAGAGAAAAGTTGGCAGCTGAAAGGGCGAGAGAAGAAAGAGAAGCAAAGGAGCGACAGCTGAAAGACGAAAGAGAAGCAAAGGAGCGACAGCTGAAAGAAGAAAAAGAAGCGGAGATGGCTGAAAGGGAACGGCAGCGGCAGCACGAGATGGAACTCGAGCGGCTCCGTTTGCAACAGCGAAGTGAAACTCCGGTCCAAGCTAGAGTTGAAACCAGCGAACGGGAGGAACATGGCTTCCGCTTGAACCCAAGCAAGCTGCTCGTGGCATTTGATGAAAGGAAGGACGATCTTGACGCGTACCTTCACAGATTTGAGACAATTGGAAGGAGCCAGAATTGGCCGGAATATCAATGGGCAACTGCTTTGAGTACTTGCTTGAGTGGTGAAGCGCTCAGTGAGTACGGTAGGCTGACGCCGACCGATGCAGCCAACTATGCAAAGGTGAAAGCTGCTTTGCTGAAGCGATTTAGATTTACTGTAGAAGCTTTCCGGGACAGATTTCGGACAGGAAAGCCAGCTGATGGTGAGACGGCTACGCAGTATGCCGCCAGACTTTGCCATTATTTGGACAGATGGATTGAACTTTCAGGGACAGCGCAGGAATACGATGAGCTTAGAGAGCTCCTAATTAGAGAACAATTTCTTACTAGTTGCCACCCAAGCCTGTCACTGTACTTGAAAGAGAGGAAGGCTGACTCACTTGAAGACATGCTTGAATTGGCTGATCAATTCTTGGAAGCGCAAGGTGGAACTAATTTGGCCAAGGTCAAGAAGGATTGTTCCGATGATTCGAAGAAATTGGCTCCCGAAGAAAAGAAGCGTGCACCAGAGAGCATTCCGCGATGTTTTTTGTGCAACCGAGTTTGTCATCGCGCGAAAAACTGTCGAACGATCTTTACGAGCCCTACGGCAGTAAAATGTTTTAAGTGTGGCCAGACTGGGCACAAAGCAGACGCATGTCGAAACGGAGCGAGTCAAACTCACCAGGTATCCTGTGTGCTAGCAGCACCGAAATCCTATGATAATGCCGTCACCGACGGATTTGTAGAGTTGAAAAATGGGGAGAAAATTCCTATTGTGGGAGCTGTAATGTCAAAACGGCCAACCGGTGTTACGAAGGGAATGCCAACGCTGCCTGGAAAGGTTGCGGGGAAGAAGATTACGGTTCTAAGAGATACCGGTAGCTCCACGGTTATCGTGCGGAGAAATTTGGCACGGGAAAGTGAGTTGACCGGCAAAACGAAACCGGTTTGCCTAATTGACCGTACAGTTCGGATGCTTCCCGAAGCAGAAATTGAGGTTGAAACCGCGTACTTCAGCGGGAAGGTTACTGCTTTATGCATGACGACCCCCCTTTACGACCTTGTCATCGGAAACATCGCCGGAGCGCGAGGACCGAATGATCCGGAATGTTTGGGAGAAGACCCTAAGATAGAGCCCTCGCAAACCCAGTTACCGCGAGATACAGTGGAGGAGCATCCCGTGACGGATCTCACTAGAGCACAAGGTGAAGCCGCGGCGCAAGAGACGGCGAATGAGAAGACGATCGTGTTGAATGAGTTCACGCGCCGGGCAGCTGGACTTACGTCGGCACGACCTCAACCGACCGACAGTGTAAAGGAGACGGAGTCGGCCAGCCAGGCCAAATGTAGAGACATGAACAAGCTGGTAAATAACCAGACCGGACCCGTCGAACGTCATGACCCGTTAGCAGGGTCGGAAGTGACAACGATGGCTGAGACGCTGCCTCAGATACCGTCGTTGGAAAAAGCTCGCCGAAAAAGAACAAGGGAAAACAAGAAGAGATCGAGCAAGCACCGCAAGAAAGGACGCAAACGCAGCTCGAAATACACAGAATAGGTGCTGAGGTCGAATCAAAATGTGTTTGGCAGTGCTGAGTGCCATATGTTGTGTTGATGTTGTGTTATCCTGTGTCACAAGTGTCGAAGTGTTTGTGCTGTGATGTGATGTATAGTGTTGTATAATTGTTGTAATGAGAGAACTTTGTACATTTGTATTATTGGGAATGTGTGGTGGAGTGTTGTACTCATGTGCCTGTGGTTATATTTCATGTGTTGTGTAATTGAATTACAATGTGCAATTGTATTGAGTGAACCATTGCGAATGTGACGTGTCATGAGCGACGGACTATGTTACAGTCTTTGAGTGTGTGGGGACTGTTCGCGCTCGTTTGTGTGGTTCTGAATATTATGAGATGTTATTCTTAAAGTGGAGGGCAGTGTCACAGAACGAGCGCTAAAAATGGGCACGCCGCCAAATTCTTGCGGTAACGCGCGGAAGAGACGCCGGGAGGTCAAAAGAAAAAAAAGAAAACAAACATCCAAGGCTCCCCGGGCGCGCGCTCTCCCCTTGGAAGCTTGGCTTCGCCGACGAACCTCCTCACCCCATATCGGCGGCCGAGATAGCCCGCGAAAGTTCTAGAACTAAAGGGGCGTGGTCATACCGAGTTGAGTCATCGGCCGCGGAGGGCATTCCAACCGTCTCGCCCTCTTCCCAGCCTTCGCTGCGTATCGCGCCGACGAAATGACGAGAACCTTCTGGAATGTCGCGCGCAAGGTATTTAACCGAGCAGCCGAGATGAGAGATCAGGAGAAGACGGAAGTTAACGCCAGAGTGCGTAGGGTATACCGCCGTGTAGTCGGCGAAGGTTTTGTCCGTAGAGACAAAGCAGGAGAAGAAGATGATTTCCACCTGAGGGGTGACGACTCGAGCTACAGGCAAGAGCGTGTTTACCGCTATCGAGCGAAGACGCGTGGCAACGGCTGCGTGTGGGAAGCCGACGTGTTTCCGGCGAAGAAGTTTGAAGCTTGGAGAGTGACCTATTGAAGACGTGAGGTTTCCTGGAAGAGAAACTTCGAGGGCTACGGAACGACAACAACGCTGAACTTTGAGTGAGTGGTTCTCGGAAGAGTATCATTCAGACTTGTGTTCCAAGAACTTTGGACTGAATAGGTTTTCTATCTCTTTAGTCTTTAAGTGTCTTGGTTGTTCAATGCATGCGACTGCATTGTAGTGCGTATTGTTGTCTGTGTCCGTCGTTTCGAGAGTGGCTGATTGTACTGTGTAGTACATTGTTTGATCGGTGGCATATTGTACTCAGCTATTGTGGAGTGAGCCTATTTGTGTATTGTTATTCTGATCTGCCATTATTGAGAATATAGTTTTGTTTGTTTATCAACTCTCGGCTCTGACTTGTTCTTTGGGCCACAGCCGGCGTCCGCTGGAGCGCCAAAAAGGACCACTTCTAAATTGTCCACGCTTTCGTGGTGCGGTTCGGGGGGCCGATACTTTGGCCTTTGGAATTAGCCCGGCGATCGCCTCCCTAATTAACGGGACCTGGGTGTGACAGCGGGTCAGCAGCCGAGTACTTTAGCCACTAGACCACCACGGTGGGGCTGGGGGCTCATTTGGTCGCCTTAGGTCTCAGCTACTGGTCTATCCCCGGCACCTTCCAACTTACAAAAAGAAGATAGGATATGCGCACATATCATAAAATCATAGCACACTACATGCTTAATAATCAGCAAGTATACCGGGAACAGACAGATCACACAGTAAGAAAGACGGGGTTATGTGTTGAAAGTTACAGACGGACCGGATTTTCCCAGACACCATATTTACAGAAAGTGGCATTCAGAAGATTTCTGTTCCCAGTGCAAATTTTGTAACGAGGTTCACAATTTGGTCGAAGATGGTGTGGACACTTCCGGGTAAAGACATGCAGCCCAGGCTACAACGTCCAGCAAGCTATCATCAGTCAAGCGCTTTTTGCTGCGGTGTCTCGGGGGTTTCCAGCCGGAGAATGCCTGACATAACTGAATACTTTTTCTGGACGAAGCTCTTTAGGCTGTGGGTCGTTCCCTTCTCTGTCGTAATTGTATTTAGCCACCTCTGGTTAATGAGTTGCTCTATAGATGGCGTTGTGTGTGGCCTTTGGGAATAATATAAAAAGATGGCGTTGCTAGCTTTCACAGCATATTCACGGAGTGAATGATGATGAGTGGGGCAAAGTTTCCGCCCGTCATTCATCCATGCGTGCGTCCGTTCGCCCGTCTATCTATCCATCCATCTGTCCAAGCGTCCGTGCTTTTGTTCGTACGTCCCTACGTCCGTTAGTCCATCTGTCCGTTCGTGCGTCTGTCTGTACGTCTGTGCTTCCGTCCATGCGTCCGTCAGTATGTCCATGGTTTGATCATCCATCCATGTGTCCATCCGAGCGTTCCAATGAACCAACGCTTCGCCCCACTTATCATCATTTGCTCCGTGTATATGCTGCGATTTTCTATGAACCGTTCTTTCCCTCTCTTTCTCTTTCCATGCTGGGAGCCACACCTTTATACACGTACTTTGCTGCGTGACACCTCAGTCACTACAGCCAGCTACGGCGGTTACGCGTTCATACCCAGGCAACAATGAAATGTACTAACGCTAAATTACAAGGCGCCTCAATAAAAAACGCCAGGCCTGCGTGGAACGTGCAGCACTGTCACAGTGAAAGCTCAGAGCATTTTCTTAACGCTGCTACAAGCCCACTTGCAGGCATTCACTATGCTAGCCTTCGTCATTCTTCGGAGAAGCCTGATATCCACTACATACTTGTTAAGAACATTGCGCAATACTTTCATGCAGTGGCTGACGAGGATGAAGAATGATGCCTCAAGTGGGTATGCGCCACAGTTACTAGGTGAATAAGAAGAAGAAGAAGCATTGATAATGTGTTGGTTCAGTGGAACACCCACACTTTATGCAACTCGCATTGTGTGACGCCTGGTTGTGAAGCCTTCCATGCTAAAACTAGGGTGCACCTCGGTGGAACAGCGGCTGCAGGGCTCGGCTGCTGACCCAAAGGTCGAGGGTTCGATCCCGGCCATGGCACGCACAATTTGATGGAGGCGAAATGGTTGAGGCCCGCGTACTGTGGGCGTTAACACCTGATGGCCAATATTTCAGGGCTCCTCACTACGGCGTCTCTCATAATATCGTGATTTTGGTACGTAGAAACCCAGATATTATTATTATTTATTCGAAAAGTATGGGAGAGCAGTCTGAGTTAAGAGTGCTTGATGATGTCCGATAAGGAACTCAATTTCTTGCGGAGGCCCCGCCGTGGTGGTCTAGTGGCTAAAGTACTCGGCAGCTGACCCACAGGTCGCGGGATCGAATCCAGGCTGCGGCGGCTGCATTTACAATGGAGGCGGAAATATTGTAGGCCCGTATGCTCAGATTTGGGTCGCGTTAACCCCAGGTAGTCAAAATTTTCGGAGCCCTCGACTACGGGGTCTCTCACTATCCTATGGTGGCTTTGGGACGTTCAACCCCACATATCTATCAATCAATGAAAACATAGCTCGCGCGGAAGGCGAAGTAATACAGTCACTGTTTCTCCTGAAAGGCGAAGCACCAAATGTCAGATTTATCTAAAAGGCAATCCTTAAAGGTCGCAACATCGCCAGAGAGGCCAAGGACTCGAGGTGAAACCCTCTCCAGATTGTCAAAGCATTAAAAGTCACAATTTTTCCACAAGGACGAAATACTGTAGTAATTATTTCTTCCCTTCGACGAAGTATTATACAAGTCAGAGCCACGTTGACACGCGCAGTAACGCGAAAACGAATTAAAACACCACGTGCACTCACCAGGTCATGCATGTGAGCGAGCACCGAGCTGCCGATGGAGTCGCTACGCCTGGGTGCATGGCTCGAGTCTCCGTCCGCGGGGCTCTCTGAAGCGCTGGGCGCCGCTTTGGGACTCTCGTCGAGGGGTCCCTGCTGGCCAGCCGGTTCCGACGGCTTCTTCGCGGCGGAGCTCTTTCGTGGCGTCGGTGAGCTGGTGCGAGAAGAGTGAGGTGATCTTCTCTGCACCGAGACGTCCGTTTTAGCATTCATCTTCCGAACTTATCGGGAACGCCGACCCGACAGCCAAGCTCTTCTTCTTCGTCTTCTTCTCTCGAAGTGGCTCGTGCCTGGTCTCTACTGCCTTCCCGTTCCACAGGCTGCTCAACAGGCGTCCTACTTTTCGGTGCATGGGTCTGGTTGGGTAGTTGAGAGCCGGATAGTCTTTAAGAGCGAAGCTGTTTAGCAAATCGTTTCTTGTTTGTCGATCGCAGAACACTACCATAATCTTGATGGGCATAAGCCAGGAAACTTTCATCATCGTGAATCGGTATGCGCGAATAAAATTAAGTGCTACTGCTCACTACTGGTGCACTAAAAAACTAATAAGGCACTAATTGCTTTCTTTTTGTTATCAATATTTCATACTTTAAATGTCTAAATAGTTCACGTGATTGTAGCGAGAGGCAGAGAGACGTGATGAATCTCGCAAATGTAATATAAAGAGCCAAAGTGTAGCGGTGAAGGCTGCCTGCGTCCTAGCCGCCAGGAATGGTTTTCTTCTAGCACGCGCCTCGAGCTCCCAGCACGAGTGGCGCAGTGTTGTCTTTAAGTGATGATGAAGGCGCTACAGGGCTCCCTGCCAAACATCTTGAGATGAAACTTGTTTCTTATATAGGGTTTTCCCCTAGCGCTTAGCACGATTTGTAAGGTATATACAAAATAAATGGAGGGAAACAAACTAAATGCACGAACGACAATCCATAGGCTGTCCTTTGGGAAGTCCGAGTCGTTAACATGAAAACGCACAAAGTCGTCATGATTTTGCCGATGGTCGGCATTGGCAGGAACGTGGGGGGAGGGGGGAATAAACAACAAGAGGGAAGGCAGGGAAGTTAACCAGGCACATGTCCGGTTTGCTACCCTACGCTGGGTGAATGGGAAGGGGACATAAAGATGAGAGAGAGGGAAAAGAGAAGAGAAAGAGAGAGAGAAAAAAAAGAGGGTTGTCAGTTCATCGGCTGGCGCGTATGCAGCGGTGGCACTACACAAAAGTTAAAGGTGGTCACGTAGGCCTGTAGTCCTCAAAACGCAAAAGACAGCTTTGACTGCTTTTTGAGCCGACGAAAGGCGATGATGGTGTTCCAGTAGCATCTGCACAGAGAGTGGCCGATCGTCCAATTGTCGCAATGTGTCCGAAAGCTTCCGTCTTTCAGAGGCAAATTGAGGGCAATGGCATATCAGATGGTCGATGTCTTCTTTGGTGCAGCAGGCGTCGCATTCCGCATTGTCGGTCAATCCGATGAGGGTTCTATATGCTTTTGTGAAGGCAACCCCCAACCAAAGGTGACAAAGAAGTGAAGCTTCACGTCGACGAAGTCCGGATGGAGGTTGAAGTTCCAATCGAGGGTTTTTTTTTGTATAGTCTCGTATGTCTTATGCTTGGGGTGTTCCACTCCTGCAGACTCAGACTACGTGCCAGATGACGAAGTTGCTTTGCAGCGTCGGTCCTTGACAAAGGAATCGGAAGGGTGTGCTCTTCTTGGTGCGATGTGCTAGCCGCGTTGTCTGCGGAATCATTGCCACTGATCCCACAATGGCCAGGAAGCCACTGAAACTTGACCTCGTGGCATGTTTCTGGGACGTGGTGAACAAGCTTGACAACTTCGTAAGTTAATTGTTCATGGCAACCTCGTCGAAGGACTGACTGCATGCTCTGTAGGGCTGGTTTCACATGCTCTGTAGGGCAAAAACGCAGTGGCTGAGGAACAAGGCACCTGGGCATTCATATAGACATGCAGGTGCCTCGATGGCTTGGTGGGTGCGTTCATGAGCGCACCAAGTGGCGAGAGCGGACGCGGCTTAGAACAGTGGCGGTTTGGTCGCTAACATTGGCAGCAGCAGATTGGTGGGGCTGCTGTGTACGTCGGTGGCTGTGTGTCACAAAACGAGCGCTCAAAAAAGGGCGCGCTGAGAATTCTCTCGACGAAGTGCCGGAGAGACGCCTCGAGGTGAACGATAAAGAAAAAAAACAAGCACACAATGACTCCCCGGGCGCGCGTCTCTCTCCCATCGGAAGCGTAGGTTCGCCTACGAACCTCCTCACATTGGCGGCCGAGCAAGCCCTGGAAGGTTCTCGATGGAAAGGGGCGTGGTGATGCAGGGTTGCGTCATCTGTCGCGGACGGCCCTCAAACCGTCTCGCGCTTTCCCCAGCCTTCGCTGCGTATCGCGCCGACGAAACGATGAGAATTTTCTGGAATTAAGCGCGAAGGGTATTGAACCGAGCAGCAGAGATGGGAGTGGAGGAGAAGAAGAAAGTATGCGCCAGAGTGCGTAGGGTGTTCCGCCGTGTCTGTCGGCGAAGGTTTTGTCCTTAGTGACAAAGAAGGAGAAGAAGGAATTTCACGCCAGAGTGCGTAGGGTGTTCCGCCTTGTCGGCGAAGCCTTTTGTCCTCGGTGACAAAGGAGGAGAAGAAGAGGATCTCTACCTGAGGGGTGAAGACTCGTGCTACAGGCAAGAGTGTGTGTCTACCGCCAGCGAGCGAAGACGCGTGGCAATAGCTGCGCGTGGGAAGCCGACGTGTTACCGGCGAAGAAGTTTGGTGCTTGGAAAGCGGCCAATTGAAGACGCAAGGTTTTCCGGAAGCGAAACTCCGGGGGCAGCGGAACAACAGCGCTAGACTTTGAGTGAGTGATTCTCGGAAAAGTATCATTCAGACTTTTGTTCCAAGGACTGGACTGAATAAGTTTTCGAACTCTTTAGTCTTTAAGTGTCTTGGTTGTTCGATGCATGCGACTTCATTGTAGTGCGTATTGTTGTTTGTGTCCGTCGTTTCGAGTGTGGCTGATTGTACCGTGTAGTACGTTTGATAGGTGACGTATGGTATTCATCTATTGTGGAGTGTGCATATTTTTGTATCGATTTGATCTGACATAATTGAGAACATAACTTTGTTCTGTTTATCAACTCTCGGCTCTGACTTGTTCTTTGGGCCACAGCCGGCGTTCGCTGGCGCGCCAAATAGGACCACTTCTAAATTGTCCACGCTTTCGTGGTGCGGTTAGGGGGGGGGGCGTTACTTCGGCCCTTGGAATTAGCCTGGCGATCGCCTCCCTAATAAACGGGACCTGCGACACTATGCAACAACTTCCTTTGCGTCTTATGGCGGCCGGCGTTTCTACTCGGGAATTGGGCGTGAGGACATACCATGGCGCCAACATGCGGAGGCGTCCCTGTGACGTACGTGGTTGGATTGCTCCGCCACTCTTTCGCGTGCAACCCGCAGCCACTTCGGCGTGTCTTCTTTTAAAGACGACAGTCTTTCTTGAGGACCTTCGACGGATAACTTTTGGTCTGTCTGTCTGTCTGTCCGTCTGTCTGTCTGTCTGTCCGTCCACCCTAACGATACCTCAAACGGCATCAAACGGCCAACCCTATCCACAGCGCCCACCAATATTGCTCAAGGTTTGGCGTTCATAGCTGTGCAATTGTCAATTAAAAAGCAATTATTGTGCATATCTGAGACGCCACAAGAACGCTTCGATGTTTTGTATGTCTGCCTCTATACTCGAAGAAGCACACGTAAGTAACTCTGAGGAATGTAGCGTTTATCGCGCTGCGCTGACAATGCAACGCGGTGCTCAAGAAGGTGTTTCCAACGCTTCGCTACGACGTCACGGTGGTGGCACCTTCCCGTCGCTTTTCGTTCACCTCCGAAACTGGTGCGCATCTTTCTCCGCGGACTGCACGCCTTCGTTTTCAAAGATAACTGCCAGATGGCACTTGTGCCTAACGCGCCTCGATGCGCTCATTCGCCTACGTACACGCTCGAGGCACTCTAGCGCAGCGCCTCCAAAATACCATTCAATACGCAGAACATCAAAATACGTTTTGTTCACTCTCTTTAGACGCAAGACTGTCATCTTTCGACATTTGCGGTATAACATGCAGATTTTAAACCAATTTTTATTATTAATTTCCTAAACTTCACTCAAAAAAATCAGTGAAATACTGCTCCACCTTCTTTTCTGACTGTATGAAGTGCTAAATAAGTGCTCCGTAAAAGTTTTACGCTTCTCGTAATGCCTGACTGCCGGCGTCGTCTTCCATGGCCACCTAAAGGAAAACCATGGGGGCCTAGGGGGCCGCCTAGCTCTGTAAGAGGTGGAAGCTCATTCCGTGTCCAAATCAAGTATAGAATGAGTATTATTCGGAAAAAAACAAAAAACGTTACCTTGACTTCTGGAAGTGCGTGCAACCATGCTACTTCATGCATTGTAGGTTTGCGTCTGAAAACGGGCCGCGGTCGACATGAAAAGCATGCGCAAATTACATTTTCGTTTAACACACATAGCCCTACGATGCACAGTGAAAGCGGATTCCACGCTTTGCGGGAAGCAACACAGCAATATTACAGCCTCATGCAGCCGCAGCCTTTTTGTTATCAGCAAATGTGAGAATCACGCACGCGCGTGCCTCATTCAGAAATCTAACTTTTCTTTGCGGCACGATCCTAATATTCATTGCGCAAAACTTCTATGGCGGTCACGCGATGCACATTCGATATCCACCAAGCCAAACGTGGGTGAAAATTATGCATGATTAGTTCAGTTCCAGAGCTTCTATAAAGGGTAAATCATGATGAAAAAATGCGATCAGCCTGGCGTATCATTTTGTGTCCTTGAATGCGCATGCTTCTGGATCTTGCGTACCGCGATCTAAACGGCAATTTCATGTTTCAGTGAAATTGCTCATGTCCAGTTTTTTTTTACAGCTTTATTCATAAGCTGTGTTATATTTCGCGCAGCTCTTAACAGATAAATCAGTTCTCGAAGCTGACCACGTTTTCCCCTGCACACTGAAACAACATTGAGAGGAAGTTACAGTGGCAACGAGCCCATTCTACAGACGTTGTCCGTAGGCAAAGAATTAAACCTGTGAGGTGAAGTCGCGAATGGCAGGGGCGTTGGCAGAATTTTTTGTCGAATACGGCCCCACTTTACTTAGAGTTGGGCCTGGGCAGGAAGGGGCTGTACACAATATTTTGTGCGCATATATTCCGAGAATTTTTTTTAGGGGGGGAGGGGGCACGCGCTTTTTGTGCCTACCCCTGGTTACGCCACTCGCGGATGGAAATCCGGCCACGAAATGGATCGAAATAGGGTGAACATAACTAAAGTAAAGGGAAAAAAATTGGACTTCCGGGCTATCTTGACTCTCTGACGATTCAGACAATGCCGCACATTTTTAATATATTAAAGGCAACTTCCCCTACATGTATGCTTGTACGTCCTATTTTAAGACATACATAGTCAGATCATTTGCACATTTATTTTTCTTTGTGAACGAGGCTTTTGTGTGAAAACTGAGGCGATCTGCTTTTATGCGAACACTCATGGTCTCTGCTCATTTTAACCTCTTGGGCTCGAATAAACAACCACAAGAAAGAAAGAGAGAGGGTACAGTAGCACTGCCAGCGGCCGTGACAGTGGCATCGCATGCGCAGTGAAACGTGGCACACCGTCAGTAACTTTTACTGCGATTTTTCGCATTGTGTGGTCTGCAGAAGCTCGCGCCCTTTAAACCAGAGCAATACAACGCTGTTAAAAAATGAAAACACCGCGAAGTCACGGTTAAAGGCAACGCATCCAACCGCCAGCTCTTCTTCGCCAGAGTGAGGCAAGATCACGTGATCCAACCCTGCATGTCAGAGCGATTGCAGCGCTCGCGCCTCTAGTGGTGGGCCTCGCGCCCAGTTGACAGGACACGGAAACGCCGTGGTCGAAGGACCTTGCTACACGCATTGCGTGTAGTGGTGGGCACGGTACGGGATTGGTCAGCGCGTCGGGCCGAGGTGGAGGAGGTTTGCGACGTGTCAAAGAACATGTCTGTGTTCGAGTTACACGCTTCCTTGTTGGCGTCCATCGTAAAAAAAATTGCCCGCAGCTTCCCTCGGGGGAACACTGAGGAGGATGCGGAGCATATAATTGGTTAACGGGGTGTTAAAGTGCGACTTACTTGGGTCGATGGCTAAATTGGTTAACGTGGTTGTGAAATGGGGTGTTAAATTGCGACTTACTTGGGTCGATGGCTAAATTGGTTAACGTGGTTGTAGGAGGGGGTGTTAAATGAGTGAACACGTACACACGTATGCGAAAGGGCGGCGCTGGTCGAAGGGACGTCGATCATTGTGTTTGTGGATTCGTTGGAATTCATTTCACCGCGACCTTGGACGTCGACGCGCCGTACAAACCAACCGACGAGCGGCAACTGAGCGAGCGAGCGCCGACCTTGAGTATATATACAGCTCGACGGCGCATGCACTGTCAGCTGTTGAATGTTCTCGAAGCGCGACGCCACATGCGCGTCCACTGGAGAATCAGGAGAATTGTAGATGTCGAACGCGGTGTGTAGAGGAGGAAGGGTGCACAGATGGTGGAGGAGTGAAGCACGCGCGGTGTGTAGAGGAGGAAGGGATGCACAGATGGTGGAAGAGTGGGCGACGGCGCGACGGCGCATGCGCGCGCGTCAGCTGTCGAATGTTCGAGAAGCGGTGCGGACGGCGCACTACAAGGCGCGAGTATAAGATGCTTCCGCATCTAAAACTCGGCAGGAGGCATGACATGGAACACAAAGCAAGTGCTGAATCTGGAGGAGGGTCAGTTGGGACCATCCCGTCCCGCGCCCTTGTTGGAGCATGCCACTCGGGTTCATCTCCACGCGGTAGCACGTGCGCGTTCATCGTGCGTCTTCACAATGTCGTTCCCCGACGCCATCACGTGACTGCTGATAGAGTGTAAGGAGAAGAGGCCACACACAGGCCCTTACAAGCACGCACCACTATCACACACAGGCCCTTACACACACAGTCCCTGATACAGGCCCGAACTCGTTAGCGCGCGAGCGCGTTCTGGCAGTGGTTGAGCCAGCTGTTGCACATGCGCGGTATACTCACACCACATTAAGCTCAGCCATAGTACAATGTATCAGAATTCTAGTACACTGTAGCCTCAGGCTACTTCGCATCCAAAACATACTTTGAATGTAATCGGCAAGGAGTTGGAGCATCTTTTTTTTTTTGCCAACTATCACCACACATTTATCCATTAGGTGTGACTGACGACTTCACAGAAATTTGTGGGTCTGAATTGTTACAGGTGTGAGCTAGCTTTCCATCAGCTGCTCTGGACCCCGACGGAGTTAAGTCGGCTATGCTGTAAATTATGGACAAAAATTTGCAAGAATAGTCATTAGGTTTGATCAATTACTCAATAATAGTGGCACGGATATCCTTTTACTTTTGTCTCATTCTACACATCCATTCCTCCAATTCTTTCTTATAGACATGTTTGTTTGTTTGTTTGTTTGTTTGTTTGTTTGTTTGTTTGTTTGTTTGTTTCTTTGATCGTTTGTTTGTTTGTTACACCTAGACTCATGGCTCACACCCACTCAAGGGGATTGGCCATGAAAGCGTAGTGCATTTTTTCTGTCAGCATTATAACTATGTGTAAAGAATTTGCATTATTATATGACTAATGTAAGGAAAAACCGCATAAAAAGAGCAAACGAAAAAAGTTAAAAAGTAAATTTGAGAAATTTTGAGATTTCATGTATTGTGATTACCACTTAGCTGCGTTTATTTAACCTCACCAATTCGAATTTTCTTTTTTAGATACTAAATAATAATTATTTGATTGACGATCACAATGGGATACGTTTGGCATGTTTGTATGTTTGTTTGTATCCTCTAATCCCTGGCTCGTACCCACTCTGGGGGATTGGCCAAGAGAACATATAGTCTCATATGAACGATAACTGCATTATTGCTTGCAACGAAAAAAAAAAGGGGGGGGGGGCAGTTGTATAGTGAAGACAGTATGTTAAAAAAAGAAAGAAACCAAAAATTTAGATAGTGAGATAAAAGAATCAACAACAAAGTAGACACTAATAGCTACAACTTGATTTTGGGAGCCTACCAGACAGCTGGTTTTGCCAAACCCGATTAATTTGGTATGTCACGGATTTATCCAGAATTGAAAATTACTTTTCGACCCGTTTTTTTTTGAGTATCTCTTAACGTGGGCTTTAGGCTGAAAAACGTTTAGAGTCTTGAATAAAATTACACACCGAATCGAATAGATCACTGGGGCGATTTCCCAAAACAGAGGCACAAAAACTTAGAACATTTTCTGTGGTTAAATTTAAACCTAGCTTCGCTAATGGAATATTTAGGAGTCGTTTCCTAATTAATGCATAGTTACTACATGAGCCAATTATACATTAATCTACTCATCGTCGTCGTCATCATTCACGTTCGCAGCTCGAGAAGAGAAGGAACGTCACGCGCGGTGATGGCGTATTCGCCGCTGAGCAGCGGAACCATGCCAGCGCCGCACCTTGTGGACAGCCTCTACGCCTGGTTAATGGCCGCCATGTGCTTTTGGATTCAGATATGGGTAGCCACCATCTTCCGCAGCGCTGGCGTCCTCCTGGTTGGCCTGGTGTCCGCCTTCCGCATATCTCGCGAGCAGGCCGCGTGGCCCTTCGAGATCTGCAACACCATCAACCTGGCGCAAGGTAAGAGCCTTACGCGAACACACATAACGTGCTGCATTTGGCCCCATGCTGGAAGCTAACGTTTATTGCGCTTTTGATGACACGAGGGCGACCTGGCATGTACGGGGTAGGACTGGTGCATAGAGGATCGCTCCAGTGCAATGCAATACATATTCATGTTTGTTGGCATGATGTATGAAATCCTGATAGCATGTTTGAGAGGCTGTGTTCGCGTTTGTATGCTGCAGCTTGGGCAACGTAGCTGTCTGCGGTATTCTGAAAAAAAGCAAATAAACTAGCCTTACAAAGTTGCCCGCGTACATTATGGCCGGCGAGCAATAAAATGTTTCTTTCTGTCCTGCAGGTTTCTTGGTCGGCATTCTGGTCAGATACTTCGACACCCGAGCGTTGAACTCGGGAGCCACGCTTGTGTCTGGAGTGAGCGCCATCGCTTGCTCCCTTTGGGACACGCCTAGTGCCTACCTTGTATTTCTTGGCTTTATCTTCGGTGAGTTGGCCGTAGAGAGCCATAATTTACTGATATATCGAACTGCCAGCTCTCCCCGACCCTGGCTACGCCACAGTTCTCAATTTCGTGGACGGCTCGAAGCACCGAGCCAACGCACTACTAGTAGCTAGCTACGGCATACTTTTGTAAACTTCACGAAGATCGTAAATATTTATTTAAAATGTTTAACCTCCAGCATAATGAGGCTAAAGGTTGAAGCCGCTTCCTATCATACGTACAGTGCCTCCTTATATCGGAACCAAAAAAACATACGACATATCGGCTGACGAAATCGTCATTTTCTAATCATCCTGATACTGGCGTCAGCCTCAGTGGAACAGTGGCTAGGGAGCTCGGCTGCCAACCCGAAGGCCATTGTGGGTTCGCTCCGCCCATGGTGGTCGCATTTCGATGGAGTCTAAATAGTAGAGGGCCGTGCACGTACTGTGCGATGTTAGTGCACGTTAAAGAACACCAGATGGTCAAAATTTTTCAGAACCCTCCTCTACGACGTCTCTCATAATCTCATTTCCCCCAGTAGTGGTGTGTCAAATACATGACTAGTGGCACAGGTTGCGACAGAAAAAAAGTGCGCGAGCTGTCCTTTTTGAGAGCTAACTGAAACGACGCGTTTTTCCGAGAGCCTTGCTGCTCTACAACCAACAAAACTCGCCTGGACCTCTGAGGTGACGTGACAATATCGTGGTTTTGCTGCGTAAAACCTAACATTGTCAACAAAGAGCATCGCGCTTTGACATGAAGCATGCCACGCGGCTTCATTGTCACGCCACGTGGGAGTGCCTGCAGAATCTAGTTCCCCGACGCCATCACGTGACTGCTGGGAGAGAGTGAGGAGGAGAGCAACCCAAGCCCGTTGCACAAGCCCGAACGCGGCAGAACGCCAGAAGCACTGTCAGAACGCGCTAGCACTTCAGTGCGTTGTGGCAGTGCTTGGGCCAGCTGTTGCGCATGCGCAGTAAAGGTGTTCAGGCCGCACACCACCGGATCTAACTCCGCCATGAGCTGGTTCGCATCTAAAACCGCGTACAAACTCACCCTTCGATTCGAACAACAGGTCATAAAAATTACGCATATCACCTCGGATAACTCTCGCCGCGTCACGTGCTGCTGTGACACTGCTGGGACACGAGCTAGGGGCGTATGCAGAATTTTTTTTCGATGATAAATTGACGACAGGGGAGGGGAGGCACCGCCCAAAATTTTCATTTTTTCACTCTGTATGCCAAGGGGAAAAATTTCGGGGGCTGCACAGTTCTGATCGGCCAACATCTCTTTATGATCCTGGTCAGAGCACGAATGTCTATGTAGGGAAGCTACGCCAAAACGCAGCTTTATATGTTGGCTAACTACGTGGTGCCGTTTATCGTCACACGTCATCCCCTTCATCTTATAACGCGTGCCCGCGTGACGAAGGGCAAGCAATGTTCAGCTTGAAGTTTCCCTATCCTCGTGGCGCGTAGGGTAGCAAGTTTCGGCAGACGTAATGGGCACCAACTGCGCCACAGTTTACACTTCCAAACCGGAAGTCGCTGAACAGGTTGCTATCGCGTTGGCCCGTCACCCCCGGAAAATCTTTTCAGGCCTGCGCCCAGCAATTTGACGTCATTTCCGGCCGGCCGACTCTCGGGGAAGCCGCAGCGGCAGCGAGCGCAGCGCGGGCGGCGGAGGTGACGGTTGGGCGGCGTGGTGTTGACGGTGTTTCACGTTTGTTGCTTTCCGTTGTTGTTTTGCGGCAATTTCGTTTCCGTGCGTAATGCTGGAGAATGCCGAATAAGTGTTGTGTACCCGGATGCACCGGCAACTACAAAACAGGAAAGAAGATACAAGTGTTTTCCTTCCCTAAAGACGCCGACGCTCTCAAACAATGGCTACGCGCCATTCCTAGGAAGGACTTCGTGCCGACTTCGTGCACTAAGGTAAGAATTTGAGATGCTCCTGTTCTTAGCTTGTCGTTGCTTGTTCGGGTAGAAATCACCTATGATGGGAAATACTTGAGCGTGTGGCCGCCGGGCCTCGCGAAGCGCTGACGCCAGCAGCGTTCGCAGCAAGGATGGTCAGCTGCGCTTTGTTCACTAACAGTGCCGTGGTGTCGTCCATTCTTGCAAGCTCTCGGTGGAAGCGCTTCGTGGAGTGCGGTGACATCACGCTCCCGTGTTTCCTTTCATGTTGCTTGTACCGCTTAGCGCAGCGCTTTTATTTAGATGCTTGCGAAACGTAGGTAGACTTTGTTTTAGCTACACGGACTGTAAACACGGTCATGCAAACGGGAGCGCATTTTTTTCTTTTGAGAAGTGGCGTCTCAGACGTTCTTGAAACGTTTGTGCAGGTGTGCGCGGATCATTTCGACGCTTCATGCATTGAGAAGACGACATCGTAGACGGATCCAAGGACAGGGAGAGTTATTGAAGTTGCACTCCCAGTACCACGGTTGCGTCCTGTATCTGTCCCAACGGTATTTTCCGGCTGTCCGTCCTACCTATCAGTACGAGACCAGAGCACGAGAGAAACCCCTGACGCCAAGAGGAGCCGACAAGAAGCCTCCCAACTCGCCCGTGCTGTAGAAGAGTCGCTGGCGTCATATGAAGCGGAGCAAAAACGAGACCGGTTTTCGTCCCTCGAAGAACTAAGGGCTCGCCTGCAAGGGGTGTCAGTGTCTCCAAAGTGGACTGTGATTCATAAAGAAGAGTGCTCCTTGTTTTTGAACATTATCGACTATCGTGAACCTCGTTTGAATGCGTCATTGACCGTGTTTGCAAACCTTGAAGTCTTTGCCTGCTATCAAGGTTCACCAATCAAGAACCTTGGTAGCGCTGTTGTACCAGACTCAGTTCAAAAAGTAAGTTCCTTGTTGTAAATTTTGAACAACCTGTCGATGCTGTCTGAGGAGCGCTGCACTTATTGCCACCTGGCTCAAGCAATACATTCCCTTGTTTGAGCCTTGTTTCCAGTTCTGTATCTCTTTACAAGTTGTTAGCTTTTAACGGTGCTGTACTTTTTTCTTTTTTTTAACTCGAACTGCCTCGGTGCCCACTGTAGCAGTTGTACAGTCCGTTTTGGTACCTAAGCTGTGTACACTTTCCTTGTGCACTCTGTGTACAGACATGTTGTGCACTGTGATTTGTTTTTTTCTTAGATTTTTGTTTGATTTTTTCCCTAGGACATGCACCTACCTGTGGCAGTACAATTACTTTTCTTTCTGTCATTTATCATGCTGTGGACCACAATTTAGTCACGAGTGTTCTTTTGTATTGTATTTTTTGGCAAGTGTTTGAACCTGATACCTTGTGTTGCTACTGCTACTATGATAAACGAATGGTATGTTTTCCTCTAACCTACAATTTAAATGAAAGTGTGCTTTTTCTGTTCCAAAGCTCGGGGATGTTTTTGCTGTTACAATCTGTTTTGTTTTCTGAGTTTTATGTGGCAAGATATTGTGTTTTGTACTTTTGGCATATTTTCAGCATTAAGGGCAACATCTTGTGTTGCCTGTCGTCTGCCTGGACCGAGAACAATGTGCACTGTGATATTTGTACAGACGGCGTCTGGCTGTGATAAATAAATACGCATTATTCCATTCACGATATTCATTATTTCTTGATACCTTGATAAGTTCCCCCGCAACGGTGGCTCAGTGGCTAAGGCGTAGCGCTGCTGAGCACTAGGGCGCAGTTTCGATACCCGGCTGCGGCGGCCGCATTTCTGATGGAGGCGAAAAGCAAAAACGCCCGTGTGTACGAGATTTCGGCACACAATAAAGATTCCCAGGTAGTAAAACTTGATCCTGAGCTCTCCCCTACGGCGCGCTTCATCGCCTGCGTTGCGTCGGCGCGTTAAACCATACAATCAATGGATACCTTGATAAATCGTGCGGACATGGTGTCAAGGAACCTCGCCCGAGTCGGTAGGCGTGAAGGGCGCTCGCGGCTGGCGCAGCCACCCAGCGAAGGGCGGCCGGCCGGCCGGCGCGATGTGACGTCGTCGACGTCACGTCACGTGACGCGCAGGCCTGAAAAGCTTCCGGGGGTGACGGTTGGCCCTGACGGATGATTGATACACCGAGATATACAGTGACTCAAAACCAGCCATCAGAGCCTTCAGCAGGGGCAGTATCACACCACGAGCAGTTCGAATTATTAATAGTAAACAGGCCATTGATACACATTACATATATTGGTTCCCAGCGCACCTTGCATCACTCGATGACATTCCCATGAATCCAAATGAATCGGCCAACAGCGTTGCCCGCGAATTTACGGACCGGGACGCTTTTACACGTGGCTTTGATTCTGCTGGATTCGAAAATCTACAACGGGATACGCCCATGACATATAATGAAATTATTAAACATTACTACCTGGGGAGGAGAGAGTTTGCACCCCCTCACAGTAGACTAAACAGAGCACAAGCGGTCACACTTAGACAATTACAGACACAGTCTTATTACTCACCGGCACAGGTAAAAGAATGGTACGTTATAAAAGATATGGATGTTGTTTGCAAGGCATGTAAGAAAGAAGTATGCACGCTTGATCATATTGTTGCGCATGCCTGGGAAGAAAACGAAGATGGGTAAACAGGCTGGCTGCCCGAAGCTGGATGAAGAAGGAAGACGACGACACTGCGATCATAAACCTGTTGGCGGCTCCGGCGCTTCTCTTCACGACCAAAATAAACGGCCCCCTTCAGCCGTATACGTCCTGGTCCTCCTTGTGCGTAACAGATTGGTGGAGGTGCTGGGTAAGACAAATCCAACGACGGGAGCTTCACTTCCAGGACTTCGCCGCAGCCGCCGCCTTGCCGGACTCCCGCCTGCGCCGATCGTAATAGCCCAAGATCAGCCATCTAATGTTTCACGGCCAACTTCAATGGGTTCCGTGCCCTACTACCGAGCCCCACCAACCTTCGGAGGAAAATCGGGAGAAGATTTCGACGCGTGGCTCGTCCAGTACAAGCAAGTCAGCAAGTCCAATGGCTGGGATGCCGCCGCTCAGCTCAGCAATGTGGTCTTCTGCCTTACGGATACTGCGCTTGTGTGGTACGAAAACCACGAGGACACACTGACGACGTGGGACGTTTTTGTTGCGGAGCTGAAAGCGTGTTTCGGCGACTCGAGCATCAAAAGAAAGCGGGCTGAGCAGACATTGTCTCAACGCGCGCAGCTACCAGGTGAGACATGTACCGCGTATATAGAGGATGTGCTGAAGCTCTGCAAGGTGGTCAATGATCAGATGTCAGAAGAAGACAAAGTAGGGCATTTGCTGAAAGGCATAGCCAAAGATGTCTATAATTTTCTCATCGGAAAAGAG
The DNA here is from genome assembly GCF_043290135.1 of Rhipicephalus microplus. Taxonomy (NCBI): domain Eukaryota; kingdom Metazoa; phylum Arthropoda; class Arachnida; order Ixodida; family Ixodidae; genus Rhipicephalus; species Rhipicephalus microplus. The sequence goes on along the minus strand of NC_134706.1, from coordinate 66,732,298 downwards.
TATCTGAGCTCGGTGTCTGACGTGATTCGGCATTGCCGAACTTTCTAACAGCTGAAAATGCGCAGGATTGCTCCAAAGTTCGGCCGGCTCACAAATGTTACAACGGTTGCCAGCATCGACACGAGCTCCTGCCCAGACCTGTCCTCGACAATTCGTCAGATCGTTCGCGAAGAACTTTTTCGCTATAGAGAACAGACACACTCAGCAGTTGATCACCATTCTATAAACGACCAACATTCGGTATATGTGCCACGTGAGGCTGTACCTGCGCCTCCGCCTTCTACGAACCCTTGGCAATCGATGGTCAGTGCAGCAGCTGTTGAGTACAGCGCACCCCCACAACCAAGGAGAGCACCACGCTTGCCAGCTTCTCGCCATGACCGGCGCCCTCAGCGTCCACCTTCTTCGCGACGCCCGGTCTATCCTTCTGATATACGGGACGAACCAAACCACTACGCCAGGGAAGACGATGTTCGATTCATTGACGAACAAACAGAATTTCGACCTCTCATCGTTTGCTACTGCTGCGGTGTTCCAGGACATATTTCGCGATTTTGCAACATTCGACGTGTAGCCCCACGGTATGGCCACCCACCACACTTTGCACGGCCTTCCGAACGACTTCGCGACGACCCTCGAGAAATGTACCATGGCCCACCTCAACACTTCACACGATCGCCTGATCGACCGCACGACGACCCTAGGGCAACACACCTGCTGCCTCGTGAAGACTACTGGACACGCAGCTTCCGGAACCACTCCCCTACATCTGACAGGAGCTTGACGCCTCTACCGCCTCGTGTTCCCCGTTCTCCTTCACCACGGCGTCGCAACACGTCTCCTTTGCCACAGGAAAACTAGCAAGCGCGGCCGATGGAGGTGAGGTCGCCGGAGACGTGCTAATATCTGAAATACCTCCTGTGTTGATGCTCAAGAACAAAGTACGTGTTTTTGTTGACGATGTGCCTGTGATGGCTTTGGTGGATACGGGGGCAACCATTTCGGTCATGAGTGCGTGTTTTAAAGATACCTTGGGGCGGAAGGTATTATTTAGGTGGAATCAAGCTGCGAAGTTTTCCGGAGTGATTGGTGAGGCACTGCATCCTGTTGGTGTGTGTCAAGCTAACGTATTTCTCGGAGGCCGCGCTATCCCAACGGAGTTCATGATTATTTCGCAGGCGACACATGGTGTTATTTTGGGTATGGACTTTTTGAGGGAGTGTAGTGCGGCTGTCGACTGCCGCACAGGGACAATAGTCTTGGGTGATCACGTTCCGCCAGCACTCTTGGAAAACCCTGTGGATGGTGAGACGGCATTGTGTGTCTGTGGCGACACTATCATACCACCGTTATCAACCGTTCGTGCACCTGTTGGTTGCAGCGACACCTATTCCGCCAACTTTGATGCTAACGTAGAACCAGTGTACACCAATTGCATGAAAAAGAATATGTTGATCCCACATTGTGTGGTGTCGATCAGACGTGGACGCGCTGGTTTATGGACTGTCAATTGCTCTACAGAACCCGTGATGTTGCCAGATAGTCTAAAGTTAGCCGTCGTCAGTGGACAACACGAGGCCTTACTGGTGACCCAGCTTAGAGATGCGCCGGAAGAGCATCGTAGTCACAGTTTTGAAACGGCTCTTCTGTCAATGATGAATAAGTCGCTGAGCACAAGTGAACGCCGAACATTAGTCCATGTACATTCGAAGCACGTCTCTGCATTCGACTTTGCGCAGAAAGACAAAGCGTCCCTAATCCCTGCTTCTCGGACATGTCACACTATCCACACGGGTTTGGCCAATCCGATTAGACAAAAGCCATACCGTGTTTCACCATCCGAGCGGCGGAATATTAATGAGCAGGTGAACGAAATGATTGAAAACGGTATCATTCAAGAGTCGGTAAGTCCATGGGCAGCTCCAGTTATTCTCATTAAAAAGAAAGACGGATCCTGGAGATTTTGCGTCGATTATCGCCGATTGGATGCTGTAACAAAAAAAGACGTGTACCCACTTCCACGTATTGATGATGCCATAGACTGTCTGCATTCGGCCTCTTACTTTTCCTCTGTAGACTTAAGATCGGGCTACTGGCAAATTCTCATGCATCCTGAAGATAAAGAAAAGACAGCCTTTGTAAACCCTGACGGCCTTTTTGAATTCAACGTGATGCCATTTGGACTGTGCAACGCGCCGGCGACGTTCGAACAATTTATGGACACTGTTCTTCGTGGCTTGAAGTGGAGCATTTGCATGTGCTATCTCGACGACGTCGTCATCTTTGGCCGCACCTTCAGCGAACACAATTCACGTCCGGATACTGTACTGACTTGCATAAGAAACGCTGGCCTTGTTCTTAACTCAAATAAATGCCACTTCGGAGACCGACAAACCCTTGTTCTCGGACACCTAGTCGATCAGGAGGGCATGCGTCCAGATCCCCAGAAGACAGCAGCCGTTGAAATGTTCAATGTGCCGCGCTCTGTGAAGGAGCTCCGCAGTTTTTGGGGGCTTTGCTCCTATTTTCGCCGCTTTATACCTAAATTTGCCGATGTCGCGTATCCGCTGACATGTTTGCTACGGAAGAATACTCCCTTCGAGTGGACTCCGGAGTGCGACTCCTCTTTTCGTCAACTGAAGTTCCTCCTGACGTCGCGGCCTGTTCTTCAACACTTCAACCCATCAGCTCCAACCGAACTGCACACAGATGCCAGCGGCATAGGAATTGGTGCCGTCCTAGTTCAACGCTATGGTAACCGCCAGCACGTGATTGCATACGCAAGTCGCTCCTCGAGTAGGCCCGAGCAGAATTACACTGTCACAGAACAAGAATGCCTCGCGGTAGTATTTGCGATTCAGCGGTTTCGGTCTTACTTATATGGACGCCCTTTTACAGTCGTCACCGACCACCACTCATTGTGTTGGCTCGTCAACCTTCGGGATCCTTGTGGCCGTCTAGCGCGCTGGGCACTTCGGCTCCAAGAGTATAACTTCATTGTCTCGTACAAAAGTGGTCGACGACACGCCGACGCAGATTGCCTTTCGCGCATGCCACTGAGCACTACAGAGTGTGATGCCGATGACCTCGACCACCTCGTAGCTTCTGTGTCACAAAAGTTTCCCGACCTCAGTACTTTCAAAGATGAACAGCGAAAGGACACTAGGCTATCATTGCTTTGCACAGCTCCTACGGCATGCCATTTCTGTGTACGCAACGGACTCCTATATAAGAACTTTTCCAGCACTGGCGCACGTATCCTCCTGGTAGTGCCATAAAGCCTTCGAACAGCGATTCTAGGTGCTATGCACGACGATCCTACGTCCGGACATTTAGGTTCTGCACGGACGCTTTACCGTGCTAAGGAACGCTTTTATTGGCCAGGAATGCGACAGTCAGTCGAGGCGTATGTGGCCAGCTGCACACAGTGTCAACGCCACAAACGCCCATCTACTGCTCCGGCTGGTCTTCTACAGCCCTTGCCACCTCCAAGCACACCTTTCCAACAGGTGGGCATTGACCTCGCGGGCCCTTTTCCAAAGTCGGTTAAGGGCAATCGCTGGATAATTGTATGTGTCGATTACCTCACGCGCTACTGTGAGACGGTGGCCATACCAACCGCAACTGCCTGCGACGTCTCTGTGTTCCTGCTGCAGCACGTTATCCTCCGACATGGCCCACCTCACGTGATCATCAGGGATCGTGGGCGACAAATCACGGCAGATATAGTAGAAGAGCTGCTTCGATTGAGTGAGTCCCGCCTTCGTCACTCGTCGCCATACCATCCGCAAACAAATGGGCTCACGGAGCACACCAACCGAACAATTGTAAACATGCTCTCTATGTATGTGGCATCTGACCACAAGAACTGGGATGACGTGCTACCATTTATAACGTACGCGTTCAACACCGCTAAGCACGAGACAACAGGCTATAGCCCCTTTTTCTTGATCTACGCACGACCGCCACGGCACACACTCGACGCACTTTTGCCATTCTCGGCGCACGAGAACCTCTCTGTCACCGAAATCCTCTGCCTTGCAGAAGAGGCGCGTCGTATTGCTTGTCTACGCACTTTGGCATCTGAAAATCGAAGATACGCTATGACGTCCGCCACCGGCCTGTAACTTACCATCCAGGTGACTTAGTGTGGCTGTGGACTTCGGTACGAAGACGCGGGTTATGCCAAAAGTTCTTGGCCACATACGACGGACCGTTTGTTGTTCTCGACAAAATCACGGAAGTCACATACACAATAGCTCACCTCACGAGAAGTGGTAGAAGAGCCACTAAAACCCAAGCAGTCCATGTCGCCCGACTGAAGTTGTGCACACCAAGGTGAATCAGTTACCTCGCCCGGCGGGCTTCGTCTGCGAGGGGAGGGATGTTGCGCATGCCTGGGAAGAAAACGAAGATAGGTAAACAGGCTGGCTGACCGAAGCTGGAGGAAGAAGGAAGACGACGACACTGCGATCATCAACCTGTTGGCGGCTCCGGCGCTTCTCTTCGCGACCAAAATAAACGGCCCCCTTCAGCCGTATACGTCCTGGTCCTCCTTGTGCGTAACGATATGCTCTGGGAATGTGGGTCGCTTGGCCGTGGCATTTCCCGGGAACGGTTTACAAGAATGATAGTCTCACGACCATATCCCCCAAGTCCTGGCTGTCCAGTACGCCCATGACAGGGCTAGGAGGCTTGACCTCCCAGTCCCAACGTGGGATTAGCCAGGCAGGTCGCTACACCCTGTATAGGACGTATAAATAAAGTTGTTTCCGTCCATTCACGTAATGGGCAATGCCGAGTGTATCTATTGGCCGCGAGGGTCTCCACTTGAAAGGCGAGTGTGGAGTTTAGAACAAGTGGTTAACGATTTAGAGTACTGGGTACTCTACTATGGGAGAGCATGAAGCCGTCCCGAGGGAAGGTCCCTTCCTAATGATCGTTTTGACGTCACAGAGAGGATAGTAGTTGTGGAATACGGCAGCTTTGCTTTCGCGACACCACTTGTATCGTCCCCCGTGGCTGCACTGTTTCTTAGTCACGATTTTATGATGCAAATTAGAAACGAGAGTGTCATTGGTGGTTTGCTTACCCTTTTTACCATGTCTTACCACTTCTTTAAGCAATGAGCTTCAAAACAACGAAAAGCATGCACGGTGTCCACAGCAAAAGCGCAGAAAATGTGGTGTTCTAGCAGACAACACAAGCTGGCATCCTATGAGTGACGTCATCGCTTAGGTGGAACCAGGGTATGTTCTTGAGGCCAATAGCGCTCGTCAGCTCAAAATGCTAAGATCTTGTAGGGGTCTCTAAAGGACTATACTTGTCAGCAAATAAAAACACCAGCTCGGAGCTAACGAGTTACAGATGACTCAAGGGAATCTTGCATGGTAGGCTCGTTGCGGATGGCAACCACTTTCGGTGATGCGGCCATGTTTTTCGTGGAGGGGTAGTTGGCAGTTCACTCCCGCTATTTCGCTATACGCAAATTATCTTTCGTATTACAGGGCGTATTAAAACGTTCCATTCGGATCGCGCGCTCAGGTGCCGGCTCGGGTCTCATGGTCCCCACGAGCGTGGTGGTTCTGAACCGCTACTTCGACGAGTACCGCGCCTCGGCGAGTGGCCTGAGCTTCGCAGGAGGGGCGCTCAGTAGCATCCTGCTGCCGCCGCTCATCGGGATGCTGCTGGACACGTACGGCCTGCAGGGCACCATGCTCATCGTGGGCGCTCTGATGCTCAACGCGATGGCCGGCTCCATCGCACTCCGCTCGTCGCCCAGCTTCCCGAGGCCGCTAGACCACCCCATATTCAGCAGAACCGCCACGAGCTGTAGCAGCACCGAAAACTCGCAGAGCAAGAACATCATCAGTGACCTCCTGGTGTGGGATAGCGGCATCGTCGTTTCCTCTCTGCCGCCGCGCTCATCTGCACCTCAACGGCGAAGTCATCGAGGGGTGAGATTGCGCATCTAGTGCAAAACTAGCGTTGGCGACCTGCAGGTCAGCAGCCAAGTAACTTAGCCAATAAACCACCGCGGCGGGGGACAGGGGTAAAGCTTTACCAAGATATTCGGGCACGTACAGAGCTGGTCGAAAGTTGCCAGGCCACTATCTTATGTATTCCTACAGCAGAAGGACCCGACAACGTTTGACAAACTCCCCCCTCCACGTACGTCCCAGTGTGCACGCACGACCCCACTGCGTTGCGTGTCTGCGAGTCCATGTAGTTCAATGACGTGGGTGTGGCTCGGTTAGTGGCGATCTTCCGCTTGGCCAGTGTTGTACGTTCAAATGGTTGTTTCTGAGCGCTAGAATGCACGTTAAAAACGCCAGGTGGTCGAAATTTTCGGAGCCCTGCACTACGGCGTCTCTCGTAATCATATGCTGGTTTTGGGACGTTAAAGCCCAGATATCTATTTATCTATCTATCTGAGCGCTCGAAGTACTCAGAATCATTTTTAATTTGAAATAATGCAAGCCAACATTTTAGCTTGAGCAAGATGGTTGTCACGAACTGCGAAAAAGGAACTAACACAACAGGTGTAAAATGTGAAAGACCAACAACTACTGTAATTAAAGAGATTACCAACTAAAATAACCAATCTAGTACATGACTGAAGGACTAACATGAAGTGCATGCCTGCATACATGGCCTGCATACCTGATTGTCTTGGTTGTGAAGCATTAAAGCTTTCGAATTTCTTCACCACTTTCAAACACAATCACAACGCTCTCAAATGATCACCCGAATGAGTATGGGCACCACCCTAACAGAGTGATGCCTCGTTTTTCTTACATGCACATGCGGCCGAGCACATACTTCTCCCTGTCTGATTATTCATTAAAGCCTGCTCAAGTATAGTAATCGATGGTTCATGGTTCAAGTTAGGAGTTCTGTCGGATACGTGTGATATCGCAGCATGATTTGACTTAAGCTAAGAATCAATGAACTGCCTGGATTCCGTCTGCATGCGCCCTCTCGCGAAGAGAAGGTCACGTGGGCTTTTAGTTAACTCGATTCGCTTGCCGTATTCGGCTTGATTCATCGCGCTATAAGGCCCTTGAGGCTTTTTGCCTTAAGGAATAACACAGGCGGTATCAGCACGTTAAACACCACATATCAGTCAAATCATCAATAACACAGGCGTGAACTTGAGACGATAGAGCTGTATAGATTCTAAGGCTTGTATTCACAAACGCTCCTTCACTCAAGGGCTCCCCTCGACTTGACGAAGTCAAGGTGGAGCGTGCTCCTCCACTCAAGGGGCCGCTGCATTTCATGAACGCTCCTCCACACTTCCTTCGCCAAGGGAGGCCTTGGAAATGCTCCCTTCACTTGAGTGAACTGCATGCGCCGAGAAAAGCGCCTGATAACGAGAGTATTCGCAATTGTGGTTAAGAATTGCCTATATATGTACATTAAGAGAACGCCTTTTCTAGTTATTCTCTTGTCTAAATTGACATTACAGCAAAATACGTGCATTTAGAGTGGTAGTGTTGTTTCCCTAAGCCTTGTGCTGATAGAGTTAGCGAAACCCTCCTTCAAGTCTGGCAACAGTCGAACCCAGGCAGCTGAACGAACAGCTGATGGCATTTTGTCTGCTGCTGAACGTGTCTACCTTCTTAGTTTATTTTGTCTTGTATGCGTCTATTAATTGCAGTTTATATTTACGGTAGTGTTTGCGTGTGTGTCGTTTGAGAGCCTACTTTCGCCGGGGTGACTAACGAACTACGTGAGTGATGACAGGAAGCGCAATAGATGGTTTGTTGCTTTGTTTACTTTCGCTTTACTGAGAGCCTTCTGATCACTAATGTAGCCACCGAATGTATAACGCGGCGGAATGAGTATTTTTTACTATATATCACAGTATGTTGGCGTGCTCTTAGCATTCACCACCGCGTTATGTATAAGGATTACTCGTACGTAAATTCATTCTCGCTACGGGAGTACGTGCACAGTTCCTAATTTCAGGGGCCTGTGCAATGTTTATTTTTCTCATTTACTGCGAATTTCACCATGGCGCTTTCATAGTAGTTCTTCTGCGTATAATAGGAAATTTGAAAGACATTGCTCGCAACTGATATTAAAGGTTATACCAGGGTAGCGTTAAAAACTAGGCATGTTATATTCGTGGCTGAGCGTTCGAATTAGACTGCTACGCAAGTTAAGAAAAGCGATCGTGTGCCTTTCTTTCACTATTGGTGAAAAATACATTTTAAAGTTGTTTTCTTCATTTAGTAACATATATAGTCGGTTAACAGGGACTGGTGTGTGTGTGTGTGTGTGTGTCAACTTTAACTTTAAACTTCCAAGGAATAAGTTATTGTTTTTGCATTGTTTTTCTATTTGCCTTGCATTTGTGGATGCGTCTAATTTGACAGATTCGCATAGAAGTAACCTTTAAATTTGTGTAGCTTCCGTCTCCAAGTTCACACAGCGGCACCGTCTTAAATTTTTTTCCCATCTCCTTCATCTGCATGCTCAGAAGCACAATCGTTAGTGCATGAATGACCTTCGCACTAATGTTTTGGATTTTATTTGCAATATAACTACTGGAAATACCTGTTGAAAAGGGTCGTGGTGTCTGTGCTGCATTCCAAAACCCCGGCACAACAGAAATTATACGGGATGTTTTATTTTTTTGGAAATCATAAAATTGAAGCCACGTTTGACTTTTGGCGCTGTTCTGTTTTAAAAAACTATCCTGTGGGTTCTCTCAACCTTCGAGAAAGTGTCGTCAAGAGCAGCGTATACTATTCTGCTGATTTATTGAAGACCAGTGCAACAAAGCGGTGAAAAATGCTCAAGAGTATTGCAGTCATCGCGGATACATCTGGTCAGAACCCTGTAAATAAAATATCCGCTATCGCTGCATCATTAGCGAGTCTACCAGTTAGAACCACGCCATCTCAGTTCCGTGGAAGAGGAGAGGTGCTGCTTTATATAAAACAAGTTTAATTTTCCTAGAACTGCTTTCCTGTAGAATCGGAGAAGTGGTTTTTGCAGTCCTGTCTCATCATGAAAAGACAAACACGACGATATTTATGTATTAATAAATGAACAAAACAGAAGTTGTGAATGGCAAATGGACCTTTATTACATGTGGCTGATGAGGAGCAACGTGGCAAACATAAGAATGCAAATGAAAAGTGTTCATCAATCAAACATATGCAACCTCCACACTGTAAAGAAAAAGTACGAGCTCGGAGGACATCATAAATAAGATTAAGGAAGTAGACACCATAGCGCGCCTAATGCAGTGTAGCTGCACGCATTCATTGCTGTTTTTGTGCTTTTGTATACAGTCGTGCAAACTCTGCAATTCATTGATAATACGGCAGATTCTAGAAGGCCTTTTCTCTGTGTTCTTCTGTCGCAGCTGGTCCCCTGCACAAAAGAGGCAAGAAATAATACTAGAAAAACGTAATAGCTTGGATACAAAAGCCGCATTTTTCTTTAATTCTAGCTGTGCACACATTCATTAGTATGTCTCGCGTTCAAGAACAGACATGGTTGAAGTATTGAGCTTTGACTATTTTGACACATGTTTGGCTCAGGCACTTGGGCAGCTGACCAGGCATATGGGTATATAATTTCATTATCTAATTGCACGAATCAGTGCCATAGCCAGCAATTCTTCTTCGTGGGGTAGTAATGGGGTTAAATTAAAAAAAACAATCTCATTATGTATCTGCTGCATTTATATTTCATATGTTTGCGTTTTCATACGACACTCGACGCACCTTTGCGTACATGCAGGTTTCACAGAACATGATCATCTGCTTGATCCCCTAAATGTGTACTTGGTTGTTCATTGGTATTGTGAGCTGCATAGACACTGTATAAAGAAGCTATGTTTCACGCGTAGTAGCTACAGCAGCACACTCATTGCGCCCAATGTATTGTGTTGTGATTTTCTTAAACTGTCTTTAATAGTAATCTGACCGAAGCAGAAAAAAATTTAAAAAAATACAGGAGAACTTACCTTCTCATTGGTACAGATGGTCGTCTAACGGAGGTGTGCTTCGTCGTAAATTTCGGCTAGGGCAGCAAAGGTTCACCGGAGAAGAAGCCACTCTAAAGTACGGTGAACCCAGCGCATCAAAAGTTTGCTATGCCGCTTGCTTGTCAAGCTTTCGCACCACGCTTGAACTGATGTGGTGTGCGAGCTTCATCAAAACACTTCAAAGCACTGGAATCCGCAGTAAGTCATGGAGCACTCGCGCGAAGAGTATACGCACACCCGAAGGCAGGTAATCCACTGGCTCATGCACGGAACGCAACACATCACGGCACTGGTGAGTGCTCCTTTTGACACCACGCCCGCTTGTCCCGGCGCCACAGTAGCCGTTGCTGAACCGTTCGAAGACAGCTCCGCAGTAAACGCGCACCGTCATTGTCGAAAGAACGCGGCGGTGGTAGCCTACTTGATCGAGAAACGCCGTCAAAGTGAGACGGGCTCCGCCATGGACGCGATGCTGGCGCAAATATTTCACTCGAGGGACGATTCAAGGTAGCTCGATTGCTTCCTTGACAATTTCGAGGAAACGCTCAAGATTCTTTCAAGTGAAGGAAGCGTTTCAAGTGAAGGGCGGTTTGTGAATGGGAAAACGCCACTTAAGAAGCGTTTCGAGTGAAGGGTCGAGTGGAGGAGCGTTTGTGAATACGGGCCTCAGTGTGCTCGAGGTAGTTAATCGGCTTTTTCTACGTTTAGCGTTGAGGTGATAGCTGTCCTTCGGTTGTTAAATTGTGGTTACACGCATGCGTTTCCATGTATTGGAAACAAAACCTGGCCATCTTTTGTGAATGAACTTCAGTTTGAAGGAGAACGCTCGTTTGTGTCTTTTATATCATGTCCGTTTCGCTCTCTTCACTACCGATATAAATCAGTAGAAATTCGCCCAATTGCCTGTGCCTCTAAATGTTAGCTTATATCCGAGTTAATTCTGTGTACTCATCGGTGTGCTCAGGGTTCCCCTTCAGAGAACCCTGAGGAGATCAAGTCAAAAGTCCAATCCAGAGCCCTCTTTTCCTACTAATTCAATATAAACTGCTGGCAAGGGGGGGGGGGTCACTTTCACTTTCCCTCCTGTGTTCACGTCTATGTTTCGGATTGACGTTTATCTCCGACTTATCTCCGAAGTGGCACATCGTAGCGTCACACCAGCTTTGCGCTCCGATCCCTGAGTAGAACGAGTCAAGTGCAGGCATCCGAAAAATGATTATTCTCATGGAAGCAGGGGCTTTTAAGCGAGGATAGTAAAGGTGGGCAAGGGATTAGTGCACCACTTCGTGCGACTATTATAGCTGCGTCGTGAAATGATAAGAGGCGATGGCGGCCAGATACGTTCCAGTCCTATACAACGGAACCTTGTACGCCCACAAAGCCTGTATGTGATTTATGCAATTATTCATTAAGTGCATTCCCGTTAGTCACGTCACTTTTGTATACTTTTCTTACGCGATATAACGAGAGCCCGACACCTGCAACCGAATAAGAGAGGATGTGATCGCGCAGATGTTCAGCTTCTTCCGCGACCCGATGTTCGTGCCGCTGATGGCGACCGGTATGTTGTACGGCTACGTGTTCAGCACCTACACGATAACGATAGTGGACCACGCTGTTGGTGCGGCGCATGCCAGCAACGAGGACGGCGCCGTGCTGGTCTCGGCCATGGCCATTGGCGACTTCGTCAGCCGACTCGGCACGGGCTACCTCACGGACCGGCACTACATCACCCGCGAGTGGATGCTCATCATCAACTTCACCGTACAGGTATTTAATAGAAAGCTTAGCGAGAAAAACTCTTCTAGCAGAGGGCGTCCTGGTGGTCAAATAAGGGACTGACAAAATAGAAACAGCTAAGGTATCGTGAATGTTCAGATTTTTTGAGCGCGACGACACAAGACAGATACGAGACCTGAGGTAGCATCATGTTGCTCGTTGGCCCGAAAAAAAAAAAAACGTCTGCGCGGCACCGATTGCTGCCTCCGGTCTTGTATCGCTATGCACCTAGCAGCCGTTTTTTCGTCGAATTGTCTTCTTTTCTTTCATACTCCTTCACCCCTTTTCTTTATTTTTGTACTGGTACCGTACAGCCATCGCTCAGTGTCCCTCGTAGTCGCCGATAGCCTGTTCAAGCAACCTTCGTGCGTGAGAAGCCTTCGCTAATTCATTCAACCTACATTTGAGGCCAGTAAAAGTGCAGCGCGTTAGGCGGATATCACGTGGTAGTTTTTTTAATATATTTCGCACTCTTTAAACCAATCCTAGAAAAAATAAGCCTTGTTATGTTGCCGTAACTTGAAAATTTTGTCATTTCTGGATAAGAGCTACTAGTCTTGTACTAATTTTGTTGCTAGAGTCGGTATTTAAAAAGTTTATTAAGCATTTTGTGTTAATTACTGTGCTTGGCGGGTCAAAAAAAATATTCTGCCGTGCTGCATACAGCTAAAAACAATACTGGACTAGCTGGGGACGCGAGGCACTCATTTTTAATTTTTTTATTGCTTGGTGCTTTTTAGCTGAAACACCCTGTATACACGACCGCAAGTTAAGGGCAACAAATAAACTACCCAATGCCCTGCTCCTCACCTCCGCTCTTTACCTATAGATAGCGCTGTCCTCAGGGTGACTGAATACAGTAACTCTATAGGTGGCCGCATGTGGGCAGCGAACCCTTCGGCAATGGAGGAGGCATATAACGATGGGGAACGGATGTGCAGCTGTAGATAACAAAAGAGGTCATTTGAAAGTAATAACAAAATTGTACTGGCATGTTCACTTGATCGTTTAACCTGAGTGATATATCAAATATAGATATGCTAGATCCCACCTATATGAGTCACACAGAAACTATAGCTTCCTCAACGTACCATTGATTTTGTGGCCGCTCTGTCAGGTTAAGCTCCCTGATCTGGCGACGAGACCCAAGCTGACTGTTAACAGTAAAGCTCTTTAGGAATAACTATCATCATTATCAAAGAGTACGGACAACACAAACAGAGACTGGTCACTCCAGGTTCACTAGAAATGAAGACAGTGTAAGGGCGTTTGACATCTACGATCAACGACAATGGACAGTGGTGACAGTCAAGGCACATTACAGACTCTCAGCTCTAGCTAGCAGCGCTCTGTCATAAAGGAGCTGAAGAGGACGACGCTCTATAAGGTGCTTGGAAAGGTGACCCATCAGATAGCCTTAAGGTTTCTCGATAAAGGCGATTGCAGTTGGCCCAACAAACGGTGCTGAAGCAACAAAGGCAAGCCGAAAACTCGGAGTTTGCACAAGAATGCTAGGTAGAGGGAAAGGAAATGGTGGCTGCGAAAAGGCCTCGAAGCGATGGAAGGCTTACGCCGCCGCCGACGTGTCCGTATAGGTTTCTGAGAGGCGCGCACGTTTTGTTTCAGCGTTGAGGTTCCGTCTCCAGAGTTTGTGGCTCTAACCTCCCTGCGTATATTCAGCGTAAAAACAACCTGCGTCATCACCTCTAGAGCATAGCAGCGACCTAAAAGCAACCTCTAACCCACGTCACGTAGAGAAATAACGTAGACGAAACCATAGCCCTCAAGACTGCTTCGTTGTTTCAGGCCTCTCGCGGCTCAGGTCTCGCTTTGCCAGTTGTCAGTTTTATTTTGAAATCATGACTTGAATTTCTAAATACTAAAATCAAACCTACATTTCTTTCAAAAAAGTGGCTGCTGATCGGTGCTGAGACAAGTGGGATACGACCTACGCACTACATCGCTGACGGGATCAAGACCAAGGACTAACTGCGGCTCTAAAACTTTAGATTATCAGATAATGTTGTTGTGTAATGTATACCCATTTTGAACCACACTGGCCGATGAAAGCACTTGTACTTCTACTTCTCATGTCTCCTTCAAGCATATAACTTTCCAATAATGTATCACAAAATAATGATGTTTACCTTTTGCTTTATATTGTACGTGCTTTATATGCTAAGTCGCACTTCCACTGCTTTATATGAGTACGTGCTTTATATGAGTCGCACTTCCACTGTTACAGTTTGTATAAACTTTTTTCCTTATATTAATGTCAAAGAGTTTTCTTTTTATTTTCATTCTCATTTGCATATAGGGTAATGAACAGTGTATTTTTTTCTATAATTGACACGTTCTCGGCGATTTTGTTCATACTATCGGACATGTAAGTCCGGGGAGAAGGCCTCGTCAGGAGACATGTGAGCCTTCTTATGCCTCACATCATGGACATATTTCACACAGCGAACTAATCGAAATTGACATTTGTCCCACATCGTGAATATTTCGGCTTTACGTCCCTGTAACTGTATACGTTTTGCCCTCAAAACTGTTGCATTGCAGGGCGTGTGCTACGTGCTGTTAGCTAACCTGACCACCGTGGCTTACATGGCGGTGGTGGGATTGGTGTTCGGCCTGAACAACGGCCCAACAATAGCGTCGATGCCCGTGCTAATAGCCGACCACCTGGGCGACGAACACCTGCCGCTCGCGTTCGGTCTGCACCGGCTCACCATGGGAATGGCGACGCTCTTCAGGCCTGTGCTCATCGGTGAGAGCATAAAGGCCTGACCCCACGTACCCGTTGCAGCGCGTCGACGTCTGACACTACGCGGCGCCCTTTCTATATAGAGAGAGTGGGTGCGTGGCAACGCGAAGCCGCCGCACTCTCTCTCTCTCTCTGTGTGTGGGAAGGGGCTTGACGCCGCGTCAAAAAGACACGCGTCGACGCGCTGCGACGGATACGAGGGTGCAGGCCTTAAGTGCGTTTGCCCTGGGCAACACGCGCAGTGAACCGAATTGAGTGTTCCGACAATTACTGCCATAGGAGTAAGTAGACAATTATTGCCATGAGAGTAAGCAAGGGAGGGGGGGGGGAGAGAATGTGTGCCCCAAATCATCTTGGGGCACAAGAGTGGGGCGCCTTGTCTGTCGCACACCTTCACTCAGTCGGGCCTTTCATGTAATTTTACTCAAGTAATTACCGCAATTTCACGTTATTACGTTTTACAGCATTTTTAATGCACGGGGTTGTGGTTGCGCAAGTTTCAGGGGCATATGTCGTTGAAGAGCTTGTTTCGCTGAAGTTCCGATGTCCGCGGTTGTATCGCTGGTTATGAGCGAGAAATGCAGCGTTGTGCGTTAGCGAAAGTTCGAGATGGACGCAGGGAAATAAATGAGCAATATTCCTTCCTGGTGAAAATCCAACCTAGGCCTTCTGCGTGGCAAGCAGGTGTCTGTGTGATAACACAGACACTTCAGTGCTTAAAACAGCTTCTGCGAAAATAAAAACTATATGAATTTTCTGTGCTGGGCGAAGTTTTCTTAACGCACGCAATATTGCGTTGTGGTCGCAACGGGAACCAAAAGGTGTGAATTGCGCAACGAGTGGGTCTCTACTGCCCACTCATCACAAAGAGCATAGCTACGTAGGTGCGCATGGCACTTTACGGACGCGTAGTAGATACTTCAGCTATTTGCAAGAGGAATAATGGCGATGCATTAGCACTTGCATCTGCAGCAGTGGTAGCTTAAATGGCCAATTGTTACACGCTCAAATGTTGCGTAACGATTAAAGACGGTGCGCACTGGAGGCGATTACACTGTCACGTTCTACTCTTGAAAGCTAAGCTGAAGCCTTCTCCGAATTTTTCATTATATTTAGTTTTTGTAGCGTGAGCTACACTTGCTGAGGTTGAGCAGTTTCGCGTGGCTTACGGTGAGCAGTTCTGCGCAAGCGTGGGGAGCGGTGACGTCACACGGTGCGCTGCTGGCACTTGACTCGCGTGAGATGGCTCGAACGCTAGTCCGCCTGTCAGTCCGTCCGTCTGTTCGTTCATGGTTTGTGCGTCCATCCGTAGCTCACGCTACGCATATCTTGGTACAGCCGAGCTAAGCCATTGCTATATTTGTCTTTTTTTGATGTTAACGATGAACAATAATCCCTGATGTTGCATTGAAAGAACTATTTCTCACCTTGACTTCAAAAAGACGGGAATCAATATTGCAGCCCTTCGTGAGACGCGCTTACCCGCTTCGTTTTGAAGCCGTTTCGGAATTCGTTTTTGTCGAGACTCGACCAATGGAGGGCAAGAGGAGAGGAGGTCGGACGCTGCGCACGCCTGTGCTGGGAAGGTTCAAAACCCCCACGAATTGTTCCAATTTCGCATCTTTGTGTCGGCACAAAACGTAACGTACGCAAGACACGCGCACGAACGTACACCCGGGAATCGACGGCACTTTCGTAGCCCTGAAATAATGTTGCCACACGCTCAAAGAGCTTCCCAAGTCACGTCGCCGGGCTAGTTCGTTAAGTTTCATCATTCATATGGCATATCGCACCACGACAGCGACGCAAAAGGGAGACCCACCTAGTGATCTGTGTGTGCGGGTCTTTGTTGTGTTCTTGTTGTGTGCTTTAGGCACATGAATGCCCAAAGAGTAATTTCGACTGTGAGCGTGAGTGCTGCCAAGAAAGCCCAGTGAGGTTCAGAGGAGCAGTTGCGATATCAATTCGATGCTTCGCAGGCTACTTCAAAGACAAGCAAGGCTCGTACAACGGCCTCTACTACCTGGTGGCCGGCGCTTGCGCTGCCGTGGTGGTCCTGTGGTGCATCATCGTGACCGCCAGCTCCATCAAGTCACTTTTCCTGAAAAGGCCCGCCCACGAAAACGATCTTCCTATGCCTGCCTGAGCGTCGCATTAATTGTATTTTCGCGTTTTCTTTTCTTTGATCAATTTGCGTGATCGTTTTTTGTGCTCTTTCTTTTTAACTTTTGTATTCTTACGAGAATATTGATAATTTTATACCACTGCATACAATTTTACAATCATACACGCCTCGGATATTCATTTTTTTAGAAGCGAAGTTTCTTAGCCCCGTACTCCGACGTCGTAGTTCTCTGCGCTGGGCAAGCGCACCAAGCAGAATGCGTGCCACTGGCGCAGCGGGGGCGCTGCGCACTCACTCGCTCAGTCCATGGCCTCCGAGATGGAAGCACTCGGTGGGAAACCAACCGCGCGTCTCCCATCTCAGAGATCATGCTCGGTCGTTCCCGCCACCAAGCGCAGCAGACACTTTTCCCAACCTACAGCCTTCATGAAAACCAGCAGCTAGATCAGGTGCGTAGCCTACTGCGCCTTTTTAAGGTCTACGCCAAAAGAGACCGTTGCGTAGGCGTAGAGTACTGGAGGGCTGCGGTGCTCGGGCCACCTCCTGGCTGCTTGATGGCGGACACAGCACCCCCCCCCCCCCGGCGCTGGCCCGTGATAATGACTAAGAGCTTGACATAGGCCCTAATCACATTGCCACAGAACTGTTGGTCACCCTTGTTCTTGCAGCTATTTTACAGGAAACGTTTATGCCCGCTCCTTTTCCTTTGAACATATTAAAATTTGGATCATGGGACAAGCAGTAGGGACTTCGGCGCGCTATATAATGTGGGGATCTGGTGGTAGTGGTTAGAAGAAAGAGGAAAAAGGCACCTAATTTTTGTCTGCCTTCAGGCGACACGGCGCAGTGCCTTATAGGGGTGGGGGGAAGGAGGGATAAAAAGAATAGAAGGAAAATAGACGGAGAAGTAGACAGGCAAGCGACGGAAAAAAGAAGGAGATGGGAAAGTGGGGATCCGGTCGAAGCAGTCCAAGGGCGGGGCGCCACAATGCGAGAGCTGCACGGCGTCAGGAGACCGCGGAGGGCGAACCAGTCGGCGGGAGCTACGCTGGCGTCGGAAATCGCGAGGGCACAACCGTCCAGCTTGAAATTCTGTGAGCGAATCAATGTGGGGATCTGAGGCGCGCCCGCGAGCATTTCGCAGGCATTCCACCGTACGGCCACTTCTTTCCCTTTCCCGTGCACTGGTAACGGCGCGTGGCGATAGATGGCGCCACGCGCGAACGCGCAACGTGTTCTCGGAAGCTGCGAGAATCGGGAGGCCGAGTCAAATGCGCGCCGGAAAGGTCTCTTCTCCGTTGGTCGGCGCCGTGTAAGCACGAGTTTCCTTCGTCCACTTCTCCTTTAGGAATCGCCTGGCTGTAGCCTGCATGGGGGCCTTGGCATCCCGGCAGGCGTGTTTACTTAGGTGGTAGCTTCGGTACCGTACGCTAAGTCAACAGCGGTGCCTAGTGCTTGAAGCGGTCGCACCACACCAAGCCGCACTTGCCGATGGCCACGCGTACGAGGTTTGCCTGGTGCGACTGTTCTCACAACAAATCCGTGCAGGGCGGGTCTCGCCGTGATGACGTAGCCACCATTTTCTTTTTTTCTCTCTCTCTCCCTTCCTCTCTGTTTGGCAGCGCGTTCGCTCAACACCACTTAGACTTGGTTCGCTGTGTGCTGTTCTGTGGCTGTATGCTGTGCGCGGCGTCTCCCTGTTCTGTGGCGGCGTGCGCTGCCTTGTCATATTGAGCTGTTGAATATTAAGCTGTTGAGAGGTCCTTGGCTGTTGTCAACGGGAGGTATGCTGTGCGGACATCAAGAGACCTAAATGTAAGAATGTCTCGATTGCTTCTTAATGTTTTTCTCTGCGCGTAAATTTAGCATTGAAACACGTAGATGAAGGGACTCAACACGGCAGGACAGGCTTGTTTGCAGTTGCGGTTAGTGCAAAACTAGACAATTGATTGGTTTTCGCCTTTTTGAAGGTCGGGTTATCATTGTTCTGGTTGCCGGTTCAGTTTCCCTGGCACCGATTCATTTCGGTTGGAGTGGAGTACCGGGTCCGGGACATGACCCGATCTTCAGAAATTTTAAGAAACGTAATTGGAAGGGAACTGTTTTAGTTTCGGGCTCCAGTCATGATTAGAACAGCGCATGCAAGCTAATCATGACTTAAAAAAATTGAAGGTCTGCCATAAGGTCACATACCTTATCTATTCTGCTCCTGTGTTCTTTAGATAATTGCCTTGAATTCAAGGCAAAGCTGCGCTTGGGCGTTTGTTTCTATTTGTGCGTTTCAGAATTAACATTTATGTTTTTTTTTCAACACCGAAAAAGCAATCGTGCGCAACACGAGACACGAATTGTGGTTGGGTTATTCGTGACACATCCGTACGTGCCATCCCTGGTCCTGCTAAATGTGTGAACTACACGTTAGAGCGAGGCAGGCCCGATGTTGAACTCATATGAGAAGCTGAAGCGTCAGCGTCGAGCTTTTTTGTAGTGTTGTATTAAAAACCCAAGGCGCAACCAAACTGTAACGTGTTGGTGCTGCTTCTAAGCTGTAACTTAAACGCCATACGAAAAAAGTCTGGGTAATTATTATTAATAATGATAATTATATTTATTATTCTGGTTGACGAAAGCCAGCCAGAATTTCTTGCCAGAGGCAGCGCATCTTAAAGTTTTTTTGCTGCCATTACACGAAAACTAAAACGAGATTTGATATTGCCCTCTCCCATACAAAAAACTAGGTGCCTTCATTAAATCCTCTTTATTGTTTATTTTCAGCCAACGTCGTCTTCTCCGTGATCCACTGCGGATCTCGAATCTTTCTGGACAATGTGCCGTTTAATGTTTTCAAGGGAACCGCCAAAGTATGCATATCTGGAATGGAATACTAGCAGAAGACACAGGAGAAAAAGAAGACCACATATGTTACATCGTGATGTACTTGCAAACGTTTCAATCTCATTCAGATATGCAGTATCCTTCCAGTTCAAAGATTGTGTGCAGGCAGTGTAAGGTGCATACTTTGCGGCAGATGTATTTAACGTATTTTCCCTTATACATAGTCGCACCCAGGTTTGCCCTAACACTCGTGACCAGGCCCAGTGGCAATCGTGAGAGTGCACAGCATAGCCGCGAGGGACCTTTTCCCGACCGGCGTGTCAAAGCTCGTCATTGCCAGCTACGACGGCCTCGCGGTTTGCCCCTATTGTGAACGTCCGCGAGCGGGGGCCTTTGCTCTCCGCGTCCCGGCAGCGGACGTTGTACTGTTGTTCGGGGTGCCGCCAAAGGCAATATAGTGTTTGTGTATTTCTGTTATTCGAACACTGTCTGTTTTGCTGCGCCGCGCTAAACGCCTTCTTGAGCGCGCACGGAGTGGTGCGCTACACGCGAGTAGGTGACGGAGTCGCGGCCCTGTGGCTCGTTAAGCGTGGACTCACGGTGATCATCCGCTACGGTGAATAGCGAGGTCACCACAATATATATAACGAGAGAGAGAGAAAGAAAAGTAAAAGAGTGAGTCGAACGCCCCGCCCACTCCGGGACAATGAAAACTCTCCGAATATGGGACAATGTATGTAGCGTCGCTGAGTTTGTCTATGGCACGACACCCAGGCATAGATGCAGTACATTCTCCACCAGGGAACTTTTCGCCAGAACCACCAGTGTCAACATCAGATTGTTATCGTGATAATTATTGAAAATAAATATGTAATCTTATTTTCGTTCACCCATAATAATTCACGTATAAGAGAGGGAAGAGGTTCATTGCCAACAGAAGTCCTGTGTGGCTGGGCCACCAATAATTGCCAGTCATGCTAACTGAACCCCATTCTGTAGCACACATATATTTGCAGCATGCAGGCACTTATTGGATTCGAAGCAGCTGTTTGACTCACGCGTGTAACGCCATATGCGCCGCAACACGTTCTCCTCGCCACAGGTGTTGGAGCGGTGCCAGGTAGGCCACACCCCCAACTGAGCGTTGACGTCACGCTTCTGTAGCGGGTGCGCGCTCACGTCTCCGTCCCTCGCCGGCAGCATGCTCGCCGCAGCACCTGCAGCTGCCGGCTCCTACGCCTCCCAACTAACTTCTCACTCGCTCCACCTTTTCCACCGCCCGCCACATTCGACCACACGTCGAGTGGAAGCACTCTTTCGGCTCGTTTATCTGCGATGAAAGTTACACGGAACTCAACCCGCCTCCCGTGTCTTTTCGTTTCAAACAAACACTCGAGTAAAGTCTACACTAAGTAGCATCCGCGTCGACGCTCGTTTCAACCGGGTCAACGCCGTGCGCACCGCTACTGCTTCGCATCCAATCAGGATTCCCTTCAGGGAAATGGGCCATCATTTTTTTTTTTTGATGCGGAGCATTTCTCAGTCACACGATGTCGCGCTTCATGCGTCGGTGTTGTCCACACCCCTACTGCGCATGTTCCGTTCACCCCTCGTGTATCGTGCCGCATGATTGCGTCTAGTTCCAACTGTTTGCTCCCTTCTCTCTCTGGCTTCGCAGGGCCGACGCAGGCAGCGTCTGCTAGTGCACAACCGTTCATTACGTTGAAGGCAACGCTTCTCCGTCATTCAATAAATAATATATTATAAGAAAGACGAAATAAGAATTAAGCATTTCCAAACCATACATAATTGAAACTCATGCGATACCCCGACTCCTCTGCTATGCAATTACTTGAGTTGCCCTAAAGGAAGATGCGGGAGGCATTTCTTTAGTGAAGCTTTTTGTGCGACTACCAAAACTCAAACGTTGGGAGGATCGGTTTGGTGCTAGTGCCGTTTTGCCTTTCGCACAGGTATTCAAAGTCCACGCAAGTGACATTGGCAAGTTTTTCCGGCGCACGAACATAGGAAAAAAAAAAGCTGCCCGCATCTTACCTCACCCCTATATCCAACCCTTCCCGGGAGGATTGGCAGGCAGCCCTGCTCAGCTGCTCTAATCTGACGGCCCCCCGGTCTTGGTTGAGCGAGCCAGGGCCACGGATGACGCCAATGGGATCCCATAAGGGGGATCCTACCTAGTTTTTGTACGGGGCTTCTTCTCTTGGGTGCCTTCTGAACTTCGAATAATGTCCTCTGGGTGTTGTTCATGAAAAAAAATGTTTTGTAGGTGTCGTAATTTCTTTCTACGCCAAACTTGGTCGTGGTAGGGGTCGGCCTCTTAAGGACCGTTGCCCACCCTCCCTGTACATAAATTTCATGAACAAATGTTTTTCATCATCATCATCCTCTTCTTCTTCCGGTGGGGGGGGGGGGTGACTCGAATAAATGCGTCGCAAAATGGTGGCGGTATGGCGTGAATGTTGCGTAATTGTGTGTGGTTTGGGAATGTTTGATTCCTATTTCATGTTTATTAATTTATTGAATGAAAGAATGGCGTTGCATTCAAGGGGTAGTGGGACGCTGATGTTGGGTTCTGCTTGACTACTAGTTGAAGGTACTGTTGCTTCCATCTCATCTACTCGAGTAAAACAAGGCGTCAAGTCTAGCGGAAGCCAAGTAAGGACGCTTTTGACTGAATAACAAATGCGCCATCCAGTGCCTACTTATACGGGGTGGCTAGTGAACGGTTGTGAAGTGCGTACAGTCTGTTTTAGTACCAGACGCTGCCTGCGGCGGCCTTGCGCGGCGAGAGAGTAAAAGGGGGGGGGGGGGGGGCGTAGCGCCAGTTCGCATGAGACGCGATCATATGCAGTGGAGCTGTAGACAACATCGCCGATGCCAGATTTGCGAGTAGGTGCGACTATAAAATGGTCCATACCTAAAAGACAGGGTGGATAGAAATAGTGCTGTTTCTGTTACAACGCTCTTTCTGTTATGTTCTTACACTGACTAACCTTGCCAATATGACTACATACTGTTATGCCTGCGAGTCCACAGCGAACGTCCGTGCCTCTGAAAAAGGCAATCTGTGTCAAGGCCAGCCCACCTGACGCGAACAACTCAACGGCGTAAACACGCGCGGCGCCTTTCTGGCGCGCACGTGCAGTGAGTCAGCGCAGCCGCGAGCCCGTCGAGTAAACAACCGGCGTCTTCCTGTCTGGTGGCTGACGCAATGCGCGGCGACGTCACTCGTCCTTGGGTGCAGCCACCTGCAGCGCAGCCTCTCCAGATTCGATGAGAAAGAAGGACGCGGCCCAGCGGCGACCTCATTGGAGGATTCTGACCTCGCGACCAGCGGCACTTCGGGTTGGACATTTGGGTTGGACCCGGGGCATATAAAAGAAGCCCTGCGGCGCGTCGAGAGAGACCCCTTTGCCAGGAGACCTGTTGGAGAGCCGACATGTGTGTCGCAGCAGACCCATTTGAGAGCATACCTATGTGTTAGAGAGGAGAGCTCGGCTCTTCGAGTCTCTGTCGGCCCCAGTGCCGAATTTGTAACGCCTCTGTA
The DNA here is from genome assembly GCF_043290135.1 of Rhipicephalus microplus. Lineage (NCBI taxonomy): Eukaryota > Metazoa > Arthropoda > Arachnida > Ixodida > Ixodidae > Rhipicephalus > Rhipicephalus microplus. The sequence goes on along the minus strand of NC_134706.1, from coordinate 66,709,215 downwards.
TATATGCTGTACATAAACCTTGTTTAACTCACCGTCGTCTCGTCCGCTCGTCTATCAGCTCTGCGCAGAAGCAGTCGCGAGCTGAGAAACCTACGCTACCAAACGGCTGGTGACCTTCCCGGTGGAATTCGAAGCAGTGGCGCCTTCAGGACCGTGTTGGCGTCGCCGTCTTTCGAAACAGTGGTTTCAGCGGTGAGATTCGGGGCGCCCTTCGTAACGTCGTCGGAGGTTCGCTTCGCAACAACACCAACTAGCCCAAGCTTCCACTCTTGCAAATAATTGAGGTTTTGTTTCTCGTACACCAGAAGAATCGAATATGCTGCACAGATGGGACGAAATGTTTGTCCTTATTGAATGTTACCAGCATGGCGGAATGTATCTTATGCTGATTTTATAGTATGATCGTTTTGCACTTTTAAGAGTGACGCTCCTAAAGCCATGGGCCTATTCATGCAGGTCGTTTTGAGACCGGTTCGTAACCACCTAGTTGTATGACTCACTCAGCAGGTGGTGCTAGTGTGACAGACAGACAGACAGACAGACAGACAGACAGACAGACAGACAGACAGACAGACGGACGGACGAACGGGCGGACGGACGGACAAGCGGGCGGGTGGGTGGGCGGGTGATTTCATTGCAAATGACTGCATCGTGCAACACATGCTTTCCAAATGCGAGCTCAGATGTATCCATATGCAACCTACCAAGATCCGAGGGACGTGCATAGACTGTTTGCAAACTTCCAATTGCAGCGGGTACAAGAACTTCTCTCACTTCATTTCATGGATCATAAAGCCGTAATATTGAAGGGCCCTCGCAATCCAGCCGCCATGACAACGAAGAAATGAAAAGAATAAACGAGGAAACGAAACAACAAACAAACAAGAACCGAATAAAAGTTGATCTGCATAATATACGCACAGTATCACGTCCTTCTAATGATGTAATGGGTTAAATTCCCGCAGGAGAGTTGCGGTTTACCGATGATCTCCCCCTCTCGAGCTTCGCCCAGTTGTCATCATTCATTCTGTGACTATGGCGTGATTTTTTTATTCTAATGCTTCATTTTTTTGCATTAGTACTTTCAAAAATTGTTCTTCCTACTTATTGGTATTTTATATTTGTTTTTCTTTTCAGGCACTTGGTTCACGTTACAAGTGCCTGAACAAAGTACGACTATATACCTAATGAAAACTTGGGAGGCCAAGCTCGTCTTCGAGTACATGGAAGACCAGCAGCCCCGCCGCGGTGGTCTAGTGGCTAAGGTACTCGGCTGCTGACCCGCAGGTCGCGGGTTTGAATCTCGGCTGCGGCGGCTGCATTTCCGATGAATGCGGAAATGTCGTATGCCCGTGTGCCCAGATTCGGGTGCACGTTAAAGAACCCCAGGTTGTCGAAATTTCCGGAGCCCTCCACTACGGCGTCTCTCATAATCATATAGTGGTTTTGGGACGTGAAACCCCATAAATCAATCAAATCAAATCAACAATACTTTAGACTCCACTCGCTCGCCTCACAGGTTCGCTGCATGATAGCGACCGCACGCCGTAAGCAGACGACCGAGAAGGCGACGCGCAGCTAGGCAGACGTTTGTTTTCTATTTTTTTTGTGCCTTATGTCATCTCAACTTGCCAGACTGCTGCGTAAGGTCACCAAAATTAGTACTGTAGCCTGATGTCGAGCTAGTGTTGATGTCAATAGGATCGCCAAGAAAAATTTCACTTTAACATTAAAATAAAATATCCGCATTTGTTGAGCTTCACACTTCCTCAGAGCAATCTCTGTGTACAGGAGATTTTTATGGCAGAACAAACTCGCTTTCGTGAAAAGGTGTCAGTACTCCTTTGAAGTATAAACAAGAAAACATTATTTCCTGAAATTTTGTCACAATCCACCTTGTGGCAACATGGCTGCATGGGAAAGTGAAGCCTGGGGTTCCTATACGTCCACGTTCGCTCAAAGGGGATGGTGACAAAACTTCACAAAGTAAAGCTCCGAATTAAGGCTCTAACTGATTCTAGTTTGAAATTAGGCCGACAGCGGGATTTGAACCATTGACCTTCCAGTTAGGGAAGGAACACTTAACCTTTCAGCCAAAGTCACGTGATTTCTATCTGCAATGTTAGCCTCAGTATCTTCGTCTATTAGACCTTTCGAAACTGATAACCACATGTGGCCTTCAAAAAAACTCGAAAAATTTTTCCTGAATCGGCAAATAGATGCAACTGTTATGTGACGCAGTGCAAAACCATGCACACGCGAGCCGCCCTCTTTCTACTATGTGTATAACGACCGCCTTCCTGAATAAACGTCATTCTTTGATGCGCCATGCTCAGGCGCATCCACATAGTGTCAGGAGTGGGCGGTTATCAATCAACAACGCTAACGACGAGAGGGTGAAGAGCTATCGCACAGCCAGGCTAGTAGACAGGTTACGAATCCCAGCGGATCAGCACCTTAACGAACAACGAGCAAGCAGTTCGCCCGCCTGCAGCCGGCCACCCCCGCCACCACGCTGCTACCCATTCGCAAGAGCCCTGGACACAACGAGAGACGTTTGGCAGAACGTCTCCCGTTCAGAGGACTTTTGGCTAGAAGCATTGTCACATGGCAGCCAAAGATGATCGCTGGACTGCAATAGTAAAAATAGAAAAAATGCCCATCGTCTGCTGGCTTGACACAGGCGCGAACTGCTCATTCATATCGCGCAGCCAACTGGGAAAGATAACAAAAGAAACGAATTCTGCTAGGTGACGTAGGGTGGTGAGGACGTGTTCAAATCACGCTCCCCTTTCTCAAACGCTTTCAAGCGAAAATTTCATTTAAGCCTATTTAAAGAGTGCGTCATCTTTTCCGTTAAGTTGATATGATTGATACATGGAGTTCAACGTCTCAAAACCACCATATGATTATGAGAGACGCCGTAGTGGAGGGCTCCTGAAATTTCGACCACCTGGGTTTCTTTCACGTGCGCCCAAATCTGAGCACACAGGCCCACAATTTTCGTGAAGTGGCGAGGATTCGAAAGATATCAGAATCTGGGACCTGGACCTGCTTCACGAGAAAGTGTCAACATTGGAAGAGACGACGTGCATGAACGCAGCGCACCGTAACACCGGCTTCCAAAGAGTTTCATAAACTCCATGTCGGCTTCAGTCGGTGGCACCGAGACGCTAAAACCTGAGGTGTGCGGCGACGGGTGTGTGTGCGTCGACTAGCTCCCAAACATACGACTGACTGTCTTCAACATTTTCGACAAGTCAGAAGCCAATAGTGAGAGCCATTTTAGCTCCCTTTCGGTCTTGCACAGAGGAAAACGGAGGTCGGCCCATTCCCCTGTCTCCACTGATCATGCATGCATAAGGACGCCTATAGCAATTTTTCGTCTATATGGACGTCGACGACCTTCCCGGCGCATCTCGCGTGTCAGAGAATCAACCGAACGACGCGAGTAGCGTCTCATCAAATGTGGAACCAAGTAACGACGCGCGAGCTTCCAGCGGCGAATCTCTCGATAACAAGAACGACGACGACCTGGGTCTGGTCCTTACTTGGACGGGGGACGGCCGACATACCGTCCTTGCACGCCGAAAAAAAAGGACCGTAAAAAAGCCAGAAAGAGACCGAGAAAGGACTGGAGAAGAAAAAAATAAAAAGTCACCGGGCGACCCTACCGTCGACGCAGCAGGGGACAGGCAAGACAAGCGAGATTTCTAGCGCAGAAAAAGCCAAAGCCCGACTCCCCTCCCAAAGGAAGATATAAAGGTTATCCTAAGACCACACAAGGGCCTGACAGTGGAAAATCTATTTGTATCGGAGCTCTCTATGGCAATAATAGATGCCTACCGAAACACCTTCGGGGAAGAAAGATTTTTGCTGCGGGTTCACCCCTAATCGAACATCATAATATTGTTCACGCCACACGAAAAGGTTTCGGGCCGGCTGAGAAATATCAGCCAGTTTGAAATCAGAGGACAGATTCACCCCTTCAATGCGCACGTGGCCGACCCATGAGGACGTCCTGCGAGGCGTCGTTGACGGACTACCACCCGGAACCACTCAGGCCGACCTGATGGCAAACCTACGAACACAGACACAAGGGATGAAGATAGAGAGAGCCAAGATGCTAGGCTCCTCGAAGTCAGTAATTAATAACTTTTACGGGTAAAGTGTTCCCCAGGTGCGTCCATTTCATCGGGGCGGAGGCGATCTGTTACCCATACAAGCCTATTGCAATACTTGTCGGTCAACCGGACACCGAACCGATGTGTGCCCGACCCCGAACGCCAACGCATGCTCCAAGTGCGGGACATCTGATCCTACTCAAGAACACGATATGTGCCCTGAACTGCGCCGTAAGACATCAGGCGGAAACAACGAAAGTTCTACAACAGAGGCACGCGTCCCGTTCCAGAGCTGTGCACTGGCTCGACCGCAGCAATGTACAACACGCAGTCGGGGACGCGGTCCCCGGTCACGGTCATACAATCTGTTGAGACCCCTCGAGCGTACATGGTTGCAACCGAGGACGTGCGACAGCTTCAGTATACACGAGAACACATCAGGCTGACTCCTGTTCTGCCTGAAAACCACGTGACACCACTGTCGTCGATTTCACACAAGGGTACCTCTGTCCCATCCGATTCTACAGAACCCCTCCGGAGCCAATGAAAACGTCAATCACCACAAAGATACCCAGAACCATAGTTCTAACACTTCTCTTCTATAAAAGAAGGAGAAAATGGGAGATGTTATGTGACGTAGTGCACAATCGTGCACACGCACTTAGCCGGCCAGGAACTGCCCTCATTATACCATGTATTTAACGAGCGCTTTCCTGATTAAACGTCATCCTTTGATGCACCTTGCTCAGGCGCATCCACAACCGCTATAGTGGCTGTTACGTGGAAACGAGCTGTTTAATTTCAACTATGGGCTAAAATAACGCACAGCCCTAGTCGGTGTTCGAATCCCGCCGTTGTTTTCAACAGTGGGATTCGAACTACTGACCTTTCGTTTATGAGGCAAAGACACAGTTAGTGCTGTGCGTAATTTTAGCCCATAGTTGAAATTACATGGCTCGCTTCTATATCGGTGTTACTATAGTTGCATCGATTTGCCGATTCAAGAAAACTTTTTCGAGTTTATTTTGAAGGTCGTATGCCATGAACAGTTTCGAAAGATCTAAAAGAAGAAGATCCTGAGCCTAATTTTGTAGACAGGAAGTTGTGGCATGACATTTGCTGAGAGGTTAAGTCTTCATTTCATAACCAGGAACGTCAGTAGTTCAATTCCCACTTGAAGATCATTTCCAACAAAATATTTTTTTTCTTCACAAATTTTGACACACTCCGCCAAGCGGGCATTGGCGGCGTGGGACCATGAAGCCCGAGGTTTTCATACCGCCAAGTGGCCACAGAGTGGAACGTCACAAAAAAATAGAGAACAAAAAAATCTAGTTCGAAAAAAAGCCAACTGTGGGATTCGAACCAGCGACATCGCAATTAAGAAATCAACCCGTTACCTCTCAGCCAAGGTCGCACCCTGAGTCCCACCCTGCAATGTTAGGCCCAGGATCTTCGTCCTTTAAATCGTTTGATACTGGTAACGGCATATGACCTTCGAAAAACTCAAAAAAGTTCACCTGAATCGGCAAATCGATGCAATTATAGTGGCTCCCATGAAAACACGCTGTGTAATTTACACTATGGGCTAAAAAAACGCACAGCACTAGTCACATGTACGTTAGCTTCACCACACGAATGGCCAAAAACAGTCAAAAAAGTTGAGGCTCTTATCACCCCGATAAGGTTCTACTTTTGTCTGACGTCACACCTTGCAGCGATGCACCATCTGTGCGCACTTTCCGAGTTAAATGTTCCCCTGGTACATTGGTCTCACCGCACAAACGGTCGAAAAATTTTAGCCCCTTATCACCCCCGATAAGGCTCAACTTTTGTCTGATGTCACACCTTGCAGTGATGCGCCATTTGTGCACACTTTCCCAGTTAAAAGTTCTCCTGGTAAGTTGGCTTCACTGCACGATTGGCCAAATACAGTTGAAAAACACAGACAAGAGTTAGGCCTTATCGGAAGTGATAAGGCGCTAAACTTTTTCTACCGTATTTTACTTTTTGTGCGGTGAAGCCAACGTACCAGGAGAACATTCAACTCGAAAGAGTGCATAGATGGCGCATCACTGCAAGGTGTGACATCAGACAAAAGTTGAGCGTTATCGGGAGTGATAAGGGGCAAAACTTTTTCGACCGTTTTTTTTTTTTTTGCCTATTCGTGCGGTGAAGCCAACGTGCCAGGGGAACTTTTAACTTGAAAACTGCACACAAATGACGCGTCGTCACACCTTGAAGCGATGGGCATGCTACGCGTTCTCTCCTATTTAAAAGTTCATCTTATGTATGCGTCGGCGCCGCCACAGTAATAGGCCTAAATGCAGTCGAAAAAGTTAAGGCCCTCTTCGGACCGTAACTATAGGGGGGGTAAGATTTTTTACCCCCAGCTCCCCAATGTATTCCTGGTTTAGCCATTCAGTGCTACTAAAGTATTTACACGCCTTCACAGGATTCACAGTTGCAAAAGTTTGCTGTCATTACGAGGTTTTTTTAAAAAAACAAGACCTCTTTTGCCGCGAAATTTCAGAGAAGTGCTCGACCACCTGAACACCACACAGCACTAATTAAGAAACATACCATAACACATGAAGTAAGTTTTATGTGAGCTTATTGCAGCAACCACAATTTATTCTCGGAACACACAATGCAAACGTTCACAACATATAGTCGTAAAATCTTGGTGTCCTTACGGCTCTTAAGTCTCAGCGATGGTCTACATGCAAACCCGCATGCCTTGCAGCTCCAGCCTGTGCCTCTTGGGTGGCCAAGAAGATCCATATCCAGGCCGTACTATAATTAACAAAGATAAGACTAAACGAAGAAAAAACAGACTTCCATCTCAACCCCAAGAATCGAACCCAGTCCCTCACGATCAGAAGGCGAGCGCCTTAACCATTGAGCTAAGCATCATCGCTCATCCACTCGAATGATTCTGAACCATATGAATAATGCTTCCCACTGAAAAAAAAATTACACCTGGGGCTTCGCTTAAGGGAACCGTGTGTATATGCGAAGCAGCCGGCGCTAACGCCAGTGGCGGCGGCATTTGACGCTGGCGCTCATTGCAGCGTTGTGCAGGAGAGAAACCTGGGGAGGCACAAAGCACGCAGTGGTGGACCGGTGGGAACATGCGGGAACTACATGAACATGCTAAATAATGGGCAATGAGAGACAGGATACTCCGATTGGACACAGAGATCCACAGTGCGCTTTTAGTTAACGCGCACACTGCGAATTTTTATCGTTCAAGAACACACAGGAGAAATTTCCCACCGGATCCATCTCAGAGGTAATGATGAGGACGACAGTGGGATTCGAACCAGTGACCTCCCGGTTATGAAACGAACACGCGACTATAGCAAGGTGCGCTATTTTAGCCCATAGTTGAAACCACACGGCTAGTTTCCATGTCGGAACCACTATAGTTGCATCGATTTGCAGATTGAAGCTAACTTTTTCGAGTTTTTTTTTATTAGTTTTGAAGGTCTTATGCCGTTATGAGTTTCGAAAGATCTAAAAGACGAAGATTATGAGCCTAACATAGCAGGTTGCAAATCACGGTAAGGAAGAAGTAAAAGTGACATTGGCTGAGATGTTAAGTGTTTGTTTCATAACCGAAAGGTCTGCGAAACCCGCTGTCGGCTTCATTTCGAACTGGGAACTTTTTTTTTCGCTGAAATTTTGTCACACTCCACCTTGTGACCACTTGGCAGAATAGGATGCCCGTTCCTACCGGGTCTCACGGTCCCACGCCGCTAATAACAAACTTTTTTTTTACTAGAAAAAAAGGCCTTCTATAACTTTATGGCCTACAAGAGCCACCCGCTATATGTTGTTCTCCGCATTACTTCTGCCCAGTTTCACAACAGCAGCACGTACATTTCAATTTGAGCAGTGATGTACCTGGGTGACTTCTTGGTGTTCCAGCACTTCCAGCTCGGCAGTTCGAACCTCCAACCTTATACGGTTATGAACTGAACACTATAAATACTCGGCTACCAGCACAGCACAGTATGCAATGTTTAGAACTTGGTCTGCTCGCTACTGCAGGTCATGATTAAAAACAAAGAACGGACTTCAGCGTTTTAGCTTCCTCACCCACATCGCCTTGTGGCTTTCTTTTAACACTACCTGCACCGTGATTCGAACCAGTGCCCTCTCAGTTTAAACCTAGACACCGACTCGGCTACTGCCCACTAGACGATTTTTGAAATAAAGCAAGAAACTGCATTACTAAACCATCTGGTTTAATAGTACGTTTTTTCTTAACGAGCACGTACTCTTATCGTGTTTACCTGTCTTCACTCATTTCCTTTTCGTGCCCCGTTTTCCTGCTTATTATAGTGCATCTGCGCTTGTCACGCCCCCCCCCCCCCCCTCTTGCGAATTCGCCTGCTTACTTTGGCTTTGTCCTACCCGTTGTTAAAAATAGGTCCAAGACATTTCCCCGATCACTGACGGAATGGATGGCGGAACTTTATTCGAAATTCTGTAACCATGTAATTACTCGATGTACGTTGCGTTTTAATCCACGGCGTCGCCACGCGGTACACCCGCGCTCTGGGCATCGAATGGCGCCAAAAGAACGTACGCGCCTCGTTGTATGAAGCTCTATGGTACGCGGAATTATCTTTTTTTTTTTAGGGGCGAAGCTCCTTATAGCGGCACCTGTTTGTCCCTCGTAGCCGTTGTAGCAGTGTGTAACAAGTATAACATTTGGACCTCCAAGGTGGTGCCGGTGAAATATTTCGTCTGTGCGTTGTTGAACAATAAAAGATAGTGCTCAATGTACATGCCAATGGCTGCTAAGGGGCAATGAGACACAGGGGAATTCGGCGTTTAGTTAACGCGCACGCTGCGAATTTTTTTATTGTTACACAACACACAGAAGACAAGAAAGGGTTGCTACGTTATACTCACTGAGCGTAAGCTCCTTGGTTTTAGAAAGGTTTAGAGAGCGTTGGGTCGTAGTGCCATGAATACAGTGAACTAGTATATACCATGAACTCGAGGTCGTTAAAGGTGGGAAGTAGACCCGAAGCGAAAGCCGTAAGAAAGTGTGCGTGTGCCTCCTCTCGTTCAGTCCTTGGAATGTCCGCTGGATGGCGGTGCTTCTATATGAGGAATATATGATGAAAAGATCCGAGATGGTGGTACTTGGAATGTTGAATAGGTGGACGAACGGACACACAGACAGATGCATGGACGGACGCACGGATGGCTGCACGGACGGATGGGCGCATGGACGGACGCAGGAGCGGATGCATGGACGAAAGCAGGGATGGACGCACAGATGGACGTGCGGACGCACGAACAGACGCTCGCACGGACGGGCGGATGGACGCACGGGCGGCCACACCGACGCAGGCATGGATGGACGGAAGCAAGAACGAATGGGCAGACGGATGCTTCGCCCCACTATCCATCATTCACTCCGTGGTTATGCTGTCATTTTTTTTTAATTTATTTCAATACACTGCAGACCTTTTCGGTCCAAGCAGGAGTGGTGGTAGATAAAATGGTTACAATTCGTCGAAAGTACACATTCCAAAAAAAGAAAAAAATGAGTTCAATGCTGGATGGCATGTTAACAGTTTCAAAGATACCGTGTTTAGATAACATGCAATCATATTACAAAAATGTAATACGCCAATCAGAACAAAAATATCATTGATTTCTTGAGCAAAAGATTCAACATCATTTCACTGTTCACCGCAGATGATGGTTGGCAATTCCAGTATGCTACTGATGATGGAAAAACAGAGTTTTTATGAATGACGTTGTGACCTTTAGGCAGCCGTATTATCGGTAGAAGGCGTACAAGATATCGGCACACTTCGAGAAGTAGCACGGACTTTATGAATAATAACGTGGCATGTGATTCCAAATTTATCAGGGCGCTCTATTGTGAGGTTTGCTTCTTCTGCTGCGTGCTGGTCTAGCAAGTTGCGGCCACGGAGTTTGAGAAGACTTGCCGGAGTAGGCGTTATGCCTCAATAGTCATTAGAAAACGCCGTATACAGCTTACGATGACGGCCTTGGTAGGGGCGAGATAAAACGTAACCGCGCAGCTCAGCGAAGAAAATGGAGCTTTATCTAGATCGTTTTTCCAATTCCATATGGCAGTTATTTTGTTGTTGTTTTTTCAGACAGACGCCTAAATGTGTCTTTATGTTAGTGGTTTCTTCTAAGTCTCGGCAAAGTTGTTCGAATTGAAGGCATCAATGTTTTTTTTTTACTGCGAACTCATTTCTTAGTCGGGCTATGTCACGAATCCGGCGTTGTCCGCAGCGCCGCTCTCACTCTCTCTCCCATAGCAACAGCTGCGGGCCCAAGCGCTTATCCTCGCTCCGAGCAACCGGAGGATGTGGTGCGAGAGAGTGTAGGAGAGCGTAGGTGAAGTGCGTCGTCGCTCCTTCTCTCGTATTTCGCACTCTCTCCTCCCTGCGCCCCACTTTATCATTCGCTCACGCCTCACTCTCGATCGTTCGCTGGCTGGGCGCCTCCTAAGAACGTCCGTAAATGTGCTCGAGACGCCGCTGTGAAACGCCAATTAACGCCGAGCTGAGAACGCCGTTTTCTTCACTTCATAGTATTTTTAACCTTGCGCGCTAGCTACAAGAGCTAGAAACGCATACCGCGTTTCTCGCGACAGAAAAACGCCACGGCTGCACGGTGTAAGAAAAAAAATTATTCTGACGCTGGGTTCTAACGTGCGTAACGCTGTTATAGACGCTACGCAATGCATTCGCATATTCTCCCGATTCCCTTCGGGGAGGTGGGGACACTTTTTTTTATTTCAAAATTATGCCTAAGCGGGCAACGCCCAAGGACAGAATGTTTCCGAGATGAGGCGCGGGCAAACGCAGGCTTTAAGTTAGCCGGTGAAGAGTTGCGAGAGCCTCTACTCCAGCATTTTTGTGGAGCACTTTAGAAATGCTAGGATTTGTCATTCATCATGACCTGATCACGCTCAACGAGGCTAAAAATCTTCAAGCCCGAGTCAAAATGAACGCCAGACTTAAATAAGTAGTAGACATAGCCAAGAACAAATTGCGATATCACAAACGTTTCCGAAACATATGGGGCTCATGTTGGCGTGGCGCAAGGCACCTCGCCGAGCGAGTACCCCCCAGCGCCGCCTGTGCGTCACTACGTGACAGTGATACCAACCCCAAGGATGTATCGCTAGGGCTAGGGATTTTCTACCTCTTTTGGCGATTTGGCGTTCTTTTCGTTGAATCTAGGGGTTTTCGTAAGGCACTGGAATTATCAAATTACGTGGCCTCATAAAGGCGTGACTTAGTAATCACGCTCTTCTTGCTAAAAAGGCTGTAAAAAACAATATTTTTGGCTATCTCATGTTTTTTTCTATTCAAGAAAGCCTTAGGGGGTAGCAGCTCTGTAACGCGATACTATTATATGCTGAATACTGGGGAATCGTACTCTGTTGTTGTAAAAGTTAAGCATACGCGCGCATATCTTGAGCACCTTAAGTGATTGCTGCTCTGCGAATAAAACAAATTTTGTCTTGTAGTGCACATAAGCTGGTGTTTACAGGGGCTGCGTGCCTTTGCCTAGCAGTGTCTTCATGTGAATTACCTTAGCCAGAGGGCTTAGAGAGGAACAGAGCCAAACTACGATTGGGTAAGGTGTTACAGCTTCAATATTGCGGAAACGTCGGCGAGATGAAAAGAGACAAGAAGACTTGTTCAGGTGTTCTCAGTGTTTCCGTTGTGCCAAATACATGAGGGCACAAAGGTAACGAAAATATTTGGTCAAACGGGGAGCTGACTGAAAGTACCGAGGAAATGAGTAGCTATCAGCCAGTAAAAGAGGGCCCCCATACATCAACTGCTAGCAATACATCTGCCTATATATATATATATATATATATATTCGTCAAATATAATATATTAAACTAATAAGTATAATAAAGAATTATAAATATTAAACTATAATAATATTTGTTTCCTGCTCACGGCTGGTTATTTTCTCACCCACTTTTCTTCTTATTTACATTCCATTGGTTGTAATAACTTCCCCTGTACATTCCTTGGCATTACTGTCTGTTAGATCTCATTAATATTGTGTCAAATACAGGGAAAAACGAGCCCTAAGGTATGCACTTCTTTCCCTTATATATATATTTATATATATATATATATATATATATATATATATATATATATATATATATATATATATATATATATATATATATATATATATATATATATATATATATATATATATATTGTGAGGAACCGGTTTATTCCGCCAGGCTCGAGCTAAATCACGCGGATGATGATATTTTTAGATGAAGAAGATGTACAGGTGATGATGATTACAAAGAGAATAAAGAGTCATTCGCTTGTCGCGCTCACACTAATTCCCCCGCGCGGTGAAAGCGGCCGCCTGGTCGCTTGACAGTATTATGAAATGCGTCGCGTATAAGGCTTTAAACGAGATATGTGCACTATCTCTGTTCGTCGGCAACGATGATCAGGACTAGCGCTAAGAGGAGAAACGCGGTAATTGACAGGAGATGTCTGGTCAACCACCGTGTATGGCCCAATGAAGCGACTGATGAATTTTTCGCATAGGCCGGGGATACGTAGTGGAGTCCATAGAAGAACTTCGTCACCAGCGTAAAAACTCACAACACGGCGAGACGAGTCGTAGCGAGATTTCCGAGTGTCTTGAGAGAGGCCGGTGTTAACACGGGCCTGGTGACGGCAGTGTGCGAGACGAGATAGGAATTCTTCAGAGAAAGGAGCCGTCGAGGGTGCAGGGGCCGAAAGGAAAGAGACATCCAGAGCGAAACTCGGCGAGCGACCATGGACGAGAAAAAATGGAGAAAAGCCGGTAGTGCGTTGGGCAGCCGTATTATAGGCGAATGTCACGAAGGGTAGAATTGCATCCCAGTTCGTGTGGTTGGGGTGAATGTACATGGCGATCATGTCCGATAGGGTCCGATGAAACCGTTCAGTCAATCCGTTGGTCTGCGGGTGGTAGCTAGAAGTGGTCTTGTGAACAGTGTTCGAGGCACGCAAAACTTGCTCGACAATGGAAGATAGGAAGACTTTGCCACGATCACTGAGGAGAATGCGTGGAGCTCCATGACGCAAAAAGATGTGGCGAAGGAAGAAATCGGCGATCTCAGTGGCAGTCCCAGATGGTATAGAAGCTGTTTCTGCGTAGCGGGTAAGGTGGTCGACTGCCGTGACAATCCAGCGATTCCCATTGGATGATATAGGTAGAGGGCCATACAAATCGATTCCAACAACTTCAAAAGGTGAGGCGGGACAAGGAAGAGGTTGCATTAAGCCAGCCGGAGCAGTTGTCGGTTGTTTTCGCCGTTGGCAATGGACACAGGAGGCGACGTACTTAGCGACGGCTGAAGAGAGGCCAGGCCAAAAACAACGACTTCGTATTCTGTCGTAAGTCTTGTGGTAGCCTAGATGAGCAGCGGTTGGATCATCATGAAAGGCTTCCAGAACTTCACGTTGCAGAGAACGTGGGATGACGGGTACCCACTTGTTGCCATCGATGTGGTAAATGTAGCGACATAAAGCATCACCGACAAGCTTAAATTGTTTAAGTTGTCGACGGAGTCTGGCGTTTGGAGGAGTAGTAGAGCCGGTCAAGCGGTCAAGAATGGTGCGGCAGTATGGGTCGACACGTTGTTGAGAAACAAGGACGGATAGGGTGGCAGGTGATGAACTTAGCGCTGCGATTGGAGAGGTGCTGTCGTTTTGGAGTATCGATGGTGAATTGCTTCCGCTGGGCAAAGGACAGCGCGATAGAGCATCAGCATCTTGATGCTTCTTCCCAGATCTGTAGGCGACATCGAAATCATACTCCTGCAAGCGAAGCGCCCAGCGACCAATGCGACCCGATAAGTTTTTGAGCGATGAAAGCCAGCATAGGGCGTTATGGTTGGTCACGACGGTAAAATGACGACCATGAAGATATGGTCCGAATCTTTGCACTGTCCAAACAACAGCAAGGCACTCCTGCTCGGTGATAGTGTAGTTCTTTTCTGGAGCGGTAAGAGCACGACTTGCGTAAGCAACGACGCGTTCGCGTGAGTTTTTGTCACGCTGCAAGAGTACCGCACCAAGACCATGACTACTTGCGTCGGTGTGAAGGATGGTGGGTGCGGTGGAATCGAAGTGGCACAGTACCGGATTCGACGTGAGGGCTTGCTTCAATGCCGTGAAAGCGCTTTCGCAGTCTTCGGACCAAATGAAGGGGACGTTCTTTGCGAGGAGTTGATGGAGCGGAGACGCAAGTTCCGCGAAACCACGTATGAAGCGCCGGAAGTAAGAAGATAACCCAAGAAAGCTGCGCAGGTCCTTTTCTCGTAGTGGACGAGGAAAATCGTGGACAGCGGCAAGCTTCTCGGGGTCGGGCCTAATTCCTTCTTTGCTGACAAGGTGGCCGAGAACCTTGATTGTCTTGCTAGCAAAGGTACATTTCTTGGTGTTAAGCTGTAGACCGGCTTTTGCAAGGCATGTGAGGACTTCGTCAAGACTTTCTAGGTGCTGCGAGAACGTGGATGAAAACACTACTATGTCATCGAGATAGCACAGACATGTTTTCCATTTCAAACCACGCAATACGCCGTCTATCATGCGTTCGAACGTGGCGGGCGCATTACAGAGTCCAAAAGGCATCACATTGAATTCGTACAACCCATCTGGCGTTGAAAAGGCGGTCTTCTCTTTATCAGACTCCGACATTGGTATCTGCCAGTAGCCTGACTTAAGGTCGAGGCTGGAAAAATACTCTGCGCCCTGTAATGAATCCAGTGCATCGTCGATCCGAGGGAGGGGATAAACATCCTTGTGCGTTATTTTGTTTAGCGCACGGTAATCGACGCAGAAACGCACTGTCCCATCTTTCTTTTGAACGAGAACAACTGGGGATGACCAGGGACTCGAGGAAGGACGTATGATGTTGCGTCGTAGCATGTCTGAGACGTTTTCCTCGATGATCTTGCGTTCTGCCTGAGACACGCGATATGGACGCCGATGTACAATACGAGAGCCGTCAGTCTGGATGCTGCGAGTAGCGGTGGTAGTCATGCTGAGGGCGGGCGAATTCACGTCAAATAGAGAACGGTGTCTATTTAACAGGGCGAGCAAATCTTTTTGATCAGGTGTTAAGTCATCGCTTATTGTTGCCGACGCAGGTGTGGCAGAGGCATTGAACGGCAATGATTGCGACTTCGGAACATCGTTGTGGTTGTTGTTCGGAAGAGTAACAATCGCAACAGGCTCACTATCGACCACGCAAGATACTGTGGAGCCACAGAGGAGCAGTACACACTCGGTCGTTTGATTTATCGCGGTTAGGTACGTACACCCATCGAAGAAGCGAATAAGCCCCGGTGTGATCACAATGCCCCTACGTAGGGTATGACCGTAAGGGAGAATCAGTACGTCGCCATCCACAATGTCGGTGCAATTAACACTTATAATTTCTTCGATGTATGGTCGAAGTACATAATCTGACTTGGTGACAAGGCGCATGCGTCCATCTTGTTCAAGCGGAGAAGAGTCAGTGGCATTTAGATGCAGGAGGCGCTGATGACATGATATGAAAGCGGACGCAGAAGACAAGAAATCCCACCCAAGAATGAGAGCGTGGGTGCACTCACAAAATACCGTGAAAACAATGTGGTGATGAATGCCTTCTATGCAGACACGAACGGTACACTGTGCAAGTGGACGAATGAGAGTGTCGGTCGCCGCACGTAGAGGTGGGCTGCCTTAAGGTGTGGTGACTTTTCGAAGGCGGGAACAAAAATCAGCACGAATAATTGAAACGGCAGCGCCAGTGTCTACAAGAGCCTCAACACGTACACCTTCTACAAACACTACTATCAAATTCGATGGCCGCTCTGGAGGAATTGTTAGCTGTCCAAGGGATGCAGTTTCCCCTCCTAAAACTGCATTGGGGAGTTTTCCGCGTGGGCGTTCGTGGAATGGGAGGCGGGCCGTAGAGGCGACACTGAACGGCGACGTGGCGAAGGCGACCTGCGGCGAGACGTACGGGAATTCCCAGGCATGTCCGTATGGTAATTAGGTGACGGTGAACGGTAATATGACGATCGGGAGGGTGGCCGTAAGTAGTTCATGGTCGGACGGAAGCTTCGATGTTCTTCGGGAGCGTAGCCGCGTTGCTCGTCTTGTTGTCGCCTTCGACAAAACCGAGCTATATGTCCTCGATAGCCGCAGTAGTAACAGATTGGTCGAGGTGGGCGCTGAGGTGCGTAGTAAGGTGGTGCACGCACTGGCGGTGATAACGAAGCCACCGGAGTATGGTCTGCTGTTGTAGGCACAGAAACGGTGGGTGCGGCAGAGAGCGCGGCAACTTCGGCGTACGTGCGCGTCTGGCGCACGCAGGGACTGTTGGAACACGTCGCACGCGATGCGGAGGCGATCTCTTGTTTAATCAGGTCTCGCAAGCTATCTTTTTCAGGAGGTGAAGTAACTTCCGCAGTACAGGACGAGCAGCGCCCGTGCAGCTCTTCACGAACCATGTCGCGAATAAGCGCACGCAAGTCGAGGGGTGCAGGCAAAGGAACGTCGGTGGTATCGTAGCAAAGGCGAAGAGACTGAAGCTCGTCAAGCCGCTGACAGATGGTTATCACGTCCTGGGTGGTGGCAGGATTTTGCGCGGCGAGGGCGTTAAAGGCGATAATGCCTTTAATAATGTGGCGTATTTGGTCGTTTTGAGACATGCCGGTGTTAACGCGCTTGCACAGTGCAAGGACATCCTCAATATAAGAGGTGTAAGATTCACCCGGCAGCTGCGTGCGTTGAGCGAGTTTCTTCTTTGCTGCCTCAGTGCGAACTGCAGGGGCACCAAATATCTGACGAACTTGCTGCTCGAAAGTTTCCCAGTCGGGAAGATCCGGGCGGTGGTTCCAGAACCAAGTTTTCGCAACATCGGACAAGTAAAATGGTACGCTGCGCAACTTCTGTGGATTGTCCCACCTGTTCAAATCGCTGACGAGGTCGTAGTTCTTGATCCAGTTTTCGACATCATCGCCTCGGAGACCGGAAAACACAGGTGGATCACGCAGGCGAGTGTTGTTGGGCGGAGCGGGTGACGGTGGCTGCAGTAAAACGGCGACGTTGGATGGGCCAGGGTTTTCTTGGGCCGCCATGGCAGGGGGTTGTATGCGACGACCCGAGCGGAGCTCCAGCGAGAATGGGCGAGAGGACTTGAGGGAACGAAAAGCACAGTCCACCACTAGTGAGGAACCGGTTTATTCCGCCAGGCTCGAGCTAAATCACGCGGATGATGATATTTTTAGATGAAGAAGATGTACAGGTGATGATGATTACAAAAAGAATAAAGAGTCATTCGCTTGTCGCGCTCACAATATATATATATATATATATATGTCATATAACTGCCCGTCCAATACATCTACTAAAAATAACGCAACTGCATTATTTTTAGTAGATGCATGGAGGCCCTCCTAATTTCCACATTCCTGTCCTGATTTTCCACATTTGTGATCACTGTTAACAGTGATCCCAAATGTGAAAAATTAGGAATGGACCGAAGTTGCAGCTAAAAAAGATTCTATAGAGTTGCAGTTGACTGGAATGGTTGCATCTATGCCTTAATGCATGTGCAAAGTGAATTTTATGTAAAGATCTGTTTCTGTGGCAACTGATGTCATCAACACACACTTTACATGCAACTTCACAGAACGTATCAGTAGAATCGGCACTTGAAATGCATGACGTAACTGTGACTTTAGCGCATGAAGAGACACAAAGGAACACGGGACTCACAACTAGAAGATTTACTGAAAAAAGAAGAATATAAATGCTGAACAAAACGAAACAGAGATCAATGCATGCGTGTGAAGGCAAGAAGGACAACCATGACAACACAACAGTCGGAAAACAAAAACAGAAAGATTATCCGAAAACATAATCTAGAAAGGCAAAGTCCTCATCATGTAGCACTTGTCCTGTGTTCATTTGTGTCTCTTCGTGCGCTAAAACAACAGTTACACCACGCATCCACAGAACATGTAGAAAAAAAAGACAATAAAGGTGGTTAATACGGCTCTTTTTACTTTCAACAAAATTCAGAACAACTTGGCCACAGAGCACGTTATCTTAATACATAGTTAACAATTAATTAGACAGAATAATGAGCTTAAAAAGTTTTCAAGAAATTTTTTCGTAGTCTGGAGATTTTTCGAGCGTCAGTCTAGGGATAAAACTTTGTCCTATGCATTACTGCTACGTGACTACATTTGATGATGAAGCAACATGACGAAATGCTCTCCAGACAATGCATATCTCAACTACACTAATGAGCAGCAAGTCAATAAAGCATAGCACACTGTTGCACCAAGTTTGTGAGGCTGCTTATACAAGAGTCTATTAATGACAGGTAGACCATAAATGCTTACCTTATTGCTATCATCGATGCTTTGTTTGGTAAACAGAGCAGCGGGAACTTCACGAACAGGAAGTACCATACTTTCTTTTTCGTTTAACACCTCCTTGATCATTACGATTATAACTGCCTGTCCCACGTTGTACTGCAGCTAGCGTTGCAATAAAGAGTCTTGTCTTGAGAGCAGCAACTGGCTACCATAGCTGGCGCATCTGCATATGCTTCGTACAGTCTCCCCTGACCACAATGGTAGAGGGAGGTTGTGGGTGAGGGTGTGGTGTACAAAGCATACACGTGCACATGTTAAGATAGGCTTTGAATATACAAGACTAGCTGCCAAACATTAGCTCCAGTGACACCCTTTGATTAAGGATTTGTCATCTTCAAGCTTCCGTCTCGTACAGAAGTTCTGCATTCCACTGCATCAAAACTCATCACTCTGTCAGCAAAGAAAAAGTAGAACAAGGCACAGAGCTGAGGGCAGGAAAGGTGTGCACATTATAAGGAAAAGGAATGCTAGAAAAAATACTTAAGGTCTCTTTGGCTTGAGAAGAATTCCATCTAGGCCTAGTTGATACTCCTTACTGTAGCACCCCCCTAAAATAGCGAAACATAAGTGCCGCCGATGTCGTTGTGTTCTTCACTCTTTTGAGCGCGTTTCTTTAATAGTGGGCAAATGTCATACAGCGAGTCTCCTATGCTATCGCTAAGGTGACTCAAAGGCGAAATCCTAGGTGCCAACGTATGTTTTATCATAATCCGACGACTCCTGCTCCATTTTGTGCCTGTCTAGCCTCCCAAGCAGTCGCGTACCACTTCGGCCCACCACACAATCCACTAGTGTGCATCTTCCATAGCACTCTCTTCCGGCATTACTCCAAAGCTGTCAGGAGGCAGTCACACGAGTGCCGCCTTTACAGCCGATATGTAAAATGTCCTCGATTTTTCGCAGTGTCCGTCCGTAAGCGAAAACCCCTAGCGCCATCTAGAAAACAGTGGAAGAAGTTGTGTATTGAATCATTTTGTAGCACAAAAATTTAACCTATGGCACTTGCTATGGAGTGGCGGAAAAAAAAACTTCTTACCAGTGCAAAGGCTTAAACCCAGGTTTCGACACTTTCTTCTCAAAGAATTTCACTTTAGCATTCTTCGATCCCGTTTCATAGCATCGCCTTCCTATACTTCTGCTCGTGTTGACCACCATCATAAAGTTCGCATTCCATTTCTTCGTACCACAACATACAGTAACTCATTTCTTCAGAAGACGTGCGCTGATTGGAATCCCCTGCCTGCCTCATTGGTGACTGTCGCAGACATTAATCTTTTTCGCGGTGCACTTACAAACCTTACCTAGAACGTATACCCCTATGCCTTACCTGCTTATCTTTTTTTCTTTATGCTGGTGATATGAAGGTGCATATGCTAAATCCAACTCTGAATTTTTCCACTGCAATCTATTTTTGAGTTCTTGCCTATGTTCACTTTATATTCGTATTGTTTATTCATATTACTTCTTAGCAGTGTGGTTTTCAGTTGTTTTCACCTTATACTTGGTATTGTTGTTAGCAGTGTGTTTTTCAGTTTTTGATCACATTTACCTTATACTTGTTATTGTACCGTAACATGCGTGTTGTGGCTCATGCCTTTTTTTGCTGTTGTTTTTTTTTTATTTCCCCGTTTTTTACGTGCCTTATAATCCACTATTGATGTAGCCCCTCCCCTCTGTAACGCTTCTTGTAAGCCCTGAGGGTAATGAATAAATACATGAATAAATAAATAAATTATTGAGAAGCCAGTATTTTGGGTTCTGAGGGAGCAACTTTTTGAAATAAACATATAACATGAGCTCTCCAACTCACTCACTGCTAATGTGCAAAGTTTGAAAAGCATTTTAAACAACTTCCATAACAGGCAAGAATCGGTGGTGCAGCCGGGATGCTTATAAACCGTTTATTTTTCTCAACAAACAGGTGAACGAGCAGCAGGGAATGTATATTACAAGGAAGGAGAGGAGAAAAATATAATATACACGACTGTAGCATAAGGCAGAGGGGGGCAGCAGGAAAAAAAAAAAAGTTCAGACGTGCACAAACACACCGTAGAGAACACCCGCGTGGACAAGAAAAAGAACACGTCCATCCTTTTCAATTGCAATACCCCAGGTAGTTTCTCCTGATCGGAGACAATGACTAGCTCAAAGTTTGATGTGTATCATACCCTGGAATTACGGAATGCTTCCTCCCACCCAGAGCACTAACTAGGTCGAGCGCTGGCCCTCCAGACAACGTGTGTGTGGGCCCAAGGTCGCAGCAGTAACCACACACGTAAAATTTCATTTTGTCTGCTCTATGGTCTCAAGCCAGCTGCACACGCTAGCACTAGTTGTGGGGCACTTCTCGCATCTGTACCCACTTGCATCTGAAGCTCTACAACCAACCCATCATCTATACATTGCCCACATGAGTTTTCTTGCATGCTTAAAAAGCAGCATACACCTTAAGAAACAATTTGTTTAACAGCAGTTACTGAGAGCAATACAAAAGTTTTGTTCTGGTGGATGCCCAAATCATACTTATGTTTTGTCATTGAGACATTAAGGTGCAACTAAAAAAAAATCCCTACAGTCATAAAAAGGTCTGTGGTTCTGTTTCTCTTGCCAATGATAGTTTTTCCAACAGACAATAATCGAGGTCCCATATCAACCCTGCTGTTGTGCCAGAGTGCAACCACACTTATCCTGTCAACCTCTCTGTTCAGCCATCAAAAAAAAAATATTTCAGGAAACAATTTAAGAATCTAAGCCATCATAGAGTACAATGAAGTTCTCTGCTGCTGAATTAATGCACAGTGCAATGTCGCGACATAGATCGATGATCGATGCATACAAGTACTAAATGCTGCCAACACATACAAGATTGTGCCAAAGGGCCCAATTGTTAGGCACTTGAAAAAATTTGACAAGTAGTTTTCATACATCATCTTAACTTCAATGAAAAGTTTCACCATGAATATTTGACTGCTGTGATTTGTGGGGTTTAACGTCCCAAAACCAGCATATGATTATGAGAGTTGCCGTAGTAGAGGGCTCGGGAAATTTTGACCACCTGGGGTTCTTTAACGTGCACCCAAATCTGAGTACACGGGCCTACAACATTTCCGCCTCCATTATTTAACTGCTGTGCACCTACCCATATAAGCCTATGTAGACAAGGTAAATGCATATACAGAGAGAAAAACGCACAATATGGCACCTTAAATTGCCTCAGCCAACATCTACTAAACATAAGGAGCCAAGTACAGCAAATCAGTATCCAGAGTAAAAAAACGAAATTATGAGATATCACTCCCCTGTGCACTCTTTGCAGCCCACAATTGTAAAGACCTCCACCAAGAAGATTCGGCATGCTAGCTGCAATGTGTAGACAGGATTATATATGCACCACACTATTTTCTGTCTCTTAACTAAATTATTCGGTGCTCCTTAGCACTATTCAAGCAGGTATGGGTGAACCTGTACCACCATGCCTGTGTGGAGTAGGTGAACCTGTCCGTGTCTGTGTAGAGCACGCTAGCAGACAGTTCTTGCTCTGCAGGGACAGAACGACGACACATAGACAAGAAGGACCCGAAGGACACTGTGTGTCATTCTGTGTTGTCAATCTGTTCTCGCGCTATAACTATCGTCATGTCATACCAACTAGCCCAAGCTGCCACACTTTTAAGTTTGTCTGCGAGCATGCGATGGCTGAAGACGACACCGAGAGGAGCTACAATGACGGCACAGTGATGCAATGGTGGCTCCACAGCTGATAAGAGTTTGATAAAATGTTTCATGAAAATCATTCAGAGGCTAAGAAATTAAGAACTTCGTTCAAAATTTTGCTGCAATTGCGTTTCTAGCATAAATGAAATGGTCAACCAATACCTACTGGCAGAACTGAATGCGAAAATCAAATAAGATTGCATGTCATTAATGAGAGTACCATGGTCATGGATGGAAGCAACTTCAGCGAGACTGCCCCTCCCTGCATGTCTGCACTAAACAGAATAAAACTCCAGAAGCTCTCTACAAGCTCAGGTTGGCTACTACTATCATTGCAGCCACAGTTTCGGGTCAGTGATGATTCAAGGTCTTGTTATTAATATACCGCAGAGGAATCAACATTTGGGTGAGTCGATACTGGTTGAACCTCTTGAAGGGGTAACGCGACAAAGGACACAAAACAGGAGTGAAGACAGGACCACGGTGTCCTCTGTTCCCTCCCTGCCTTGTGTCCTTGTTTCTTAAGCTACCCTTAAAGAACTTTCTACACCGCATGATTTTCAAAACACCAATTAAGTTTTCTGTTAAGCACAAATAAATGAAAGATTACGCCGACTGACAGAGTGCTAGGCAGTAACCTTGAGAACCATACTGTAAGACTTCGACGATTTTTTACATTTCATGACAACAGCTGCAAGGCTGTATCTGTGTGCTGGTAGTCATCAAATTCAATGAACTTCAAGGCTGCTGCTGCTGCTCTGTAATTGTGTTGACAGTAAAGAAAAGCCCCAGAACAGTTTCATGTATGCGACTCACACTCATCGCTACCTTCTTTATCCTTGCAAGATATGCAAAAAAATTTGTACACCTGTATTTCTAAACAAGCCACCTCAGCTACGAGGTTTCCTCTTGCACACCTGCTGCTGATATTTTGGTGAAGAACAGTATTAAACGTTACACTGTTATGATACTGTATGTTCTCACGCATGGTTCACGACAATGTTTTCCATTTCTGCCATACACTTTTTGTTCCCTCAGTTTCTACACATGAGCTTTCTTCGTAGTCAGTAACTGCACTTGTGTACTTCCCGTTTCGCACACAACTTCGATGCACACACTATATGCTTTTTGCTCTTCTGTTGTTTGAAAATCCATGCACCTAAGAAATGGATAAGCACATCACTTTCTTGGATAAAAAGATAGGCTTAATGTCTGGCCTAATGTTAGGCTTAATATTAGGCTTAACTGATAACTTAGGCCTAGCTTCAAGCCCCTTCATCTTAGGCCTAACTGACAATTTAGGCCTAGCTTGAAGCTCTTTCATGGCGCTTTGAAATGAAAAAATTTCTACACACAATGCTTCCCTATCTCTCCCGCACTCAAGCACTTACATTAAACATTTATGCTTGGGTGAAAGATTTTGGCGACTGATCAAAGTTTGAAAGCCTGTAAAGTACTCATACTGTTAGAAATTTGAACTTAACTTCTTTACGTATAGTGAAAATAAACGTACTTATTGAATGTTTCTCTTTGTTTCGCAAGATAAAACAATGCTGAATTTTTCATGTGTTGTCAAGCATGCAAGAAGAAATAAACAGACCTACCAATTAGGAACAGCTCAGTAGTTTCTTCTTCAATAGTACACCCGATCATGCAACATAGATGTTGGTCATCTTGGTTAAGAGCTTCTTGAGTACAAACAACTAATTCAAGGCACTGAAACAACAAAGCACACTCACTACAACAGCACATTAACGACAGATACGTCAAAGCAAGAAGTCAGACCCACATGACACCAAAAACCTTGCCAGCATGAAAGGACAGCTCGAAGTCTAAAAAAAACGACACTTGTGAAAATGAGTCTCAAACGGCAGCTCTGTTATGACAAACAACCTACTTTTTCTTTTTATAAGCTGTGAAAACTAGTGCTATTCCCGCAGCACATGTTTCAAAGCAACACGAGGTATTCATTTCTAATTCGTTTTCTTTTTACTTCAACTAGGCCTGCATTACCTTCTGCTGGTCTCGGTACAAATAATTTTGATTAACCAGGAGCTTCAAACTTCCTAACGCACAAACAGTGACAAGATCGAGCGAATCAGAACACAGTGACACACTTTTAAGTATACTGCATGCGCGTTATGCTGCATTTCTCGACAAAACCTGTGCACTAGGAGAAAATTCCAAAAGAAAAAAAATAAAGAGGGAAGGAAACCGTGGCACTGATGAGTGAATGTCCCAACCACCCGTCTTCTTCTAACTTAAAGAGACAATTATTACCCCTGCCAAAATACAGTGAGAAATGAACACTGCAACTAGGCCTAAACATCAGAGCCCAGAATGCCCCCCTCCCCCCACAGCGCATCCGAGCGTCGCCTACACAACTATCTACTCTCGGAGCTCGTCCCCGCGAATTTTATGCCTTGAGTGAGGCATCCTCATTCTCTCGTTTAGTCGTATGCTCACGTCTGCTATTGTTATCGTCTGCAAATACCTGCAATTCGCAGCTAGCATGAAACCTGTATTGAGCCACACAGGGGGGCATAGGATTTGGTCGAAAGTCCAGAGCCATCACAGTAAAGCAACAGACGACATGCTCAGCTGACATCATAATCTAGAGCACACAGCACAAAGACAGGCAAGAGTCATCATCAGTCAGTTGACGCCCAAAGGCCAGACGTAAGAGCTCTCCGGGTCGATGGCTCGAGGATGCCAGAAGAATCGCTGCGGAATGTGCAGGGGCTGGATCGTGTAATGGCACTCACAGAGGCTCCGAAAGTAGAAGCGCGGCAGACGCAGGCATGTGTGTTACAAACAGCAGTATCGTCAACCTGCAGTAGCGACGGTGGGGTAGTGGCAGCGGCGGTGGTGGTGTCCTCGGGTCTTCTTGCCGGGTGGCTGTTGTGATCATGAGGTGGCAGCAGCGGCTGTGTCGATGGGGCAATCCACTTCGCCGGAATGTGTGTGGTTCTCCTCCTCGATGGCGTAGCTCAGCTTGTATTTCAGGCGTACGTGGTCCTGTAATGGGGAGATCAAGCAGCATCTGGCTATGTGCGCCGGCAAAATCTTCGTGATCATAAATGTCGTGCCTGTGACCCCTATGGTGATAAAGGCTGTGCTCTAGACACTTGTGACGATAAAAGCACTTAATCACAGTTTCTTGTGTTACACAACATATGTCAAATTGGACATACAAATTTGATCACCACGAGTTTCTTCCATCATAACACAAAACTTGCCTAGGCAAGTGATAGCTTCAAAGGCTCCATGATCTACTACCACTAATGAAAATCTTTTAATTAAATGGAACTGCTGCCTACACAGAACTGCCTCTGATATGAATGGTTTCGTACTTAGATTCTGCACCTTAGTTCATCTCTCACTTAACAGAAGTCCTGCTAAAGAGGGTTTATTTTCCTTGGTCCCTTCTGGTTCCATATCATGGGAGTCTGCTTGAGAACCAGGCTTTGATACAATTCAGATGCCAAGATATCTGGGTTTTACTGTAAGCCATATGGCACGTAGTAAACACCGCAAACCCCAACTTTGATATCAAAATCAATAAGAGGCTCAATAGTCTCCAATCACAGGCATGCTACTTGCACCTTTATGACCACAACTCAATTCCCATTTTTGTCTGTCACATGAGTGCCTCTGTCGCATAGACCCAATCCCTTTCTGAAGACTGCTAAACCGTGCTTCAAGATGTGCTTAAAACAAATTTTGGATGGTATGCATCTTTTCCCAGCCTAGCCCAACTTGAAGTGGGGCTGACACAAAACATTGCAGGCAAGATAGCCTGGGTGATCAATTCCCATGAACATGAGTATATTACCTGCAAAATATATACAGCAAGTATGGTATGCAAGCTATTTTATATGTATTCCGAAGTTACACGCCCGACTGAGCACATTACGTTGCACTTCGCAGCAATGACACCCCCGAATATGACTCAATGATGGGCCCCTACTTTCTTCATGTCACTATGCTGCAGCCGATACAAAAAGCTACAAAGACGTCGCAGTCGTCAATACTCTTTTGCCGCAAATGTGCCAGCAAACTACCTCGCGACGACTGCTTGCGAGTTTGTGATTGCAGCGCACGCATTGAAAGCTCTTTGCTTGGTTATACTGCTTTCCCATTTCAGTTTGAAGGGTCTTCTTGATGTGGACCATGCGGAAGTGCGTCACAGTTCTGTGTGCTGACAAGGTTAAGCGTTGCACACGCTAGGTGGTAATAGCTGCATTTGGTGGCTTGTCATTTTTGGAGTTCTTTGAAATCGAAACTGACACTGGTCGGTTATGAGAAGTTCGTAATTATCTGTTGTGCGTCGCAGCAAATTATGTGCCGTGTTACGACTAACAGGCTCCCAGCAACGTATTGTAACAACAAAAAAAAACACAAAGCCACAATTTTGTGTTCCAGAGCTCTTTTAAAGATTGAAGACCAGAGCTTTCACTGGTCAGAAACATGTCTGTTCCACTCACTTTGGCAGGGTTGGCAATCAGCATAACCTGGGTGATGGCAGCAGCCGGCAGGATGGGGTTGTGAGGTGGAAGCTCAGTCGCTGACGGCGGTTGCAACTTGATCCGCATCGTCTGTTTGAGATGCACGAACGACAACACAAGCAGTGGGAGAGCGAACTAAGGGCAATCGTTTGGGCTAGTTGGCTTTTCGTGTATTTTGTACAATGACAGAAGAAGAAAAGGGGAGTGTGCAATTCATGTATTGGCGTTGTTTGAAGATCGCAGGGATGGTCTCTGCCTGCGGCGAGTGGTATTTTCATCCACTATTCTTTATTCACATTTACATTATGATTACTTTTAATAACAGCCCCTATATGTTCCTTGGCATAATCGTCTGTTAGACCTCATTAATATTGTGTTTAACAAAGAAAACAAGCCATTAAATATACACTTCTTTTCTTCATACATAATGTGGTGACATTTTTGTGCAAAGTTTACCCTACATAGTGGTTACAACTATACATTTGGGCGATTTTTTTTTAAGTGTGCGGTCATCGTGCAAGTAAACATGGTACGCAGGGAAGTACTCGGCAACTTGTTTGAGACTCTTGAAAGACTTGTGCAAAAGTATTTTCAACAGTGGCTAGAATTATGCCTAGCCACGTTTATTAAAACTTTATGGGCTTGTTTTAGGCTTGTGAAAATATTAGAATGCTTCAAATGTTTGAACGACTAGCAGAGTATTCAAATTTGCTTCGTTTCAAATTTGAATTACAGATAATTTCGAAGTATTCACAATGAATGAATAGATGTATATTAATTCGCATGTAACCACCCATAAATGTGGTTTCACTGCAGTGTAGGGATGCTAAGCCATGAAAAAACTTATCCAGAAGAAATACGCTTTGCCGCGAAGCTCCACTTCAATCTTAAGGTCCCTGAAAGATTTTTTTTAGCATGTTCACAAAACGCTGCCGATCGGTAGTCCAGGCTACCGAGAACACGCGAGCCAAATATTATAGCGCAGCACGCGGCCTATATATCACAACAAATTGTCAAGCTCAGCTAAAAATTGCTCTCTTCTTTCGACAAACGGCGCTACAAGCTAAAATAAAAAATCACTTGTCACAGCCATTGTATCAGCCATTAGCTGATTTGAGCATGGCACACTCGGTCATTACTGGGGTTACCGCGGGAGGCCGCAACTTGTCCCCGTGTGTGCATGTGATCGCACTGAAAAACTGCCTATTCGAAGAAAAGAAAAAACTGAAATAGGGCTCAAGGTCACAAGGCTCGGGTGACATATTTTCTTTCCCTGAGCCCTCCCTTCCTGCTTAGCTTCCAGTGATTTCGTCGGGGTGAGAGAAGAGAGGATGCGATTGCAACGTGCGACAAATTCTTGTAACTGTGCTCATACTGGATGGATATTAAAGGCTTTTGCGGCAATAAAATTGTGAGGCAATAAGCTCCTTTAGTGAGTTCATTCCATGGTTACTTGAAAAAGTGTTGCAGGGCCCCCTTAAATGAACATACTACCCTTAAATCTATTCATCATAATTTAAGCATAAAAGCTTGTTATGCTGGCTTACATGCCCTAAGCATAATGAACTTTAAAATGATACGTATTTTCCAATTACCACTTGCATTTTATAGAAAGCCGAATCCTATTACAACTCAAAGTTGTTTAAATTTCTTCTGAACGAAAAAAAAAGGGCATTTGCATAGAGGCCTTATTTCAATTAAGAAAGATATTGTGCAGGTTAGTTAGGTCATAATAAATATGCCCATTTTTCTTTATATGTCATGTATGCTATTCCAATTAAATTAAAACTTATTTGACTAAAATCACTCTCAATTTGTTCAAATTAACTTTGAACCTAAAATTCACTATTATCCTAAAATCTGACCTAAAGATTCACTATTCGCACCAGCCTAGTTTCTTTCATAAAAGCTCAATATATTCATCATCCTGCTCCAACAATACACGTATACTCGTCCATCAATACATCGGTATGCGAAAATTTACATGCATGATTATTTCTTCACAAGTGCAACCTTAATTAATTGAAAGACAGTGTCACAAGTGCAACCTTAATTAATTGAAAGACAGTGAAAGACAGATTAAATTAATTTGAAAGACAGTGTCGTTTAAAATTAATTTAGATACAACACCACTCAACTGTTTTCTTACGGTATGAAAACAACAGCCGCTACACAACGCAACGCTCACCTTGGGCACGGTAGCCTGAAAGGCGATCCGGCGCACGGGCAGACTGCTCTGACTCGTGACGGACACGACGAGCACCGACACGTGCTCCTGGGGCCGGTTTCGTGCAATGTGAATCACCGCGCGCACCCCGTTCTCCTCGTGCAGGTTCACAGGAGCCTGCGAGCCTGCGTTCACCGGAACAGAGATAACGAGGTCTTGCATAAAATGCGGGACAATCCAAATCGCAGTATGTTCCTAAGCAATGTGCAGACTACAAGAGACACAAGAACCGTGTGTTCCAGGTTAACCTACAACACCAGGCACTGCTAGAATAGACACCAAGAAAGAGAGACTAAACTAGTATGTTGGATTCCTAGACAATTTTTATTTTCTATATCTGTATGAATCAATTTCACAGTAGAATGTTTATTACTAGCATAGCAAACACAGGCCAAGCTTCTACATCAGCGAAAATTTTCTGATTTCAATGCTTTCTGTTGGGGTCATCGTGGTGAACCATTGTGTGGACAACCTTTGGGAGGAGCCAGAGGTTGCGTGTGTTTTATACATGGTAATAAACTATTTTGATCTATCGCAAGTGCGCTTTTCCCCATTGCACATTCACCCTTCTAGTGGCGGCATCTGCCACGCTTTCTAGCAGACACAAGGTCCTGGTTGCACATGCGGGGATTTGTCTTTTAGGCGTGCTTATATCAAGAGAGCCGTGTCTGCATTTTCCAGGTCATAGCTCTAGTAAACTGCGCTTGAATACACTGCTTGCTGTAAGTCGCTAGCCACCATGAACTGCACAGGAGGGAAGCTGGCCTTTAATTTACTTCATGAATGGTAAGAGTGCAATGAAGACGAACACACAATGGAGGGCATGTGTGCCTTCATTGTGCGTTCGTCTTCATTGTGCTCTTACCGATCATAAACAAGAAAGACTAATATGCCTGAATTTCTGCCTTCAAAAGTACGAAAAATGTCCACTGTGCCTTTATTCGTTAAACGTGGTCGCACAGCTCACCCGGCTGTATCTGCTCCAGGGGCACAAACAGGTTGTTCAGGAGATCATCCGTAGCCATCTTGGAAGGAGATCCTGGAGGATGCCCCTCCATGGGGGCCAGCATAGACGGTCCCAGCGGCAGCGTCTTTGGTCCGACACTCATGGGCTGGAACACTCCCGCTGAAGCCGGAATGTTGCTGGAGCTTGCAGCAGCCAGCAGGGGTCGTGACATCTGGTTCAGTGGAATCTTCTGTGGTGTGCTGCGTGCAATGTAAAAAAAAAACTGTATGGTTCCTGTGCCAAAACTACAAACCAATTACTTGAAGCACGCATGCCATCACAAGCGACTTCACATTAACAATTTTTTTGTCAAGAATAAATCTCACTATGTTGGGGACAACCATCCTCCGTTAGGCAGCTAAGGTTGCAGAGCCAGAGCATGTGTGCGGTAGCCGGTGGCAAATTGTATTTTTTGTCATTCATTTTGCTTCACATATACACTGTAACTATACTACAAATTGCGTGCTGTATTCTTTGCTTGGTTTATCGTCCATTCGCTCTCAATAAAGTTGTGTCTGATAAAAAAAAAGAACCCTCTAAATTGCCCTTTCATTCACCACTACCTATGGTAGTTTTCGACAATGTCAGTGCAATGGTGCACTTGACAATTCATACGAAATGATGTTGGAGAGTACTTTTTAGAACAAAAGTGTTTTGTGCGAGACTACAAGCAGAATTTCTGTAGTGTAAGCACTTAACGCAATCAACAAACCCTGCACTTTGTGGGATTCCCATGAGATTGCATGAGTTAATGCCGTTGAATAACAGCACTTCGGAATTTCAGCTTTTTCACTTTAATCTAACCATAGCAGACTCTGAAACACGGGTGTACACAGGAACGATCATCTCTCTCTACAACATCACGTGGCATGCAGTATTCAGTCACACCTCTCTCACATATTTCAGTGCATGTGTGACCCAGCAAAGCCACATGCTAAACGTCATTCCTTGCACGATACGTCTAGACGGTCTTATATTATTTTTTTTTTCTACTCGCACCTGAAATCTGGGATAACTTCCATGGTTTCTTCATAAATAACAGGAGAAAAATATCAGGTCCTTGTAAGGTTTTTACGCATTACTTGGGAAAATATTTGTGCCTGCATGTTTCCACAAAATAGGGATAGCAAAAAAAAAGATGCGAAGAATGCTTGAGTTTCGCCTTCAAAAGTAGAACATGACATAATCAAGCCCCATCACCTTCTCAATTGCTAGCCTGGCTTTGTTTGGTCCTCAGTGCATGCCTCAACTATGCCGTAAGGAAACGAACAACTGTGCACGTAACAGGGGCCGCTTAAGCTATCCTAGAATGCCTACTGAGAATAAAGCTGCTAAGTGCCCACTACACAATTGTCTGTTTTCCAAATCAGAAAAGAGCTCAAACTGTTAAAAAACCTTTACACCACAATTCCAAATTTTCCATATCAGCAAAGGGCTTGCCAAGTGTCTGTAAGGCAACACGTGAACCTACGCAGCTGCTCACGTGGTTGATGCTTTTACAGCTAATGATGAATAAATATCTGAGCGCTTCGTAATGGGTGGGTCTTTAAAACACCAGCTTGTAGCACAATTAACGTCTTTTGATGTCTGGTGTGATCGAACAATATAGCAAGCAAGACCACACAATATAGCAAGCAATAAAGAGAATCCTCCCACTAAATGATATTCACAAAGAGTCTTTCAATGTGAAGCAATTTTTAGCGAACTTCAGGCCCTTTGAGCTTCGAGCATGTCTTTCTTTCCTTGAAGGTTTTTTACTTTTTTGGGAAGGGAGGGGGGGGTCAGCTCGTGGGTCAGTCAGTTGACCGACTGCGACCCACTTACCGACCAACCCAGCAACCCAGGCACTCACCTGGCTAGCTGCCTACATCTGGGTGCTCTCGGAATCCTCAAAATTAGTCTGAGAGGGTAAGAGGCTTTGACGAACATGTCTGGCTGGTCATGACATGAATAACATGAAAATCCAGTCTCGAACGTCCTCGAACCTTTTCCTCCTGACACGTGTGGTACATACCTATGTACCACGAGCCGCGACAGGCAGGTATGCCTCACAAGCAATTGACAGTTAATATCTTCCCAAGAACAGTGCGAACAGACATTAATAATTTAAATGTGAGGGCAATAGCAAAAATTAACATCAGCAGCGTTGACCCGATGCATAAAAAAAAATAAACATTAGGGTCCCAGCAAGAATCAAACCCAAGGATTCTGTGCAGCAATCAAACATTCTACCGCAAAGCCATGCCAGGTCTTAAAACTGCTTTGGAGAAAGATGCTATGCAGGCTTAATATTGATGAAATGTCAATAGTGGTTGCAGTGCGGCTGTCTAGTTTAATAAATATTACATACCGTATTTACTAGCGTAATGAATGCACTCTCATAATGAACGTACCCCCAACTTCAGTCATCAAAATTTAGGTTTTTTTTCCCCAGGTAATAAACGCACCCCCTACATTCATCCACTGCAGTCCTGCTAACCAACACATGGCACCACCTTACCCGTTGGATCTTTTCCGGTTTTTTTATTATCATGTCACCTCAACCAGCTCCCTCTTCCCCTGCACCCTCTGCCGCGCACCGTAGTGTTTTTCTTTCCATGTGTGCACGGCACATTCCCAATCTTTTTTGATTATCTATACGCCACAGCGACGTTCACGAACGTTGCTAGTGTAGAGACATCTTAGCTGATAAGCACACAGCGAGCAAAGGTAACAAAACTGCCCGCACAAACCAACTGTCGCTTCCTGCAAATACGAAACTTTAAGGCCCAGCCACATGAATGCAATTTTAGAGCGACGACGACAGGATTTCCTGTCGCCATGGCAGTCCCGAAGGGCCATTCGTCGCCATTGCTTCGTAGGTTTCTCAAAAACCAGAAAAAAATCTATTGTCGCCCAGAAAAGATAATGACTATTTCGGCAACATGGTAGCACCCCCGACTCTCCCTTTGGTTGCAATTTGCTCTTCGTGCTTGTTATCCGCACATACTTCTGGGAACCAAAATATAGGCTACCTTTTATACAGTAACTTCTTATGTGGACAGTGAGGCGGCGGCCGTACTTTGCCATTAATCTTGTTATCGTTGGTTTGTTTTGATACTTCGGTGGTAGCTTGTTGCAATGTTGGTTCCTTGCTACAATTTCAACGGCGTCCTCCAGTCGTCGTGCGAGGTTACCACAAAGTTGTCAAAGTGCGTCGTAGGGCACGCTTTTGGGCGCCTCTCAAGATCACAGCAGATACCGCTGATGCGGTTAAACGATTGCGAGAAAAGATAACGGCGAAATGCTTTTATGGCGTGCGCAGGCAGCGCAGGGACATTTTGCAGAAGGTAGCGCCATGAACCACCGAAGATGAGTGAAGTGCAAGAAATAATCTGTTTCTAAACAGTGTACACGAATGTCAGATGCAAACGGCTAAGCGACTCAACTTTTTTTTTTGCATCACCGCATTTTTTGCACATTCCAAAAAGTTTTCATAAAATTTGCCTTGCAGTACAAAGGCACCCCCATCTTTGCTCCGATAATTAGAGAAAAAAAATGCATTCATTGTGCAAGTAAATACGGTACCTACTCTTTTGATACACGCATTACGTCGTCTTAATGTGAGCTGTATACTTAAGCGCCATCCACAGAAGTTGGTCAACGTAGGGGGCTAGCATTCTTCCAAGCACAAGCACTACATATTAGCTTACCACTTCTGGCGTTGGTAATACCCATGTTAGTGGTGGTATCGCTACGCAACTGTAAACAACTGCTTATGAAAAACATATGCGACTCTTCAACATATATCTGTGTGCACAACATTTTTACATATATTTAGCTTCATTTCATAACGTTTCACACAATAACAAAATTAAACCATAGTCCCCACTTCTCCGCATGCTTTGCATAACCGCTTTAAATCTATGCCATTAAATTTAAATCTATGCCTTTAAATCTATGTGGGGTCTGCCCAATTTTTTTCCGAAGCAGTTTTCAGCAATGGCAAAGCGTGGCTCTGTGGTAGAGTATCAGCTTGCCATGCAGAAGGCTTGAGTTCGAGCCTTCTACAAAGAAAATATTTATTATATTTATTTTGCATGTATCTTGCTTAATTTTTCGGTCATAGCGCTGATTTTTCACCTTACAACCAATGACATCGACACCTGAACTTCTGCACATTGAGCTTTTCAACGCTATTGCATTGATAAATAAAAGGCGAATAATAATGTGACCAACTCAGTAGGCGCGACAAAGGTGTTTGCTCACGTGGGGAAGTCTCCCTGTGAGCCAGGGTTGTGGGGCAGGGCCTGCTTGATGAGCGACTGGCCCAGGGCATCTAGCTCTTCCAGGCCACGTGACTTGCCCAGTAGAGACCCACCTGCAGGACGAGGCAAACGTTGCATCCGCAAGTGTTGCACGCTGAACAGAAAGCCGCCTCCTTGTCCTATGAAGCGATACAGTCGAACCTCATTATAACAAAGTTGCATCTTACATGAAAATAGCTTCTTCACATCCGAAAATTTGTTATAAGGGTATGTTCCTAACACTATATCTATTGCTAGACTATTTTTCACTTAATTTGTTATAACCAATATTTCGTTATATTCGGGATCACTATATTGAGGTTCGAGTTTATGTGGCAAAACATCTAACCAATATTTCGTTATATCGGGCCGGGATCACTATATTGGGGTTCGAGTTTATGTGGCAAAACATCTATCACCATCTTTCCACTACTGGAGCACGTGCGGAGGAGAGTCTTTCTGGTGTCACCATTGCTGGTGCACAAACTCCATAAATGATTTGCAAACATTTGTTACTGCTTCTTTAGGCTCCAACATTAGCAAATTTTTACCCGATTTCCATGACAAATTTAAGTACAATGTTAATGTAATACAATATTTGAAAGCGAACAAGAGTGCAGAAACACTGCGCCACTTTGTTTCAGCAAATGAAAAGTGGTGTGGTGCAACCAAAGTTGGTGCAGCTGCTTGCTTTTGCTGAAAGCTTTCTTCTGCATGCCCACTTAGCTCTAATATGTTGCAGTGAAATTCATTTCCAATTATTGTATATTACTGATCAACGGCAAAGGAGCCCTGTAGGGCACTGTAGTCAACAAATGCAGCCTAAGCAATTCCATGTTGCCACCGATAAGAGCCGAACCACTGAAAAAAAAAGTGCGTGAATAGTAGGCTTTCGGTCTCATTACCTGCCATTGCAGCGTTGCTGTTGCCATTGCCGATGTTGTTAATGTGGTTCCCCTGTTGGATGTAAGAGGGTGTCGGCCGCAACGGCGAAGATAGCAGGCCGCTCGCTGTACCGGGTGCCAGCATTGTGGGCTGCGCCACTGCCTGATGTGAGGGTGAATATCCCGGAAGCCGGGAGGGGGCAGCAGCATTGCCAAAGCCCCCAAACGGGCCTGCACCGGCGGCACCCCCGGCACTGGCATTGGTGCTAGCCTGAGGCAGACCCGGGGAAAAGAGAGAGCCCAGATCTGCCATGCTGCTGGTCGCAGTCGGCGGGCCAGGATCTCCTATGCCTGCAAGGCCAAGAAAAGACAACCCAGGTAATTTCAATGTTTATCAACTCTCTATGAAGTGCCAATGGGGACGTGACCGTCATGTGCAGCCTCTATTTGTGTATTTCATAAATAAACTAGATAGACTAACTATTCACAAATAGAATCTGAAGGCACCAGAAAAACATGTTTCGTTCTACAGAAGCTTCGTTTAGCGAGAGATGAACAGAAGTGCAAAATCATGTTAGCAGCAGATACTCCACTAAGAAAGTGATTCTTTTTAAGACCTTTCCTGATTAGTGAGACTGTAACTAAATTTACTGTAGTTGAATTAGGTTTGGGGTCTCGCATACCAAAACCACGATACATTTATGAGCCACCCCAAAGTGGGGGAAGAGTCGAAATTAATTTTGACCGCTCTGTTATCCTGAACATGTGCCTAAAGGTAAACATAAGGGCATTTTTGTAATTCACTCCTGAAATATGGATGCCATGTCCGGGAACAGAACCAATACCTTACTGCTTTGCAATGCCTTTAAGCTACCACAGTGGGTCCAGCAACTATACTTACTGTTCAGAAAGTGAGGTTACGCGTTCTTCATAAGCAAGTTATGGCTTTGGAATGGCAAGGTAACAGCTACACAATGAGGTATTACAGTCGAATCTCGATAATTCGAACTCGAAGGGGCTCGAAAAATTGTTCAAATTAAAAGAAGTTCGAATTAAGGAAAGCTAAATAAACGGAGGACTCTCCGTGCAGTGGCGCATGTGCATTGAGCATGTGCATTTCAGAAGACTCACATTTATTAACAAATCACAGGACATCCGTTATTGACACGTTTGCCTTGCAGCGAGTAAATCAATTTCACACGCAGCTTGCAAAGCATTTCTACTTCAGCTTCAGCATTCTCCTGGCAAGAGAAGTTGCGCACGGAAATCTCCAGCGCCGACACTTTCTAAAGACGACGACAACAACAACGACTGCGTAGCAGCCGCAGCATGGCCAGCACGTGACGAGAAAGAAGGAGTGTCTCCACGCAAAGAGAAGCGGATCGGCATTTGAGAGAAAACCAACACACCACGGCAGCTTTTTTTTTTTCTTTCTTCAAACCCGTCATTGAAAAGAGAAGGGTTATGTGGCAGGGACGGGAAAGAGGAAAGCGTACCCCCCCCCCCCCCCCTTCCCTCATGGCTCAGAGCCGTGCTCCCACAAGGGGCAAGGGCTGAAGAAAATAGTGCCATTTTCCTTTCCTTCAACCACGCATTCATTCAACCCAGCAACAGCTTTCTGTTGTTGTTTTTTTTTTTCCTCTCTCTTCGCGGGCGGCATTGGTAGGAGGAGGGTCTTTACGTGGCAGGGACGGAAAAGGGAGAAGTGTGACATGGGCACATCGCAGATCAGCATTTTAGAGAGGGCAAACATTCCATCATAGCCTTTTCTTTCCTTTTCATTTCCTTCGTGCGCAGCAGGTGCCGCCACAGGATAGGGCGGGGTGTTGAGAGCATTTTCGGAGCGCGGTATGTTCGAATTAATCGTCGCAAGCGCTTGCGTGTTTGAATTATTGGGCATCTTCGCCCATTGAAATACACAAAGCTTTGACAGGACCGCATCGTGAGTTCGAATTAACCAGAAGTTCAAATTAAGCGTGTTCTAATTAATGAGATTCGACTATAGTAACATGCACTGAATATTTCAAAATCCACTTCACAAGTAAACCTCGACAGTACCATCGTAGCAACATCGCCCACTCAATTTCATGACAATTTTATGGTCACTGTTTACAGTTCACTTATATAACTGACAATGCAGCTGTAGCGCTGCTTTGACCACTGATAAAGAGTCAACAGCATAGAAAAAGACACTAATACAAAACTATGGCTTCGGATTGCGACATTCATGCAAGTAATCAAACCTCACCGAGGGCAAGTAGCTGGTCATCGAGCAGGCTGAGGTCGACGGGGACCTTCTTTGGTTCTTCGCGAACATCGGGGCCCAGGGAGCCCAAATCCAGCAAGGAGCCCGCAGCAGCCGCAGTAACCGGGGCAGCCGACATGGCTGCATTTTGACAGCCCCATCCAAGAAATGCAGTCACCA
Source organism: Rhipicephalus microplus (assembly GCF_043290135.1). Classification (NCBI taxonomy): domain Eukaryota; kingdom Metazoa; phylum Arthropoda; class Arachnida; order Ixodida; family Ixodidae; genus Rhipicephalus; species Rhipicephalus microplus. The sequence goes on along the minus strand of NC_134706.1, from coordinate 66,671,544 downwards.
TTAAAAGTTTAACAGACCAAGAGGTACAGGAAAGAGCTGAATATTTACACTGCTCCTACAGGCAGCCTTGAATTCAGATTTCCAGCTGGCTCTACAACGCACTGACAACATGTACTGCGTGGTTCAGCAAAATGCAGTCCCTAATTTCTGAGAAATTCAATGCTTTCTTTCACCTAGTGGCCTCTAAACTTTTCACATTAGATGTAAAAAAATTTCTACATAAGAGAGAATGGGGAGAGAAAGGTACATCTAAATAATGAGTCTTCAATACGAAGATTTACCAAATAACGAGTCTTCAATACAAAGATTAGGCCCATACCCAAACATTTCACGGCAGCACACCAATACAGCAGGGACTTTCAAAGAGAGATTCTCTGATGCCTTTTCGAGAGGAAAGGCTTCAGATATGCATCACGTGCTAAAATGAAAGCAGCCCCATCGTCAACCCCGTTGGTTTGACATGCGAGGGTAGGAGCAAGAAAGCTCACAGTACAGGGACTTGTATGAAATTCCAGCACAGTTAAATATCGCTACAATGGCATTTCCCTTATAATAAAAACTTTTCTGTTCCTCATTAGCAGCTCGCAGAAAACAATACAAAAAACAACTCTTATGACAAATGATTTTTTTCGGAAGCTTTACTTTAGTTTATCTTGTTTACCTTGTTTACCTTAGTTTATCTTGGCTTGCTACTCCAGATGCCGGGTGAAGGCATCTGTCCTTTGGTGTTCTAACACCGATGCACACACACAGAAACTCACCATGGGTGTCGTTCAAGGCAGTGGTCGAGCTCCCACCGTTGACAGCCGGCTCCAGCCCCATGGTCTTTTTGTAGATGTTGATCACATTGGTCAGCTCATCATTGGCTGTCAAGATTTCGTCTGAGCGAGAGGAGCAGGAATTACATTGATGAGCAAACGCTAACTAATGCCACCACAAGCATCCCACTCTTTTCCCTCCCCTCCCCCCCCCCCCCCCCCCCGGACACATGCCAGAATCAAAGTACAGTAGACTCGGTTTAAAGGAAACCTGAAGGGACCAAGAAAATGTGTTTCCTTTGAGAGGAGTTTCGTTTACTTAGAGATAAACAGGGGTATGCTATTCAAGTACGAAACCAAACATATTAGTGGCAGTTATTTTATATAAGCAGCGATTTAATTTAAGAGAGTTTCTATTTATTAGAAGTCTACTGTACGTACAATAGCCAAACCTTACTCTGTATTTATTTCTTAAAGATGCAGGCTTCAGTTGCCCTTCTCTGTGCACAGGCTTACTCTCGTCCTCTCCCACTCGTGTTGAGGAATTGAGAGCAACGCATTAATAAAAACTATGCTAGGCAGAACAGTCTGTGCTTTGACAAAGACGAGTCCTCTTGTTGAAGCACTGCCTCCAGCCAATTTCAATGATTTCTTATCCCATTAAGACTTCATCTGCCCCTGAATTTCTGTATTGTCTGAAATGCTTAATTTGATCCCAATCTAGTTCTGTAAACTTCTTAAAGAATGGTGTCGACAGAACTTCCTTACACAAGTTCTACTGGTGGTCAACAAAAAGCGGGAAATATAGAGGTTTGAGTGCACTGAAGTCTGGCACATTCACCGTCATCATCATCATCATCGGTTCGACTATGCCTCCTGCAGGGCAACGGCCTCTCCCGAGTTCCGCCAATCAACCCAGTCCTGTGCTTGCTGCTGCCAAGCTATACTCGCAAAGTTCTTAACCTCACCTGCCCACCTAAATTTCCGTGTTGCCCTTGCGCGTTTGACTTCTCTTGGTATAGAGTCAGTTAATCTCAAAGACCAGCGCCTATCTTACCTACACACTGCATGCCTTGCCCATGCCCATTTCTTGCTCTTGCTTTCAGCTACGATATCCTTACTGTATTTTCGCGCGTATAACCCGCACCAAAAACCCAAAAATTTCAGTGGCAAAGTGGAGGTGCAGATAATACGCGGGGTTTTACTATAGTGCTGTGAAGCCCCTGACAGCAATGCGTGTTGTGCTGTGAAACCCTTTAATAGTGTAGCGAAGGCTACGGAGGCGGTTTCCGCAAATTCGTGTTGCTCCGCAAGTAGCACGGCAGCTTGCGGCCGATTTTGGTTTCGCTTGCTTGCATCGTTGAAGCGTTTAGAAAAACATTTAGGGAGAGACAATTCGATTGTTCAGTGTAAAATCTCACTGTCACACCACAAGTATATTTTTTGGACGTTCGCGGCCACTCAGTGACCCTCCACATGTCCCTACGTCACGGACGCCATGTTTACCTTTGGAAAGGGCTTGCCGAAAAGGTGGTGCTGTCTAAGAAATAGAAAGAAAAGGAAGGCATTTTTGCAAAGTGAACGATACCTGTATCTTACCTACGACTTCCCGCAACCGTTTGAGTTCCATAATAAATAAAGCAGTATTTATTTCAGCAAGGCAAATGAGATATTATAGTGCCTATAGAGATATTATCAGTAAACTTATGTACTACTTTTTGACGTGGTAGCAGGCATGCATTTCGGTTCTGTTGTTTCCAGGGTGCTGTTACAATGTACTAAAAGGGGTAGTGCTGCCAAGTTGTCGCAAAGTGTGAGCGCTCTTTACCTCGCTGATACCGCTAGTTCTCCACATCTCGACGCGTTCGCCAAGCCTAAGTCGATCTGTTCTGTCACCATGAGTAGCGTACGGCGGCAGGCCTTCATGGCACAGCAAAAGCTTAAGATCATCGCCGTCACCGAGGAATTTGGAAATTGCGATGCGGGAAGACGGCACGATGTGGACGAGTCCTGCGTGCGGCTGTGAAGAAAGAAGAAAGAGAGCCTACAAGCCGCGCACCGCGAACGTAGGTCATTTCGTGGCCCCAAGACCGGTGCCTACCCTGAGCTGGAGGCGGAGCTAGTAAAGTTATTCAAAGATGTGAGAAGCAGGGGTCACGCCGTATCGACTGAGATGGCCCAAGTGGAAGTGCAGCGACTTTCGAGGGAGCTAGGCCTACCTCACGAGTTTTGTGCGAGCCGCGGATGGCTGCACCGCTTTATGAAGCGGCAAGGGCTCTCAATCAGACGGCGGACTACAATATGTCAACGCTTGCCGGCTTCTTATGAGGAGAAGCTGCTCAAGTACCAGAGATATGTAATTGGCCTGCGAAAGCAGCACAATTACATTTTCTCGCAAATCGGCGATGCGGATGAAACTCCTGTTTATTTTGAAATGCCGTAGGACACAACGATTGAGAAGACGAGCAGCAGTTCGGTGAGCGTGCTGACCGGCGGGAACACGAAACTGCGCATCACAGTCTTGCTTTGTGCCCTCGCCGACGGCACGCAACTGGGATCGTACGTCATCTTGAAAAGGAAAACTCTACCAAAGGTTCATTTGCCTGCCGATATGGTGGTGCGTGCACACGAGAACGCGTGGATGAACACTGACTTGTTCGTAGACTGGATCAAGACGGTAAGGGAGAAGAGGCCCAGTGCGATGCTTGCAAAGAGACCCATGCTCGTTCTTGACTCGTTTCGCGGCCACACAACTCAGGAAGTGAAGGACCGCCTTTCACGCAACGGCACCGACTTAGTTGTTATACCCGGTGGAATGACATCAATTTTGCAGCCTCTAGATGTGTCGCTTAACAAGCCCTTCAAAGCGCACGTCAAGCGCTATTATGCCGAGTGGATGGCTGAAGGCCTCTACGACTTGACGCCGACAGGACGAGTCCGAAGGCCTGATATTGCCCTATTCTGCAAGTGGATTGTCGAGGCATGGAAGGCCATTCCAGGTGAGATGGTTGATTGATTGATTTGTGGGGTTTAACGTCCCAAAACCAACATACGATTATGAGAGACGCCGTAGTGGAGGGCTTCGGAAATTTTGACCACCTGGGGTTTTTTTAACGTGCACACAAATCTGAGTACACGGGCCTACGACATTTCTGCCTCCATCGGAAATGAAGCCGCCGCAGCCGGGATTTGAACCCGGGACCTGCGAGTCAGCAGCCGAGTACCTTAGCCACTAGACCACCGCGGCGGGGCAGGTGAGATGGTGCGAAAAAGTTTCAATAAATGCTGCATCACAAACAAAATGGATGGAACCGAAGATGACCATGTGCATAATAGTGAGGACTGCGGCTCAAGTGATAGTTCTAGCGAGAGCAGCGACAGTGAGTGAATTGTGACTGGCCTTGCAGACAGCGTAATCTGCTTGCTAATTAAAGCTTTTTCTGTCTACATATGTGCTATGTTGCTTGAGCAGTAGGTTTTGTACAGCCTTTCCTGTATATCAAATATGCGAGCAATACGCGAGGATTTTTTTTTTTTCTCGGTGAGCTGAAAGTGGGAGTGCGGATTATATGCAGGGGCGGGTTATACGGGCAAAAACACGGTAACTGCCATTTGTTCCCTGACCAACTCTACTCCCTCACCGTCTCTTAAGGGACGTCACAATGAAAACTATTCTTGTTATTTATGGAGATGAAGTGATGAAATTTGGCATGGAGATTTCATTTGTTGCACTGACAGCATAACTGAAATCCCTTTAAAGTTACAACACCTGATAGACTCTCACTGTCATACCGAAAGCATTTAATTATTTTAGCATAGATCCATCAAAACTTTTGCATAAAGATACAGCAATGCTTCAATAACTCGAAGTCACAAAAACTAGAAAAAACTTCTAGATTATGGATTTTTGAGATAAACCAAGTTGTGCTAATTGTCGGAAAAAAATTAGTGCTTTTCAGAAAATCCATATTACTTACCGGCTCTTAAGCGGCAGTTTCTAATCTTTCTTCTTGTGTAGGTTTAATAGATTCAAAAAATAACATACAAGAGACTCTGACCGGCTGGGTTTTGCCGCACTGTCATTTTATATAACAGAGAAAAACTTCCTAATGCTCGTCTGCTTTGCGGTCAAACTCGGGCCTAAGAAGGCGTACTCCAACTTCTTGATGCATCGCATCAGTTGACCTTTTTCGCCGCTGCACTCGACCTTATTTCAAAGCCATATCATCAATGCCGCTTCAACGTATGGTAACTTCAACCCTCGAACCCGCTTCCGCTGACTGGAGAAACTCTGCTAAAATTCATCCAGCACCTTCTGCCTGTTTTCCAGCACCCTCGAAAGGGTAGACAAAGGGATACCGCATTCCTGCGCTATGCTTGATTTTGTTCGGCCCCCTTTTTTTCACCTCCCTAATTAGGGCAACCTTTTTTCTAGTGTTGGCGACTTGCACTGCTTTGATGCTATGCTTGCCGCGCTGACGCTACCCTAAGTTGCCGCTCCTCACAGTCATAAAAAATCCGTACCATTCAGTTTGCTCAGATGAATGGAAATCACACCTCAGGAAAAATCACAAGCATTGCACAAAGCAAACGAGACAAACAACGCCAAGTGTGAGTAGAGGGTCTCTCTTTTCAGCGCATGTGTCACATGACATGCGACAGGGTCACTTGACAAAATTCATACGTTGCTGGGCTGAGACTTTGCGCACTTCGCGTTCGTAGAAAGCATAGACATAGTGGCAGGCGTGGATAAATGAGAAAATAAAATCAACAGACTTCAGGCGTGGCAGCATCGTCCTGATCTTGTGAAATGGTCTGGCGGTGGAATGTTTGTTCCACTCCCAGTCATGACTTCGTGTTATCCGCAATCTGACCCAAAAATACTTTGAGATAAAGAGAAAAATATAGATAGACGTTTGGTGTCACGGAAAATTTCAACTTAGCCAATTTTTCGTATATGCAATTTCCGAGTTAACGAGGTATTACTGTAATGACAAGGGCCCATTCTGTACCGTAATGCTATTAGTCTATTCTTTAATATTGAGGTAAGCACACAAACAAAATTGTTCAAATGTCCTGGGCATACTGCCTTACTAACAACTTTTTTTTACAAAAAGCTAATCATAAAGATCTGTATGATGCACATACAAATATGGATGGCACTCATTGAAGTCTCAAGATCTAAGTGCAGAAAACAGCATGGCTTTATCTTCCTTCATAGTGAAATGGCACAGCGATGACTGACAGCAAATGCTCAAAAAATGAGAACTGAAAAAATGGAGCTCGAAGAAATTGGAGCTACACGCTAAGAAAGCAAAACTCCGAAAGGAGCTGTTTTTTTTTTTTTTTTCATTGGAGATATGCAGCTTTGCGGCTATCTTCAGCTCTAATTGTCCTTTTTGATGATGCCAATATGCTGGCACTGTGCCAAGGGAAAGCTGCAGATTTGAATTTTCTAAAGCTTAGTTTTCTCATAGCATTATGCGACAGCCCCTCCAGTGAAATTCTTTTTTCTCGGCTTCTATTACTTATTTCAGCCTAATATTTCACCATGATGCAAAAACGTGCACAGGACTGCAGAAAAAAAATTATCGAAAAATTGAACATTTCGACCAAATTTACTATTCCTATTGTCACTCAAGGTTACACTTATCATTTTACTTTCCACTGCACGCTCCGTCATTCCCACTCTATTCAACTCATGAATCATTGTTACAATATAACCTTGAAATGCTGCATATTGCCAGAGACAATTACATCAGTCAAACCACTTCTACGTTCGACAAGTCGCTCTAAGTGCCCCGCTTCGACAGCCGCACCATATTTTTTCATTTGCTCGAAATGAAAGCAACCAATAATAAGCTGCGCATGTACTATATGCATGGGAATCAATTTTTTATGGAACTATAAAACTTGACTGACGTCAGAAAGAATGAATGTTTAGTTACACTTCACTTAGAGTAAATCAATCAATAATGCAAAATCTACACAATGCTACCTAGCTTTTCTTGTAATGAAATGTTGAGTTTCTCTGAATAATGCGTCAATTTGACACATTATTACACAGTACATCATAATTTGTGCCTGATGAGTTTAGAAGTTGAGGTATTTTAAGTCGGTAACATAAAAAAAAAAATGATTTTCCAGGTTACTGTGATAGGCCTGATGGGCAGCACCTTGTCGACCAGTGTTCACAGACGAAATTCGAAACGTGAGTACGGCAGAAATTGACATGCGTGCCACTCACTGAGCCCCTCGTCCTTCTCTTCCATCTCTCCAGCCAGCCGGAACAGCTTGGGCCGCAGGCGTTCACAGCTCTCAAACAGTTCCTGCACACGAAATCGTGCACTTACGCCTCACATGACAACACTGCAGCAGTCGCACTTAATGTAACTTAGAAAGGCTGCTAGAAAGCATGCGTGTTGAGTGCTAGACTGATATAACCTTCTGGCCACACCGGCGGCAGAAAAAAAAAACACCAGTAGCCATTTTTGTTTCGGTTGCATACTTTTGTGTTGAGTGGTCAGCTGCATCGTGCTGCCCTCTATCAGTTGACACAAAAAAAAAATACTTGCACATGCAAGTAAACTTGACCTAGCTATAACAAACACAGATATACCAAAATATCGGTTATGAGGAATAGCCTTGCAATAGATACAATGATGAGAATCACTTTAATAAAAATTTTCTATATATAACGGACTTATTTTACAGTGAGACTTGACTGTATTAGGGCCGTGTGAATGACAAATACAGCCGAACCCCTTTTAAGAGACGCTGATATAAGAGACAAATTGGTATAAGAGACACCAATTTGCCTACGGGGGATAAGAAAATTCATACAAGGTCCCCTGCTAATAAAAGACACTTCATATAAAAGACAAGAATCGCTGCCCATAGCATGTCTCTTATAAAGGGGTTTAACTGTAATTAAGAAACAAACTGACATAATCAATCAAATGTCAAGTAATCAACATTTTTTTTTTCACAGCTCTAACAACTTTTTTGCAAACTATTTCTCCTTTGTGGAATTTGTAACGGGTATGACATTGTTCGTTAGCTTCATGTGAGCAGCACAGGCACCTACAAAACTGCGCTGCTCCGTCATTACGCCAGCAAAAGCACGTAGTGTTGTTCCAAGTGCACTGCATGCTTTTAATAACCAAGCCAAACGCTATGTTCCATTCACCGCTACCTTCTTGTACGAGACAGCCACGACGTCACAGGGAGTCGACATTGGATTTTGTAAGCCCATCTGAACAGGACAGATATTATGTCCAGCTGGGATTTCGCTCACAAAAGTTTACCCTACTGTAACATCTATTCAAATGAGGTTAGAACATTCAGTTTTATTTTATTGTGTACAGTTGTCCTCCCAGAATATTGCGATATGCTAACTTACACTGTAACCTCGATCTTGGAAAGATTGTTCTCCCCACACAATGCACCAAGTGTCTGATATACTAAAGAAATCATAATGCAGTACAAGAAAAATAGCTATGGGTGGCAGTAGTCACCTTGTTTACATTATCCATTATTTATGCGCATGAAACCTGGCCGTGTTACTCGGCATTGCTTGTAATGGTGACGGCGAGTATGAAACACTTTTGCATTTTGACAGACGGCGACACGTGTGTCACGTGCTACATACACCATATTTACTCACGTAATACTTGCACTCACATAAGTCTCGCACCCCCCACAACGCCCAAGAAAAATCCGAATTTTGTTTTTTCCTCGAGTAATTATCGCACCCCCGAAAACTGCCGAAATAATGTTGTCTGCTCGTTCGAGCCAATGATGATAATAGTGCGCACCATCTGGCGCCATCTCTTAAGCATCAAGCGTGCTATTGCACGGAGATTCAATCCGATCCAAGCCAAGCCGAAGTGGCCAGTGTGCGTAGCGGCGTGTTTTGTTTGTTGTGTCGGTAATTTTGGCACGTTATGGAACGATACTGAAGCTACACGGCTGCTTCAAGTTGCAAGTGATGAATCATGCACTAAAAAATGAAAACAGGGTTGCCGGTAGGCCCTTCAGAGCCTACGAGTTTTGTGTTCGCTACTGGTGATGGCAGCTGAAAGCCACCAAGACGCGTTGGGCCTGCCATGTGCCTAAAGCTGGGATTGATGGTAAACTTTATTTCTTCAGAAGGAAACAGTGGACGATTCTGTTAAATAGCCATCAGGCCAATACTGACGTCCTACGCTTACTTTTTGAGTGCTTCCGTTGAGCGACGAACGCTACCGCTACGCCCGCAACGCCCACAAGCTTTGCGTGTGGTACTCTAATTCTCGACTATTTGCTTCCACTTTTTGTGTCTCAAATAAATCTTGTCTTGTGTTAAACCTCTGCTTTTATTGTTGAGGTGTGTTTTAATTAGTACTTCTTGAAGCTTGCTGTGAGTTGCTGGTGTGAGAATCCCGATTTGCGGCCACTTCGTTTTTTTTTTTCGCTCTCTACGTTTTCGTGAAAAGTTTTCCCCACGTAATTCTCACACCCCTCAACTTTGTATCGGTTTTCCGGCAAAAAAAGTGCGAGGATTATGCGAGTAAATACGGTACTATGATACATTTAAAATAGTACAATTAAGATAGCCTTTCATTATCAGCTGGTTTTCATTGAACTAAGGTCAAACAAAGAAATGTGCCCTGATTATTCTCTCCTTCGTTCCTAACAAAGCAAGTTTCGTCCAAATTGATTGAAAAGTTAATAGAGTTCTTTTTATTTTTTCAAGCACAGTATATTCAAAGTATTCAAAGCGTTAAGGCAAGAACATATGTCTATATAAAGCGAGTGCACTCAAACCTTGATATAATCAACCAGCATAAAACAAAATATTCGTTATAACGAAGTAAATGAAAAATTGTCTTGCAATAAATGCAGTAACCTGATATACTCTACAATGAATTTTCGGATATAATAAACTTATTTTTTTGTGAGTTGTAACTGTTATAATGAGGTATGAGTGTACGTACATGGTTGAGTGCTATACACTTCTTTTGCTTGCAAACCCTAGTGCTGTCCCAATCGAGCGGCAACACAATGAACCGCTACAGCAGAAGCATGCTCAGTCACCTTCATGAGGTCCTGCTCTTCGGCCGAGGTCTCGCCCGGCCGGTAGTTGGCCAGCATGTCCTTCAGCACCTTGGCGTTATTGTGCACCGTCTCGATCTCGGTTGCACGCCGGGCCAGCATCTCCATGCGCCGATCCGCCTGCACACAAAAACGCCGACACAATAAGCGAGCTCTTGCAAAAACGGCAAAGCAATTATGGGTACGGCGGCACCAAATGTGGAGCACAATGCTTTAAAGGGACACTACAGAGAAATAATAACTTGATTTAGATTGATAAACAACATTACGAGAACTACAATGTGGCAAGTTTCACTGTCCTGAGTTCATTATTAGCGGAGAGAATCAAGGTTGAAGCTTCGCTTTTAAACTTCATGTTGAAATCTCTGCGCTTCACGCAACAAACTTCGAAATGTAGTTTTCGTATTTTCGCAACAATGATTCGTTGAAATTTTCCAAAACATCGTACACTAGGTCTACAGCACGCACAGATGACAATGTACTTCAATTTTATCGATTAGATTGATTGATATGTGGGGTTTAACGTCCCAAAACCACCATTTGATTATGAGAGACACCGTAGTGGAGGGCTCCGGAAATTTCGACCACCTGGGGTTCTTTAACGTGCACCCAAATCTGAGCACATGGGCCTACAACATTCCCGCCTCCATCGGAAATGCAGCCGCCGCAGCCGGGATTCGAACCCGCGACCTGCAGGTCAGCAGTCGAGTACCTTAGCCACTAGACCACTGCGGCGGGGCAATTTTATCGATTAGAAGTAGGAGTTAGTAGACGCCTTCAAAATCTAAGACATTGCACTGTTCGGTGTGGGAACCTCAAGGTGGCATGTACACCCACATTTTCTTTTCATGCATCTTTTCGCTTGCCAAGGGTCATGTTACGATAAGAGTGGCGTTCTCGAGATTGTGAAAGTGTACTTAACTAATCAGCAGAAAATTGTTTTGCTCTTTAGTGTCCCTTTAATACCACACAACTTACAAAAACCACATCATACATTTGAATCAATGGCACAGTAAATGTAGTCTCTTCAGTGCAGGACACAGTGGTGCGTTGTAGCGAGAAGTGATAAATTTCGCACGAACGAAACGAACAACAATTTTTTTCCTGTAGAGGTATGCTTGCTTAACAGATCTTTAAAACCCATATTTGGCCAGTGTTGGTGGGATAACATTCATCCAAAGAGACATGTGTAATCAAGACTGCACACATGATTCTAACAGTAATAAGCGCCAAAGTTTACTGCAGAATGTGCAGTGATATTGTCCTTAATCGCAGGCAAACTACGTGGCCGTGCGAAAAGATCGGATGACCACCAGGTGTGCTCGCAGCTACATTAGTAATGAAAGCTTTCCTTCCAAGAACATTTGCCCTCTAGGCTTTCTCAATATTAGGCTTGTGTGAATAGTAACTTTCAGATTCAAAACAAATTCCAAGTAAATAGTGATTTTGGTCAAATTATTTTGAATCAAATTCAGATAATATATATATCACATATTATTTAAAAAACTAGCATATTTTATATAACCAAACTAATTTGTGCAGCATTTTTAAGAAATTGAAACAAGGACTGTGTAAATGCCATTCTTTTCGGTTCGAAAAAAGTGGAAACATTAAATACTAGCAGGACATGACTTTCGGTACAATGCAAGTGTTAACCTGTAAAATATGTTATTCTTTAAAATTTACGATATTTACAGCATATAAGTCAGTACGGCATGCTTTTAAGCTTAAGGGGAGATGCGAGTCGAAAAACGAGTTTTTTCCAAAAATACCAATTTTTTTCATTTTTGTCTGTTTTGATAAGATTAGTACCTCTACTGTTATGAAAAAAAAAATACAGGTCAAGACTTAACTGGAAATGCTTTAAAATTGCATCTAAAGAGCACAAGGTGCCTGTGGTCAAAAGCGTGCAGTCTTCGAGCACCTTGCCGCCAATAATGTGCCGCCGCTCGCCATAGTTGATCACATGAGCCGAAGAGTCGAGTCTCACTTTTCAATTAACAAGAGTTTCCCTCGATGATGCGGCGCAAGAAATAATAAAAAGAAGCACGCTTCTGCGCGTTTTTCGAGCGCCGCGACCGGCTTATGACGTAGTACTAACAGGGGACTGCCATTGGCCGCTGCGCGCCTGTAAGTGCTGTGAAACCTATTTTCGGGGTCCGTGTCTTGTCAACCAGCGGAGCTGAACAATTCTTTTCTAGTGTAATTATCTCGTTTATGAATGAAAAAAGCATTGCTTGCTAGTGAAAGCCGTTGTGCGGTGCGTTCTATAGGAATAGGCTACGAGCAGCTGGTCCGATTTGCGGCAGTTGTTGGAATGCAAAAACCAATGCACCAAAGTCATTCACACCCATCAGCCGGACAGTTCGTGATGCAGCAATGGATAATGTCAGCACCAATCTTGCGAGGTCGAAAGAGTTCCCAGTGAGAGAACTTAGCAGGGACGACATTGCCATTATGTACGATGGTAAGTGACATAAACATGGCTGCAAAATGGCATGACACTGGGCTTAGTTTGGATTTCGCAGTCCTGTCGAACTTCTTCCTAGCTTGCACTTGGCACAAGGCTCTGCCAGATGGAGCGGAAGTTTGGCAAGTGTTTCATGGCCCTGTCTGTGAGCGAAATGTCTGTGAGGAGTCGGTTCGAAAAAGACGAGAGGGACAAACTCATGGGGCTGGCGTATTTTAGTCGCAGTGGCCACTACAAGAAGGATTGTTCTTTTTGGTGTACAAATTTCATCAGATTTAATGATATCTTTCATAAATAAAAACTCAATTTTAACTCAAAAACTCGTTTTTATCAAAACACAAATTCTGCCATTTTTTTCAATGTGCCCCTCTTTTTTCAGGCACTTCTAGTGCTCGGATCTGCATTAAATTTTGTCCAAATTTTTTCCAAAGTATGGCGAATGCAATCATCTAGTTTAAATTTCAATATTTCATTGTATAATAAAGAAAGTCTATGTAAACCTTTACTAGTGTAGGTGAAATATGGACTTTCTACGTCTATTATTTTTCTCCCCTCTTAGATATTTTGTATGTGCTTCCTAATTATTTATTTGCATTCTACACTTTATTTTAAACGTTATGAACTATGAATGATAAAAAATTACGGAAGTTCAGGGATGTAAAGAGGGGGGGCAAAAGGGTTAAGGTTTTCACTTTGTCATTTCGCAGAGATAAAAGTAAGCAACTTGCAAGAAAACTAATTATATATTTGAAATCAGCATAAAAATTTCCATAAACACTATAAGTTTCATTTCTCTAGGGTGAATATTAAGAAAAAGTGTCTTCGAGTAGCATACCCCTTAAAAAATGAATAGATGCGAGGATAATATGTTCGTTTAACCTCAAAATTAAACTTCGTGGCAGTGCAGATTTCCCCTGGACAGATGTTTTCACTGTTTACTGTTTCCTTACTGCAGTTAAACTAGTGGTTTACATGAGAACTAATATACGCATGTATAGGTGTTTTCACGGCATAGCACATCTCTGCAGCAAAACCAACTTTACAAGAGTTACATTAAGATTTATTTATTTTGAATACTTCGAAATTTTTGACAATTTAAATTCAAACTGAAGCAAATAAATATTTGTGCAAGCCTACTCAATGTGGAATCATATATTTCAGCAGAATGCATGTTTTCCCTGGCACTGGAATGACTGTGTTGCACACTGAAGGGAAGCCTCTTACCTCCTTGACCATGTTGCGGATGAGACGGTTGGCGGCCTGCAGGTCCTCTGGATTCTTGCTTTGCAGCAGCTTTTGCAGCATCTGCATAGCAGCAACACATGCCACGCCATAGCCGAGGTCAAGCGCAGCGCGAGAAAAGCGCCAGGCTCTGCAGAGTTAACAGCCACAAGCTCACGGAGCAGTTGAAGAAGTGAGGCTGTGTGTGTGTGTGCACGTATAAATTGCTAGAGTTTACAACTAGCCCTTTGTAAGCCTTGTTGTACACTCCTGGGTAATGCTGCACTTCAGTTCTTCGAGTTCAACTCGTGCAGAAGATGTTCATAGAACAAAAAAATGTGGCAGAGGATCTCTAAGCATGTTCTTACGAGATGAAAACATGAAACTTTTTCCTAAGGACCTTGCTTAATCAGCACTTCCTTTTTGCTGTGAGGATGACTCTTTCCTACGCCACAGTGGCAACATGCAGTTCCTACAACACTTGTTGGAATTGCCATCAGTCAGTCTCAGTATGTGTAAGTTTCTGAGAATGTACTGGTGGGCTGCAGCTCGCTATGTTTCGAGCTGTTAGGCCACAGCGGACGCATATCCGTGAAGCCGACGTCACAGGGGGTCGTCAGGAGAGGCGGCAAGAAAGCGGTGACAGTTTTCTGGTAATCATTGCTTCGTGAGTTTGAGTCGGAGAAGCGAACGATTGCAGCAGATTTCAAGACTGTCACGCGAACGCCGCGGTCCAGGCCATGTGGCTGGGGCGACCCAAGAGCCGAAGAGGGATATCGGGTTACGTACATCGCCGATAATGGGTAACGTGCGTGGTGCAGCCGAAGGAGAGCGTTCCGCAATTTTCTTTTCTCTTTGCCGAGAGAGCAAGCAGAGGAGGAGCATATACACTGTTTTTCAACTGTGTGGTAATGCGTGGTTGGATGACTGAACAAAGGGAGTTTGTTGGGCGCAGCCCTAGCACACGGTCGCGCGGAGTAAATGCTGCCTTCGACCAGACTCTGGCTCTTCTTCCGTGTTGCCAGCTTGCACTTGGATATCACCGAGGGACTGTTGATACCAACAACGACATCATTGCAATACTTGACTCTGTTCGTTCTGGTGGGCGAGGTCCTGTGCTTCCCGGGCACGGCCTTTGCAGATAAAAGCTGGGTATGCACTTTCGCCAACCTAGTGGTGAAACGCTTTTGTGTTTCATGGCTAGGTTATTAGATCAAAACGCAGAGGCGAGCTGGTTCGTACTGATTCACACTTAGAAATTACAAGTGCTTAAGACAACAGGTACAAGCACAACAAACGGCACGACACAGATATTAATGAAACGAAGCACAATGTATGAGACAACAAAAGAAGAAACACACAGGACTGCAGCAAGACGTGTGCATGAGCAAAATACTTCTGATGATCAGCAACGTCTTTTGCTTGTGCACACATGGCCTTGCTGAGGCGATGTTTTTCCAATAAATGTCCACAGTTGTCAGTAGTGCTTCGTCCTCTGTGCCTCCTCTTTTGCTGTCCCATTCATGGAGTTTCATTTAATGAAGTAAGCATTTCCAACAGACCCGAACCTGCACCCTTCTAAACACAGATATTGGTTCAGTGCACAGTTGTGACAAGTCTCTTCTTCATTAACTTTCATTCTTTCTTTGCCTTCTTTTTACACCTCGATTAAAAATAATGGGCAACTCCCGTGCATATAGTGAACTTCCTCCCTACGAATTACATAGCTAACAAATCGAACTTTTCTGATCCATTTACTCCTCCACACTTCTGGCGCTGCGACACATGCGGCCATGCTCTAAAGGACTTCATAGACAGGAACCTCCTTGAGCATATGTGACGTAACTGGGCGTAGGCTCGTATTGAGCCGCCACTGCACGTTTTACGATCTCACCTTGGACTTTTCTTCGTCCTCGAAGACGGCGCTCTGGGACCTGGGTGCTGGCGCAGGGCCTGGCTCGTAATCCTAAACACACAAGTCCAATTGTAACTGCACGGTTCCAAATTGGCAAACAAGACTAAACTCAAAGTGCTGCAGCAAGGTGAAACAGCCTTCTAAAGGGACACTAACTTGCTCACACAGATAAAGTGTTTATCGAAACACCACCTCGGTTAATTGAAATTGGAGATCAACCATTACTACAAGTCAGACTTGTACATGTTACTGAATAAGAGTAACTGATTACAATTACTTAACTCTAGAAAGCAAGCAATTGCAATTACACTTAAACCTCTAAAGACGAAATAGAAAAATTACTCTATAGCATTCGATTACCTTCAACGTAACATTTCCTACAACTTTTTTTTTTATTAAATAAGTACACACGATCAATAGCAGGGCATAAGTAGTAAGGGTGCCGGCAAATCAGCCAGCAAACGAGCAGCGATAGCAGGAGACTCACCTCAATGACGTAGACGGGGTCGACAGCAATGACACCCTGGCGCTTCAACATCTGGTAGGCCTCGTGGATCTTGGCGTGGTGCTTCATCTCAATGCTCCAGCGGTAAAGCACCTCAATGATCTTCTGCTTGACCCGCTGGGAGGCACGATTGCCCAGGTACTGTACGAGCAATGAACATGGCTGAAACGCAAACTCTGCTGTGCGCAACGTATTGTACAACAAAACTTGTTGCTGGGCTGGTTGATACGTAACTTCGAGAAGAACCTAGACCCCTAAGGCAAGCGCGAATTCTTCTTCTTACCACCGGTGGTGCTTAGGAGTCCAGGTTTTTCTCGAAGATGCTCTAAAGCCACTGCACTTCTGTTAAGCACCATGGAGCTGTTCTCACAGCTTGTGGTGATATTGTAGGAGTATGAATACTAGTGAGATTCGTTTACCGATACAACTTCTTCAAGCTTATCCAGCATTTCTCTGGGGCCTGAAAAATTCCACTGTATTATCTGAAGATGTATCTTCTTTCTTAAAAAAACCTAAGTGACGTAGTGTTTCATAGTGTATAGTTTTTATTTGTTTATTTTTTGTGCTCTAGAGTGAAGTGCTATGACTATTTCTTGTAAAGTGCCTGTCTATTACATGTTTTAGTTGTTTGTATAGGGAGTGCTCAATTTTTGTATATGTATGTTTTTTTTCCACCCCTGCTATAGCCCAAATGAAGGATGACAGTATAATAAAATAAACATAAATTCACTCTAACCATCTTGTGCAAGGATGACCTTTTCGAAATGTGCCACTGAATAAGAAAGCATAAAAATATTGCCATGTCCTCCATCTATAATAACTACATAACATCGACAAGATGAATCTAAGCAAGAGGTAAAGCTGCAGTTATAGTAACCTGCACAGGTTTTTAGCAGTGCAGTAAGGAGTATTGACAGAAATAGATGCAAGTCGAAAAACTCAAGTTTTTTCCAAAACTACTTATTTCCTGTTTTTATTCGCTTTCACAAGTTTAGTTCCTCTACTTTCACAACAACAACAAAAAAACTGAAGATCTTAATTAAACTCGAAGCACGCTGAAATCACTGTTAAAGAGCACAAGGTGGCTACTAAAACTACAGTAAACTCTCTGTAAATGGAAATCTGTTTAACGGAACTGCTGCTTAAATAGAACAAATGCTTCTGACAAGATTGGTTTCATTCTTGCATTGTGTGCCTCTGTTCATCTCTCAGTAAATGGAACTCCTGTTAAACAACGGAACACATTTTACTGGCTACTTCAGGTTCCGTTTAATGAGAGTCTACTGTAAAAAGAGCTCATTGTCTACAGTCTCCTGGAAATTGTCATCTGGCTGCTGCCATTGCATTTTGCATGAGGAGTTCACAACAGCCATATTCTCAAAATAACACTGGTTGCCAAACCCTCATGGTAGAAAAAATCATTTTAAAAACATCTTTGCCCCATACATGAGCTTTGAGTTCTACATTTTTAATGTGTTATTCTCAAGATCAATTCTTGGGCAGCTTCTTGAGTTGGACGTCATGTCTCTGGTACTTCTGATAGCCAGATCAAGATGAAATTTCGCCCACATATTCCTTTACATGTTAAGGTTAAGGATGTTGTAGGTAGCCCGCGGATCTAGCCTTGCATAATTTGCAGGCAATATCCCCGGCCGGTTTCCTCTTTGCTAAATGAAGCTGTGTCCTTTGTTTGTTTTTTAGCTAATCACGTTCAGGCTCTTAAAATAAAAATTGTTCATAGCGTGAAGGGTGCAAATGCTTCCTTTAGAACTTGATATCGCCTGTATAGTTATTGCAAACCTAAAGCAAGCAATTAGTATGGGCTGTGGATTCTAAGAGTTCTCACATTATATTCTTTTGTCTATTAAAATGTTTTACACAAACTTTTTTGATAGTTGCTTGCATTCTACAGTTAACTTTGAGCAATAAAAGCCAATAATGACTCAGAACTATAAAAATTTTGTGGCATAAAAAGTTTCTCCGAAATTGACTACACAGTAGAATCTCAATGATACAAATTCAAAGGAAGCATGCAAAATATTTGTATCATCCCAAATTCCTATGAACCAAAAAAAGAAAAACAAGAACTTTATTGGGGTCAACTACTTCTTGCTGAAAAAAATCCATGATGTTGTCTCGAACTTTCCTGCTTTCACCACCTCTCAATAAAGTGCCGCAGTTCCCTCGTTTATCCTGCTGGCGCTTAAGGTACACTTACATTTGGCATCAAAAGGAGCAAAAGAGGCAAAACTTATTGCAAATTTACTAGCTTCGTTGTTCAAGTGGCCGAAAAAACGTGCTGCGAAGTTGACACGATTCACATCGGCCTCGCGGCATGGTTTTCCAGCCCTTCAGATGGCGAAGCAAGATAATTTCCGACGAGTTTTGCCGCTTTCGCTCTCTCCGAGGCAAATGTGAATGTGCCCGAATAAAAAAAATCAGTCCTGCAGAATTGACACATGAGAATTCAAGCGAAAACGCCAGAGCGGCCGCAAAACCATGTCCGCGCCTGTCGAAA
Organism: Rhipicephalus microplus; assembly: GCF_043290135.1. Classification (NCBI taxonomy): domain Eukaryota; kingdom Metazoa; phylum Arthropoda; class Arachnida; order Ixodida; family Ixodidae; genus Rhipicephalus; species Rhipicephalus microplus. The sequence continues at coordinate 66,653,061 of NC_134706.1, read as the reverse complement.
ATGTTCACATTCATCCTGCCCCTCGTATACATGCCACCATCACTGTCGCCACTTGCGAATTCATTCCATTTTGCCTGTTTCCGAAGCATTAAAATTTGTACCTAGTTCTAGTTATGCATGCAAAGCACTGGAAAGAAACTGTTTAAACCTTAACAAACGTTGTTTCAAGATATACGTCAGAAGAAACGACACGAGTGGACACACCGGTAGCGGTGGTGACGAATTCAACCGGCAGTTCAAAAGCTAGACACATTGGGGCAACCGCGTGTTCATATAATTCGTGGACACTCGAAAAACTGTTCGTATTACATTGAATCATGGCGTATTTAATATAATGTGGTCCAACCAAAGCAACCTTAAAACTAATATCATCGCAAAATTCGCATCACCCCAAATGGTATCATCGAGATTTTACCGTATTTTACACATTGCCGTGGCACATAACAAAAACTACAACTTACTATAAAACGAGTTACATATTTGAAATCAGCATAAAAGCCTATATAAACAGCAAAAAAATTTCATTGCTGTGGGCTACAGATTAACAAGACTTTCTTTTTCGAATCGCATCTCCCCTCAAAGACTCAAAGAATATAAATGCCCTGCACAAAGAGCCGTACCCTTTATGCGAGACCCCACTCAATCTTCAAGGTATGTGAACCCTGCATATGCAGCTGTAACCTGCATGATTAGCAAGTGCTTTGTTCACAGACTGTGACTGAACCGCAGAATCATTGCCGGTCTCCCTCTTCATTTTGCTTACAACTTCGAAATGGTGCTTAGTACCAAGTCCAGCTCATCTACAAGAGCTTGTACATAAGCAAATTCGCAGAAGGGTCGTGTTACCCACAAGTGTACCTCAGTGCACATTAACTGTCCAACCAGCACCAAGATGGCACGGGAGTTGCACTTGCCTTGGGCGAGACCACCTTGATGAGCTCGTTAAGAAAGCGGAACTTGCCAAGCTCGTCTTGGAATTTGGCTCCGCATCTGTTGGCACATTCCTCCAGCACCTGCACGGTGTCAAGAACAGGCCATTTATCATCTTTTTTTGCTTCTAACGTCCACTTATTTAAAAGTTCCTCAACACACTAGCAGAGCCCAGAACTATGCTTGCGGACAACTTTTCTTGGCAATGAATGAAGGCAATGAAGCGACGGGGGCGAAGCTGCTGCACATGTACTCTTCCGCGGAGCAGTCCGGTTCTGCTTGTGCTTCGAATGACCACTGTGTTTACATCATAACACTAAAGATAACCTGCTTATGTCTGCTAAGACAGCCATCTGCGAGTGAAATTCGTAACGTGCTCCTTCGGCAGGTTAACAAAATAGCTGGAGGGGAACGAGTGCTCACCTAAAGACAACAATGCCATTTTAACCGTGAGGTGCACGTAAAACGTGCGACGTTTTCACACGTGGAAAGACACAAAATGACACCGCACAAAGTAAAAGAAATATGAATACCTCCTCGGTACACGTTGCATTTCTTCATAAACAGCATCTCGTAGAAAATGAAGTAATGTTATTTGTGACTTTCATGCGGAAAGCATGGACGCAATACTAGTGGGACCATATTCTTCAGCGACGGCATACGCCCACTTTGGCTCTGTAGCCTTTCCTTCATTGCCAAGAAAAGTTGTTCGCCAGTATACAAACACTGACCCTTTAGAGGGGCTCTGTACAGGGATCTGGAATTGTAGTGCAAACATTTGAAAAGAGCATCGCGCGATAACCGACAGTTTCTCAACACCGTGACACTTCATGGTTTGCACTGTTTTACGAAATGCTCAGTGCATCTGCGTCAAAACACTTCAGCCACTACAGGATAGCAAAACTTACTCCCATCTCTGCATCAGTTTAGTCAACGCTCATTCGCAACCGCTACTAGCACCAGTCGCGAGACCAAGTTAGTCACAAAGCAAACGGTCGCAAATGGCCGCTTTAGTCACAAAGCAATGGCTTATGGCTCAGTCATTCGCTGTTAGATTTGTCTGTTGCACGACTGCAGTCTCAAATCCCTGAACCACAGAATACAACATGTCACCAGCAGCAAGTTGACTTTTCGTCTAATTTCTTCACATATATGTTGTAATTACATGAAACAGCACACCCTATACTTTTCTTGGCTTCATTGTCTGTGGATTCTCATTAAGGTAGTGTCCTTTGCACAAAAAAAAAAAAAGCCCTTCACTTCCCTACCTCCAATATAGCTTTATGGTTTTCTGGTTTCAGGGAATTCGATTCATGTGATAATTCCTACATAGATATATACATTTTGCCTTTTTCTAATAAACTTTCACTTGCAAAATAGTGCCTGTGCCATATACCTTTTCTTATACCATATGGTGCTTGCATTGGCCATCGCAAGTACTCAGTTATAACTGCTGTGTACAGCGTTGCAAGTACATCAAATATCTATATTGAAATGAAAGTTCAAATACAAATAACTATGACTATCACACTCCTACCCCCCTCCCCTATGCAGAACGTGCCTACGGGGCCTAAACAACAACAACAACAAACATCCAGCTATAATGTTGTGAAACAACAAAATGTAAACTTCGGCTAGTTGGATGTGCATGGTATATCTATAACTTTAGTGCACGAATAAACACAAAGGAACACGGGACAAGCACTTGTCCCGTGCTCCTTTGTGTCTACTTGTGCGCTAAAACCACACTTATACAATGCCGTAAAAGCTGAGGAAGTGTGTAGCATGGGCACTCAGCGATTCCCGTTCGTAGAGACAACACTACTCCATTAGTGAAACATTCAATGACACCAGTGTTTGAGGTGAGTCCGTAGGGTTTCCCCGGCACGAGCAGATTCTTGTTGAGGAGATTCTTAGTCTCAATGTGCGACACGTGCGCTACTTTTCGCTGAGCTTTGTCAACTTCCTGCTTGCGCTCTCTTGCACAACGCCGGAGTGCACCGTATGTTCCCAAAACGTCTTCAGAGATTTTAAGTTAATTATTGCAATTATGTCTTGGTTATTTATGGTAATTATATTATTTTAGACCTTGTTTATTCATTTTAACCCTATTTTGGGCACTGCTAGCCTTGTTGTGGCCTCTATTGAGCACTTCACTGTGAGCTTGACCACGCCACACGCATTTCATGGATGAACGACAAGCAGGGCCCGCAAAGTGCTGCGCACTTAAAACAAAGTGAGCACAGCTTTTATCAGTCTAAGCGAAAATTTGTGTGGTGTCACAAAGCAGATAAAAAGATTGGCCACATATCTGCGAGCTGCCCGACAAAGACATCGAAAGACGATATATCGTCTTCTGTCTGCAGAGAGATAATAAAATGTTTATTTGACATTCTGCGTGAGAAGATCAGTGCGTGCTGCGTGAGATATGGCGCTATCTGGCAGTAACATGAAAAAATGAAAGTTTGTTAGAATGGTGAGCTACTGGTAGGTGGCAGCACCGTGTCGTTTGAGCAAAGCATAGGAAACGCTTGCTTTTCCTTTCATAGCGTCGCAGTGTCAGCGCAGCGTAGTAAACACTGCAGTCTTAGAATTACGTATCGATGCGTTTTCTAAATAAAGGAACGTACTACCTAATACTTGCATATTACTGTGGCACCTGAAATATGCATAATATTTGATTTTTGATTGACAATATTCAGAAGTATGAATGCAGCTACCAGATCAAGATGGGTGTGACTTGAGCACGGGCTTAAACTTTTGGCGGGTGGCTGAATCCTCAGACAGACACCGGTCGCTATAATGCAAAAACACACAGACAGACCCAAATTGTTGTCTTGAAGCATCCCCCCAAAAAAACTATCATCTTTAAAAGAAAAAATACGCGAGAAGGAGCAGGGCACCTGAAGTGCTTGCATGGCCTCCCTCTCCTGTGGTGACTGGATCTTGTGGGCGAGAAAGCGCAGTGCCTGGTGGGAGCCGTCCCGCTCGAGCAGGATGCGCTCGCACAGCCGCTGCACCGCCTCCATGTCCAGCTCCCGGCATAGTGGGTTCGTCGCCCGCGCTGCGCAGACGCATTAGACTTGAACAGGGACTCTCACTGTTACCTCAATGGTCGTGCTCGCTTCACACACCGGGCCCTTCGCTCTATCTACACTCGAACCTTATTATAACAAAGTAGCATCTTACATGAAAATAAGTTTGTTACATCTAAAAATTTGTTATAAAGGTATATTTCAAACATTACATCTAATGCGAGACTATTTTTTATTTACTTCGTTATAAATGATATTTTGTTATATCAGGGTTTATTATATTAAGGTCTCAGTGTATGCTTAATTACAACCTACGAATAAATCTAGGCTCTGCCCACAGAACCATGTTCTGTGGGCAGACCTGCCATCCACTTGTGAAAGACAGTAGCGCTGTCTACTTTCCGATCAAACCATAAGTACTTGTTCTCGGCTAATGCCAATACTATGCGAAACCTGACGAAATTTATAAGGATGTTCAAATTTCCCACCAAGAACCAGTGACACAAATGAGTGAATGGGAAAGCCAGCTATCGGAAACACTCGAGAAGTGCTTAATGTCAGGAATATTCTATAAGTGCTATTGAATGGAGCATTTATGTTGGTTCTCTAGAGGAGGGACAGCAATAGCTTTGAGAGGAGCTGACGTTTTTTTCTTGGGTTGTAATCGAGTATAACAGGTGCCTTATAGAATGAAATAATGAATATTTGATTAAGTGTAATCAGATTGCACAAGACAATACAATTCCAAATCTGAGCACACGGGTCTGCAGCATTTTCGCCTCTATCTAAAATGCAGCCGCCACAACCGAGATTCGATCCCGCGAACTGCGGGTCAGCAGCCAAGTACCTTAGCCACTAGACAACTGCGGCAGGCTACCTGCATTTTCTAATGTGCCCCTGAAACTAAATACACATCTGACAGGAACGAGGCTATCGCACTCTGAAAAATAGAGACATTATAACACTCTAACAGCATAGTGGAGGGCTCTTTGTATATGAACCAGCTGTAACACTTTAACGTACACTGACAATGCACAGTACGCGAGCCCATAGCATTTTGCCTCATCTGGAAGGTGAGCATCACAACCTGAATTCAACCAGCATATTTCATGCCAACAGCCAAGCGCTATTATTATCGCTGCAACACCACAACAGCCAAGTACTTGAAGAATGGCTGTTGGCAAATGAGAGGAGAACATCAATTTAAAGCGGCAGCGGTTACCAAAGCATATCTTACAAGGAGTACCGACACGATTTTGAGGCGTCGTAAGACGGACTTTTTTTTGTTTTTTCAAGTAGCGCTAATGCTTTGCATACACTGAAGCCAGGAGATGTTTGTAACGTACTGCGAGCACATTATTCCCGGCATTTCTCCTTCGTCCTTTTCACCCGTATATACTCATCATTACTGTAAGCGTGGCCTTCACTTGAAGAATCGGTGACACGGCTTTGTCGAATAAACGACGTCTAGCCCCCCAATACCGCTGCTGTCTCGTGATATTTTGGTTAGATTTTAAAGTTTTCGTCACCCAGTGTCTGTAACACAACCACACTGCAATCGACGTGATGACGAGTGAACACAGGGCGCCCAGTCTGCGAACTCTGCGTACAAGACGTGGTTGACACCATTGTCAAAGCCTTCTTTTCTTATGTGCAACATGCACAACTGTACACAAAACTACAGAAAGCCGCAAGAATGTCAAGACCTGCTGTTCCCACGTGACTTTGACCTACGTCACACCGCGTTTACATGTCACTGTGACGCCACTCACACGATATCAAAATTTTTCAAGCTAATTTTTAGGAAAGGGGTATTTAAAATATATTAAGTGCATTTTGAGCAACCACGACACACTTTTATTGTTCTTGAAACCAGTACTTTTATTGAAGGGGCCCCTGCAACACTCTTTCAGTGTGGTAAAAAAAATGCTGCCGATCTATAGTTGAGGTTCCCGGGAACACGGGAGACAACGCAGCACGCAGCCTATAATTCACAATAAATTCTCAAAGTCTGCTAAGAAATTCGAGGGTTAACTGGTCAGCTGCCATCTCACAATAAGATAACCTACTACGTGATACCAAACAGTGAAGAAAGTGTTCCACATTTGCCGCAATGGCAACAGGTGGCGCTGACTGAAGCCGCCGCGATTAATTGCACATATATACCCTTTATAGTGGATGGGGGATGACCGACACTGTAAGTCAGTAGTAGAGCATCGGACACCTTATTCAAACGTCCCAGGTTCGGATCTTGTTGGTGGCAAGTCCCCTTTTCGGCCACTTTTCTTTCTTCCCCTCCATATTACAATTGCTTCTAATAACATCTCCTATAATTTCCCTGGTATTACTATCTCTCAGTTCCCAGTAATATTGGGTCTAACAAAAGAAACTAGCTCTTAAAATTACACTTTCCTTTCTCTTCTCTCAGCAAATGACGATACAAGCTCAAAAACCACTCGTCACAGCCATTGTATCCCATTGGCTGGCTTGAGCATGGTGCGCTTGGTCGTTACAGATAGGGAGTCGCTCACTGGATTTCGTGCCGACCGGTTGTGCGCCCGCGCGCTCCGCTCGCTTGCGACCTTCGGCGTCACCGTAGCTCTGGCCGACTGGGCTCGCCCTACGTCACCTCCTGCCGCCGACGGCATTCGACGACAGTGAAGCTCTGACTTACTGGGCCTGCTCTACGCCATCTACAGACGCCGACAACATCTCTCGCAAGTGTACCCCGTCCTCGGACTCCAGTGACCGTGCTTCCATCCTTCCTGTCTCTCCTATCCCCTCAGTTTGTTGTTGCTTCTTCTTCTTCTTTCCTATACCTTTACTTCTACCCTTTTTATCCCTCCTCACCCCCATCCCTTGTGAGCCCTGTGGCGGTGTCGCTCACTGAAGCAGACAATAACGGGGCTCACTTTTCTCTTCCTTTTATTAAGAACCACTCATTGGTCGTTACAGGTGTCGCCACTGGAGACAGCAACTTGCCCATGTGTGCTCGTGCAATCACACTAAAAAGCCACGTATTCGGAAAAAAAGAGAGAAAAAGTGCTGAAGGTCACGAGGTGCGTGACGTATCTTCTTTCCCCGAGCCATCCCTCCCTGCTTAGCTTTCAACGCATCTGTCGGGACGAGAGAAGAACGAATGCAATTGCAAGGCGCAACAAATCTTTGTAACTCCGCTTGTACAGAACAGATTCTAGAAATTTTTCGCTGCGGCGACTTTGTGAGGCAATAAGCTCTTTTAGTGAATCCATTCTGTGGCTGCTTGGAAGAGTGTTGCAGGGCTCCTATAAGAGCAGCAATATGAAAATTTCTTATTAGTACTCCTTTAATTACACACAACCTTCTCATTGGGACGGAAAACAAATATGCCATAAAGGAGTTTTACTTTGATGTTTGTAGCCTTGCAGCTGCCTTGCGATATTAGTTTAAACCAGACACGCACAAGCAAACCAAATGCTTGTCAAACAACGTTGACACAAAATGCGCACTGAAAATGTGCCCCTTCTGCGATGGGCCGTGAAGGCAACTCTACTGTCATTTGCAGTTAAGGCAGAGTGACACCTGTCATGTGTCCCACTTTTGACATGTCCTGGCAACCTAGAGGAAATAACTTCACGACGTGAGCAAACAGCACCTGTTAGCAAAGTATTCACGGGTAAAAACAAACTCGTCGCTTTCCGACATGTCGCTGAGGCGTGCAGTTCAAGAGTAGCAAAGGGCCACACGTAAAAAATGGTGTTTAGCAACACTTTCTTTTTTTACGCCTGTCTAGTCTTTCAGCACTTTTTTTTTGTTATTAAATAATTTCTGAGTACACTTGCAACACCTTCTCTACTCGCCTTGAGTAAAAGCTTTTGAGTTTGTTAGGAACGCTTTAGGATCCTAAAATGAAAACCCTCGCGACTGTTGATATGGCCCTTTCACAACAATCAGGTGCAGAACGATGTAATGCAATATTGTCAAGCGCACATAAGAATATCGCTAATTTTTGCTTTTCTTGCTTTTGCAACATTCGAGAACCGGCAATTTTCGACGCTAACTGGAGAACTTTCTCACTTCCGGAAGGTGCATTCATATCAACGCACATGTTTTGACCCAAACACCCATACTATCTTGCGTCTCTCATAATCATATGGTGGTTTTGGGACGTCAAGCCCCACATATCAATCAATCATCTGCATACCGGTACAGTACAAATGCGGTTTTAACGCTGAGCACTTGTAGTAAATAAAGACGGGAAAACGTAGCACGGAATGCCGAGACAGCGAGTGATCCACAGAAATGGCGTTTGATGAGGAAGCGGTCGGGTAAAAGTCGACGCCGCGACCGAACGAGCCATAACTAAGGTTGCTTTCGCTTTATTTGAGAACGAAACTGGTCGCTGGAGAAGGGCTTAAAGGGTCGGCGACCCCAGTGTGCTTACAGTCCAGTTATTAGCCGTTGTAGATACACCTTAGGCAGATGCCAGGAATGACGGGTTATCCAACATCCGTGAAACACGGTGCCTGTTCCAAACAGCGCAAGATCGCTGCAGCGCAGACCGAATTCGGAGCTCGACGATGTTTGAGCTGGCACTACTACGTGCGTGCTTGGAAGTTCCGTAAACGGATTCGCCCGTGCCAAATATGACCCTGTACCTGCAGAACAAGCGGTTTACTAAGCAATGCGATTATCGGAGTTTCGAAAATTCCGAAATTCTCAGCCAAGCAGCCTTCAAAAACGGCCGTATTCCAAGGATTACAGCGGACATTGAAGCGGCGGCGCTGACTGACAGTACACTGACACATGGACTCTAGCTTAAACATCAGCCTCCGCTATTTCGATATTTGCGACTCCCTTTACGAAGCGCAATTGAGCGGCAATTGCTACCGACGCCGATAGAACTCACCTAAGAGAGTGTCAAGCGAGCTGTCGTCGTCCATCTTGAGACCGACGGATTGGATCGCGTCGGATTGGCTTGGCTTGCCAGCTTTTCTAAGCGGCTCCTCAGCTTTCCGCGCGTTGCGCTGGGGATCGTAGGTTTCCTGTGCGGTAGCGCACTTCAACTCGCCGCTGTGCTCCCGTTACACCTTTCCTTCCTCCGTGTCCCGTTACAACACACGGATGACGCAGAACAAAGTGGCATGCTCGTTCCTACTCGCTTAGAACACTTCACATGCTGGTGGCGTTCCGATGTTGGCAGCTTGTACCAACACACATCCGGATGATGCGCGGGCCCTTTCTATCGCGATCGAATTTCTAGACCGCGATTGGTTCCCTGACGCAACGTACGTAAGCAAGCCAATAGCAATAGAAATTTTACCGGGTGAAATTACCATAATGCGACACATTACACAAAGCTAGCATTACTCGGCCAGAGTTTGTAAGACTTGGATGGACAATTTAAAACCGCGCATGCGGAGATGCCGCGGTATACCTACCTGTAGTGGTCGAGGATGACTGTGCATAAAAATAGGTCTTTGTCGACAGATATGAAAAATAACATCACTTTTATTTCACACAACAATGTCTGCCTCTTATACAGTGTAAAAAAAAAAGGTGAAGTACTGCAATACTTTATTCGAAGACCCCGAAACATGCGCTTTTGGGCACATCAAAAACCAAAATGAAATTCAAAGGAGAAAGCGAGTTACGATCACAACTCAAAATGAGGCATTGCAAACAAACATAAGAAAACACGACAACATAAATGTATTTGTTCCCATTGTGTCGTCGAAATGTTCATGAACCCTATGTTCTTGCACAATGATTCTCTATCAGATAGCCACCATGGGTACCAACATCTTGATCTGTTAAACAAATGTTTTCTTATTTTTGTTGCCATCCCCCCCCCCCCTAAATTGAAGGGGGTATTCAAGATAAGTAATGAAAGTATGTGTTTTTCTAAAATAGTCAAGGTCTTAACAAACATTTTGCTGGGCCACCTATATGTGAACAAGCTTTCCATATGGAGGCCAAAATGCTTTTTGACAGTTGTAAACCCACCGAATGCTCCACATGGCATCGATTCCCAACGTACGTGAAACCTCACGAATTTCTTTTTCGTCATGCCTCTTCCCCACCAGACGATTCAGTGTCAAACCGCCGACTTCGTAAACAACCTAACATGATGGCACTGAAACTTATCTGTTCAGTAGACTACACTAAGCTTCACAAATGGCATTCCCCGTCACTCCCACATCAAGAGACAAGAATGCAGAAACAAAGCTGCGTCTTCATTAAACATTAAAGACATGAGAAAGGAAATGGTCCTCACGATGTAAAACGGAAACAAAATAAAATAAAATCACATACTCATGTCGCATGGTTCTAAGATGATCGTATAGGATACTAAAACACAATTAAGTCACATTCCCACACATACTGAAAAGGTGCACTAAGACAGAACTCGCTTGATGCAATAAAAGACGAAATATGGCTAACTTTGTTCATTATGCACAGAAAACTGACATGTATGTCATAATAAAAGAAATTAACTCAGTAATGTGATGCTTTGGGCTAGTTGGTTCTAAAAGTGAAAAAGAGGCAGTGCTATTTTTTCAAGATGGAGACGATAGAAAGGGAACAGCACAAATAGATGCAGACTTTCAACTGAAATTTTCTTGCACACAGAAGGTATACGTATGTTACGAAAAAAAATTATCGTACATTAAAGCTTGACATTAGTAAAACATTCGTCACAGAAAAAATAGTCATTCCTAGAGGAGCAAGCATAATCATGCCTGGAAACATGTCATACTTTAATGTTTCCATTCATAATTGTTCCTGCAACATGTATACTTTTCGTGTGCCATCAAATTTCAGTAAAAAGTCACAAGCTTGCCCAGACAGTGCTTTCAACCACTGTCCCAATCTGAGAAAATCAGGCCGTTTCTATTTCATTGTACAGGATAAAAGAGGCAGTGTCATCAAACAGGACCATTTGTCTATGGTTTAGGGCCTGTCGACAGGCTACCCTCACAGCTGCAACGCACTTGCCCCGGTACGGACAGGCCCTTACCCTGCAGTCCTTGCAAGGCCGCAAACACTTTCGGTGGTGAATCTTGGCACATGCATCGACATGCTCAACTTTCGGATATTATCGCATATTATGGGCACTTGGAACTTATAGTTTACTAAGTAGAAATCACAGAGAAGACAATAGGTAAATGCTACGTTGCAGCGCAGCTTCACCCTAACACACCATGTTTCATAAAGGTCGTTCAGGCTGACTGCGGAAAATGCTTCCTGGGCACCCTAATCGCATATAAACCATGGGCAACTAGTGTTTACATGTATGCAGAACCGTAGCACCGATATCTGCGAACCTTGTTTTCGTCGCATGATGCCAAACATGGGATGAAGGTCTGAATGCAAACAGGTGCGCAGACTTTGAACCAATACCGTTAGAGGAGTCAACAAGACTATATGGATTAACGTTTACCCGCACAACTTATACACGACACCAAACACAGACATTAAAAATTAAGGAGGTCTAAAACCAGATGCACATCATACAATTTCAAAGTGCCTCTTTCAAACATATGCATAGAGCATCAATTGCATTATGCATCCCAGATGCATGCAAATATTTTTTTTTTCTGGAACTGGCCATTCAATATTTTAGTGCTGTCATGTAACACGAGCTGTGGCTCCCGCAGTTTAGTTTTGAAAAAAATCCTTCCGGATTAGTGAAAAGCTGCAAGGGCTTGTTTGTTTAAAATTTCCTGCCGAGTTTTGCATGCCGAGACCGACACAAAGCATTCACGAATTAGCTTCGTGCAAATACTCATGTAGCAGCTTTTGAAATTTAGAGTTCTGACATTAGTATGCTCCTCCATCTCTTCTGTTCCAACCTGGGCATCAAAATGTAAATGCCAGAAAAAGATATATTACATTGACTTGGTCCGCATGAGCAAACTTCTTATCACAAAACACACAAAAGGAACAAACACAAATGACTGCGCTTATGTCCGAGCGAAATACTCGTACGAAAAAAGTCGAACCGTCATGTGTGCACAGCGATTCGCGAGCCAAGCAGATATGATAGCATATGCAATAGTCGCGGGTGACTTGCATAATACTTTAAGTTGGCCACTCGGCAGGTACGATGTATGCAGCACAAATGAACACTGGAGCTGTACAACAGACAGACTCGTCCGCACATCGCTGCAGCATAACAGAGAAGCCAACCCAAAGCACGTGACGCTGAAATTTGCCTAGTTCAGTCCTCATCCGACGAAAGGATGGCAGCCCGTTCAATGACCCGACGGGGTCGGGCCAGGTCCCGTTGCCGGCTCGGTGATTGTAACGGTGGCGGTGACAGTGGGTCACTGGAGGAATTGAGTGACCGCCGTGGCCGGAGGTTGTAGCGGCCACCAGTAAGTTGCGCTGCTGCATCAGATGGCACCGGCGACGGCGGTGGCACCGGCTGCGATGTCAAGATGCGCAGTGCTTTCAAACTCGGAGGAAAAGCACGTTATACACATTCACAACAAAAAACGAAACAGAGACATTGCTCTTGCGGGAAATGGGCAGCAAAACGCAAGAAACGCATTATCCCGTACCCACATTTCTAGAACCAGAACAGTCTTCGCAGCTCTGCTCGCAAACCGGCACACGCACCTGACGCGTGAACTTTCCGCGCTGCTGTTTTGTTTTGCTTCACTTGCCGTGGCCCATGGGATCGGACACAGCGGCGCACCGTTGCTCTCAATAGCGCGCTGCCGAAGCTAATCGCGGAGGTGACACACATGCTGCAGCGAGCCGCAAAGAGTAGCAGCTACTGACGCGTTGGCCTTTTCTCCTTGCTCGCTTTCTCCATACTCTGTGTGTGATTGTTTTGCGAATGCATGAGCCATCATGCAAGATGGAACGGCCGCGCCGCTAGTTCTTGCGTCAGCTGTCATGCCACTTTGGAGAGCAAGTGTCCATGGGGAGCTGCGAAACTGACCTGGTTCTAGAAACGTAGATCCCGTACTACCCCAAAAATGCAGAACTGTATCAACGTGATTCCATTGTACCTAACAGTAGTATATTATTTTTAGCTTCCATTATAAGAATAGTTCAAAGGAATTTCGCAGCAAAGCCGCAGGCATGGAGGAAAAAAATTGCCGGTAGCACAAGTGCAAGGCACGTGCAGCAACCAGCCAACACAGGTAGGTGACGTAGGCTTGTTTACACTTTCGCCGCCTTGACGTCTGCATCGCGAGGGGCTCCACATTTCGCTCAGTCGTGCAATTTTAAGTTTTTAAGTATGTTCTAGGCTATGTTTGCCCTTGACATTTTTTAGATGTTGTGTACGTCTCCAGATAGATCTATCTCACTGATTATCTCACCATCAATATTTTGAGTCAGAGCTCCTTTAACAAGCTTTTACTGTACCAGGGGTACATAGCACATTTTGGAGCAATTTTCGTAGCAGCAAAATGTTACTTTCAGAGAACTAAAATACAAATTTGGAGCAGGTTATAAAGATAGAAACATCCATTTTTTATCATTAAATACCAAATATAGAGCAGTACAAAAAAGAAGGCTTATATTTAGAAAAAAAGAAGAAATATGTATAAGTCATTCATTATCACCCAAATTGTGCAGTGTGAACATGAGCACTGCTATTTCAATGAAAGTAGTATTTTGAACCCTCCCCCTGAGCAGTGATGAAGTCCGTATTAGCATTTGCTGCACCTGTCAAATCATTTGACAGACTCTGTTCATTTATATATGAATCTGCCAAGCTCGTGACCTTGAAATTTGGGAGATTCGTAAACCCGAGAATCAAGGGTGGCAAAAAAAATAACACGGGCACACAATTTAGTTTGTTTTTGTATTTTTTTACAGAAGCAGAAATATCATACACTGCTCCATATTGCCACGTGCCAGTGGCAGTCGAGGCTGAGAAGGAAGAAGTTGTGGGCTACTGAGATTAAAAGTAAACAACCGTTTGCAACATCGTGACAAACTGGTGGAGGTGATGGGTCCTTGGACGTCCCATGCGTGCTGGTCCTGGACCGGAAACAACCAACGCCACTACACCAGGTTCTGCTGAAGTCCATTGAAGCAGCCGTCGCCTCCAAGGTCTACCACCCCAATACAGTCCCCTGGCAAGTTCAGCGAGGGAAATGTTTTCCACGACCGCAACCGAGACTGAACATGCAGATGACCCATCCGCTGCCGTACCGCGCGTTGTCAACATGCCTCGCACGCCTAACGCTTTCCACGGCAATCCCAGTGAGTATGTGGAAGACTGGTTGGACCACTTCGAACGGGTGGCTGCCATCAATAACTGGGACAGTCGCCGTAAGTTGAAAAACGTCTACATCCCCCTTCTTGATGCAGCAAGGGTGTGGTACGACAACCATGAGGCTTCCTTCACAGGTTGGCCAGAGTTTTATCGGCTACTTCAGGAGGCCTTCAGCAACCCCGAGCGAAAAGAAAGAGCTGAGCAGGCACTGTCTACACAATTTCAAATGCTGAACGAGGATGTCGCTATGTTTGTTGAAGAGATGTCGCGACTGTTCCAACGAGCCGACCCGCAAATGCCAGAGCCCAAGAAAGTACGACTGTTAATGCGCGGCATAAAGGAACAGCTTTTCGCCGGCCTCGTGTGCAACCCGCCAACAACGGTCTCTGTTACCTCGGGGATAGATGCTGCTCCGGGTCGCTTGCAAGGCACATTTGACCAGGTAAAGTAACAACGGCGCATGCCCGTGGGCTCGGCCACGGTACCAGATATCTATCGCCAGAACCGTGGGTGGGATGACACTACTTCAAGACAAAAAAAAAATTTATGTGCCACTGCTAGGCAATCAACGTGGTAGCTGGCAACGCCAACGTCCGCAGTACGACCGAGCTTGTTCGTGCGAAGAAAACACGGCATACGCTTCTAGATTTAGTTCCTAACTAGTCATAACCTCGTTCAGGATAGAAAATTGCATTTCGCGCGATATGTTCGTGGCTATAGCAATGCATTTGTGTCTTGAAGTTTCGTCATCCCGCCGATAGGTATTCGCTACGATCAGCGAACCGATGAGCGCGCAGCATTATTACTTTACCTGGTCGATCGCATGTCGTGAGCGTAGGGCGGGTGCCTAGAATATTTTAAGTACGTATATTCTAGGCACTATAGTTAGGGTTTGTGCGCTACAGGTGGACGACGTGGCCTGCATTTCTCTTTGGAATTAGCACACCTGACAAAATTTTGAGGCTGGCTGAGCCTTTTGGCACAGCGTGGTGCAATTTCAGCAACTCTCACGTTTCAGGCGCAGCAATTGGGAATTGCATCAAATTGGCACAATTGGCGCAGCTGTTGCACCCCTGCTGTACCCCGACGACGGCATAGGGTATACTCAAGACAGCTCCACTGTAAAATAACAATAATAAAACATTGCAGCCTACCGGAGCCGGAGGCAAGGAAGGTGTTCCAAACATCGACCAGCCTCCCCATGCCGAACGCAATGTACTGGCTGTGCTGGTGGCGGCATCCGAGTCCATCATGGCACTTGACGTGGCACTGTGCTTGGTGTTCGTGTCTACAAACGCATTATCCCCAAAATAACTGTTGCTTGCACCACTGTAGCGTGAATCGTCTTCGCTGCTGTCATCATCGTCCCAGTCATCGAGGGACCACATGCCGGCGTCGGACTCCTCCGACTCCGATGACGACTCCGATGACGACTCCTCGGTTGTGTCGGTGCCTGCGATGAAGAATGAAGTGCGAGGCATTTTCAGCAATATTGCATTGAGCACCATGAATACTGTAGAATCAGCGATGTACTAATTAATTCAAATGAGCACTAGCAATTGCTCGGGAAGGTAGAGTCGGCCACAAAATAATACCATGGACCACGCAAGCGCATGGTGAAATTGCTGCCATTGCTCTGGCGATTGCATAACCAGGGCTAAGCTCTTAACAGCAGATGGCTTGTTGCCAATAGGCAGCTCATATGAAAATTTTGCAGTGCCTCACATGGTCCACATTATTTAAGGGCAGACCGGGCATGGAGACTAGCGTAAGTAGTAAACGCACTTGACTTGTGAAGATTGAACAATTGGCTGAAAACAGTGCTCACAAACACTGCTGTATTTTGCCTGACGAGAGTCTTTCCAGCAATGTGTTCATCTATAGAAAGCTGAATTTCCGAACTAATATTTTCAGTAGTGTTCAATTCTGTACAGTCACTCCAACGCAGCATTAGGCTTGGCCTTGCATGCCACCACACAACCAAACAAGTGAGATTAGCTAACACCTGACCTACGAATCCTGAAACTGAGTTTTGCAAAACGTTCTACGAAGGGCATTTTAGGGTTCCGTGAACGGTCAGAACAGATGCGACCTGCTCGCATTTTACCCTCAATAGCGCAATTTATTTTCTTGGATGAGAAAACGTGCATTGCCTTTTGCCTTTAACGAAGAAATCGCACACTGTATCCACACACTGGGAGTCTGCGGGTGGTGAGAGACCCACGTAATAGCAGCACTGAAAACTTGTCCAGTGCGTGCCATGGAATTTGCATGGTTTGTGGACCCGCACAAACAGAGCTCAAGAAGCGTATGATGGGGCGTTATTTGGTAACACATTTAGGAAAATTACTGTATTTACTCGCGTGATGAACCCACTCGCATAATGAACCCACCCTCCACCTTGATCCTTGAAAAAAGAAAAAAAAAACTTTAAAATGTATCTGTTCATTTTATTTCGGCATGATAGTCAGTGCCGTTAATCATCCAAGCAATGTTAAATTAAGCTATTATATGACAAAATAACAATGCAATGAAAGCAAAAGAAAGTTATGCAATTATGCTAAACAGTTGCGAGCAGCGCGAGCGCGGACAACGTCAATCAAAATTTGAAAGCCGCACCTTGTACGACAAAGCGCCTTCTGCAGAATACAGAAGAAACCTCTTTGCTGATAGCGCCACGCAAACACAGCGGCACAAAAACAAAGCCCGTGACGTCCAAAATGGCGCTTGCGCTGCGTCACGGAACACACCGCGCGCTCGCCATCTCGGACCTATGCAAAGCGCAAACCGCACCCATTGCGCCGACAGTTCGTTGTGCACCCGCAAAGTCTAATACAACGTTTGTGTGCCGCCATCCGATGCTGCGTTTTCGTTGTTGGGTTTGTTGTTGTGAACTTAGTTGGGGCACCTGCTGCGCAGGGCGCGTTTCGCCGGTACGCTAGCTACAGGGCTGGTCACTAACAGCATGCGCTGGAGCATTGGAACCGAGCGGGTGGACGACACTTAGGCGTCGATCCATGCACTGTCACTACGGGACAAAACAAAAAGAGCGTCGGGCTACAAAAAAAAAATTTGCCGCACATTTTACGGGTCAAAACAAGCAAACTCGTCACCCGAAATTTTCGCTGTTATAACTTTCGTGACTTTTTTTTAAACCACCCCCTGAATTGGCATCAACTTTTTTGTAAAAAAAAGGTGGGTTCATTACACGAGTAAACACGGTATAAGTGCGCTAAAAACGAGACACAAGAGCGAAGTGGACAGGATGACAGAGTGCATGAAGTGCTAGTAATTTATGCTCGTGAGCGCACTATGTAACGCGAGTGCAGGAATCAATCTGATAGTACCTCAATTTGAGATACAGTAGAGGATGTTGAGTGTTCAAACGACAGTGAGAAGCACCTCAGCACTTTATTAGTAGCTCAAAGCACATTGGCGTTCATGAGGCACAGTCTTCATACACACCCATTTGACATAGAACTATGACTGCTTTGTAATCAAAATGCACAAAGGGCCCTTTGATATGCACAAGCAGCGTCGCCTCTTGCCAGCAGTGGGCCATGTGAACTCAGCCTTTTGGTCGGTTTATCGGTCAATGGCCATTTGGCGTGGTGGCTGGCATGCCTTTTTTTTTTTTTCGGATTATAAAAAAAAAAGTTTCTGTACAACCAGCGATTCGTTCACTTTAACACGATGCTTGCGCTGTGCGGTGCCGGTGCTAAACAAAAAGAAGGTTCTACGGCCGGTAACCAAGCATTGCAGAGGAAATAGTTCCCTTTAACTGATTTCCGTTTACAAAGAGTCTACTGTACAGTACGTATAACCCGATTACAACAGACCTCCATAGTGAACAGGAATTCGGTCTGTTGTAAAAGAAGTATGTAGAATTCAAGTGCTGTTACAAAATACTTTTATGTAAACACTGAATGGCTCTGTTATAACCACAAAGAACTACAAAAAACTGACCTTTTGAAAAATCGGATTTTCAGTTGTCAGAGCACTTATCCTATCTGATTCCAAAACCTCTTTCCTGAGAACTATCCGTAGAAGTGCTGTAAAATGTTTTCGTACCTGCCGAGGCGGCAAAAAAATTATCGCAAATCTCACAAAAACAGACAAACAAACAAAAAACGTTTTTCAAAAACATTACAGCTTCACAATGGCACAACCGGGCATGCAGCATTTGCTGCTTGCTTGTTGCAAGGTCGCAGCTGTCAAAGATTCCACTGGTACTTAGTGACGGCTTCACACTACTCTTTACACGGGTCGACATTAGTTTAGAATACAATTTCGCTTTATTTTACAGTAGTGCCCCGCACATGTTGCAACATTACAGACGCGCTTAGACCGACTGCATGCATAGTGTTGACTTGTTCTGCTTATCAGCATTTTGGACCTTGTGACGAAGCACACCGTGATACAACTCTTTTTACTCTCTATTGAGCATGACGTACTCAGTTTGAAACATCAAGCACTGCAGCCATGCACACCGAAACCGAGCTTTCTGCTTGATGTCATGGCTGGGCTTCATAGGCTTCAATTATTGTGGGCAAGATCATCATGCTAGCGGACATTTGAAAGCGAAGAAGCCATAATGTGCTTTGTCGAAAGCAAGAAATTACACCCAGGATTCATGCTCGTCTACATGACAAAAATCCTAGGGTTTTCAAAGACTTTCAAGGCTCTGTGCGAGTTTCAAGGCTCTGTGTAGATAAGGTCTGCCTTCACTTCCCCTTTTTGTTTATTTGGCTGTTTGCTTTTCAAATTTTCGTACTGAGCCTGCATATAACGAAATCCTCTTTATAAACGAAATTTTTCCAGGGATTCGTCAGTTTCGTTATATCCAGGTTTAACTGTACAGCAAAGCAATCCCCTTTGCAAAGTAACTCGAAGTGGCCCTTGCTGCTCTCAGTAGCGGCGACAGCCTTTCATTGCCGTGCGGCCTTTTGAAGTCATTCAAAGCTCGCATTTCGAAGTCTTCACAGGCGCACTGCCTCCGCTTTGCGAGCTCACAACACTGCGTCTTCAATGCAGCAACATCTACAGGACTGGCTAGCGAGATCACATGTCGTCTTGAATCTGCTGCCCGATTTGAAATGCGCGCCTTACACCCGTTTGGTCAAGGCAAGATCAACGTAACCTAGCAGTTGAGCCTATGCTAAACGTTTTCCACGATACGAAATGCCAACTAGTACAGCACGATGTAGTTTAAGACAACTTCGTTTCAAAAATCACGCTGTATCTACGAAGCGAGTGATGATGAGCAGGCAAAGCATCAGTATCGTTCAGTGTTACTGCAAATCACCGCTGACATTGACCACTCACGCATGTACATGAGTGACAAAGTAGTTTACAGTTATATATACAGTGGAACTCTGATTATGCTACTTTTAGGGGACCACGCACAACCGTAGTATAACCCAGACGTTGTATAATCGAAAAACTATGATTATAGATCGCGACACACAGCCTTGCCTGAAAAACGGGTACAAACTGCTTGAATAAGCCCATGGCACGACCTTCTGCCTCTTCAATGCGGGTAGATTAAATTATTGTTGCGAGTGGTGGCTAATGGCAGCAATAATTGGCTGAAGGAGGTCCGAGCGAATCTTTATTCTCAGCTTTAAAAACAATCAAATCCAACACGCACCTTTCTACCGACTAATAATGTCCAAAAATTGCCTGCGCGTGAAAACGAAACCGAAATCGTGTTGCCGTGAGCCTGCCATAAGAAGAGTCAGATGCAGTGTCATCGCTATCGAATAATGGCGACGCACAAAGAGTTTCCGTACAATGAACTCGTGTGCGACTGAGCTGTGCGCGTTGCAATTTGTTGCCTTGTGAAGTGCAACTAGTGGTGTCCTGCTGTTGTCATGAACGTTGACATCAAACGAAAGCAATTTTGCATGGTGAAAGCAGCTGCGTTGTGCCCTTATGCGGGCGCAAACCAGTGACTGCGAGTGTGACAAAGGCAGGAGATCAGCCGTATGTCGGCCAGGAAATATTTCCACGAACCGAAAGAGCGAAAATATCAGCTTTTTGGTCAGCTGAACCTACTCCATGTCGATAGAGCTTGACTAGTTAACGACCCCGGATACGTATTCACGTGATTGAGGCGTATGTGGAAGTGCATTAACTTCCGGGAAAATAAATTTTCCATTCAATGAAGATGACTACTTTTCCTGTAGTCCTCCTTGGGGTACGCAAGTTCATATTTCGTGAATATTTGGTCGACATGTGATTCGAGTAAAAGTGGTTTTTCATTACGACGTTGTCTCTATGGGAATTTCGCCAAGACCAAACTGATTCGTCGTAAAATGCAGGTCGTCGCGAAACCGGGGGACGTATAATCGAAGTTCCACTGCAAAAGGTTTATTGGTCCCAAATGGTATGCTGCGTTGTGAATTTCATTTTACCTTCATTATTACTGCTTTGTCATACCAGATCAAGTCTGACTTTTGCAAAGAGGAGGAGGTGTGTGCCCATTCCCCTGGGTGGTTGCCGGTTGTTTCCAGGCATACAAAATGCATCGTGCAGCATATCGAGACGTCATACACAGCGCGAGCCAGTCCTCGTTATCATCAGCGTCATGGCGTACAGCGGGTACCTTGCGTGGGCTGTGCTAGCAGAAAGAGAATGTTTGGTCTAAAAAGCGCGCGTCCATCAGTGTCGTGATTGTCACTAACGGTGGCTGCAGCACACTACGCCAACACCAGCGGACAAACCTCGACCATAAAGAGCTCCGCCCCTGAAACTGCAAGTTCAGTTGCAGGTCGACCGAGGCAATGAGAGAAATGCGCAACGTAGATGCCCACCTCTGCGGTTTGTGAATAGACAGGCAGCAGGCGGAATGTTCAACGGAAACCAGTGCATTGCATCTCCCTCAGGCGGCGTCCATGTGGTGGCTGCATACAAGAGGAATAAAAGCACACCACTGGTAAAATATGAATGCAACCAATGCATCTTGCTCTGGCACATACTATATGTTCACTGTTTGTATTTGCAAGGGCACTGGACAGAAAAACAATTTATCGTTTAGAATGTTCACAAATCCCTATAAACAGGGGTGGAAGGAAGTGGGCTTCAGTCTTTTGGAGAAGCTTTGGGTGCCAAAATAATTCAGTTTTGGAGTAGCTCTGAAGAAGCAAAAGGTGTCTTTTAGAGCATTGAAAATTAGTTTTGGAGCAGATTTCTCGGGCCACACATCACTGTTAATTCGAATTTTCCCTTTCGGGTAAACAAAGCATTTCAGTGGTTTTTACTAAGCATGCAATGATGATGAAGCGACCAGACTTACCAGAAATTTATATATAGCACAGCAACTCAAATAAAGAGCATAAGCGGCATTCTGGACAGCTACTACACCTCAAACGAATGAAAAAATTGTTAAAATGTGATTAAAACACCGAATTCAACATAAACAGCAACACAAGACTAGAGATGAGCTACTATATAATAAAAGCTACCTATCTTCATATTAAACCCATAGGGCTCTATAAAATTAATTGTAAAAGAACTTATGTTTCTGTCATTGAAGTGCCACAGCCGACATGAGAGCCACAAGGAAATTCAGATGCATTCGCCGCGCCATTACTAGGCAATTAAGCGAAAATTTTTTGTTACGATAGGGATTATATGGACACTCGAGAGGTTTTCGTCGTAACCTCCATGTTCTGCATAAAATACAAGTTGGTACCAATACCCCTGCACTGCACGTTCGACCCGCACGTAAAATTACGCAAACTGGGGTGATGAGCGCTGCTCCAAGCAGCGATTAAACGATACGGCCGATCTCCGTCGGTGGGAGGGCGCACACGTTAGCATCCCATTGCGTTTTAGAACTGACGTCGAATGCTCAAGCAGAGAGGAGACACGCCGCAAGAGCATGAAAAAACACGGAGAAAAGGGGGTCGCTCGACCAGCAGCCGTGAACTTTGATTCCAATCAAGGGCGTGGTTGCGATAGCTGGCGCGCGCGATATGGGCAAGCATCAGCGCACGACTCATAAACCGTTCTACGTGGTGCGCTTTCAGCGGGAAGAGACTGTGTGATAAGAGCGTTTCTCCCTGGAGTGGACGCTCTCATTCTCTTACACCAGTGTTATATAGTTGTGAGTGTCGCGACGTCGGATCTAAAAGAGTTAGCTGTCAGCACTCGTATTGTCACGGGATCACACAGTCAACGAATGCAGCAGCAGCTGTTTTCATGAGTGAACTTTTTATTTGGGCTCACCTGTGCCTGGAAAACTAAACATCACTCTACAAGCATTACACGCTGTAGACCGATAACAGCGAACCTAGAGCGTCGGCTGTCAATAATCTGCCACGTAGCAAACTGAGGCGGCATTTATACATGTGCCATTGAAGATTCCAGTGCCATCATAAGCTAGCGGCCACGTAAGTTCCAGAACAAACTGTAATGTACCCGTTGCACGCGTAATCTCATCGAAAGGTTCTAAGATTATCTAGATACCGTATTTACTCGCGTAATCCTCGCACTTGCATAATTCTCGCACCCCCCACATCGCCCAACAAAAATACGATTTCTTTTTTTCCTAAATAATTATTGCACCCCCAAAAACTGCCGGCCGCAATAATGTTGCCTGCTCGTTACAACCACTGATGATGATAGCGCGTGCCATTACTTAAGCATCAAGCGTAATATTGCACGAAGATTCAATCTAATCCAAGCCAAGCCAAAGTGGCAAGGGCGCATTGTGGCGTGTTTTATATGCTGCGTCGGTAATCTTGTCACGTTATGGGGCGATACTGAAGGAACACAGCTGCTTTCAAGTTGAAAGTGATAAATCATGCACTAAACAACGGCAACAGGGCCGTCGTTAGGCCCTTCGAAGTCTACGAGTTTTGTGTTCGCTAGTGGTGACGGCAGCTGAAAGCCACCAAGACGCGTTGGGCCTGCCATGAGCCTAAAACTGGGACTGATGGTAAACTTCATTTCTTCGAAAGAAAACAGCGGACGATTCTGTTAAATAGCCATCAGCCCAATACTGACGTCCTACGTTTAACTTTTGAGGGCTCCTGTTGAGTCACGAATGCTACCACTACGCCCGCAATGCCCACAAGCTTTCCGTATGGTATTCCAAGTCTCGACTATTTGCTCGCACTTTTTGTCTCAAATAAATCTTGCCTTGTTTTGAACCTGTGCTTTTATTGTGGAGGTAAGTTTTAATTAGTACTTCTCAAAGCTTGCTGTTAGTTGCTGCTGTGAGAATCCCGATATGAGGCCACTTCGTTTTCTGTTTTGCTCTGTAAGTTTTCGAGGAAAGTTTTCCCCGCGTAATTCTCACACCCTCCAACTTTGCATCGGTTTTCCGCCAAAAAAAGTGCGAGGATTATGCGGGAAAATACGGTATGATGCACACTTCCACTCTCCTAGACTCCACGCACAAGTGCTTGCTCTCCCTGCATTCTTTTCACTCGGCCAACAAACCCTTGACCCCACCCCTCTTTTTCCTCACTCCACCCACACGTGCTCACACTCCTCCCATCTCTTTACTACACCCACCAGCACTTGCTCTCCTTAGCTCTCCTCGACTCCACCCGCATGCGTTCACTCATTGCTTTCCGTATATTACTCTTTTCATATTTAAGCCGCACTTCAATTTTAGTTAACCGGAGATGGGTACTTGCCCAATTCAGTGGTACATACCCACTAGGGGCTGCAAGCAGCGTTACAGCAATAGCACTGGGAGTACCTCAACGAAGAACAGCGTCACTGTTCCACCCTCCATGTCATACTCTTTTTTTTTTTGCATGTTACAAGAAGATTTTGTGCTAAAAATGCAGGATGCTCTGCAGGACATTCAAACCATTTTACCTAGCATTATCTAATCAAATACTTGTAGAAAAGTCAACAAATAATTGCAAGAAACAACTTTCAAGCAATTCACAAAATAACAAGATAATCATCCACAATACCAAGGTAACAAGTCACAATTATACACTGACCCAACACTTCATCAAAAGCTCCTGAATTTCTTTTTTTGTCAGAGCGTGCTATCATGTGGCTCCTGGCAACAACGCAGAAATGTGCATTCCATATTTTGCTCTAAACTTTCCATGCTGTATTGTTCACATGTTCTCTCCATGGACGGTGGGACACACACGCAGTTCATTATTTTACGTGAGTTTCTCACGACAGGCAGGCAGTGGTTTAGAGTATACTAGGAATTGGGAGGGCTTGTGCGTCTGTACTTGCCTGAGTTATCTTGGAATCGGTAGCGAAAGGTTTTTTACGGAAGCTTTCCGCAGCAAGTACCACTTCCGTATCAAGTCCGACAATACGTATAAAGTTCCCACTGTAATCGGAATGCCGCTTCCCCTCCCCTCTCCAGCACTCTCACAACCACTCACTAGTTGAGGGATCCCGCTCCTGCTGTGGCTGCTCGGGGCTACCAAAGGGTGACTGGTAAGTGCGCAAACTTCGCATCTGGGCCTGCAGGTCCAGCAGCAACTGGTTGTTGACGGCGGCCAAGTCGCGGAACGTGTACAGCTGGTACAGGTACATGCACAGGGCCAGCAGGCAGATGAGACGACGGGACAGACTGATGTGCGCACCCAGGGGGCTCTGGAATGTTCAGCAGAAGACAGGGGCTAACTGGGAGCTGATGAGAAACATGCGGTGCCATCTCTGATTGAATTGTACTGATATGATTCCGCATCGTACACTTCTAAGCTTACTTGATTTTTTCCTTATTTTCAGGCCTTCTTAGAAACGGAGCATTTTCATACATTAACATCACACTTCTGCCACAAACTGGCTAATGCGACCATGAAAGTAGATATTAGATAATATATCTAGAACTACTGTTTTATTTTAGATCATACTAGGTCATATGATATTCAAACAAGCCACGATCTGCAGGTTGCAGAGCCAACGACACAATAGAAGCAAGAGACAGCCATGGCGATTCAGTGTTCAACAGCAAACGACGCACTCGAACACTTCGACATACTTCGTATCTTTGTTGGAATGCAGAGCTGAGTGAGCGAACTTTGCAGAACACATTGAAGAGAATAAAGTGCAGTTTAAACTGACCAGCTACTTTGATGTTGCTCAATGAAACCAAGTTGCTGCTGAAGTAGGCACATTTTCCTCTTATTGTGATAGCAATTGTGTGGACACTCTCGGCAAATTATTATGCAGGTGCGATTATGATGCCGAAAAAAAAAATCAATTTCTATGACAGTTTCAGGCTTACATCATTAGAGATCAAGATGCTAAGCCGGATTTCATGGGATTCAAGCAGGCCAGCGTTGCATGGATGCAGCGAAGGGGGAAGTCACATCTTCAGAACAGCATATAAATTTGAAATTTAATACGAAATCGGAGGAAGAACTTGTTCCGAATTCGACGGTAGTCTACCGAGATGTTTCATGGCCTGGCAGACTTCAAATCAGTGATAGGTCGGCATGGGAAAATCGGGAGGCACTCACATCAGACGCTAGTGGTGCTGCTCGGTTCACGGCGTCCTGCGAGGCCCACTTGACGATTGATCGCTCGATCGCCAGGTTGAGGAGGAAGAGCATGAGTAGCCAAGGGCGGGCACCAGCCGTCCGCTTGGAAGTGGTCATGAGGAAGGACAGCACTGCCGCCAGGGCGTAGTATCCCAGGGAATGCAGCGTAGCAAACTGGTCCACAAAGAAAGCCTGCAAGCACACATTATATGAAGAGACGATGTGGCGAGGGTTTGTTCATTTGACAAGCATGCAACACATTAAATCATACACAGTACGATAAAAGCTTGTCAATTCAACTTCACAGAAATCAAGAATTGTCTGAATTAACCGAATTATCAAAAGTAATGAGAAAGCAATACACAAGTGTCTTTTACAACAATGCATTTACAACAATGCATTTACTTATTTCATATAAAAACAATGTAATATCGGCAATTTTCGTCATTCAGGACTACGTTCACAATGTGACCAAGGCTCAAGACTCCGATGTTTTAAGCCAAATGGCATTCCAAATACATTCGAGATTAGGTACATACCATCCCCATCACTTGTACATCGCTATAATTTCGTGATCAGCGCGATCATGAATTTCGCTAGTGTAGTTGAACGCGCTATGTAAAATTGAAACAAGTTTGCACAGCCACTGCAGCCTCAATCACCAAAAAATGTAATTGCGGTAAGATTTTGGGTGGTGATCACGTCTTTCTGAAAGCCCACAGCCATTTTGGTTGTTTCCGAACGCTGTTTTTGCTTTTTTGCATTGCAAAATCTTGCCGCTTCGTGCACTTCAAGAATTATTCACATTTACCTGGTTCCGATTAAACAGATACGAATAATAATAAATGAGCTTGAACTGAGCAATCAGTGCTTGAACTGATAGGCTAGTTAAGGGGGCAGACTGGTCTTTGGGACCAAAAAGTGACCAAAAATTCATCTTCAAAAAATTTACATATTTGGTTCCTGCAAGTATTTTTCTATCTCTCTGCAAATTTTCACACACCAGAGAATGGAAATTTTTTTTGTAGTCTCATTCTAGCTGCATAGATTCGTGGCGCTGTTGACATGCAGAACCTGCGAAAAAAATGGGGAACAGACTTCGAGGGTTCTTTATAGTTGGCCGGCACCTGTGTTAGGAGCTCTGCTGTGAATTTATGAGCAACTTTATGAGGATTGCAAAACATGCGCACCACGATTGTTGCTTTTTGAAAAAGCTGTGTGTTCGCAGTTTTTTCCACTTTTCTCGAAAAAAAAGTAAATTTACGGCAGTTTAATTTTGAGGCCTCAATGTCTCTGCAGCTAGGGCAGATACAACAATAATTCTTTTTGCAATGGGAACCTGAATGCAAGTATGAGAGCAGAATTTAGAGCACAAGTCTCTTTAATTGATAACTCATCAAAATTGTAACACAATTCCAACTGCTCAACTGCTTTTGAAGATGAATAGTTTATTTTGCTGTAAATAAACTAAAAAGGGCCTAAAAACAAAAAAACTCTGGCATACTTTCAATCTACTATCGTCATTAGTCTATGTTGGCATATGTCTAGTGGCTAAGGTACTCGGCTGCTGACCCGCAGGTCGCGGGTTCAAATCCCGGCTGCGGCGGCTGCATTTCCGATGGAGGCGGAAATGTTGTAGGCCCGTGTACTCAGATTTGGGTGCACGTTAAAGAACCCCAGGTGGTCAAAATTTCCGGAGCCCTCCACTACGGCGTCTCTTATAATCATATGGTGGTTTTGGGACGTTAAACCCCACAAATCTAATCTATGTTGGCCTTAAACAATAGGGGGTGAACTTAAGTTATCTCAGGAAGATGAGTAAAAAAAAAACTAGTAATTAAATGTTTGAGATCAGCAGAAAAAACTGCATAATCTCATGCAGTTTGATCACGATCACTGAAGAAATAAATAAAAAATGTCTAAGACCAGTCTGCCCCCTTTAGTTAATTATTGCCATTACTTCTTTGCTGTTTCTGTTAATTATACAGTCGACGTCGGATATCTCGGAAGCCAAAAATTCCGGACATGCCTGATTTCCCGAACTCATCTGTGGCACCATCAAGTTCCCCATAGAGTCAATGTACGTATTAAAAAGACCGACAGATGCTTATAGCCATCGCCATCCGATTTTGCGGACATTTTAGCACTGACCTCAGACTCAATGTCACCGCCAACACTGCCATTTTGGTTGTTTTTACACACTCAAACCCACCATACTCGCATAACAGGGATGACCAGCAGCACCATGCTGCGCCTGCTGTACCCTCAAAACTTCAATTACTGCAATCTAGTGCAAGCCAATCCGTTGCCAGCCGTACTTAAACAAACCTGTGGTTAAACTTCACTGTGTTTGTTCATGTGTTCTTCTTTCAGCTCTGAAGTAGGTTGGATGCTGCTATGCGCCATCTTCAGCGTTCATGTTTGCCAACTGAGTTTCTAGCTGTATGACGCTGCGCTTTTCATCAAGGGAATTCAGTCAGACAGCAGTCTCGCCCGGGGAGGACAGCATGTGTGACGAGCTTCTATCCGCAGACGCGAACTTCGACAATATGCGGGCTGCCGGCGTTTAGATTCCAGCTGGAATAAACCTTGAGGGCTTTGCGGACGCTGACTAAGACCTCGAGCTGCGTGGGAAAATGACCAATGATGAAATCATTCATTATGTTAGGAAGGATTCCAACAACTTCGACACCGAGATCAAAGAGGCAGTGCCTCCACAGCCATTGAGCTCGGAGTTGATGTGAGCACTGACGCAGTCATCAGGGTACAGCGACAGCAAGGCATTAGCTGAAATCAAAGGCACACATCATCATTGGCAAGTGGAACGTCGTGCTAATGAAAACAAGCAATTTTTTTTTTTTCTTGCGCCTAAGTGTTTACAAATGTGGCAGCGCCGGTCACATAGAATTTTTTTCTCTTTTTTTCGTTTTTTTTTATATAAACGCACCTAAACGATGCATTTGCTGAATTGCAATGAGAATCCAGTACTCCTGCCATGATAACCCTCTCTGTCAGCGAAAAAAACCCATTAGAAAAGTGTGTCTTCACTTTCATTCGTTTTTCCAGACATTTTCGTGGTCCCTTAAGGGTCCGGGAAATCGGATGTCGACTGTATACTGTTTCTTTGTTTGGAATCGCGTGTTACATGTAAACCCGTCTAG
This sequence comes from Rhipicephalus microplus, assembly GCF_043290135.1. Taxonomy (NCBI): domain Eukaryota; kingdom Metazoa; phylum Arthropoda; class Arachnida; order Ixodida; family Ixodidae; genus Rhipicephalus; species Rhipicephalus microplus. Next base: position 66,624,236 of record NC_134706.1, on the reverse strand, counting down.
TCAGGAACAGACACGAAGACAATCAAAACAGGACGCTCACCCCGATAAAAGCAAAAAGCGAGACGTTTCCGCTACCGCACGGAATCTTTGTTCACAAATCTCCTTTTCCCGAACGACGCTCATTCTACATTCCCAAATTCGGCAGAGCTAATTGATCCTCAATGACAAACAAATAACCCTTGCTGAACACTTGACCCAAACGGGCCTGAAGGGTGTCTACCTCACCTGCACGTAAGAGAGGCGGAGCAGACTTGTGTCGAGCATCTCCCGGTGCTCGTGCAGTGTCGAGTGCGCATTGGCCAGCTCCTGCCTCAGGCGCTCGGTGTTTTGAAACATCTGCTGCTGCCGTCGCATGAGCTGCGCCTGCGTCTCAGCTGCACGCCTCAGCTCGGCAGTGGCACGCACGCTGGTCGCGCCCAGCTCCGAGATGGTGTGCGCCGCCTCTGCCTGCCACTTGCGGCTGCGCAGAAACGCGCAAATCACCTGCGAGATGCGAGTGCATAGCCAATAATCACACTTTTGCAAAGCTGGGTTACATTAGCAATTTACTGGCTCATTGGTGGGCTCTTGACCACACATATACGTCACCGCAAAGTTTCCTCAATTTAATTATAGGGGACTCCGGCGCAACGATCGTTCAGCGACCATAAGAATAGTGGGTAGTACACAAATGCACACAAATGTGGGCTTCAAACGCACTTGTGGCTTTGTTTATTGCTGTGTTTTGGTTTTGTTTTCAATAAACGAATGAAGCATTGTGAAGTTTGTGAGCAGATTTCAGCTCGTGAGCCTCGAAGGTTACAGCGGTGAAGTGCAACTGCTGAACATTTGCAGACTGTCGTCTCGCGACAAAGCGGCTCCAAGCCACGCGTATAGAAATGGAGTCAGAAGTACAAACATTAGACAAATCCGTGTACTACCCGTCATTCCCATGCTCACTGAAGCGCCGTGCATTGCAGCTCCCATAGACAATCAGGGCCAGAGTCCCGTCTAGTGTACTTATAGGAAACTCCATGCCCATCATGTGTCAGTGCGTAGCTTGTACACTGGGTGCCGCGACCTCTATTTATGGAGAGAGATGGCGCACAACTTTGTGTAGTCGCGCACTCACTCCTTTTATAAGTAGAGGGCTAGGCGCTGAGTCTACATTCCACGCGCTTCATCGCGCACGTGTGATCAGGCCTTAATGTCCCAAGGCAGCAGTGAAGCTGCGAGAGAAATCTTATCGAAAGTTCTCTCACAGCTTAACTGCTACCTTGAGTGCATTTCTCCAGATTACTGTATTTACTCGCGTGATCCTTGCACAATTCTCGCACCCCCCCACATTGCCCAACAAAAATACTTGTTTTTTTCCGCAAGTAATTAGCGCACCTCCGAAAATTGCAGCCCTAATGTCGTCTGCTCCTTCCAACCACTGATGATGATAGCACACGGACAGTCGGGCACCATCTTTTATGAGTTATGCGCACTATTAAAGGGCCAGTCAACAGGCTAACAAACACGCAGGAAAAGCTCTGGCATTTTTCCCGCACATGACCAACCTCCTTCTAAGTGCAGTGACATCAACTCGGCGATCGGCGACGTGACGCAGCACGCCGATTGGTCTAATTCTGGTCTTAACAACGGATGATGACGTCGTCACCGATCGCTGAGTCGACTTCACTGCACGTTGAAGGAGGTTGGTCAGACGTATGAAAGAAGTGCAAGCTTTTTTGGGGGGTGTAAAAAAAGTCAGAGCCTGTTGACTGACCCTTTAAGGGGACAAGGTTAAGCAAAAATATTGAAAAAATTCATTTTCTTCTTTTTGCCTTATTTTAAATCTGCAGCCTTTTTTCAACCAGAATCAGTCATTTGTTTGCCTCAGTGCAATTTTTTTTCTCTCAAAAAGACATATTTCAAAACTTGTGCAGCGGGCCTGCCCTTCCCCTATTCTTGCGTAGCAAGGGGTTCTTTCCAGTTGAAGCATCATAGCCGTACGAAGAGGTTATAGTTTGCAAGCTGGAGTGCATTTGGCACATCCAGAAAAGAATGGGCCCATAGCTGGAGAAATAAAAAAAAAGTAGAGGCATCAAGCTTTCTGCAAGAAATCTATATCTGGACGGGGACGTGTTATGGGTGCCATCATTGGCAAACAGAAAAACTATTATCGTTTGGCCATTAAAAGAAATAGAGCCGGCTTGAAGGACATAGGAAAAGCTGTTCGAGCAACATATTTCCGCATAATATTTTCACATATTGATCTAACGAGGAAGCTAGCAATCAGCAGTGCAAGGGCAAATTCATCGACAACTCAAAGCACATCGACACAAGTAACGCAAATGATATCTGCGGAGACCTGCAAGAAGCCAGAACCACAAGCTCTGGCTAGCTTCCTGGTTAGATCAAATGGTAGAACGATCGCCCCAGAAAGGCGTTGGTCCTGGGATCGATCCCCAAACCAGCACGAATTTTTAGGCAACTGAGAAGCTTTTCCTGCTGAGAAATCAGTACGGATTTCTTTGTGGCTTCGTGCTACAAACAGGTGGTTGTCTATTTTCCCTTTCCAACTCAGATGTGTGCGAAACCACAGACCACTTAAACACAATTCGATTGTTTTTTATCCAAAGAGCTTTCGTTATTTGCAAATTCCACCTGCCTGCGTGTGGGTGAAGAACTGGGTGTACGATGTTGCCAGGGGTTTCTCGAGGAACTCGGACAGGGCTGCACAGCGTGACAGGGGTTGCGACTCGCGGCATTGAATGGGTGGCTTGCCCATTTTCTCCAGAAAGCAGCTTGTGAAGGCAAGCGCGAGACGACCCTGTCACAGGCAATAAAAAGGATGGTATAACTGTCCCGGCAGTGCATTCCAAAAACAGTGCTATGTGATACCACCTCTAAAATACCGCCACGCTGCCGTGACTACATTGAATAGGATTGAATGTTTACTTTCCTGTGAAGTACATGAAAGATGGTGAAAGTAAAAGCAGTGCTAAAGAAGCTTGACTGGCTCCCACTACCAACAAAAGAGGTCATATGTAATGGCACATAAACAAGAAATTAAAACAATAAATTAAAAGCATGATATACTGCATGCCACTGTGAATAAGCACCACAGCATTAATCAGAGTTATTGCATAATCTAGACGCATCCAACAGTTTTTTAAGGAAAATATAACAGGTTAGAAGAGAATATATATCTGAATACCTGTGCTACAAAAGTGTAGAAGTAGATCGAGCACGTACAAATGGGTAAACGACATATAATTAATGGCCAGCATTTTACGAAAACAATGATATAACATCAGCTTACATATTTTCTAGATTAACACTGCATAGCAAGTGGTCACCATACTTTGCACATGAAATGGGCATTGACAAGAGGTTATGCTTACGCGTATTGTATTAATTCTATGAATTTTGTAGGCTGCAGCTGGATAGTCAAAGGACTAGATAAAGAGTCAATCCTTCATTGGGGCTAATTAGTGCCCAGAAAAACAAACACAAAAGCACAACAATAGCAGCAAGCACACATATAGGTTATCGGGAAACTATGCTACACATGAGATGAATCAGCTCTACGTACATGCAGTATAGCAGATTCCAGTGATTTCTGGAATGCACACTGATAAACACATCACATTAACAATCTCATTAGAATGGCCAATAACATTAGAGACGCTTCCCACGCAATGAGCAATAAGTTTTACAAGGGTTTGCTAGACAGTGTGAAAAAAAAAAAGACTAGTATGCATGTCAATATACAAAAATACTGCTGCCAAGAAAATCACTACACAAGCCAATTTACAATTAGTATAGCTACATCATCTAAAACTGAAATATTTTAAAAAAAGCTGTGGTTTTGGGTGATTGAACACTTTACTATGCATACAGTACATTTCTTCCTACAAAATTTTCTCAAACCAGAGCACTAAATAACTGAAAGAGTGATTAGTGGTGGGTGTGCATTGACAATTAGCTGCGAAGTGTATACTTAGTGGCATCTGGTGGCACCAAATTCATAATAACCTAAAACAAGTGCTGTCTGCGGCACATCATATTTGGTAGCCCATTTCATGCTCTTCACTGGGTTGAGAAAGAACAAAGTGCTTTGAAGTTATTTCTCTAGTCGAGAGCAGTGCAATGCCAGCTAAACAGAAGAAGTGACAACTGTGTGTAAGCAGGAAGATGGTTGCAGCCGAGCAAAACTTAGCAGAATAATAGATGCACTGAGAGATTTAGTCGGGCAGTGCATCTTCCACATGAGAAGAAGCAGGGGTGGTGGACACTTGTTAGCACTACGCAAAAGAAATGAACCCGAGTAGGAGATCTGGCGACACGCCACTGTTCGTCGTCACATGCCTCCTTCCCTGTGTGTCTTTGTTCTTAGCTGTGCTACAGCTAAATGAAAATGACACAACAACAAGCCCACATCACTACCATTAGCCAATGGGCCTAGGCCAGCCATGTAATAGATTGGGCCAGCCACAAAATGCATAGTACAAATAGCCAATGGTTAAAAAGAGCAATTAAACAGTAACCATGGGATTAAAGATACAGCAGAGGTCAGCAGTAAGTTAGATGGTGTCATGAAATAAGGTTCACACGGATAAGATGGAACCAGCTTCCACAAGATATGGTAAATTGGAGATCATTTGAAGTGGACCTTTGCCGTATAATGGGCACGACATAGGCTGATGGTAAACATACCTAAATGAAATACATGAAGCATAGCAATGTGTAACAGGCAGAATTCCGGCAAACACACAGTTGTTTTTAATTAACCCTGTAAACTTGATAACAGGAATGTGGGCCTTTTATGGTAATCACAGGACAGCATCCATGCCTCGTTCCCCAACTTCCACCACTTGCCGATCATAGCTGGGTGCTGAAGTGCGCGAACATAAGCAGTAATAAAAAGCTACCTTACGATGAATGAGCTGCGTAACAAAACCTTTAAGAGAAAAAAATGGGGGCACAGATATAATGCAATTTGAACACCACTTCTATGCAAATCATTGTGCATTTAGTAGTCTATTCACTACAGCTTCATGTCCCCAATGAGTTTCCAGGCAAAGTGACAACATGACAATGAGAATGGCTTGATTATGACAGCAGCAAAAATTGTGTTTGGATAACTCATCTCGGATCTGTTCCAATATTACCCTTACTTTATGCAGTGATGTACTATAAGACAGAGGAAAAGGGGAGTATGATTTTCCTTGGCTGCTTGTTATACTTCACAACTGCAAGTAACTTTTCCTAGCATAACTGCTGCCTTCAGAATGCTACACATTGCTCCTGGAGGTCCCAGCCTATAGAATTTGAGGGTGTTCTGTAAAATAAAAGCAGTATTGAACACTTAATAGTATTGCGAGAAATTAGGTTCAGCCACTTACACAACATTACCTTCTGACACTGTTTTAATGCAAAACAAAAGGTTCCCCCTCGTGCGTGTTTTTGTACTACCCGTGCTAAAATTTGCGGCCCAGTCCATCCATAAAAATTTGCTATCTTGGCTGTATAATGTCAAATTCATTTATTTAAATTATTAAGAGCACGCGCCATGACGAAACTGGCAACGGTGTCACCTGTAAAAAAGTCGAAAACATAAAACAGCAACTCGTACCACCGCTACGATTGCTGTTGCGGTTGTGATCAGTGACCTAAAACTAAGCATTCAACGACGTATCCTGTGCAAGTAGGGTCTGTTTCAGTCGCGCTTATTTTAGATTTTTATTGATTAATATGCGGAGTTTAACGTCCCAAAACCACCATATGATTCACAGACGCCGTAGTGGAGGGCTCCGGAAGTTTAGACCACCTGGGATTATTTAACGTGCACCCAAATCTGACGATTATTTTGGAGCTGTAGGCCTTTCGGTCCCCGATTCATTTCATCATGCTATTACTTTGTAACTGTTGGTCTCTCGGTCCCCAATACACTTCGTCACGCGGAATTCATGAAGTACCCTTCCCCCCACCCATGCTTTTTTTAATTCAACGTTTAATTAGCGGCCCGTCCTCATTGTGTTCACGCTTACACCACGTGTATGACAATTTTTCTGACTGATCAATTGTTACCAGAAGATGATCAGTTAACACGCGAAATAATCTAAGCTGAATCGCTCGGTAGGCCGGCGGACAACTGTGTTTCCTAATCGTCGATTGCACTTCAGTCAGGTGTTCTGTGACTCATCTGTGAAAAGCTCGCCGATCTTCGTAAAGATAGCTCGGTATCGAACACTATGTACGGTGATGACGGTTACACAATGTTTTCGATATAAACGTCGTCGTAGGTTGGAGCCTTTTGTGTTTCTTTCGTGCGCTATAATCCGCATCGTGTTCATGCGACAGCAAGAGCGCGCGATTAACAACACCGTGTTCACGTGCGCCTAGATAAAAGCGCGCGCAAGCCAACCCTGCAATGTAAAAGCAGTGCGACGGATGCATGTGTCATACCTGTAAATCCTCGGTGAGCTCGTCGCATCCTCGTTCGAGCCGTGAGACCGCGTCGCTCCAGCAAGCGCCGTACTCGGGTATTTTGGCCAGCACGGCTTTGTAATGACGCTCGCCCTGCTCGACGCCGCTCGGTGCCTCGAACGGGACGGGCTCACTCGCGACAGCGAAGCAGGCAGCCGCCACAAACCACGTCAGAGAAAATTGCCACGCCATTTAATCTGAACTCGATAGTATCTTTCGTTGTACACAATGGGCGAGCTACACCAGGTGGTACCAACAAACGCTACCTCGTCAACGCCGGTGCCATTCTTGTTCGAAACGGACGCCGGCGATTGAATGGGTGATGATGATAGCCACAGAACAGCAATAATATTCGTGGTGATGATGATGACTTGCCACCTGACGGCCTGTGAGGGTAACCTCTACCAAGCCTGTTTGTTTTGTTGTAATCTTGCGTTATATGTTGCGTTCCAACATACTTACCTCTTTAATTTAGATGGCAAAGTGTTTTCTAACACCAAGCCTAACGCGGATTGTGCCGCCACTAAACTGTTCTCACAGCTGCAGATTTGGTTTCGATTGCTCTGAGAGCACGTTTTAATGTAAAGTAATGCGCAGTCATTCGTGCATTTCGCTCAGCGCTACTACATTGAAACATCGCACCAGGTAGCTTAATTTCAGGCTTTGCTGAACTTTCTGAACGCATGGCTGCGCCCGGCAGGACATAATGGTTCTCTGGTGGAATGCGCTGGTAACCCGAAAAAAAAAAAAAAAAACTAGCTCTACGAGACCAAAGGGGCATTGCCGTTCTAAATTAATGAGCACCGCACAGAGCCGCGTCCCCGCAAATTTTGCATATTAGCCGCGCACCCGACATAGCGACAGGACACATAGCTTCAAAAGTGAGGTTTCAGGAGACAATTGTTATAGCGCGAGCTCAGAATGACGACAAAGGGGCAAGACAAAGCTAACTTCCAACTGAGTATATTAGTAAAAGCGGCAAAAATTGGCTCAGCATGATTTTTTGTTTGTTTTTTCTCGCAGAAAAGCATAAAGTTAACATGCCCTTCCGAGTCATTGTAACAGGAAGGGGAACGTGGCAAAAGCAACTTGGCTTGTTTATACAGGATTATCTGAAGTGTCTGAACATACATGAATATACATGAACCATTACTAATTCAAAACTCGCAGGCACTGATTGAAGTTTAAAACAGTCAAATCAAACTGATGTGTACGGTTTTTCAATTCACATACTCACTGCCTCACGATGAGTTACTATCATCATGGCCTACGAACTAGTGCAAACTTCCAGCTTCCAAGTTTTAGAGAGAGGGCAGGGATAAAGGTACTTAAACAATAAACAACCTTTCATAATGTGGCTGTAAATGCCTCAACATTCATTCTTGAGAATTTTCATTTTTGGTCAGTGGCATCTGACATGTATGCGCCGATTTTCGCCGTCTTGTCTTGAAGATTGTGCGTACAGGACCAGCGTATGGTATGAGACATGACAAGAAGTTTAATTCCTGAGGAAAATAATGAAAGGAGCCTTATAGGACTCACCATCAAGTCGGTAGCCCACCCAGGATGGAACTGGGGCCCAGTAACAATCCCAAAAGTTAAAGCCCTCCATCCTCCAAGTTCATTGTTACCAAGTTGTTTGAATTAACACTTGAACACACATAAAGGTTGTAGAAAATCCCTCTGTATGGTATTCTTGACACCTTCACTCACCATTTCAAAGTCGAACATACCCCCCACCCATCTTTACATTTAATTTTCTTATTAAGGTTTCATCGCTTTCGGTGCGATAACTCTGCTCAACTGTACAAACCCAGGAAAGCCTCGTTCTGTGAATGCGACCTTCAAGCTCATGCCAAGACCAATGTCTGCATAGCTTGTGAACACCAGTGTGCCACATCCGGGACAACATCCAGTGGCTCAATGTGCTGTCACCGCCAAGTTCACTGCACGTTCGTGCTCACCTTGGGCAGCAACGGTGCCGAGCAGCATCCATATGTGTTGTGTAGAGATGGAAGACGTTCGCTCCCTTGTCGTGGCACATAGTTATCACATGTAGATATCTCGTCACCGTTGACAAAACCAAGTCACGCACAATAAAGTGAAGTCTCTGCAAACAATTAGTGTCATACGTACTTTCCTAAAGCAGGTGAAATTTAGGTATATCACTAAAGGTTTAACACCACTCAATCACGGCAAATATTTTGACACAACAAGAATAACTTAGCTCTTCTATGTAGGCCTGCTCACATAGGGAGGCTATGGACATTTCAGATAAAAAAAATACAACATGCACAGTTGCCCTACTCAAGTCTTTGTGAGCTTTTTGTTTTCTGCCTTTAAATCCGTTGAGCCTTGGTATAACAATGTCATGCCCGCAGCGAAAGAAATCGTTTTATCATAAAGTTCGCTGCACCAAGGTTTTTGTCTAAGTTGCACAATTTACATTGCATATCCCATTACCCTCCACATAGCCCCATGAGCTTTCATAAAGACATCAAAGAAAATTTTAGCAGCAACTCGAACACTCATTGTTGCACAAAAGTGTCACCGCCACAATTATAACATAACTGTTTTTTTGTACAAACAAATGCAATGGATTTTCGAGATGTTGAAATGTCGATTTCGGTGTAAAAATAAATGCACGGTGTGGCTGATTTGGACATTTTTGTATCCGTGGTTCTGCATGGGGTGAAATCTATTTTGCATTCGCTTGGCCTGCCTTCGCAAGATCCTCAATATTTCGACAATTGTATGATTTCCCAACTTGACTTTCTCACCCATGAAAATGTGCTGCTTCAAAACTGTCCCACAAAACTGCTTCGTTACATTGAGCACAGAAATAGATTCCTTTCAGTGGAAACGAGTAGGAGCTATAAAAACGTGCCTGACATAGAGAGCTGCATTCTATTGAGGCTCTATCACACTGCGCAACTCGCTCAGTACGTTATTTTCTTATTCATATGTGTTAATTATATTCATTACATAGTATGTAATATTAATCTGCCTTTCCATTTTTTTTTCTCTTTCAATGAGAGGAGATTGAACTGCAGCATGAAAATATACGGCAAGTGGAAGTTGTTTACATGCACATGTAAAGGTGATACATGAGATATAAAAAGGCATGTAGTTGCAGCTTATTTTATGACTCTACGTCATGAATGGCATCCCATGACTGCACATGTGTGCCTTAAAATCAGGGAACAAATAAGAACAATGTCTTGATTTCAAGTAACTAATGAACACTGTTAAATGCCAGCATAAGAACTGTGGGAATTGAGGCTAGCCCGCTGCCTTTGCGCGGGCTTTGCCACTTTTTCTGCCGTTCTCATGTCCCGACATGTCGTCTCCCCTCCTTTGCTGCCTGCCGCGCTGGGGGAAAGGAGTGACGTTTAACCCCCCCTCACCCGGTAGCGGATGTTGACTGTGGCGCTGCCCGCGGAGCCTCCCAAGGTTTTCGCGCGCTGCGTCGGGAGCGGGCAGACAGATACTCTCCGGGACTGCAAACGGTGAGCCACCCAATCTTTTCCGTCCGTCGACTCCAGTCGCTCGGGGCCCGTCAAACTTCGCTGACGCCTCGCGCCCGAGGCGAACGCTCACCTTTTGTTGCCCCACTGCGTACGCACGGCCGAGGGGCAGTACGGTGTCCTAGTGCGTGGCCTAGCTACGCCGACCCGTCTCCCTCCGAAGCCAACTCGAGCGCCTTTGCCCTCGCTCGAGCAACCGGGCCTTGGTCCCGGTGCCTCCATGTATCACCTTTACCGCGGAAACGTGCTCGTGGCACCCTGTGTAGTACTTTTATGCCCGTGGCGTGGATAAGCCTATTTGCTTTTCCGCCGTGCCTTTGCAACGGGCTGTACTGCGTTTGGTGTTGCCACAATAAAGTGTTGCGACTTTGAGCAGTATCGTGTTCTCGCCACGGCGACGGTTAACGCGTGCCCTGCGGCTCGCTAAGACCGGACCCACGCTGGTGGCCGTACTCCTTCGGGATACGTGTACACCACAGAACAAACAAGGCAAGCAGACTCCTGATCAACAAACCCATCTTTATGCATCACAAAAGAATGTCTCAATCAACCCCTGTAAAAGAATCAATGAAACACACATACAGTCGGCCACAAAAATTTACAGACCACGCGAGTGCTTGGCCAAAAGCCTCTTCGCGGTACTCCCGCTACGTCAGCGGCAATCGACAGCACCGCAGCGCCCAAGATGCATCCCTCCCTTAATCTACACTCAAACCCCGACATAACAAACCCGGATGTAGTGAAATATCGGCTATACCGAAGTAAATGAAGAATAGTATTAGGAAAATACCTTTATAACAAATTTTGGGATATAACAAACTCATTTTTATAAAAAATGCAATTTTGTTATAATGAGGTTTGAGTTTATCTGTTTTCTGACTGGGTACAAATATTTTTCAACTTTTACTTTAGAACACGACGTGCCTTTTGGCATCTGCGTCTAAGTACTCCTGCTCAGAAAGCAGTTTACGAGCACAACTGTTCTTTATCACAAAGTGACACCTAGCCAACGGATGAAGCATGTCGTGATAGTGATGATCCTGCTATGAAAACAGAAATGTGATGGTCGTACTGCAGATAAGCGCTTCGCATGAAAACTGCCAACACTGCGCTATGCGGCAGTAAAAAACTGAAAGGCCACTGAATAACAAGACCCATTTCGGGGCTCGCACTGCGGTCGACAGTAGATGGCGCATCGCTAGGTGGCGCGAAGAGGCAGTTTGGCACACATCGCATGCTCCGCAAATTTTTGCGGTTGGCTGTACATAAAAAGGGCCTGCGATGTCAGGCAGCTGGCACCATATAAAATTAATCACCGGGACCTTGAAGACTCGTCAAAAACATCAGAAGAATGAGGCTTATTCCATGTCAGAAAAAAAGCCACTTAGCTGTTTCATTGTTGATGCTGAATTAAATTGCCTCGCATAGTTTTAGCACATCGGAGGGAAATCTTAATTAATTTCCTAATTTACAAGTCTATCTGATATATCCAACTGAAGCATAAGCAATTGTGAGCTGTACATGAAGGCCTGCTGTGCAATCGTATAGTATCTACGAAAAATTACACACGCATTTTTACATACAAATGCTTGTATAGCGGACGGCAGAGCAGACATGTAGCCAAATGCATTTTTGAAAGGCTGCACAAAAACACTTTGCATTTGCCGCACAGCAAAGCAATTCAGAAATATAACGAAATACATGTAAGACGAGACTCGCACCAGACTTACTTAATATTTTGTTTTGCTTACTCGATTCATAGAATGATAATTGCTGTTCTAGAACTTTCCAAATGCCACGGGTGTGGTCAGTTAATTAAATACCCTTTTTCAACAAAGACAAACCACATCAAACATTCAGCATAATAACAATGCCTAAAGTGCAAATCAGATGTCAATATAACTTTAGTTGCCAATAAAATGAGAAATCTAATGAGGATCAAATCAAATTACACCATCGTGATCAAGCTTAACAAGGCGAATAAACTCGGTGAGTGATAGCCGTAGCAACTACAAAACAACAATAATAGGCGGTTTCCAACTGATGCCACAAGTCTGGCCTAACACCATCGCAATTCATGACATCTCTGCTCTCGACAAACCTTGCAAACATTGCGCATACGCATGTCACAAGAAGCTCAATACGTCAAAAAAGCAACAAGTTACAGTTAATCTCTGTACAGATCTACGTACCTACTATGTACAGTACATACAGGCTTGCACATTGACCATTTAAGCAAGCTAGTACCAGTACTCAAAGCCAGCTGCTAAGTACTCGCTCCGGACTAGCACGCGTTGTAGTTCCAGTGCAACGAAATACATTTGCATAAGTGACAAGACTTCTTAAATTACGCATCGGCAGACGTCACAAATGAAACATCTTGTGAAGGCGCTATGACTGGCATCACCGGGAGTTGCCAGGATTTGAGGTACGTTATCACAGGGCACACGCTTGAAACCCTCGCATTAAAAGGCTCGCAGATATGTCTGGTGCTGAGATGACAACAGTGTCCACCAGATGGACGGCCATTGCTGAATACACTTGGGCTTTGTCACCTCTTAGCAGAAACGATGCCGAGGTCTGCTTACGCTGCGTTGAGGAGAAACATCTTCAGTTTGCAGGTGTCGTGCGCAATACTCCGAGACAGCTGTGAAATCCACATATGCAGAGCCGCAGGGCATATTGAGCTAAGCTTCATCGTCGCAAGTTTTCAGCTGTCTCCACGGACAGCGTGCACTTCTGAGCCTCTCTTTTGAAAAGCAGGGCCTCTGAAATTCTTCCGCTACATGACGGAAAATAAGCAGGCGTGTTTCGGAGCCAGCACAGCTGCGACCACGACTCTCCTGTGTTCCTTTTAGACTCAGCTTCTTCTTTTAGTCTTCACTGGTGTTCTTCATTCCGGTCTAACAAGGCCTAAGTAACCTGGCGAGAAATGTTTAAGTGACACCGTTTCGACTTTCGATAGACTTTCTACAGTCATGCGCTTGCAGGTGCTTCCCATTTCGCAACTGTGGAGATTGTCACCTAGACCTAATGTAAACATTCTCAGGAGTTTCCCACTTGTAGCACCGGCGACGGCTGCTTTGAGGAACCACCCGAAGTCTGCTTTGCACCGTCTCGCCGTTTGCTGACCATCATAAGCACGATCAAAACGGGCAAGTACAGCAGGCTTAGCCGAAACAACGCACGTGACGTCGCACTGTCGGGTTCGCGGTAGAAGTTCCAAGCATGGTAGAGCATGTAAGCGTTCAACGGCAACGAGGTGGCAGCGAAGGTCCACGTGGTCAGTCCACTGAGAGGCGCCGCCGCACAACACAACCCCGCGAGGAAGATGCTGTGTCGCAGCGCAGTGCGTCGGCACAGGTCCGGGTGGGTCACAGACATCATGCGGTAGCCTGCTCGTGAGTAGTCGGGCCGCAGGTTCCACGAGAGAGCATTGAAGTGCGGGAACTGCCACGAGTAGAGCATCGCTCCCAGCACGCAGGCACCTGCAAATTGCAAATTTCCAGCAGCTACACTAGGCTTTCAAACCTGCCACAACACTATGACCACAGTGTCCGTGCTTCTATAACTGGATTGACCATTGCAAAGGTGGAGCACAGCTGTATCGTCAGTGTTCAAGATGCACAGACTGTGAGATACGAGACTGAATTTCCTGGCAAGGCGCCAAAACCATGCGTCACCGTTATAAACTCAAACGTTGATATAACAAACATGGATATGAAAAATTATCAGTAATAACAGTCAATGAAGAATAGCTTTGTCAGAGATACAGTGTTACAAATATGTTTGCAATGAATTTTCAGGTATTCACTCAAACCTCATTATAACAAAGATTCATCTTTCATAAAAATGAGTTTATTATATCCCAACATTCGTTATAAAGATGCACTTTGAACACTGTACAGTGTGGACTGCTTATAACGCAACCACTTATAGCGCAGAACTGGTTACAATACAGTCTTTTTCGACTCCCGTTTACCCTGCCATAGAACCTCATGTACTACAGTCGATGCCGGATATATTGAACTCGAAGGAGATCGTGAAATAGTTCGATATATTGAGAACTCAATATACAAAATATGCATATTTAAGGCCTAAATTGGAGGAATTCAGGCCTCAGAAATCATTACAAGAGCTAACATAAAAATTCGCTCAAAACATGGTACAAACTGCAGGTTACCACACTTTATTTAGTCTGTAAACTTGTCTTGCTTCTTGAACACTATCAAGTTCGAGTCATTCTTAATATCATTGCAGCTTTTCAAGTAAGCAAACTTAGCTCCTTTGGCCACTACGTTGATTGACGCAGTACACTGATGCAAGCTTTGTAGCGTATAAAAAGCTTTGTTACCGGCAAAAGGGAAGACGTTGGCACATTCATAACTGCACGGCTACACTTCCAAGGCAATGGCAGCTAAAATCTCAGCATCGATGCAGTCAGAAACGTCGTCATCTGTACCGGTGAAGTCGCTACGATTCGAGATGGTGCCCAGAAACGCTGATAAGTCGCAGAATTCATTGAGGCATCATACGCCATTGTCAGGGGTCATGACGCACCGGAAGTCATCACCTGGCCCGCAAGGAATGTTTACGACGGTGTTTTACTAGATGTCGCTCCAAACACCAGTCATAATTTTTATCGTTACGTGCGGATCAACGTTCAGTACAAGTCCCATATGAGGATTTATCAGGAACGAGGCGAGAAGGCCACAAGGCGCAAAAGATGCAACACCAAGTTCGTCGAAGTTCTCGCTGTCGACATGTTGGCGATATCGATGTCACTGTGGCATTGTAGCTGGCGGATGCTGCTTTTAGCGGCTTTGATGCATACGGCACAAAATTGCACATCTTAAAGGCCACAGTTTTCAGGCTAGCAGGCCATTGTGCGCTAACAAACAAGGAAGGGAATGTGAACCACATGCGAACACTGCACTGAGATCACCAAGTCACTTCGCATTCTCTTTCAGTGCCCTTAGAAATCGGTCTTTTGGAAAACATTATGCCCACGCGCTAAGACCTGCATATCGCGCATCAAACATACCGATGTACTTGCAAGTGCCGCGCAATAAACCAGATCAGCGCGATGAAATGACACCGTGTTTTCGTCGCCTGCGCACGAAAAAGGATCGGAACTTGTTGGAGTGTGGCTTGAGATTGATCAATATTTGCCAGGAAAAATGCACTTTCTGGGCTTCGCCACGGCGCAACGTTCGATATAGTGGATGTCCCGCTGAGCAGGAGTTCGATATACGGGTGCACTGGTCCCATACTTTTGTGTGGAAAATTTAAAGGGATTTTTGAACTGTTCGATAAAGCCAATAATTATATATATCTGAGTTTGATATATCCGGGATCAACTGTATACTCATACCACTTATTGTGCACTCCGCCAAGATAAAAAACTGGTTACAATGTGGTTGCCGGAAAATCTTTGTGACAAACACAGTTGAGGAAAGGACGCATCATGCCCATGGCAAAGCCCACCCGATCGACCTCTTCTTTCTTTCGAATGCTGCTCTAATCCCCGATAATGATAATGTGCTCCTCATCTTTTACACAACTTGTAAAAACGTGGTAGAGAGCGCGTCTCTGAAAGGAGCCTCGCACTGAGGAGCGTGGGACGAGGTCCTCACGGAGGACGAGGGAACGCAGAGTGAACGAACAAAGGGCGGAGGAAAGACAAAGAAAAGAAAAAAAAAAACCTAACACGCTGCACGAGCTCGCCGAGGACGACAGATAAGCCTTTACACCTGCACCGATGCGGCTACAGAACGTGTCGCTGGCGAGGCTCCACCCGCGCGCAGCTCAACAGGGCACGTGCGATACCATCCTTATCAACTGCGCTATATAGTTTCCTGTCGGCAAAAGCGTCGTCGCTATCGAGCTTCCTACAAATACCGCGCTTGCTACCTCAACTGTAAATTTAAAACCTTTTATGATTATATGGTGCAGGCCTTTACTTTTGCTGCCAGTGCGTGACCTTACGTGAGCTTGGCGGGCTTTCGTCATTGTTGATCTCCCGACTGTGAACGTGAACTCCGTATCACGCACACTTTTCTTGGTTCAGTGCTTGAGTGCGATCTTTTCGATGCCGGATATTCATGTCTTGGACAAACTTCCCAAGAGAACACACACAACGACAGGCTAGGCCAAATCGGCATTTGAAACTCTTTTGTGGTGGCTGCACTTGAAGGGAAGGGATAGATATCGTTAATGAAAACAAGGGTGACACATGTACCACTCGAATGGTGGTTCGCAATTCGATTGCGATATCCTGAAATCAGGTGCGCACCTGTGAAATCGAACAATTGGCGTTTCAGCACGTGAAACTCCGGACATGATTCGGCACTTTCTGTGTAATGCGCATTAGCGAAGTGGTACTTTCTTTTGGCAATTCTTTTGTTACTTGGTACTTTCTTTTGTTAGACACTCAACGACTTGCGTTATAAGCGGTCTATATTGTATTTATTGTAAGACTGCGTTTCATTTACTTCGTTATAACTGATATTTCAAAATATCCTGGTTCGTTATATCACAATTTGAGTGTAATGAAGCTACTTTTCTGGCATATGTGACCTTACTATAGTTAGGTTGGAGTGTAGATTATCCACAATTAAAGCACTATAGCCATTTTTGCCAGCTCATGTGACAATGTGCCCATACCAAGGGTGTCAGCGGGGGCATGCCAAAGAGGCCCTTGCCCAAATTGAGCTACACCAGCACCCTCCACCATGGCACTACACAGCTTCGCGGCCTCCCGCCTACCCCCCCACCCCCTTGAGGCGAAATCATGCTAACGCCCATGGCCACTATCAGAAGCTTGCTCAAGCAAGTTTCCTGTTTTTTTTGTTTTTCTATGCCACTGATTGTCTTGTGATGTTTTCTGTGGGCATAGCTGCAATGAAGCACTAGCAACTTTGGCTTTGCATCACGCCAAGATGCTACTCACAAACTAAGAGTGTGATTTTCTGTTACAACTGGAAACATTTCATGTCTAGTTTTCTTGCTACTGTTGCTATGAGGAAAGCCTAGATTGTGGCGATTGAGAGGGACCACTAATTAAGAGCTTTCTTCTGTCCCTACGTTTGAAGCAAGTAAAGGCTGACGTACATTCTAGCAGTACAGGTGCAACGCTTAGACATTATCTGAAATGCTTAGACACTTGAACATACCAGCGTCGAGGGTGCCCGTGCAGGCAGCCCACCCCATGAGCGGCGGGATGGCGCCCACCACGGATCCCAGCCAGGTGTTGACAATGGAGCAGCGCTTAAGAGGGGTATAGGCACACGTGTAGAGCAGCAGGTTGGCACCGCCCAGCATGGCTGTCAGGCCGTTGGCACCCACCGACAGCAGCCACAGGCCCAGGCCTGCTGTCCCCACCGAAAAGCTCACAGCATGCAAGGGGCTGTCAGAGAAAAAGCGGCCAACACATTCAAACAACGTCACATTGCGACAGTGAACAGTACAGCAGCCTAAGCTTTAGTTATCAAATAAACTATTTATTAGATAATTTTACACGCTGCAAAAGCTTGTCTCTTCATAATGAGTGTACAGTATTTACTCACTTAATGAACACACTTTTTTCTCGAACAATCGGAGCAAAGTTGGAGGGTGCGTTTATTACGTGGGATAAATTTTATGAAAACATTTTCGAGAGGAGCGAAAACTGAGGTAATGCAAAAAAAAAGTTAGGCCGCTTATCCTATTGCAATCGACATACGCGTACACTGTTTAAAAACAGCTTCTTTGTTGCACTTTACTCATCTTCGGTGGTTGATGGTGCTATCTTCTGCAAACTGTCTCTGGGCCGCTGGCGCACACCATAAAAGCGTTTTTGCGGCTATCTGTTCTCGCAATCGTTTAACCGCAACAGTGGTATCTGCTGTGATCTGCACGGGCGCCGAAAAGCTTGCGCTACATCGCATTTTGCCAACTTCGCAGCAACCTTGCACGACGACTGTGATGCCACCATTGACATTGTAGAATGTAACCAACATTGCAGCAAGCTATCCCCCAAAGCATCAAAATTAGGTTTGTGCGAATAGTGAATTTTAGATTCAAAGCGAATTCAAAGCTAATAGTGATTTTGGTCGAATAATTTCGAAACGAACTCGAATAGTATATATGACATATAACGAAAAATGGGCCTATATATTATGACCTAACTAACCTGCACAATATTTTTTTAATTAAAAGAAGGCTTCTATGCAAATATCTTTGTTTTTTTTCATTCAAAGGAAGTCAATAGAACTTTGAGTAGTAGCAGGATTTGACTTTTGGCAGGATATGAGTGATAATCTATGAAATATGTAACTTCTTAATATTTATTATACTTAGATCATATAAGTCCTCTTAGAACGCTTTCATACTTAACAAAATGATGAATCAATTTAGGGATAATATATAGTTTAAAGGAGCCCTGCAACACTTTTCAGGTAGCAATGGAATGCACTCACTATAGAAGCTTATTGCCTCACGAATTCACCACCCCAACATTTTTACAATCTCTCCAGTACGAGTGAAGTTGCCAAGATTTGTCGCCCGCTGCAATCGCATCTTCTCTTCTTGTCCCGACGAAAACGCTGGAAGCTAAGTGGAGAGAGATGGCATGGAGAAACGTGCACTTTATGACTTCGAGCACATTCCCTCTGCTTTTTTTTTTTTTCTTTTCTGTCGAATACGCGGCTCTTTAGTGCGAATGCACACGTATGCGTGAACAAGTGGCGGGCTCCCGTGGCGGCCCCAGTAACGACAAGCGCGCAATGCTCAAATCAGTCAATGGCTGATACAACGGCTTTGACGCGCTATAATGCTTGGCCCATGCGTTCTTGGTAGGCTCGGTCACCGATCAGTAGCATTTTCTGACTATGCCCAAAAAGTGTTGCAGGGCCCCTTTAAAATTGAAGTGAAGCTTCGCGGCAGAGCAGATTTCTCCTAGATAGGTGCTTTTACCCACACTGCAGTGAAACCATTTTTACAGGCGGTTACAAGAGAATTAATATACACCTATTCGTTTATTGGGAATACTTCGAAATTTTCAGTAATGTAAATTTAAATCAAAGCAAATTCAAGTACACTACTATTCGTTCGAATATTCGATGCATTCAAATGCTTCAAATATTCCTCTATGCGTGGATAACAAGCGAAACAAGAATCGGGGGTTCTACCATGTTGCGAAAATCGTCACGATTTTTTCTGGACGTCAAACGATTTTTTCTGGTTTTCCAGAAACCTGCTACGCGATAGCAACGAACGACCCTCCGCGACAGTAATTCCTGTAATCGCTCGAAAATCTCGTGCCTTGCAGTTGGGCTTTTTCATATTCACAGGAAGTGACCGTGGATCGGTTGGCGCCGGAAGTTTTAAGCACACAGCGAGTGACCTTCGCTTGCTGTGTGCTTATCAGCTGCGATGTCTCTACAGTCGCATCGTTTGTGAGCCCCACTGTGGCACACAGATAAGACAAGGAACGTGCCGCGCACAGATAGAAAGAAAAACAATACAGCCCGCAGCAACGGGCAAAGGGGAGGGGAGGGGGGAGCGAGCCGCGGTGGCCTAGGGGAGTCGGCAAAATAATAAAAAAATGCAAGAAATCCAACAGGCGAGGAGGCACCAGGTGTCGATTAAAGGAACTGCAGTGGATGAATGTGAATGCAGTCGGTACATTTATTACGCGGTGGAAAAAAATCCAAATTCTGATGACTGAAGTTGGGGGTGCGTTCAATATGTGAGGGTGCTCACTACACGAGTAAATACGGTATTCACTGATCATGCATTCTGTGCAATCAACTACACACCCCTTGCCTGTCATCTCTGTCACTGCTGCTAATGCTCACTTCAACGACTACTCAACCTTATTCTATCTCTCTCTCTCTTTCTCACTTCAACAACATGTTGTTAACCAAGTCATCTTTTGTGTCTCCCATGCTGTTTGTAATCTCTGTTACTGCTACTTTGGATATGTCGGCTGGAATATGGCACAGCATTACATAGAACACCATGGTTGGAATTTCTGCGTTTCAAGTACTGCTCTCGGTCACAAATTCTATAAAAATTCTTGGCTGTCAAGTTGGAAGTGCAGCTTTTAAAGGGACACTGAAACACATAAAAAAAACGAAGTTGTGTGATGATTTGTAATTACGTGTGGTGAACTGGAAAATCAAGTCTAAAATCTGTATAAACCAACTCAAATAACTATACTTTGTCGTAAAGAAGAAACAGGTGCCGTGACCGCCATTGCTAGTCTCGCCGCCGCTGTGATTGGTCGAAGCTCTATGACATCACTGACAGGAACATGAGGACAACGGACTGCGCTCGCCGGAAGGCGATGCCAAGTTTATCTGTTGAAATCGGGTAGCGGTTGTTACTATGGCGAACTCTGGAAGTTGTAACGAGTTCGCTGCACATCTGTAAATGTTTGAGCCAGTAACCAATGTAAGAGCGAGGACAGAAGACGATGTCAGCGCCGATGATGCAGCGCAGAAAAGCGAGTCCCAACCAGCCACCTTCTCCCGCGTTTGAAACATAAAACATAAGACTGGTACGTATGATGCTTGTCAGAGCTTAATTTCATTGTAGTGATCTAATACATATAATACATTAAACCGCAGATATTAAATCCGATAAAGAGCAGCAGCATCGTCACTCGCTTTTGCCGCATATTGGCATGGTCCGTGCTACGTGTGGGCAGTGCGGAAACATCAGCGGTTCGTGGGTTTCACTGCTAAAAGTTCAGCGTTGTTGATGCAGTCAATACCGCCCTTCACAGTGGGCAAGAAGCATTTGACGAGTCAGTGTGCCACATGTAATGATCGAAATCAAGAAAGCCTTTATTTAGACCAAGCGCTGCCATGAGGCAATGTTACGGTGGCAATTAAATGTTGCCTGGATCACCGTATGAGTGATTGTTGCATCAATGCTTCCGGATTTTGACAGAAAAAAATTACCTGAGCCAGAGTCTAAATAAAGCACCTGGGTTACCAGTCTCTTTAGTTGGCTATCAAGACTGGCACTGATATATTTTCTTTAAAGGAGCAATTGCGAGCTGTTGCTGCAACATGGAGATCGTGGCCTACTGGGTCCCTGAGTGAGCAAAACTATGATGAACAGAGTCTGCGTGACGGCTCTCGATATGCGTGTTCCATAGCGATTCGAACTGAGCGTCGCGGAAGCGAGGCAGCACAGTGGGCTGACCACGGCTGCGGTAATCGCGTGCTAACCAACTATGGGCTGCTATGGCACATAAGTTGTCTTACAGCCTTGCCTCAGTTTTTTGTTTTTGTGAAGGCAACTCATGGTGGCTGCGAGGGCCTCCTCAGGTGCAAAAACACAGAAGGGACTGTGTCCTTGTTCAGTCGCACACACTTCATCGTCGATCCCAGTGACTTTATCGCAGGTTTGAAGTTTTATCTTTCAACTGCAGCGGTCCATTATGCAGCCATATTCTGATCCCAAGGAAACTTATAAAATGCGACCTGAATGCGATCGAAAGTGCCGCAATATACTGCGCAGTAATTCATCATCACGAGTCCATTTCAACCCCGCGCAAACACAACTAGTGAATGTCAGAAGACGAAAACTTCTAATCAAAAAAAGAGAATGGTACAATGGCGAGAAATCCCTATGAATTAGCAATAGTGATGCTTTGCTAGGGAGCAGATCGCACCAGAAACAAGTCACAATACCGAAGTAAATAAGCTAAGCTGACTGAGCGAAGCAGGTGGCGTGGGGGCTCGCTCCTTCAATGGCATCACCTCCCTAACCCGTCTACTTCTCCCAGGCTCCGCCCCCCCCTGCGCTTTGCGCTCGCAGAAGAGGGGGGGGGGGGGGGGGCATTCTTTTGGTTCGCTTATAGCGCTATCGTTTAATCGAAAGTCGCGAAAAAAACAAGTCATAGGCACATTGTAAGATGTCGCAGATACCAAATTCGTAATAAATTCACGAACGCAGAACCGCTTCATGTCCCTTTAAAGAAGTGCAGCCTCTACACGAGTCTGCATGGTATATATGATAAGTTAACTTTTGTGCACTTTGCACAAGGCAATGACAAGTTTGAAAAGCAGACCAAGGACAAACTCAATTTCAGATCACCTTGACAGTGCTAGTAAGTTTGCTGTTGCTCATGTTGCGGGCCTAAGAAAGTGTTCCCCGATAAACTCACTTGAACCAAATACTCCCCTTGCGCAGCACATTCCTTGCTGCCACAGCAGGTGGACACTGATAATACCATATTTTCTTTCTTGTAAGCATACTGTGCGATATTCAAGAACACAATTTAGATACCCTCATTGCATACTCTTGTACCAACATCTCTTAATCACACTGCTTACTAAATTTCCGTACGGGACATACCTGAGGAACCCACGTACCAGAACCCGATTCTTTGTCCTGTTCATCTGGGAGTCATACGGCACCTCCAGAAACTGGGACAAACAGACACGGCAACAGTGCACTGAACATTCAGGTCAGCGTAGTCACAGCAAGACATGAATGCAGGAAGACCTCACTCGAAACGCAGTCTACGACGTAGAAATGCATATAATCCTATGATATAGCGGGAATGCCACCACAGTCGAACATACTTACACTCAGACCTCGTTATATAATGATCCCGCACATAACAAAATATCGGTTAAAACGAAGTTAATGAAAAACAAGTCTTGCATTAGATATAGCATTAGGAATATACCTTTATAAAAAATTTTCATTTATGACAAGCTCATTTTCACGTAAGATGCAACTTTGTTATAACGAGGTTTGAGTTATAACAATTTCAGACATAAAAATCTATCGACTATAGCAACCATATTTCAATGCAATAGCGATTTCCTGTACTACCACCTAAAACTGCATTTACATATAACGAACATTTTTCAAAGCCTCTTACATTTACAACAAACACTTCCAACATGGTCGCAGTAAAAATATGGTGCATATGAAGTGAAAAAAAAAAAGTTAGGACAGGCATAAAAATTTGAAAAGAAAAGGAAGGGGGAGGGAATCTAGAGCTCCCCTCTGGCTACGGGCCTGATTCCCACACTCCTACTAGGAATGGAACGTTTCTCTCAGTGACGCAAAATGCACCTGGTTAATGGCATTCGCGGAGCATGAAGTCAGCGTTGTTCCGGCCACCGTGAACAGCACGACCCAGGGGTCAAGGGCTCCAGGTGCGAGGGCATAACCTGCCAGCGTGGTCGTCACCACCAGACCTGCGCGTAAGGCAGTGCGGATATTACTCAGATGAGACCACCAGAACATGAGCTCGTGGCATTCTCACAGCTTAAGCATGCATTTGCTGCACCCACTGTCGACACCAACCATTTTCTGTCTATACCTCGGAGATCGTCACGAATCCTCGACTACGGGAAGACGTGGAATGACGAGACGCGCTGGTCTGTAGTGGTTCGCAGTATATGTCTATTGGCTAGTGTGTGCCATGACCAATTTTGTCACATGAGAGTTAATGGCTCCTCTCAAATAGCAGTGTAATCAACGCCTCAACGTGCAACAAGAAGGTCTTTTGCCTTCTTAGTAATCACTTGCAGACAGTTGCAGACTCGTACACACCTCACACCAACAACATGAAGCAGGATCAATCCTGACTTCTCCACTGTATGTCCACACTGTGGCAATGAATATAACGATTTCGACCACATGCTCTGGCTCTGCCTTGCCAACGTGGATACAGAATTTTCTGACCAGTCCTCCTCGGACTCCGCCCTTCAAAGCGCAGAGCTCATTGCTCAGCTCAAGACTGTCCAGAGGGCCCGGGCCATCGCCGAAATCTACCGGTCACGAATTGGGCGGAGCTCCCGAAGTGATTGGCGGGGCTTTCAGCACCGCTTTCTTTCTTATCAGGACCTCAATAAAGTTCATACTCACTCACTGGTAAGTGCAGAGAGCAGTTCCAAACAATTGTGAACTTAGTGGAAGTATGGCGACAGATACTACCGCGACTAAAAGAAACGCAAACAGTGTGGCATCAATGCACATTGCCATTTGCATTCCTTTCAAAGCAGTTGTAACATGGCTAGTAACAAAAGCAAAGTTGATTTATCCACAATACATCCAAGAATGACGCTGGTGTCTCTTTATCGCTACCGATTAAGAGTGCGATGTAAACAAATGCAAACAGTGGAGCAGTAATGCACTGCACTGACTGCGTTTCTTTCAACTGCCCCTGCATGAGTATCAGGAATGCACACGCTCGCATGATGGCCAGCGTTGAATGCAACCGGTACAGCTTGTAGTCAACTCTGTTACAGTGCACACCAACTGTCGCATAACCACTTATAGTTTAGTACCAGTTACATGTTTTTTTTTACTGCTGTTTACTGGCCTATAGAACATCACATACACTTACGACTTACTGTGCCACTTACGTGAATATGAAATATAATGTGGTCACTGCAAAACCTAACCCACACATGCGGTGGTGAGTGTGCTGTTCAAATGAGGTGTGCCGCTGGGAAGAGGACGATGAGGTCGTTACGAAAGATTGGGGGGAGGTGGAGTGATGAAATCAGAGGCAGAGGGAGGTAATAAAAAAGAGACCATGGCAGTGCTGTACGGGCTCACAGAGTGCAGAAGACGGGCGATGGCAAAGTAGCCTTCGCACTGATGTGGCTCCTGCTGCTTGCCGGCCACTTGTGCACTTCTCATGTGACGAGCGATACCGTCCACTTCGAGTTTCCTTTCAGATATTGTCGTTATCGCAGTTGCTACAGATATCGAGTTTGCTGCCTCGTCAAGAAATTTGTCGCCTCTCACATCGCACCTGCGAACCTGAACTTTGTATCGTGCATGCCACTCTTTGGCCAAACCTTGAGTGCAATCTTCTCGATAGTCGATCTTTATTTTTTCATGCACTAACTTCCCATGACAACATACCGACCAGCAGGCTACGCCTAATAAGCATTGGTTGCTTTTTGACAGCTGTTAAGCGATCAAAGTGGCAGTTTGATACGGAATCAATGAAACTCTTTGCGGTGGCTGCACCTAAAAAGAATCATACGGTTAATGAAAACAAGGGCACGAATGGCACATGTAACATTCAAATGGCGGTTCACAATTTCGCTGTGATGTCGTTGACATCATGTGTGCGCCTGTAAAATTGGAACGATCGGCACTATTCAGTGCATGAAATTTCAATCATGATTTGACATAGTTTCTGTGTAAAATGTGTAATCGAGGTGGTCTGAAACGCACTCGGTGAATTTTTTCAATTGTGCGTTCTTTGGTTACTTTTTTTCCCCCTTTCGATCCGTTGGCAACACAAGACTGGATGTTAATTTTTTAACATTTGTAAGTTTGAATAGTTGTAAGAACTGTGCGTTGCACGCCTCGCTTCTTCGACATACAATGCCGCATGCTCAACATGTCTTATGCTTGTGCAGCTTTTCAAGAGAGTTGTTTTGGTTATAGTGCAGTACCACTTGTAGTGCAGACATACACGGCTTCGGTGACTTACGTTATGAGCTGTCTATGCTCATAACGAGATTCAAACATCCTCGCATTAGTACTTGTTGGTAAGTGTGCACTATCAATTAAGGTTTAGTTATGTTGTATTCACAGCAGTAACAGTGGGCCACAAAATAACACAGACCCCATGAGCGTTCACCCAAACTGCAATCTGCCCTGTCTAGTAGTAAGCCATCTACTATCGAAAACACTGTTCAGTCAATTGCGCAACCTGAGCTATGTTCTAAACAGCGGATGACACACCACTAGGCAGCACAGATAGTGATTAAGCCACGCACTCACATGGTCCGTATAATCTTGAGGCCAACTGAATATATTAATGAGGCTTTCAACTTTGAAGTCTCGTACGTTTCTGTTCTGTCATTGTTGTCTTCTGAGACTGCATTAGTAGCTGCAGAAGAATGCCCACGCAGCAGAAATCATCCAGCCCAGAAACTATATCACAGCTCCAGTAATTTATCCTCCCTCTCTTGCAAGGCGGCACAAAGCCTCACAACAGCAGCCAGCCCAGCAGTTCTGACAAAACTCTCTACAACAGACTGGCCTCCCCCACCTGTGAGTCGAATCTTGCTCAGTGCCATGTAGTAGTGGGGCAGCCGTGCAGGGTCCAGGTGGCGCCGGTGCCACTCCTCACCGGGCTCGATGGATGCTTGCCGGACAGGCTCCGGGGAGAGCACAATGTCCATGCCATGGCTGATGGCCGCATCCGGGACGCTCATCAAGCAACCCGTTCTGGCCACGAACAGCACCGGAGGCTCCAAGCAGACAACAGGAGTGAGCTCTTCGCCGGCCTTAGCTTCTTCCACGGCAACCATGGGCACCGTCGTACTCGCCTGTCGAACCTACGGAATTGGCCACACTGTGATTGCGCAGACTGCTGCTATAAACATACATGCTAGCCTAGACAAAGAAAGGAACGGCAGGTCGCAGATGGACAGATAGCAGTGTGCGTGAAGTTAACGCTGTAAGCTTGGCTTGTATGATACGAGAGACAAAGTACGGCTTCATCAAGGACAACTGCGAAATCCTCCTGTTTGACTGCATGCATAGAGGAGCCTCTGTGTGAGATTTAGCTTTTGAGACACTAGCCTCAAATTCTGAGCAAATGCTCCCTTCACTTTTTAGCAAAATTTGAAATATGGGCCAATAAGTGATGAAGTGCCGCCCTCCGGAGCATTTTTTTTTAACCTGTTCTCTGTTACATAAGCCTGCAGTGGCAGTTCCCAGACACTCGTGTCTAAACATCTTTAGATATGGCCATCATTTCATGGTACCTTTTTACATTGTGATGTCTTGGGGTTGGGCTTTGAGTTGTGAAAAATTGTCAAAACAGTTGAAAAACCTCTTTCCCTTTTTGCCATAACCGATCAAGAGTCACGTGAGAATCCCCCCCCCCCCCCCCGGATTCAATAAAAACAGTAAATTCACGCGTAATCCATTAGGAGTACAGGGGTGCATTCCTTTTAGAGGCTTTCTCACCGTCAACATGAGTTTTTTTCCGCAACTGAGCATGGCACCTCCCTCACCCCTTAGATCTTGTGCAAATTTCTTTCATTGTGCAGGGGGTACTTCCTCGGGATTTCATGGTAGTGGTAGCATCAAGGAAATTATGCAAAACTAACTATTACTGATACCAAAGTTAAAAAAAAAGAAATGCTGCCATCTTTCAGCAGAAGTTACACGTGACCTGGGACGCATCACTCCTTAGCACAACCTACGGGAATGTGAAGGCTAAAGCATCTTGAAGGGACACTAAAGGCAACTATTAAGTCGACGTTGATTGTTGAAAGAGCAGTGCAAAAACTTCGTAATGTTACTTTTGTGCCAAAGAAGGGCCTATTTTGAAATAAAATCACGTTTTAGTAGTCCGCATCGGGTTAGCGCACTTCAAGTTACCCGCCTCAAGAAGCAGACCGACTCACGTCAATGTTGCTGTGCACAACGTTGCCTGGCTTTACTGCGCTAGTAGCAGCAGAGCGAAAGCAGCGGGAGCCACAGCAGTAACAAAGGTTAGTGGCTCCGAGATCGCAGACGTTTTTTGGTTCAACTGCACCCCGCTAGATGGCCCCAGCTGTCCAGTGTATCTACGCGAAAATTGAATTTTTGAACCACTTGTGCCATTCCCCATAGTAACATCTGGCAATTCTTTTTTCCATGAATCAAACACAAATGAACAAGCAGCATTTCATTGTGTCTCTTGATGCATGAAAGGTTTTTTATTTAGTGCAGCTAGATTGATTACTAGTGATTAATCATAGGGGGTCCATCTGGTGCCATCAGGATCATTTTGAGAAGGTCGTACTGGGGCCCATGTGTTCTTGTGCATTTACATTAATTTCTCAGGGAGTAAGGCACTGTTGTTGATAATATTGGCGTTTTAGATGTTGTCATACATTGAGCTTTCAGTCTGACGTAAATTGTTATTTGATTATAGTATTCCTTTAAGCAAGTTGTGCTTCGACAAATGTAACAGAAGCAACCGCTAGGCAGACGTGTCATCTACAAAAAAGAAGAAGAAGGTGTTTAATGAGAAGGAGGGAAGGTCGGCCTGGGAAGTGGGTTTCTAGCCAGCTACTCCTCATGGGGGTAGGGTGAAAAAGGAAAAAAAAGAGGAGGGTATGATGAGGGGTGATGGGATATAGCACAATGAGTCAGTAAGGCACTGTTGTTGATAATATTGGCGTTTTAGATGTTGTCATACATTGAGCTTTCAGTCTGACGTAAATTGTTATTTGATTTCAGTGTTCCTTTAAGCAAGTTGTGCTTCGACAAATGTAACAGAAGCAACCGCTAGGCAGACGTGTCATCTACAAAGAAGAAGAAGAAGAAGGTGTTTAATGAGAAGGAGGGAAGGTCGGCCTGGGAAGTGGGTTTATAGCCTGCTACTCCTCACGGGGGTTGGGGGAAAAGGGAAAAAAAAGAGGAGGGTATGATGAGAAGTCATTGGGATATAGCACAATGTCTCGTTCAGTGTACGACATGCACAGAAGTTTATATTAGCAGATGCTCTAAAGACAGGAATCTACAAAGGTGGTGCTTAAAGACTGCTCATGAAAAAACCGTGTCATAACCCGAACTACACCATGTCTATGCTGCAGGCTGGTTGTACCAGACATACCGTTCAAGATGGCTTTAATAGTACACGCTATTCACTCGAAATGAATTAGGTCAAAGCGGTATTTCGTCACAGTGGGCCTTTCAATGGCAGTTTTGAGATATCACTTCTCACCAGGTTGCAAGAAGCTACTTACCGTGTGCGGCCGGTAGACACTACGAAGGTATCGAACACTTCCCCTGGTCTTCAGTTGGGTCCGAACCAGGCTTGGCAGCGACAGCATGGCTAGACACGACATGCCGCTGCCGTCACCTGCGAGCCGCAATTGACAAATTTCATCCAAGTCTTGCAGGCTAATCACAGTAGCTCCCTCGATCACAACTATGGCCCTGTGCACTAAATAGAGGAGAGCCCTCTCCTCCAGTATTTCAAACTGCACCTCATGTTCTTCCATAATGTCACATGATGCACTATTAACCAAGATCGAGCCCAATCAGGTTCGTATTTCTCAAACATAATTTGCCCCATTTAACACTTGTGCAAATTGTGACCAAGAAATTTGTCCCCATAAAAATCACCCGAGTGACACCGGAATCAGCAATTGTGATCCAGTGCTGCTGTTACAATCAACCACAACAGTTTACGGACCACGCGAGCACGTGGCCATGAGCTCCTTAGAGACATATTCTCTATGTAAGTCGCAATCAACAACAGTGCAACACCCAAGACGCATCTATACCTTAATGGATGCTTTGGTAATTTTTTCCCCCTTTCACTTGTGTATGATACATGCTCTTTGGCTGCCATGGCACTGTGCTTCTGTCTCGAGAGCGCTCTGTCAGCACAACTGTTATCAACAGTTATGCTGACTGTTAAGAGTCAGCAGAACTGTTAACAGATACATACTGCCCAATGGTACACCATTCGAAGCTCATTCTCGTAGCTTCGATTATGCTGTCAAAGTAAAACTGTGACACTCGTACCACAGATAAGCACTCCACTTGAAAACGATAAACTAACAATGCTCTGTGTGGCAGTACAAAATTGATGTACCAGTGAATCCCACAAAGACCTATTTTTGGCCCAGCACTGCAGTTTACAATAGATGGTGCACCATTAGATGGCACGAACCATAGCGCTTCCTATATTATACACTAGAAGGAACTCTGGTGCTGGTGTTTATGGGAGCTGCAATGCATGGCACTTCAGCGAGCATGGGAATGATGGGTAGTACACAGATTTGTCTAATTTTTGTACTTTCCGCTACGGCTGGATTCGCGTGCCTCGAAGTTGCTTTGTCACGAAACGACAATCAGTAAATATTCAGCGGTTGCACTTCACTACTTTAACTTTTAAGGCTTCCCATTGCACATCGGCTCATAAAGTTTACAATCGTCCATTCTTTCATTCGAAATAAAACCAAAACACAGCAATAAACAAAGCCACAAGTGCGTTAGAGGTCCGCAATCACGAAGACTAGACCAATTCGTGCGCTACCTTTCATCCCCATGGACGCTGAACGATCGCAGCGCCAGAGTCTCCTCTAATTAACTTTAGGAAACTCGAGTCTAAAATCTTTTGTGTTTGACTGTACATCATAGATCAGCGGCATCGTCAGCTGAATAGCACGAACAGTTTGAAGAACAATGCTCAACAAAAACTGCCAACACCTTGTCAGAAATGAACTAGTGTCTTGAGTGCGACGCTACATCATCTATAGCAAGATGCAAGCCCTGCAAACACAATGCACAAATACAAGGAATGCTACAGAAGCAACTACCACCACATAATTTCTTGTTATCTGCAACATTTTATTTATGATGTAGAATCACCGGAAATGGAAATGTCGTAGGCCCGTGTACTCAGATTTGGGTGCACGTTAAAGAACCCCACGTGGTCAAAATTTCCGGAGCCCTCCACTACGGCGTCTCTCATAATCATATGTTGGTTTTGAGACGTTAAACCCCACAAATCAATCAATCAGAATCACCGGAAATACTCCTCCGTCAGCAAATTTACCAAAACCTGACAAAGTTTGTATCTCTAAAATTATATTGATTTCTCATTTATACATAGCAATCAAGTATATTTCATTCGCGATTCAAGAGGACTTCATTTTTACGACAAGCTTTCACTATTTTGAGCGCTAATACATAACTGCATCAGATGTCCCTTTCTAAAACACATTTACTAAAAAGTAAACAAAGGTGGCTACATGTGTAAACAACATAGCAAACAGCGTCGCATATGCTTGTCAATTTCCACTATATTTTTGTTTTCAACTATGGCAGACAACGGAGGCCACTGAAAATATGTGAAGATACCATAAAATGGTTCCTTTAAACGTCGACTGCGTCTTTCTCAACAAAATGACTGAAACATTTAACACCTTGTTGAATAGTGGCAGTTTTTTTTTTTCTGGACTACGGTAGTCGGATAGTAAATAAATAGTCCAGCAGTTCGAAATGGTACGCTTTTCGCCGAAGGCAGCGATCACGACTTGCGTAAACAACGAACGATTACACCAATGATCAGCTATGAGCGAAACATTGCGAACTGGTATTTCGCATCAGATACACACGGATAAGACTTTAAGGTAGTGTGGACAAACGTCCACACAACCCGAAATCCGGAACGTCAACAACTTGAAAGCTGCAGGTTTGACGTATGGCAGACACTCTCCAACTCGGCTGCATGCATCGATTCTGGGCTGGGTTGAACGTACGATCACGAAAGTGTGCTTAAGTCAGCGGGCAGTAGGCGAGTGCAACGATTGCAGGACGAACCTCGTACACTGCTAAATGATAGCTTATGCTCCACTGCCCCTTATTCCACGCAAAGGTCAGCGGGCAAGGTCAGAAAGTGCATCGCTAACAAGCAGAACGCGGGAACTGAACATCACACAGTAGCCGTATTCGTACAACATTTCCACAGTTCGATCTATTACGTCTAAATGTCGCGGCGCTTGAGCCAGATCAGTGCACAGCGACACATTTCAAGCGAATGTGCGGTTTTTACTGAGTTAGTTTAGGTACACTCAAGTTCGCGCACCGCGTTGAGCCTCTGAAGTAAAGTGCGCCATCTAAACCCACCTTAAGGCGGCTTTGAATTTTATCAATTGTCGCGGTAGCTCGCGTTTGACCGAAATGAAGAAAATGAATTACCGGTGGCCGCGACCACGCTGTCGTATCGCCGAAAGAATAAAAATGAAAGTGCAGTTGACGGCGGCCATGACAGCCATCAGATGACAACGATGATGATAGTGACGTGTGGCAATAAATGTTAGTGTTTATTTAAATATTTACTTTTATTTAATACCTCGTATAGGTCCAAATAAACTCGAAAATTATTTTGAAACTAAAATATGTACATAATAGTTTTGAAAAAAAATTATTTTGCAATGCACGTGTAGGGGGGAAATGTTACGGCAGCAATAATTATTATTCATAGCTTTACGACTTAACAATTATTTGCCGAAGTCTTGAGCCAGTGTGGCTCATTAAAACTTGCAAACTTTTATATCTTGTGAATTTCGTTTCGGTTTCTCACATAGAACGTGCGCTCAAAGCGAAGTTGACAGTACCAACCGCACTCAAAATATTTATTGTGCGATGAACAGATGCACGCATGCACACACGCAAAGTTCTTATCAAAAGAGGTGTCCCTATAAATCACTGCCCGCACATGAGAACACTGGAATCTCATCTTTCTTGGCTCCTTATTTTTCTGACAACACCCCCCAAAAAACATGTGGGTTACCTACACACACACGTGAATATTTGCATTTAGCGTAGCGGAGTAGAAGCTTCGGTTAGATGGCTTTTGTTAATGACGGCGCATATAACAGCACGCGAACTGCTAGATTAGTGCTCCCGACACCCAACCATATTTTTGTTCGACAGGGGTGCTATTCTGGACATTGAGCAATTCCGCGATGTATTCCGCCATTGATCGATGCTAATTGGCCAAGTAAGCTGCTGCGACCTCTCTGATTGGCTTAAAATGCCGCCATTACAAAATTTAGCAATATGGCGGAATTAGTTTCCAAAATAGTACCCCAGGAGAGCAAAATATATTACGCCCTACTGCAAAATGAAGACCATTTGGAAGTCATGGGTCACGTTTCGTACTCTTTTTTTGCCTACGTTCGCATGCTTTTCAGCTTTATTTTTTGAAAACTACACAACGCCTACAGCATGCTGCAGACTGTCCTATTAGCAGATGCTACCGCTCGTTTGCTTCATCTCTCTAAACATGCATGCAGCGATGCTCTTAATGTATACGATCCTCCAAGGCAGGCCTTGTCTCTGAGCTAGAATCAACATGTTCAAAAAAGGCTGAGTAAGCAACACTGTAAATAGCTTTATTTGTCAAAATTAACGTAAGACCGAGGATGAAATATTCAGTGCATAATATGATTTATGTGGCATTGCACAGCATAACACCAACACAAAGTATCGTGTTGAGATTGCAAACACTGGAGAGGCAGAACACAAACATCCACTTCCCCTTGTTTCATTTATAAAGGCATCACAAGTGGGACAGTCAACAATAAAATATAGATATCTGTATCAGCATAAAACATCATTGATCTTTCCTATATAAATTAAGCATACATTTGCTACACTCTACATGCTCAAGTAAAATTGCAGTGTGTGGATAGCTAAAACTAAAGGCACCTTTAGAGATGTATGAAATGTTTGCACTCGCACTAAAGCTAAGAAGCACTTTGTATTTTTGAGATCACGATGCGAGACTCCCGAAATTAGGCACTGCATCTGCATTGTGTATCAATATATATCAGAATGAACTCTCTGTACTTGCACTAAAGTTACAAAGCTCTTTGCATTTGTAAGGCCATAATATATAACTTCTGAAATCGGGTAAATATATAGTATCTATAAAAAATAAACCATTATAAAAAGCCAGCAACTGCACTTGCATGCATGTTGTAAAATCACAGCATTAAAATATTGGGCATTCTATTCATCGTAAATTTAAGCTAATGTCTAGCAAGCAGTCTAAAAAATATTAATGTGCAAGACCACACAGACTTCAGTTCAAAGTCGTTGAAAGGCACATGTTTCGGAGATTGCTATTATGAACCGGGTTAGATTTTGGTGCTTGTAACCACCCAGAATTCTGTACTAAGTCATTGTAAGGCACGTATCACGAGAAAGGCCGTATTACGAATTTGGTTCCAGATTTAGATTTTTGTAAAATTGGTTGATGGTCTCCAGAACAGAACGGAGGGCCACCACATACTCCCCACAGTCGGCATGGAGCTGTTTCGCATAATCGGGATGCGATGCGTCCTTTGGGCTGGGAGCAAGCTCACGCTTGAAGGTCCTCAACGAAGGCATTGCATGGACAGCGACGGCAAACAATTTTTGAACGATCCAGTTGTGGTACTGCTTCAGGGTTCCATTGTACGCCTTGGTGGCACAGTCGGCCAAGTTTTCATTGCCCCCGTGAATCTCAGAGAGGAAGTTAAGGATGAACTCCAGGGCCCTCTTGAGCCACAGAAGGGCTTCAATGGCTCGGCCAGATGTCGCGTTCCTGCCTTCATCGACTTCCTTCTGCAGCATCGCCATCAACCGAGCAAAGCCATTCTTGTCTGTGTTGTATTTCTCGTTGAGTTTGTCTATGTTTCCCTGGATGTCGGCCCTAATCGGAGAGAAGACCTTTCCGCCAAGGACGTTAAACACCGGAAGTACGGATCGGCAGCACGCCAGGAACTGGGCAGTTTCGATGCTGGACTCGGATGGTTCCCTAATATGGACGAAGCTGGACTCCATGATCGAGAAGAAGGTGCTGACGTCGCGGGAGCCGGTGACGTCAGCGGGCAAGGAGGAGGGCGCACCGAGACCCTCCTCGCTCAC
Source organism: Rhipicephalus microplus (assembly GCF_043290135.1). Lineage (NCBI taxonomy): Eukaryota > Metazoa > Arthropoda > Arachnida > Ixodida > Ixodidae > Rhipicephalus > Rhipicephalus microplus. The sequence goes on along the minus strand of NC_134706.1, from coordinate 66,589,830 downwards.
ATTCTGCTCTGAGGTCATGGCCTCTTTGCGGTGACGTAATACGGTATACGCCTCTAGTCCACCTGCGACAAAAGAGAGCAACCGCGTGACATTATTCCTGGCAAACTACCACACACACACACACACACACACACACGTTACTCGCTAACTAGTGACCATAGTTTTTCTATGCTAGTGACCCCCCACCCCCCACCTTTACTGAATCCCTTTGTGACACTCTACTGAATCTCTCCTATGACCCTCTGCAGCGCACCTGTAGGTATCATAACGGATATCCGCTTCCGAGTAGCAGCACAGAACACCTACCGTAGCAGCAGGTTGAGGCAAGTTTGATTACTTCTCGGCCACCAAAAGCTGTCCAAATGTGATGAGTGTTTTGATTTGGCCGTTTGGCAAAGGATTAGAGTTCTCTTGATCAAGACGGAAGTCCGAGCTAGCTACTAGTGTCCACGATGCACACTACGTTTGAGACGATCGAATGCCAGCTAGTTTACTACACCGCCGCAATTCATCACGTACAAGCTTGCAGGAAATATAACAAAAGGGTTCACCTCGCGAATCAACCTCCGCTACTCAGGCCACGCTGGTGATTGTCGCAAGTGGTCGTGTAATACTGACTGCTAAATAAAGGACGTAGGTGCGCGCAGCGGCACTTACCTCATGAATTTTATCAGTTAAACGTGTACAGGTAGAGCAGCCGATGACCCGCACACACGCTACCCGCCCTTGGCCTCCGAGACTACCGCTGCCAGTGTTGTCCATGGACTCAACGAATGCATCTGATAATAGCTACAGGGCTAGCAAGGAGGTATCTATAGAACCTCTGGAGTGGCAGTTCCGGCTGCCGCCAACGGGAGCAAATGAAGCCGTGGGCGGCCATATTGCTAGATAAAAAAATGAGATGGAAACCACTTTTAAGTTACACCAACGAATGAATGCCACTTCTTGTTTATTATTTATTTATTTATATTTATTTAGCAATACTGCTAGCCCCAACTTGGGGCCATAGCAGAGTGGGTGTACATAGTACAACAAAATCAACAGTACAATACTGCAGTCAACACAGAACAAAGCACTTCAAACAACATAAAAAATGTTTCACGAAGAAAAAAAAAACACTAGTCAGATATAAATTTTTCAAATGCCTCGATACTGTCTGTTTCAATAATTTTGCTGTCAAGCTCATTCCATTCTTTGGCAGTGCGCGGAAAAAAGGAATACTTGAAAGTATTATTATTGGGCTGGAAAGGAACGACAGTGTGTTTATGACGTTGTCTGGTAGAGTAACCGGAAGAGAACTTTAAGTATTCACCTGTGTTACTATTTATTCGACCATTAACTATCTTAAAGAAGAACAACAAACGAGAAATTCTATTTCTTTCTGAAGTCCGTTTGAATCCCGCTTTGGCAACTAATTCAGAGACTGATGTTGGGCCGTATTTCTTGAAAATAAATCGGACAGCCTTGTTTTGGATTCTATCTAGTTTATGGATATTGACATTGGTGTAAGGATCCCAGATAATGTTTCCATAATCCAAAATGGGTCGGATAAGAGATTTGTACGCCAGAATTTTAGTGTCGTATGATGAATAGCGAAGAGAACGTCTCAAAAAATGTAATTTCATCATTGCATTATTAGATATGTAGTCGATATGTCGATCCCAGTGGAGGTTGCTACATATATGCAAGCCTATATAGATACTTGTACTCTGTTACTCGATTTAGGATGTTTCCATCAGCTGTATAATTGTAAACAAGGGGACACTTCTTATTTGTTATCGACATGGCCACACTTTTTTGATAGTTTACACACATTTGCCAAGAATTACACCACTTCATGAGTTTCTCAATTTCTCTGCTAAGCTTAACTTGGTCTTCAACTGTGTGAATAAGTGAATACAACAACAAATTACGTTATGCAAATTACGAAATGAAATTCGTAATGAAATTCAAATTATGAAACAAATTACGTTATGCATCCATTGTCAGCTGCACGCTTTCAGATCAATATGTTGTCGAGGGATGCTTTGCATATCGAGCTTGCTGGTGCACTATTGCGGTACAAAAGGGTTGTATAGTATATATGGGTTTTCAAGAAATGTGCCTGCAGATACTCAAGATCAAGAGGAACGCTACATTTGCTCGCCTCTTTCATATATGTGCTTGTGTGTGTGTGTCGGCTGATTACCAGACAACATAGATAAGGAAGTTGAAATAATTAAAGATAAAGTGAGAAAAGAGTAGTAATTAGGTAAACTGGGAGTCACCAGTAATTTTTTTAGAGTTTGTCGAATTCTAATTAATTTACAGGCGGAACCAAAACCGAATCACCGATGTCGCGTGCAACCGACAAACTCCAGAAGACGTACCCTAAATGAATCGTTTATAAGAACAATTGTAGTGGCGTTAGTTATGCATACTGTTTATCAACTTCCGTTGGCGACGTGTGTTGCCATGGCAAGCGCAGCCTTCAGAGCCTAGAAACGAGGTAGCTGACTAGCTCGATGTTTGATATAACGCCACTCATTCATTTTGGCAACTTCGTCCATCGGCGCTTTTGTTTCGGTTTCGTCGGCAAGATAGAACGGATTTCAAAGGTGTCTCATCTCGTTTTAGACACAATTGCTCATTTTTCTGACTACATTCTATTGAAGCTACGTCAAGGAGGTTGAAACGAACAGGTTTTCGCAGATGCGCTCGGAAAGCAGTAAAAATCGAAGGCGCACTGCCAGGCCACAGTCTGGTTGTCTGCCCCGTTCTGTCGAAGCAGCATTCTTCGGAGTGAATAGAACAGAGGTGGTGACCGTCTGTAGTCTTCCAACTATTTCTTCGAACAGCACGTTCCCAGGCAGAACGCAGCGCATGCCTTTCGGAAACCTAGCTGTAACAGTACGGATAATCACGGCATGGAAATTCCTCGATAAACATGCACCAAATTCGATATTCACTCGCAAAAAAAATATATATATATGCAGACACGCCGTCAGCCTTGCCTTGTAAGACAACACCAGAAAACTTGGAATTCAAAGGGAATTCAGACGTCCTACTCGTTCCAATGTTTTGATACGTGCAGACAGACCGCAAGTCCTTCGTACATAAACTTAAAACTCAGGGACAACGTCGTGTCAGCGAGTATTTAAAGCCTCAAGTTACCTTCCATACGCATGTAATACACGCATGCGCACTTTTGATATTGTTTCTAATTTAACAAAATAGCGGAAAAACAGGCGATCGTCAGCGAACGAAGCGAGAATACTTACACGTGAAAAGTGATCCCAGGCGTCATCTTGATGCGATTTGTGCAGCCTTAAGTGACGAACGAAGTCACCATGACCTTGTACAATCTTTAACTGCTTTACAAAAGCATGTCACCAGGCGAATGCGAGGGCGGAGCTATGAAGCACACTTTGTCGTCTGCTTCCAAGTCTTTCCTTTTCCGATATGGCGGTGACCGGCGTCACGTATCTGGGCGCACCTCCACTCCAGAAGACATAGACCCTTTGAGGGATACGTGCGTAGATGAACACTGGCGGTTTTGTGACAACAAAGGCCTTGATAACGATTGGCGCAATTTGAGCTCCGACCACAGCTTCTAACACTCAATAATGATTTACTCTTTTCACGCAATAATCATTTACTTTTTGTGGGGCTCCGTATTCCTCACTATTCTAGAAGTGTGGTGGTTTGGGCTGATTGCCAGTTGGTATGACACATATATTGTATGAAACTCTATGTTATGACATGACGATAGTACAGCGCGAGAACAGAACGACAACAAAGGTATAGTACATTGTCGTCGTTCTGTTCTCGCGCTATACTATCGTCCACACTACCGTCATCCAAGCAAATGAGAACCAGCTAGGTGTAAGCAGCTAGGAAGTGGTACGATATTGCGCTGGTAATAGGGAGTTTTAGTGCTGTTGATCTGCTGGCGCCGGCCGGCCCGACTCGCGAGGCACGGTGTGTAGGGGCATTGGTGTTGAGAGTAAGTGAACTCTGGCGCGCGTAAATATATGTAAACAAACACGCGTTGTGAATGAGTACTACAACGAAAGAACGTTTAATATTGCCAAAATGTATCATTCTTTTACTGCGGCCACTTAGTACTCAAAATTTTTCTCTGACTGCTGGGGACGAGAGTACCTCGTTTCGCTGCGATGGGAGATCGTTGAATGTCCTTTGCGAAATGCTCCGTTTACCTTCGTTTGCGTAAGGGTGGCCGTGTGACACGGACGGCATCTTCGTTGTCGTAAGGACGAGGGAGTTAAACGGTCTTCACGCGTGCCCGTGTGACAGGGGTATAACACTGCCATAATATAGTTTCATAATACTATGGCTGCCATTCATCTATTAACTTCTATTGAAATCCACGCCAGAGTAACATTTTCCTTTCAGCAAGAATTACGAATCTCAAAGGCTACATATTTGCCGGCTGCAGCGGCACGAGACAAGTGATGCACGATACGTTTTCATATTGTTGCAGTTACGGCCATGAAACTTGCGATACTTGTGCATTCGCCATCAATTTTTAACCCAAGGACACTTACCTGAGGCTTATTGCGCGAAACGTGGGACAATTGGTCAGACACCCAGTGCAGTAAGGTCGGCTGATGTGTCACATTTGCTGCGGCTACTGAACAAACTTAACACGCGATAGTTTTCATTTCAGCTGGTGTGTTACCAAGTCATTCACTGTGGCTACTAAACAAGCTTTATGTGATACTTTTTTATTTCGGCACTATTTCAACTGCGACTAAAGCAGCCACGTGCGACAAGACGTTGCATAAGGTTCTTATGCAACTACTGACCCTTCAAAAAGCTGAATACAAAGGCACAGCTCCACCACAGTTTGTACATATGTACATAAACATATAAACCTTTACTCAAATATTCTTATATTACAAATTTCTTGCAAACAAAGCACATCACTGCAAACACAATGCTACCTTGACTTAGGAGGGTACAAATAAAAAACAGGACCAACACTGCACTGGTTGCACTTTTTTTCTCAAATAGTACTCTGAAAGCAGACAGCTTGCAGAACTAAAGGCCAGCTTCATTAATTGTGAAAGTATGATAAGCTTGGCTACTGAACAGCCTGTATTTATTATGAAGGAATAGCACCACACTTTAAATCTTTTCGTGCAGTTCCATTTCAGTTTGCGTTACAACATAAGAAACAGTGCAGCATTGGTGTCCCTCAGACGAAGCGAGCTCAGTCACATTGAATCAACCACAAAGTGCAAACGTGCAGCAGTAGGAGGAGTTGTGGCCTATTTCAAGATGCCATTACCAATGGCAAGCGATACTTGCAGAGTTTACCAATGCTGAAGACTGATGCAACGAGCTGTTGTTATACTCTTCTACCACTTTCTGGCATACTTATAATAATAAGCAACAATCAGATCAAGAGGAACATTTTGAGACGACATTGGAAGTTTCAGCCAAAATGTTGCTGTAAAGCAAGACACACTGAAGCATGTCATGGATGTCATGTGACGCAGCGTGATTGATTTGCTTTCCGCAGCGGAAATTAAATCAACCACACTGCCAGACGAGGTGAGAGGAATGTTTCCGAGAACTAAAGGAAGTTCGAAGGGCAACGCACTTGGTGCCCACAAACTAGGATGCAATTATAAACTTACAAAACCCAGCAAGTGTAAAAGAATGGCTAATGCACTGTCTCACAGCAATAGTCTGAACGTAAAATATGCACTCTTGGAAACTTTGCCGAAAAGCGTAAGCGCTATGAAATACAAATAAACGATGATAAGTGACGCCAAAGACAATACAGTGGGCTTGGGACTAAGGGCGGGAGCCTGCGCAGGGCTTGCAAGTCAAAAATAGGTGTTCGAGTGCAAGTTGATCCAAAAACTACAATAATTACGAGGAGCTATCAGCTTCGTGAATCCTGTCTTTTATGGCGACTGCTTAATTATTTTATGCATGCGCTAACATGCAACGCAAACCGTGGCATGTCCATAAGCTGTCACTGCTGCAACACTGCAATAACTAGAGAAATGTAATAACTCACTTATAGAATTAACCTAATATTACAGAAGACTGTGAATTGGACACAATTTATGATGTCTGATAAGAGGGCACTTCACAGAGGTGTAGCACCTCACTGATCAACGAGGCTACAAATAAAACAATGCAATGACGACATTATTACAAACAAAACAATAACATGCATTTAAGATAGCTACCGCTTTAAGCTTGCAAAATTAGCACCACTATGGTATGAGGTGTACCAAAACCACCGAACAATTCAACATAATTTTTTTGGTTACATAGGACCAGCAGCTGTCAAATCTCTACATTGACAAGCTGACTCATGGGACATCACTAAAAGCTACAAGTCGGGCCAAGCCCCATTAAATTTTTCAATTCACACTTTTGATGTCTTGCACGAGGAAACAGCATATCCAAAGTTCACAGAAGGCACTGGAGTAAAATCCAGTTCTCTACTTAATATTCAATTGACTCATTACAAACCACATATAAAAGAGAGATCTGTGCACAAACACTGTACAGGTTTGCCAGGCTAATGCTGGTTTTAGATCGTACGGCTCACTAATATTTTGGCTAAAGTTGAAAACACTGGTTATTAACTTCTTACAGGTGTGCAACACGGAGATTATGCCCTACGCACACCAGATTGTGGTTTGATGTCCAATGTAACGCTACCTACATCACAGTAGAGGAAAGTCTGATGTCCCAAACGCTCGTCTCTGATGAGAATGGATGTTATGCCTGGTACCTGAAAAGTATTATCGTTATGCTTTTTGCTTCAGACAATCTTGCGGTGCCAATTTACTGCACTTGATTTAAAGTGGCACTGACATCAAATTTCAAGATCGAGATCTGCCCATCATTCGAGCACTTGGTGCGCATAGGTCTTCTTGGCCAAATCTGAATGGCATCCGTCGCATGGAAGTTATTTTAATTAGATGTCAAACAGCGTAGAAAAGCTTTGGAGAAAAAACTGAAAATAGACTCCCTTGCGACATCGGCACTAGTGCTATGTGTTCGGTGTGATACATTCCACAAATACCATCCTGAGTGACGATACTTGACATCGACGATCTGAGTGTGTTTGGAGCCGACTCCTCGCCATGCCCTCACTATTGGCTCTCCTTGCTGTGTTGAAGTGCGCGTGCGATTCATCGTGTCGCGTCGATCGATTTCACATGTGCTCAACAGCGTGAGTACGATCATTCAGAGTGACAACACGTGCCAGAATGTCGGGGAACCACTGCGCAGTGAGAACCTGCATGTCGAGGCGCGGGAAAAGGGGAAATTGCGTGAAATTTCATGCCTTTCCAAGCCACGAACCTCAACGCAGCCAGTGGATTGACTTCGTATGCGCCGATGGACAGAGGGACTGGACGCCTAAGAAGAACAACTGCATTTGCTCGCTTCACTTTGCACCGAGCTGCTGCAGGGTAAATCCTGTGTTGGCAAACGAGTTGGGTTTCACTGGCAGTATGAGGCCCCTTCTCGAGGCAGGGGTTAAAGGGAGAGGGGAAGAACGAGTTGGCGCTACTTAACCTAGCCAGCAGAAAACGCATGGAGAGGCTTTAGTGTGTACATCATCACAGACACTGCTGGACTGACTGCACGTGCGCTCCTAGCAGACGAAATGCCAGTATGCGTGACGTCACCATTTTTAGGGAAAGCTGAATCAGCTGTGCAGCGGCCTCGACGTGGCCGCGAGGTTGCGCTGACAGCACTACAATTTGGCGGGCTTTCGACCCATTTTGAACCACATTTGATAACGAATATATTAATCAATATTAAAGATATTCATTCATACTTCAGGTGCGTCTTAGGTCGCGAATCCCTACTAGAAGGTTGATAGCTACTCGTTGGCGCGAAAATCTTGACATGAGTAAACTTGATGTCAGTGCTCCTTTAGCTAATTAATGTTCACTTCCAAATTTTCCTCTATGGATGCATGAGGACAAGAAGCTTTTACATACATGCAAATAAATTACACACCGTTGCATTTATAATGATATAACACCATTGAAAAAAAAAAGAAAAAATGCTTTTCAAAGTTGTAAAGCAGCTTGAAGCAAGAACGAAAATTCTTAGGCAAATCCATGCATCACCCATCATTACCATGTTTGACCAATTGATACCAGCACACGTGTTGCCTCTAGTGATTGTAGGAAATGGTGCTATTCGAGAAATGAACGCAACTGAATTGCAGGGCTAGGTTTGGAGGATGACGGCCGACAGGTACAATAGATGTCCACCGCAACCTCCTTTAATGCGAATTCTAGCTTAAAACTGTCGCAAGGATGCTTTTCAGTCAATAACATCTTATTGAGAGCAGAGCCACACATTTGCAGTGTCTGTTTCACATTGAAATGACAAGAACGAAGAACACGCCTTGAGCGCTCAGCCCTCGATATTCAGGAACCATCTAGTAAATGATGGAAACAATGTTTCGAAGAAATTTCATGTGGAACAGCCAGTGCTGGTGAATAAGAACATGAGACTGCCCTCAGGCCTGTGTCAATATATGCACTAATACAATTCTTTGGCCCTCAGTCAGATCAAAAAGAAACTTGGTCGTACCACGCAATCACAAAGTTCTCAAAATACCCACAAGTGCTCAGCTCGTAGTGTCACCTCCACAGTGCCCAAACAAAAAATTTATCGTTGCAAGGCTCATTTACTGAGCACCATTTTGTCCACAAAACAATGAAGAAGGGCATGTTATAAATGCATTCAAGTGGAACTAAAGCTTTCAGTGAAATGTGGAGAGGATTTATTTTAGAAAAAACAAAAGCCTGCAAGGCTATCTTAAATTTTAAAGTGCTCTATTCACTTATGTACAGAGAGCGAAAGAAGCTGAGAAAAAAGCTGCTCTGTCTATTGCATGCAGCCCTTATTTCGTCTTTATTTGCTGCCTGTTCTTGTTGACTCTAATGAACATTGGCCCAACAATACTGCAAATAAATGCTTTATCTACATCTCATTTTTATGACACTTGACGTTTTAGCAGGGTATTAGCATGTCAGACGAGTTTGGACTATTTCGTAATATTCAAATCGATTAGAGTCAAGAATCTCAAGTCAGCCAGAATCGTGAACTAATAGAAAATATAAGAAGTTGGGCCAAGTGGCAACAAGTCATTTTCACCTAACTACCTGCACTATTAGAAAAGTGCACCTCCTAGACAAGCAGGTGAACGGACTAGCAACTCACTTTCTCTGGTGGGATTTGACTATACCAGGGAAAGTGCCTCAGTGTTTAAATTCTTACAACCATGCACGCAGAAGCAACCTGCCCACACATGCACACGCACTACCAGTCAAACTATGCAGTCTGCCATTCTTCATGCATGTTCAGCATTGGCATCGTGCTCAGCTGTAAAAATCTTGAGCTCCTGCCTCGATTACGGGATGATCTGTTGACCCACGCACGAAGGGCACAGGGTTTCAAAGAGCTCAAGATTTCTGAACAGGTGGCTCGAGTCCGTTTTGAACGTAGAAGTTGTTGAGTGCATCCAGCACTTCCTGCAGGGCCTGCACGTACGCTCCGCCATCGGCAAACAGCTGCCTCCGGTAGTCCGGGTGCTGCAAGTCTTCGGCTGACGGAGCCATGGCTTCTATAAACGGTTCCAGCTCGGGCATGGCTCGCAGCGCCACGGCAAAGATGCTCCTCACCACCCAGCCGTGGTGGCACTTGAGGGTGGTGGCGTACGCCACGGAGGCGCAGTCCGCGAGGACTGCATTCCCCGACTGGATCTGCTCCAGGAATGCATGGATAAAGGCCAGTGCACGGGACAGCCATAGCAGTGCATCGGTCACAGAGTTGCGGGCGGTGTTGGCACCCGAGTCGATCTCTTGCCGCACCATGTCGAAGAGCTGGTCGAAGTTTGACGGGTCCGTCTCGTACCTGGCTTGTAGCTTGCCTATGTTGCCCTGGATGTCCATCTTGACTGGGACAAAAGCCGTCGAGCCAAGCACATCGAACACGGCTAAGATGGAGCGGCAGCTGTTCAGGAACTGTTCTGTTGGAATGCCAGTGGCAGGAGAGAGGTCGTTGAAGCTGTGCTCCATCACCGAGAAGAAGGTGTGCGGCCGGCCTAGGTGATTCAAAAGGTTCCCATTGGCTACTGGACTAGGGTGGTTCACTGAGGCTACACTGGACCCATTGAGAGCAGGTGAGGACTCGTGATCAGAAAGCTCTGCACTGCCTGGTAATGGCACAAGATCAACAGGTGACGTCACGTGGTTGGTGGCAGCAGAAGACAGAGACGAAGTCGATGTGCAACCTGGTGATGTCGCACTGGATGGGACGAGTCCGGGGCTATTCAATGCAGCATCAGTGTTGTGGTCAGCTCGTTGACCATGCTGCTGCCTGGTACTATCCATCATGGACACTGCAGAAGAGGCAGCCCCAGGTGTAGTCGAAGAAGATGAGATGGAGTTGGACTTCCTTCGGCGTCGGGAAGAAGGGTGGGCACTCTGCAAAGACTTTGGAACCACAGGTGCGACGAGTGGTGGGGTCTCGTGTGGCAGTGCGGAGTCCCGAACCTCCTGGTGGGGCAGCTCGTAGGTGAAGTTTGCGTCGGCCAGGTGCATGCAGTCTTCTAGTGTAGCAATGAAGGTGTCGCAGGTAGCCCGCAGCAGGTCAGCTGCCTCAGCTGCCTTGGCAGCCTCTTCCTCCCCTCCATTCTGTGAGGTCTTGATGGTGTGCACCTGAGACAGAATACCACACTTTAAAATATCTATAGAGAAGAGCAAACGAAACCTATCAATAAATAAGCCCAGCATTACTAACTGCAGCGTACATGACTCAAGCAGCTGCAATGTTGCAAGTGCCAGGTCTTAAAGTCATGTGGCGAAAATAAGTAACAAAGCTTTCTTTTTGTTGTTGTTAAGTTTCATGCAAGGTCCACAGTATTCAAGAATACTTAGGAGGACCTCTTAACAACACGTAAACGAAGGCGAAGAGAATGTTGGCAAGCACTTATACTGACAACCAAATGAAGAGACCATTCTTTAATGAGCTCTCAACTTCGAATAGGAGTGTTTTTCACTGTTGCAATGTTATAATATTCTGCTGAGACACCTGCTTATTGGGGCTGTAGGCTAATGCCCCATGAAATGTGTGGGTTCTGTGACATAGGGACACATCTAGGCTAAACAAGCTGAGCCAGGTGCTCACTGCCCTTCCTTCCTATTTCACAGCATCAACTCGTTCGCATGAAATGTGCCGGTACACTAATTTTTCCATAACCTATGGAATTGACATCAGTCATGCCATGGCCACCATGTTGTGAAGCACTGCCTGTGCTTCAATGTGCCTTCTTTTAATATACATTTGTTTGCCAGAACTCTAACATGACCCACTTTTATTAACAAAGGAGTGTTGATTCCAAATTACTTTTCATGCTATGAAGTGAGCTGCAGCTGAGAAGGGGAGCATGAATACATATACACGAAACATGGCTTTAACGCTGAAATTGCCACTAGAGTGTCAGTAATTGCTTTTGTAATTATACAATACGCACGTGCCAGTGTGCCAAAACTTTTTTGCTACAAACCTGCTGCATAAGGAGGTCGCAGTAGAGCCGCAACTCGGCCTTCTTGGCTCGCAGGCCGCCCTCAGGGTCACCCCCACCACCTCCAAGTCGGATTGGCTGCACTGCGTGGCTGCCAGCCGCTGCCGTAGCCGCCTTGGAACTACCCAGGGCCACCAGCCACTGCTGCCTCTCAGACGGCGTGGGCGCCCGGAGGTAGAAATGCTGCTCCGATGGAATCACCAGGTCCAGCCGTCGGTTGTCGGTCGGGTGCACCACTATCTCGCATGCTGACACCTTCACCGAGCCCTTGCAGCCCTGGTTCACCTGGTGTGGAGACATTGCGTGGTGCCTATAATGAAAACTGCTCTACATCTGAAGAACTAAATCTTCGGAACACAGTTTTGCACATCACAACACTGGAGGGTTATGACAGTGCTGCCACCATTCGAGAAGGCAATGGGATTCAGTATACACCTCTAACACACTTCAGAAAAACTAAATTTAACCGATTACAAACAGTCCTTCATTCAAGATAGTGAAGTGATTACAATGAACGGTTGCTACAACAAGAATATATTTACACAATCACTAACCACTCGCAGTGTCTATTCACAGTGCATTTGTTTTCAGAACCGTGAAATTTCGTTTAGTGTGTATGCCCCAAGAAAGTGCAGTGCTGTAAATCCAGTATGCCTGACATGAACTGTAGATGCTCCTTAGGCTATGATGCGCTTATATGGACCATCTAGGAAGTACACCAGGCTCCATTGTTGCCGAGGCCACGGCAAAGCACACTAATAGTATAAATGAAGCACTGAAAAATCATCCAGGTTATTATATTATGGGCATCAAAACCAGAACTTGTTAACAAACCAAGAAAAGCATCGTTTTCATTTATCGGCCATCACCTGGCAGAGCGCACCACTGCTGGTGACGTTCCACTGGTCAGCCATTAAGACTAAGCCAGGAATTGTAACGGAGTTTAATCTGTGATGTAATTTAAAATGTGAATTATTGAGCCTCAGAACACTGCTCGTGCATAATAATAGAAAAACAGGGTGCACATGAGCCATGCATCTGACTAAGTTAGAATTACTTGTTTTATGACTAAAAACTAGGACCAACTCCCCGAAGGGAACACTGGTGGGATGCGAAGCAGTAGCGTTGCACACGGGTGACGTCGCAGGTTGAACGGCGCTAACGCGGGTGCTGCGGTGTGCGCTGGAAGATTCGTTTGATACGATGGCTGGAGTAGGTTTTGTAGGTGACGCCTACAGACATATTCGAACACGTACAACAGGCACGCCTCAGGTTTATTCCGTGTGATTCCGTGTGAACCAATGAGTTGACGATGTAGTGAGCGGCAGTCGTGGCAGGAGTTGCGGGCGAACGGATGAGGCAGCAACTGAGGACGTCGCAGCGAGAGCGCCGTGACTTGGCACTGTGCCAACACCTGCGGTGCATTCGCACGAAGGGACAGCATCACACAGGCTAGTCAAAGAGCTGCTTTGCATCTAAAACATTTGTCAAATGTCCATGTAAGAGGCTACCAGTTGGTGAGGAACGACAGCTGTCACTGTCGATGAATGCCCCTTAAGAGAGCATCTAAAAGACCTCTGACTGTTAAGAGGAAATGCTAGTATATCTTCTTATTCCTTTGAAATATGCGGACAGATGGCCAAAGGCATTTACGCATACCACCACTACGCTTAGAGCATTTTTAACAATTTATTTTCGATAATATCGCTCTCTCTCCCTTTCCCACTCAGGTGGTTGACCCTTTCAGATGCCAGCTATGAAGAACTATCTGTAAGTGCATCAAATTCATACAATGCTATTTCAAGGCACTCAATATTATATTGCAACAAAAATAAAGTCATAATAATTTATGTGTGTTGTAGTAATTATTCGTAATTTTCTTTGTAGTTAAATACCTATTTAGAGAGTAGTAAATCGCTCACTAGTCTACACACTTCAGCGAGCAGGCATGAACGTTTCAAAAGGGGTCCTTGATTCCACGCGATATGTTACACACCACACGAAAACTGACAAGTTAAAGACTTTCTTCTAAAAATTTCTAACTTACCACTGTTAGGTGGCGCTTTCTTCCGACACTTATAAATCAGCAACACATGTACCCCCCCCCCCCCCAACCCCACTTTTTTTCACGGCAAACCTTTTTCGCTCCTTCTCATTCGCCCAATTGCCCCTGCCCTCCCCCTTAATTTGCAGTTGCTTTCTCCTCCTCCTCCTCTGCTTGGTTTGGAGGAGAGGGTACAAAGCATACACACACAAGCACGAAGAAAAACAGTTGCAGCGTTGAAAAAGACAATGCTGCTTCTTGAAACATCGGTTCCAGCACCTGCCCCTCGTTTAATGATTGGTCATATTTATTCTAAAGCCATTCGTGCTCTGCTTCCGTCTAAATCAAATGAAATCTCAGGTTGGAGTACAAACTAATTTTCGGTTATGTCCACGCTGAGCAAAGAAAAATCATACTTTTGACATGGGTCACGGGAGCGGCACGTCGCATGGATTGATGAATATGTTAGTGCCTTCAGTAAACTGATCATATGTAACAGTACCCTGCAAAATGAAGTTGTATGATGACAAATTTATTATGCCAGAGATTACATTCACCATAACCTCAATTTATCTTGTTATATTATAGCCCCTAGTGAGAACAAATAGCAAATACAAGGGTTGTACACAAGTCTGTACGTAGCGTGTCTAAGGGTTAAAAAAAATCAGCAAGGGCTAGTCAGTAATACTTTTTGACTATCTTGAAGAAACTAAAAAGGGAAAATTTTCTACAGACTTAAGATTCCAGTGCTGTGGTGTGCCTCTCAATTTTTCTCAGGTTTGTGTGAGCTTTCAGTCTTAGCAGCTTTTTCAAGATCATTAAAACACCCGGGCACCCACAGACGTTCAAAGAAAACACATGCTGCCGGTAGAAGATGGCACTTTGAACGTACCGGGCCAAACTTTGTAGTCAAGCATGGCATGAAAACTTCACAATGAAAGCACAACGTTGACATCTTTCTGAACTCTCACTTTCCAGGGAAATGTTGTACCCTGGTGGTAGGCAGGCCGCCAAAAGCTACAACCTGCCTAATTGGGAACTTCACTATGAAGAGCTATCAGTGGCTAACAAATGTAGCAGTCAGGACGTTTGGATCAGTGTACTTCTTGCTTATATTACTGTTGATATTAATAAAATTAACTGTAGGCATAAAAAATCAGAAGTTAATATTTTTGATAATTGTGCACATCTACGAGAAACTGACAGACACCTGCTGAACAATGCCCTCTAAGTAAAAATAAAATGGGTGAGGCACAGTTAAGATGATAAACACTATCTTACAGGCGCGTAGCCACAAAATTTTTTTTGGGGGGTGGGGGGGACACCACCATGATTTCAGGAGGGGCACCCCTTTGTAATGGTCATTTTTCATTCTTTACGCCATGGCGAAAAAAAAAAAACGTTTTGGGAGAGGAGGCTGGGCCTGGCGCGCCACTTGGCTTGCTACCCCCTACCTTTTTAGTGCTAAGAAAGCATGGTCATATATAAAAAAAGCAGTGCAATAAAACTACAAGATCAAAGACAAGGATCAGCCTTCAGAGTCGTAATTTTATTGCGCTGTCTTTTACTTTTATCACGAACGAACAAGCTCATTTCCATATAATTTTAAAGAAAGCATAGCGTAGTGTGACAGGGAAATGAGTAAGTGAATGAAAAAAGAATGAAGAAGTTTGAACCAGTGCACAAAGTGGGCCAGCGCGTCCTCAACTTCCACCAGCCAAGCTGCATCACAGTTCAGCTGAATTACCGCACTGCAACAAGCCCAGAACTGTGCGTTCGAGAACCACGTGAAAAATGAACTATTTGGTGGAAGTCTCGAATGCAGTCCTTCTTTAGTGTTTGTGTTTTGAAAGTGCCACCTGATAACATTAAAAGATCAACGGTTGTAAGGAACGAAAATACTTAGAACGAATTTCAGCTTTTTGTTTCCTGCATTTTTCGGCACTGTGTACCATTGGGTACAATGGTACAAGGTACAAGTACTATTGGATAGAAGTTTGCTCGAGTTTCTGCAATGAAAATGTTGACGACAGTGAGATCTATTCTACTTCTTCTGGTTGAAAAAAACAATTGCACCAGCAAGGTGCTTCAGCTCCAGGTTATGCCTTTGGACTGAAGGGTACCACCTAGCCATCTGCACATGAGCAAGAATGTACACGTGCATTTAATTAATTTACTTGACCTCTCATAGACTGCAATGATGGTAAAATTAAGAGAACAATTCTGCGGACAAGTTGGTGTTACGAGAGAAACCTTAATGAAATCACACACACAAAAAGCAAAAACAGGAAAAGGGAGTAAGAGTGTTATTCGTTGTTGTTCTAGTCCCGCTTGCAATGTTTGTGCTGCTGTTAGTTTTAGCAGGTACGGAAATGCCTGCTTGGTGGTAAACTGTTCAGTTTGCGGTCACGTCACGGTAACACAGCAAAAAATGTTCAGAAGCGAACATACTGGGATAGAAATTAGCTGTGGTGCCTTTTTTTTTGCATCCTACTAGGTGCTAATTTTATGGCATAACAATTGTGGCATGGTGTCATCACTATTATATAATGGCTGGGGAATGACCGTAAAGATGGCATAGAGCTACAGCGTGCAATAGCCTGAGGAAGTACATGTGACAAAGCTCCAACAAAGGTATGACTAAGACCTACTTCACATACAAGCTGTTTCAAGTGATACCAGACAGGATATCAACCTGGCAGGGCTGACAAAACTTATCCGCGTCAACAATGACTTATCAGCACCAACAATGACTTATCTGTTTACCGCATTGTTGTTTAATCCGAAGCACAACCTCTGAAAGTTGCCAGACCAAGTGAAACAAACAGTGTTTATTGCAACTACCTTCAAAACACAACAAAATACAACTGGCATTACAACAAACATTTTTTTTTCCCTGTCGGTTTTGAAAATCTCAAGTGGATTTAGTTCTTGCATTATGTCTGGTCTTCACAAGTGTAGATACTGGTGCACCCAACAAGCTAGTTCTCAATATCGCTACAAGCAAGCTAAAAAAAGTTTTCCTTTCCAGACTTCCTAGCTGTAATACTGTGTCTGATAAAATCTTTTCTACAGCTACAAAGCTCACATGCATTGAGTGACCTAAGGAGCTTATTGCGATGCACTGTAGCAATCGTAAACAAATTCAGTTTCCTGTCAGCGTTGTGCAGAACCTTGGCTATACCCTACACCACATATTTTCGCAATGAATCTGAAGCAAGCATGCTATGCATCGAAAAGTCATTATTTGTGAAAGTTACCATGAGACACAAAAATCGTAATCAGTGTGGGCAAACATTAAAAGCAACCTTCACAACTGCTGCAAGTTTTACACGTGTTTGAGGCTTGCATTTCTTCAATATTTCATAGCGTTTTCGATAGGTAACGCACACAGGGAAGAAAGTCGGGTTAGCTCGGGCCATGATGAATTCAGCAGTTACGTATCATATGCAGGCACATTCCACCTATAAATCATATTTTGCAATGCCGTTTTTTTTTTATCTCATCACATAATGCTGAGCATTCAGCAATTCTGTAGTGCATTCGCACAGGGAAATGTAGTTACTTGTATAATTGATGCTTGACTATCATTCGTTGAATCTCTTCACATTTAACAGCAGTTCCCCAAAATCATAACACAGCATAGGACAAAGTAGTTTCGGCATAAATCAAGTGTCGCAGTGCCCTTTCGTTATTCTTCTCACATTAGGTGACGCATTCAGGTGTTCTGTAAGAATAAGCAGGCAGCGGAACGTACTTTTATATTCACATAATTTTACCGCTTTTCCTTCATTGATATCAGGTCGGAGATCCATTCATTGCGTTTAAATGGTGTGCACAGAGAGCAGCGTAGGCTCGTGCCCTCGACTTTGCACTTAACGCCGCACTCTGGGAGGCGACCGATAGGAAGCGTTTAAAAGCGAAACGAAACTTAGCCAGCTGTTCCGGTTCGCGAATGAAAGAACGATCGTGATCGTAGCGCTGAGTGGCATCATAGTCGTTCTACAATCAGGCGGTACGTAGCGCAGGTGGCTGACGTCAAAAAATGACAGGCCGTCGCGACCAGGAATGCGTCACATATGCGCTTGACAGCGAAACAGCCGCTCAGCTTCGGTCACCGGTGCTCTGTCGCGCGACACCGACCAACCCACCTCGTCTTGGGACTTGTAGTACGTGAGGATACCCTTGTCCAGGATGAACCAGCGCGGCTGCCAACCGTTCCAGTAGTTGGTCCACTTCCACAGCACACCTTCCATGTTTGCTCGCAGAGCGGGGAAGCGGCGATTTGTTCTAAACGGCGCCGAGAAAACGCCAGCGCGAGCGCTGCCGATCACCACGGGTTAGCCATGTTTCTGTTTGGGGGGGAGAGCATGAAAGTGGCCACCGATTCACACGCCACCAGCAGAAACAGTTTCGCACGTGCGCGAGTGAAAAAGGAAAGGAACCCGATTTGCAAGTACTGCTGCTGTAGTACTGCATTCAGCGCTTACGCTGCCTCCTTGCTGTGTTTTTGACAGGTGGCAAAAATAGCAATCGCATTGGGGCCGGCAGTCTTTTATCTTTGTTTTATGCAACCGGTTGAGGACTCCGCGCGTGACGCCCGTGTTGCATGGGTCACCACGCGTGTAGATGAGGCTCCGTCGCCGCTTTTTCTTCAACAACTTTCGCTGTTCATCTATTTAGGCCTCTGTTAAATTGTTGCTATTGAACTTCTCCAGCACGGAGCTTTTCGTTCTAAATCAATACTTGCTTTGTAATTATGGCGCACTCCGGTCCACCAGCTGGCCAACTAAAAGCCGTGACAGACATCCGCGTGTGCGACAATGTTTTTTTTAAATTTCTGATGTACACCTTGAATGCAAACGCCTATTTTTCGGCGTGCGTCAAGTACACTGGAGAAGTCAGCTGTCCGATTTGTCCTACACGCACGCGCAGCTAGCCTCTCCGAATGCCGCCATTGAAGTGCAGAAAGGAAGCAAAAGAGCGAAGACTGTTGCAACCACATTTTAAAAAAGCGAAGCATACTTCTGCGATTTTGAGTCTATCTATCTATCTATCTATCTATCTATCTATCTATCTATCTATCTATCTATCTATCTATCTATCTATCTATCTATCTATCTATCTATCTATCTATCTATCTATCTATCTATCTATCTATCTATCTATCTATCTATCTATTCAAACACAATAATTATGAAATGCGTGTCATCTACATGGCCACATATGCTACGCTCATAGCGCGCTCGCAGCGACTTTGCTAATGCTAGCTCCACATATACCAAATTTGGTACCATGTGACGCGAATAGACGACGAAGGTAAACGACACGTCTAAACATGATAATCATGCTTGATATGCGTGTCATGTAAAATATGACTACATGCTACACTCATAGCGTGCTCACGCCCGTTTCGCTAGCTCCACATATCCGGAATTCGGTATTGGCACGAATGGATGACGAAAGTACATGACACGTCTAAACATAAAAATCTTGTTATGCGTGTCATGTAAAACATGACTACAAGCTAAGCTCATAGCGTGCTTGTGGTCGTTTCACTATCTCCACATATCACGTTACGTGATAAATTTGTTATCACGTGATGAGAATAGACGACGACGGTAAATGACATCCGAACATGATAATCATGACATGGAAGTCATACGTACGGCATAATTTACGTCCGTTTCGAAACATTGTGCTGATTTTAAAATGATATATCGACCTTCCTCATCCGTGCCTCGCCTATCATTGATTCCCGTATAGTACGTGGGATCTGCAATTTTTTTTTTGTCCGAACCCCAAGTCGCAGTGTTTTCAGCGGTCAGAAATCCGAGAAATTTAAATATATGTCGACGAACTAAACTTCGCGAGGGTTATTGTCCCCCTAACTGTAGTGTATTTTAAACAATCGGAATAACGAAGCATTGCGAACCAACTAAAGTCATAAGTATTCATTCAAAATAAGGCAATCATGCTTTTTGCGATATCCCTAGATGTAGTTTTTATAATATATCTAGAGTCAAATGTTGTGCATTGCACTAATCCTGTAATTTCCATTCATAAACAGCCGGGTTGCTCTCCTAAACACGTCGGAGAGAGAGAGAGAGAAACATTTATTCAATGAAGCTTGTGAGTGAAGGTGGGAGGGTCCCTTATTCCAGGAACCCTCTGGCTTGGACAAATCCGCCGGGCTCGAGCGACGTCAGCATGAGGACATCTTAAGGATAGTCCCGCAAACGATGTTCTGGAAACATTTTCAGGATGCTGCCAAGCGGACGAGGACGTTTGCACTTTTTGAGGACGAGGATAGGATGTCGCCTTGTCTGTCGACACGCCGGCGTCCACCGAACAAGGCGCGAACATGAGAAACTTGCTGAGCAAGCTCCTAATAAAGTTTCGCCACTCCCTCTTAGTGATATTGTGAGCCGTGATCTGAACGATATCACGGACATGAAACACTCACGGCCATTATTGAAAACTTGGTTAACGGGAATGAAGGAACACAGCATTTTCCGCGTCAATATGTATCTTATTTATTCAAATCAGAACACGTCCACATCAAGCAAAGTATAGTGCTTGAACTTGGGGCAGCTCGCGATGAGTGTCTGCTTGCATAGTGTAGCACGGTCTTTTCGTTGACACAGACGCAATCTTCACAGGTTGTACTTGTAGTTATTCTGGCTTCTGTTCTCGGACAGCACGTTAATGAGGTGGACGAAATGGAGTCCCGCACCTAGCGAAGCCAACATCTGCGAAAAAACAAAAGAAGGAAGAGGAATTGTTGTGTCGCGTTAGACTTGTAAGCTTGAGGACAAGAGTCATGTTGAACAGCATGTCGGATCTATCTATCTATCTATCTATCTATCTATCTATCTATCTATCTATCTATCTATCTATCTATCTATCTATCTATCTATCTATCTATCTATCTATCTATCTATCTATATATCTATCTATCTATCTATCTATCTATCTATCTATCTATCTATCTATCTATCTATCTATCTATCTATCTATCTATCTATCTATCTATCTATCTATCTATCTATCTATCTATCTATCTATCGAAACACAATAATTACGAAATGCGTGTCATGTACATGACAACATACGCTATACGCTCATAGCGTGCTCGCAGCAGCTTTGCTAGCTCCACATCTATCAAATTCAGTACCATGTGACGCTAATAGACGACGAAGGTAAACGACACGCTGCGCCCCATGCGCCCACCAAGCCTCGCCGCCGTGGCGATGCTAGTATAGTGGCTATCTAGCCACTGCAATGCTATCGCTACCACGCTAAACACGATGATGATGGTAGTAAACTCGCGCGAGCACTCCGCCACTTACCACTTGGTGGTTGTTAAACATAAATGCGGCCTATCCGCGAGACATGTGTGCGCCACGAGGTGCAAGCAATTTTACAGGGAGCGATAGCAACCCCGCATCTTTCGGCTGTTTCCTTTTTAATCGTATCCTGCATCAAAATTTGCAACAAGCAGCCAGACACACATCGAGTGCAAACCACGTATACTCTGATCACAATCTGTAAATTACCGACTTGCTCTCCGCCTGCGAGAGAGACGCTGGGGTATCACTGATGATTTTTTGTCACGCGAAAACAGCCTTATCTTTGTAGCTTATATACAGGTGGACAGACGTAGGAGTCGCAGTTCTCCTCTCCTTTCTAGTTTTCCCGTCACCTACTCAACTCTTCAACCACGCGGTTAACGAAAGGAAAAGAAAATGAGAAAAAGAAAGAAAAAAAAACTGTCAGTTGAAAATAGGAATTCACGCTGTCCGATTGTTTTTATTTTACCGCTCGTACTTTTGTCTGAACTATAGGTGAGCGCGAATAACCGAGTTTCGAATTCGAATAAAATAATGTCTAATCGAATAAACCACTTCGACTTTCGTATAGCCAGTATATTTGAAGCTTCGAATAACTGGACAGGATGAATATCTATAAAGCGTGACAAAGGTCAATAATGCAAACTGGTTTGGGTGGAGTTGCTGAAACTAACGCCAACGTCTTACAGAAGGCCCTCTGTTAAAACATTCACCGATATACTCGTTCGACAGTGAGCGCATGTTTATTTGAAAGGATGTGTTTAGAAAAAGTTGTTAACGATTTAGAGTAGGAGGTACTCTACTATGGGAGAGCATAAAGCCGTCCAGGAATACCGTAATTTCTGTAGTTAGGATAATATTACGTCATTTCCGCGCGTTATAGCTCCAGCAGGAAAGGCTATAGGCAACTGTCCGGGGGACTATTGAACTGCTAGTGGCAAAAAATAACCCCTCGTCCTTCCCCCAGTTAAGGCCTTATAGGAAAAATCTGGGTTGAAAAATAATTGAGTGAGCGCCTGACCCAAACAAGGGATCATATCAATTAAAATAGCGCAAAGCACAAAGAGCTGCACTTTATATATTCAGCTATCGCCAAAATTGCTTTGCAATTTTGGGGATAGCTGAATATATAAAGTGCAGTCCCATCCCTGCTACTGAGGTGTCAAGTGAGCGCACGTTTTCAACTGCAGAAAACACCGTACCATCACGGCGAGAAAGCTTGAAGCAAGGTTATGACGAATATCTGGTTTTCTGCATGGAAATTTTTAGTCTTTCGGTGGCAGTCACTCACCGCGTTGTGTGTTCGGGGGCATGGGCATATTGTATTTCTTTGTTATTTTTTTCAATCTTCAACAAAATGTTCGGTATTCGATATTCCATTCAATGTTCGACATTTTAGGCAACCATTCGGCATGATTTGAATCGATGCAATATTTCACCAACAACCCTACTTGGAATTCCTCCTAAGCCGGTGGCAGTGCAAACTCACGTTGGGCACGAAAAGTTCTTGGACCGGATCAATACAATTGAATGAGAAGCAGTAGAAGCGTGACTTCACCTTCCAGTCATCTCAGGCATAGTGTTTCCTATCAATACACTAGAGGAAACTCTGTTGCTGGTGCGCATGGAAGCTGCAACGCACGGCGAGCATGAGAATGATGCGTAGTAGGCACATTTGTCTAATACTCGTACTTTCGGTTCCCTTTGGCTTCACATCGCTTGGGGCTGCTTTGTCACGAAACGTCAATCAGCCAGTGTTCGGCAGTTGCACTTCAACACCTTGACCTTTTAGGTTTACCAAACCATGTCAAGTCGGAAGTTCATAATGGTTCATTTTTTTACTCAAGAAAACAAAAACAACCTACAAAGCCGAAAGTGAGTTCGAAGCCCGCAAGTACGAAGACTAGACAAATTTCTGTAATTCCCATAATTTCCGTGGTCGCTGAGCGACCACTGCGCCAGAGTCCCCTTTATATATATAGCTTATCTTAGAAACTTTGATGGTTACCATGGTCTCAGGCAAACTAATGAGAGACCTTGGATGTGTTCCAATAATCACCGCAGACGGCTAAATAGACAGCTAAATGGACGGCGGCCATCTTAAGTCCCATTCCAATTCTCACGTAGCCGGCAAAGTAGACAGCTCCGACAAGACTGCATCATAGACAAATACGACGCAGGCTAGTTTGCTGTCTAAACAAGATGGTGACTCAGCGAATTGTTCAGATAGACCAATGAAGGAAAAAAAACTTTATTTCCTTCCTCCGTGGATAGACCGAATATCGCCGGAATGGTCGTCTGCACACAAGCAGACGCTTCTCCAGAAGCTCAATGTGAGAGACGCTCAATTTTTTTTCACATTTTAACACAAATTAAGTGAGAAAATACAGCTGTTATGTTTGTTTATTTTGGCTTTCTCTTCTCAACGCGAGGTGGCACCTCGTCGCGTAAAAGCTGTCTAGACATGTTCCAATTTTCGGACAGCAAGGGCTCGGTGCTGTCTTCTAAGCAGTCTGCGTAGAATGTCTACGTGCTGTCTAAGAATTGGAACACAGCCCATATAACTTTTCTCTGTGCGGAATGATGGATGTACGGATATATAGATGGAAGTAGTTAGGTATCGATGGCGAGATTCATTTCCTCTCACCGTGACAGGTGTGAACGCTCCCTCCTGCCGGACGAGGGCGAAGCTGATGGTTCCGTAGGTGGCGGCCGGAGACACCAGGCACACGGCGTACTGGTTTGTGAATAGTACGTAGTAGCAGACATGCGAGTAGTTACAAACCACCCCCTCATATAGCCCCTTGACGGTGAAGCTGCATTCACCAACCACAATGTTAGCCGCAAGTTTATATCACGAGAAGGCTTCTTTACGTCCTTACAAAGTTCGACGTTGGTGAGGGTCTGTCATAAAGGAAGGTAAACTTCGCAATGACGCACACAAGAAAAGAGAGCAGAAAC
The DNA here is from genome assembly GCF_043290135.1 of Rhipicephalus microplus. Taxonomy (NCBI): domain Eukaryota; kingdom Metazoa; phylum Arthropoda; class Arachnida; order Ixodida; family Ixodidae; genus Rhipicephalus; species Rhipicephalus microplus. The sequence goes on along the minus strand of NC_134706.1, from coordinate 66,565,886 downwards.
TTCAGAAAAGTTTACGGCCACAACTAACAAAAATGACCGTACCATTTGATATATCGAACACATAGGTGGCAGCGCGAAACGATGACTTGTCTTCACAAGTTAACTTTTTCTCACAGAATTGGGCTTTCGCTCATGCTATTGGGAGAGTGAGGGGTGTGATTGCGAGGGCCATATAAATACATTTGCTCGCCTACCATGTGCCCCTGAATACAAACTCAATGACAAACAAAGGCAAAAATAAGAACAAAAGAAAATCTTGTGTTAAAATCTTCCCTGCATATTCATGAAGAAGCACGTGAGGCGAACTTGCGCACCGATATTAGGAACGAAAAAAAAAAACAGGAGCTTCTTTGAAAGCTTTATATAAAACTGTACGACATATCGAACTTATTCTCGTTTTTGGGCAAGCTGGATATATACGGGATCACAACTAATGAAATTTCATCTGCGCATTGGATGTACTTTTGGGAGTGGGCTGTTTTTTATAGACAGTAGTTGGCATGCTCCGTACGTGATTCTGTATCACGTGTTGTGACTTTTGTCAAAGCCTTTCCCGGCAGAGCACTTCGAAGCGGGCCTTGCATGGACATATTGTTTCCTGCGTGTACACTAGAGGGAACTGCGGAGCTAGTGTCTACGAGAGCTGCAACGCACGGCGCTTCAGCCAGCATGGGATTGATGGGTACTACACAGATCTGTCTAATTTTCCTTTTCTCGGCTCCATTTGCGTCGCGTGGCTTAGAGTCGCTTTGTTAAAGGAAATGTTCCGCAGTTGCACTTCATCAACGTTAAGCTCACCGATTTGAGCCGGCTTAGAATGTTCACAAATGTCCATTCTTTTATCTGAGACAGAGCCAAACCACAACTATAAATAAATGCATAAGTGAGTCAGAAGCCTGCAAGCACGAAGACTATGGGCATATTTGTGTACTACCCACCATTCCCATAGTAGCTGAATGTTCGCAGCGCCCGTGTTCCCCTACGGTTAAATTGTAGGTATCTCTATGGCATGGACTACCGGCAACTGGCGCGTAGCTTCATTCGCCCACGTGTACATAGTTTGACTCACGTATAGCATGTGGTGCATAAGGTATCCGGTGCTAGGCGACAGGCATGAGGCGACGAGAAGCTGCGCCGCGTTGCAGGTGAACGAGAACGCGCTCAACTGCAGCGCCGCTACCCAGTGGCGCCCGGCTGCACCGTCAGAGGACGCCACGGAGCCAGTGCGCAGCTGGTAAAGTAATACGCAGCCCACGCACTGCAGAAAAGTGGGCGGAGAGAAGAAGAAGCCAGAGAATTTCAAGATGAAATGCCCGAAGATGCAAGGGCTAGTTTCCCATAACTTGTTCTAACTTCAAGAAGAATTTTCGTAAATTTACTTAAGAAATAGAATTTCACGACCAACCAGGCACACACATGCTTCCACTCTTGAGCCTTACTTCACACGCACAAATCTTTTCATGAATTCTTTCTTTCCTCGGGCTGTCAATGAGTATAACGACTTACCTATTGAAGCGTTCTCTGATAATGATTATCTGGATGTTGATAACTATGTATCTTTTTATTATTCAGAATAAAACACACGCCCTCGACTGAGTAGTAGAGTTAAATTGTGAAATACTTTTTTCATTATGCCCCCCCCCCCCCTGATTGGTATTTCGACCGCAGTATACTGCAAATAAAAATAAAATAAATAAATTACATTAGGTTGTTTTGAAAATGTTGTATCATTGTGTTATAACTAGGCTGAAGTTAGCAAAACCAGGAATATTGAGGTCGGTTTTTATAATGGATTTAGCATACGTAAACACATCACGACCGTAACTATATGGCTGTCAGTATACAATCGTAAATGCCCGAACACAGGTAAATATATATTCGAGCAAGTTTCGAAGAAGTTTGCGCGTCACCCAAAACTTCAGTGCTTCATTGGATGTGCCGCATTTCGTGGCCCACTGCAATCGAACGTGACCTGCGCCGATTGTGTTTGACACAGACCACTTCGAAGAAGTTGAGGACCCCGTCAGCCGTCCACAGATAGTCCAGCTTGTTCCCCAGTCCCATGGTTCCTGGAGGCGGTCAGTGCTTTAGAACGGGTCCGGTGCACCTACATGACAGCGTGCAGGATTGTCAGAGGAAGAACTGAGGCAACGGTCATCATAAACCGAGAGGCGTAACGGTAAAGATGGCTACGACACCGGAACGTTGCATAATCTTAAGAGGACAGACTGGCGGGCTCGTTCGTAGTTCGTATCTCGGAACAGTAGCGCAATGAATCCCACAGACGACAACAAAGCAGAACGGGACTGTGTCCCGTCTTTTTCTATTGCCTGCCTGATTAGTCACGCTACTGTTCCGAGATATGTATAATTATGCATCATATCAGGAATACGTGCGGATCCCCAGTTACATGTGACAGAGATAGAGAAGCATGTATTCATACCCTAAAAATCACAATACAGGAGCTTCTGGTTTCAGTTTCAGTTTATTATTATTTTTCCCTCAAGATACCATGTGCATGCGGTATAACCACGTGGCCTGGTCGAGACGCTATGTAAGACGTAAGTGGTGGAGCAACACCCTTCTGTCGACTGTCTGCCGTGGTCAAGGTTTCTAGATACTTTTTCACGTTTGCCGCGGCGGTGTATAGTTGATGGTGCTCTGTAGCTCTGGAATGGTAGAGGTCCGTGTACACAGTGTACTGTCAGTACACGTTCAAAAGCACCACGTGGTCGAGATTTCTGGAGGCCACCACTAGGGCGCCTCTCCTAATCATGACGCCCTTTCTGTTCTGTCCTTAATTTTTCTTCTTTGATGGTTCGCGTCTTTTTGCATACCATTCTCTTAATCATATCGTGTTTCGGGCATCAAACCACAGAATTATTATTATTATTATTATTATTATTATTGTGCAATATCAAGCCAACCTGAAAGTTCACATCACTAATGTGATGTGCGCACCTCGGATGCATCAAAGTCTGGCAAACTGACCATTTATTCCAAGCTGTATATCATTATTTGCAATAAATCAAAGCAAGAATCGTAAAATTCTGGTCTCGTCTTACTTAGTTACACACAATATTAATGAGAAGTAACAAACAATGATGCCAAATGAAGTCGAGGGGAAGTCATATTAGAAGTAATTGTAATGTAATTGTGAAGAAAGAGAGGTGTGGGGGAAAACAGCTATCATTCGTGATCTGAAAATGACTGCCAAATGCGAACTGCCCAGTTATTATCCTTCTAGGTTCTGTTTGATGGTTCGGGTCTGCGATCACCACTCTTACTAAGCAGACGAATTCCTTGCCAATTCTAGTACACGTAGAATGAGGCAGGTATGTGGTAGGCCAGCTCTCTTGCCCTTCACCAATCACAGGACTGAGGGCTACGACAACACACTCTCTTGCGGGTGCAATTCAATGCGGCAAGAGTCGGAAACAAACAAAACACACTTAGTGAAGAAAACGCAGCAAGTATACCACGGCTCGGAATTGTCCCACGGCGATGGTCTTTCGGAGGTCGTGACCGGAGGCACCACGAAAACAGTGTGCCGGCTTGCGTGAGTTATTCTTCTTGATGATGACATACAAAGCAACTGTGGCACATGTCCACTACGGGGGACTACTGCCGAGCATGATGGGGGCGAGTACTAAGTGAATTTGTTATGCAACTTGGAAAGCCCTTCCAATGAACGATGAAGTGTCGCCTCTATGTTAGGGATGTTGTTGTTGTTGTTGTTGTTGTTGTTGTTGTTGTTGTTGTTGTTGTTGTTGTTGTTGTTGTTGTTGTTGTCATTGTTGTTGTTTTCCTCTGCACATGGCACATACAGGAGATTGGCCGAGTATAAAAGGTCAATTTTCTCGACACCGTTCTGCATTGCTTCATTCCTGGGAGTGCTAGTTAGTTTTTTGTGATCTGAAGTGCTAATTACTAGATTGAAAATATGTAGTGCACATAAAATTTAGCAAGACAGGGTTGCCGTTGAGTGGATTTGAAAAGTAGCCGTAACTGAAACGAAGAGCAGACAATGTAGCCAGATGGAGCAGAAGTAGTATTATGAATAGAGTTTGCATTATTAAACCACGAATAATGTCGCTTTTATTGAGGAAGACTACAGAAATAGGAGTACAGGTTTTTCTCCTTGCTTCCTCTTAGCGCCACAAATAAGAACAAAATACTATGAATTCGACGCGCCTCGCATTTGTAGAACATATTAGAGTTCTTGCAAGATACGAAGTAAGTTTGGAACATTTAAGCCTACAAGGCAGTACGAACATTGGACGTTGAAGCACTTTTTACTTGAAGCCGCACGTCGAATGTAACTTGTAGAGCACGCATAATACTTCGTATAGTAAATCACTTTCATTTGGTTAAATCTGCAGGTGGACTGGTGACGCTGGTAACGCTGAAGCTGGAGTGGAATCAAAGGTAAAAAGTACAGCGTAATGTGGTCGTGGTTCACCACGCGATAACGCGTGCTGCGCACCAAAATTAGGAACTTGCGTGCAGCGTTCGTAGACGGCGGGCCGCGTGAGCAGTGTTCTAGTTACACGCTTGCCAACATGCACGCAACTACGCCACTTGTATTTGCAAGCGCACGGGGCGTTGTATTTCTGTTCCTTGATGCACACCAGCCTGCTCGTGGGGGGAGAACGCGCGCGTGCGTGACCTGATACTACAGCAGCTTGTAAACAATGTTTTATCTGCAAATAACATCAGAGAAGGCTACTACGTTAATGCGCCGAAACCGAAGTTAAAAGTGACCAGAAAGTAGCAATGGTGTAACCCCCCGAAATTTTGTCGCCAGACGGTGTCGTTTAGGGGCTAATTGGGCGAATAGTAGACACCTTCGGCTACTATGTTTGGTGAAGAGGGGCCGAACAGTCAGCTTTTTGTTGGGAATTAGACGCAAAATAAAACTTGGCGGGCTTAGGCAATGGGTTATCAGCTTTCAACCACTCACACGTTACGCAGTTCAACCAGAAGGATTCGTTTCGAGTGGTACCACCTGACGGATACAATTCATTTTCAAATGCGAAGCATTTCTCAGTAATCTTCGGCGAGTTTGACCGCAAATCTATCTATCTATCTATCTATCTATCTATCTATCTATCTATCTATCTATCTATCTATCTATCTATCTATCTATCTATCTATCTATCTATCTATCTATCTATCTATCTATCTATCTATCTATCTATCTATCTATCTATCTATCTATCTATCTATCTATCTATCTATCTATCTATCTATCTATCTATCTATCTATCTATCTATCTATCTATCTATCTATCTATCTATCTATCTATCTATCTATCTATCTATCTATCTATCTATCTATCTATCTATCTATCTATCTATCTATCTATCTATCTATCTATCTATCTATCTATCTATCTATCTATCTATCTATCTATCTATCTATCTATCTATCTATCTATCTATCTAGCCGCCTTCGACTTGGAGCTCTCCTGGCCGTTTCGATAATGGTATCGATACCAAATTTTGTATGGCATAACATGACTGCATGACGAGCATATTTGACTAGCCATAACATGAAAATCATGACATGCATGTCACGAATGTCATGATTGACATGTTGTGGTCTTGCTGCTCCTGCGGTGGTTTGGTCACATGACATATCGCAAAACTGGTATGGTATGGCATGACTGCATGGCGAACATAAGTGGCAGTCCCTTACGTCGAAATTATGACATGCGTGCCATGCAGCAACATGACTACATGCCACGCTCATGATGCGCTCACAGTCATTTCACTAGCTTCACATACACCAAATTTGGTATTATGTGACATGAATGGATGATGAAGGTATATGACTGGTGCGAACAGGACAGGAAGAAATGAAGGCACATATAGACAGACAGAGCGCTAACTTCCATCATAGTTTATTTTCGGAAAGCATGTAACATTTATGCACTTGTCTGACGAATCACAGTCATGTGAGCACGGGAATAAAGGAACAACATAAATATAAATACATACGCACACATATATACACATACACTGAAAGTCTCAAGGCTTGCCCAGACGGTAATTCTTTTTTGAAAGTGCTCCTGACGGCTGACTGACACACAAATCTCCAGGTGCATCAATCTGTTCAGCTTCTATTTTAAGACGAGTGATTTTACAGTTGCTTCTACCTATTCGGGTGTTTTCAAAGATAGGGGAGCATTGATGCTGTTTACAATGTTGTGCGAGAAAACCATCACTAGCCTTTTTTCAATGTTATTTTTGTGTTCATGCAACATATCATTGATGCATCTCCCTGATGGCCCTACGTACTATTTTCCACACGTCAAGAGAATACCGTAGATGCCTGATGTCACACATTCAACAACATTATTCCTGTGTTTTACTTGGTATGCCGCAACAATTTTCTTTCCTGGTTTGGACATGTCTGCAAAGACTGATCAGCTTATTAGGCGCTGAGAAAACAACAAGAGTTTTACTATACGCCATACTATTTTCTTTAGGTTGTGCGGCAACAAGTGGATATAAGGAATCACTGCCCGTTTTTTTTCTTATTCAAAAGTTTCTTGCATGCTTTCAGGGTTACTAGTTTTTCGCACTTCATTCAATATTCCTTCAGACACCAAAAGTTGTCTTGGATAATCAGCATCCTGAAGGCGGAAAGCCTGCTGGCCCCTGCTTTAAGCTTCTACGTGCGAAAGAAATCTCTGCTTGAAATTGTCAGAATCCTTTCCGGATACTGCGCTCCTTCAGCGGGACACGCAACAAGGATTCTCAAGATTTTACGTGCTGAGTGGCTGCGGCGAGCCCGACTTCTCAGGACTCACCTCAGCACGCAGATGCACCGTGCGTAGGAACATAGGGTGGCGAACGTTCAAATTCTCAAGTATATACCTGACCCTTGCCGATCAAATGACGGGATTCCCGTGGAAACAACAGCTGTGACAGCTCCGAGATCACGTTTCCAAGGAGCGTTATAACTCGTCGAACCACAGAGGTAGTACGGTGCACATTCCCGAAGGTATTTCCTGGCCAGGAAAAGTGCACCAGGTCTTGGAGCGAGGACCCAAGTTCGCCACCGGAACGAATAGGACTAAAGTGGAGCTACTCTCAATGGTGCGGCACATTGCCAGGTGTCCACCGGAAGAAGAAGCCATGAAAATGAACTTTGAGGGTGTCGACGTTCTTAAGAAGTGTAAGCCTCAACATTAAAAATTACCGGTTAAAAGAGTTGCTTTATACCTTGTTAAAAATGCTCTGTACGTAGTACCAGCAAAAAGGGAAGGAGGATTCGCAGTGTTTTCATGTGGTATGCATGAGGAAAAAGCTAGCAATGCCATGAATGCTGTGTTCTATGATCACAAAGGAACTTTGTTGGCAAAAGTGAAGGGCCGAGATGTAGCGCTGTGCCATGGCATGAAGATAAGTGGCGTATTCAAAGGAATTGAAAAACTAGAAATACCCGTGTCGATGTATTTTTTAGTGTCAAGACGCATAAACAAGGCGTTCCGCTCAGAGTAGTTGTGTCAGACAAGCGCACGTGGCAGAAGGCTGTTGCAAGTTGTGTTTCAGACAAGCTAAACCTGCTGGACATAAATGATCCCTTCATGACGAAAGATTCTAACGAATTTCTTACATTCGTAGAAGCCAACTCTGTTAAAAGACTTAAAGCCTTCTCGGCTGACGTAAAGGACTCTTTGCCGCAAAATGAATTGTTATGTTGCGTTCAGCCATTATTGATACATTTGGGAACGTAAGATTCGGCACGGAAACGGGCACTACCAGTGAACGTTTTTCTTAAAGTTATAAACATGTACCTGAAATCTACCTTTGTTGAAAGGAATAACATCCTGTACCTACAGATACACGTGTCATCAGTATAGGATCCTGCTTAGCGCAAGTTTTGAGCAACTTATATTGCCACCCATAGAGTAGTGGGTGGCATGCTTATGCAGAAGCACAGGACATCAGTGCACGGCCGTCTCTCGAGTACACGCCCAAGCGACGCGTCTGGCAAGAGTCCTGCTGCTCTACCTATACATCCAATCAATTTCACCTGGAACTTTAAAGGGGCGTGACAATAGGAGGAGGTGCTGGGTAGCCCTCCCCGATGCTGTAGACCCCAGCAGGAAGCCGCTTTACAAGTCATGTGTCAACACACCTGTGCATCGGACCAGCCGCAGGATCAGGGGCGTACCTCCGCACGCCGACGCTACAAGGTTTGCACCACTTCAAACGACCAGCACATCCGTCCAAACGTCGAAGACTGGTTAGCCGAGTTCGAGCGCGTGGTGGCCTCGGACGAGTGGATCGACGCAGTCTAACTATACAACAGGTGTACTTCTATTTGGAGGACGGAGCACGTGCCTGGTACCAGAACCGCGTGGAGCAATTCACGTCGTGGGGCGAAAGCAGTGCCACCGGCTGCTCGGCATTGGTGTAACACCAGTGCTCATTGCCTTGAACGAGCCGAACGAGCGATCCAGGCCCGCGTCCACTGACAACTTCCACTTAAAGGCGCCCTGCAAAGCTTTTTCGTCTGTATTCTACGGCCGGGAAATTCGTGCAGTGCCTAATACTGAAATGAACACAGCAAGAATGATAGAAATCTGTACATGGTCAAGGAAGGTATTAGCCTTCAAACTTCAAAACCCCAACCGACGACGAGAACAAATGTTCCGTTACAATTTTCACTCTCCCACTGACGTTAAAGGCCGCTTCCAAACACCGTGTACCTCTTACAGAGACGCACCGGGCGACTAGCCTCGTTGTGACTCTTGTGCAGTGCTCCTATAGGGCTGTTTTGCAATTGATTTTCCATCTACGTATTCGAAAACCTGAATGTGTTTGTGGAAAGCGAAGAATAAATAATGATTTTATAATTTTCAGCGTGAAATAGTGTGGCGTGTGGCCTACCTGGAACCGTATCACGCGTGACTTGTTGCGCCGAACCAATAAAAATGCACGGCCTACGTCGTCATTTCCGCGTGGTGAAGCGTCACTTCCAATCACAAAAAGAGCCGCTGTGCTTCATCATCATCATCATCATCATCATCATCATCATCATCATCATCATCATCATCATCACCATCATCATACTCATCATCATCATCATCCTGACTACGTCCACTGCAGGAGAAATGTCGCTCCCATGTTCCGCCAGTTAACTCAGTCCTGTGCTTGCTGCTGCCAATTTATACCCACGAACTTCTTAGTCCCATCTGCCCCCCTAACCCTCTTGCCTTTTCTGGGAATCCAGTTAGTAATCCTTAATGACCAGGGATTGTCCTCTACGCGCTACATGTCCGGCCCATGTCCATTTCCTCTTCTTGATTTCAACTATTATATCCTTAACCCCCGCTTGTTCTTTAATACACTCTGCTCTCTTCTTGTTTCTTAAGGTTACACCTACTATTTTTCTTTTCATTGCTCGCTGCGTCGTCCTAAATTTAAGCTAAACCCTCTTTGTAAGTCTCCATGTTTTTTCTCCGTAGCTAAGTACCGGCAGGATACAGCTGTTACATACCTTCCTCTTGAGTTATAGTGGCAATCTACCTGTCATATTTTGAGAGTGCTTGCCAAATTTGCTCCACCCCATTCTCATTCTTCTATTTACTTCAATATCGTAGTTCGGCTCCGTGGTTATTACCCGCCCTAAGTAGACATAGTCTTTTACAACTTGATGTGCACTATTACCTATCTCGAAGCGCTGCTCTCTTTCGAGGTTGTTGTACATAACTTTCGTTTTCTGCAGATTCATCTTAAGACCCACCTTTGTGCTCTCCTTGTCTAACTCCGTATTCACGAGTTGCAGTTCGTCCCCTGCATTACTAAGCAATGCAATGTCATCGGCGAAGCGCAGGTTACTAAGGTTCTCGCCATTAACTCTTATCCCTAACTGTTCCCATTCTAGGCCTCTGGAAGCCTCCTGTAAGCAAGCGGTAAATAGCATTGGGGAAATTGTATCCCACCGCCTTACACCCTTCTTGATTGGTATTCTGCTGCTTTCTTTACGAAGCACTAAGGTAGCAGTTGATCCCCTGTAGATTTCTTGCAGGGTGTTATTATATAGTTCATCGACGCCCTGATTCCGCTGTGTCTGCATGACTGCCTATATTTCTACTGAACCAAACGCCTTCTCGTAATCTATGAAGGCAATGTATAGTGGTTAATTATATTCTGAGCATTTCTCTATTACCTGATTGATAGTATGAGTGTGGTCGATTGTTGAGTAGCCAGTTCGAAATACTGCTCGTCCCTTTGGTTGATTGAATTCTAATGTTTTCTTACTCTGTTAGCAATTACCTTTGTAAATAGCTTGTATACTACGGAGAGCAAGCTGATCAGCCTGTAATTCTTCAAGTCCTTGTCATCTCCTTTCTTATGTATAAAGATGATGTTAGCATTCTTTCAAGACTCTGGTACTCTTCCCGTCAGGAGACACCTCGTAAACAGGGTGGCTAGTTTTTCTAACACGATCTGTCCTCCATCTTTCAGCAGATCTGATGTTACCTGATCCTCACCAGGAGCTTTGCCTCTTTGCATGCTCTCCAAGGCTTTTCTGACTTCTTCTATCTCTACTGGTGGGGTGTCATCTGGGTTACTCCTAGTTCTTATAGTATTAAGGTCGTGGTTGTCCCGGATACTGTACAGATTTCTGTAAAACTCCTCCGCTATTTCAGCTATCCTTTCTATATTGGTAGTCATTTTGCCTTCTTTGTTCCTTAGCGCACACATCCGAGTTTTGCCTATCCCAAGTTTCCTCTTCACTGCTTTGACGCGTCCTCCATTTTTCAGAGCGTGTTCAATTCTGTCCATGTTATACCTTCTTACATCGGATACCTTACGCTTATTGATCAACTTCGAAAGCTCTGACAAGGAAGCTGTGCTTCACCTTAGTTAAAAAAAAAGTGGTTTTTCTAAAGAAATAAAATTATAAGAGGTTTGTTTTCGGCGTCAGCACTCGCGCAACGACATTGGTGCATTACACAGTTCGAGAAGAAGCGATGAAAACAACACGCTTATTTTGTGCCGCATGACTGCTTTAGAAAGTCCTAATTGGCGTAACAAGATTTCTGCAAGGTGTTGCTGAGGTACTGCTCTCGCCTAAAAATTTATTACATGCGTGAGAGCCGACGAAGCTGCCAAGTGTTTTTTTTTTTTCGTGCTTTTCCTTTCTCAGTAATCGTGCCAATTATACTGGCTAATTCACATTTTACGGCACACCTTCAAACGCTTCCTTATCATTTCCAAAGTTTGGGGTCCACGCCCCTGGCGCAATCTGTCGGCAGTGGTAACGATGCCCTTCCGTGACCGAATACGAAGTAGCTTTGAGAATCACTCCTGAGAAACACCCCTGAGAACAGAATCACACCTGAGAAAAAAAGATTGTTACCAAAACAAATTCCCGATGTTATATAAAGCAGTGACGCAATAGAACATTCTGGCAGAATAGCGCGTCGCGCTGCAAAGCGCTTGGCTTACTTGTTAAGCACTGAAGCTCTTTCCCCGTGCCATAGCCTCCGAAATAGTGCGCGCCCGCCATTTTGGAGGCCATACCCGTGAAACCAGGCATGGTGTTCTGTTGGTGTGGTGCCCGACTGCTGATGAGCTGGTCACGGGATCGAAATTTTCGATGGAGGCGAAGATGCTGTAGGCCCACGTGCTTGGGTTTAGACGCACATCAAAGAACCTCAGGTGGCCGAAATGTCCGGAGCCCTCCAATTCGGCGTCCCTCATAACCGTGTCGTGGTTTTGGATAGGCTCTCTTCCAGCCTTTCCGTAGGTCAATCAGGCGTGGATGCTGGGTGCCTCGGCGTCCTTCTTGCCGGCGGGCCCTTTTAGCCAAGAGTAGCTCGATGCAGAATACCAACACGGACAATGACGAGCCGACAATGTAAAGAACGGCGTAATCGCTGAAAGGCATGTCGAACTGAACGGGGCTATTGTCACTTTGCCCAGAAAACTGGTATCTTAGTTTCATGCCGTAAATTCCAGACTCTTCAATAGCCAAGAGCAGACGTCGGTGTTGGTACCTGCAAATGACGAACAACTGTATTCGTGGGGGAAGTGAGCGAATAAGTTTTCAACTATAACTCCGATTTGTGAGATTTATGTTCGCTTCATATAAGTTCACTTGTATTAAGCGCGTTGTCGGGTAAGGTGAGATGAAGACCTCACAATAAGCAACAAGTATCTTCAGCAAAGTAAGCTAGTTGATGCACTATCATAGAAGTTTCGTGTGCCGTCTATTTTATCTTTCCAAGTTTCAAATCTATCGCATTTAGGATGCCCCCAGTTTTCTTGCTCGCAAGGAAAAAAGGCACCCCTACGGCGTACTCCAGTGGGTCGTGAATTCGCAGCTGCTGGCAAGTGCTGCTTTAAAGTTCTTAGATGACGAAGGCCTCCAACTACCGGCAGAAACACAAATAATACTCATGTGATGCACTGAATAAAAGCAGTAAAGATGTATTCACCCCGTTTTTCACAAGAGAAAATGGGCAATGAGTGTCAGTCGGTCTAACGAGGTTTTAAGCGAGCGTCTGTTTATGAGCAGGTTGAAATTCCTACCCGTACAATACATATCATAGTAGCAGCAATTCTATAGTCGTGTCACTGGCTTCCCACGGCTTTCTAATAAGCCCATCAACGCGTGAACAATGTCAGGAAAGTTTTCGAAAATTGATGCGTCTCATAGTCTCTCATGAGAGCAATATTAGGAGAATGGTGCGAGTGCTCTATCATGCGATTTAAGATGGGTTGGAACGCCGCGTCCTGGCGAAAGCATGCGGGAGGGTGGAGCGTCGGAACGTTAGAATAAAGCGACGACGCGAATTGAGAATGTCGAATGGTTTTGAGAGTAGAAAGGCCACTGAAGGACGAGACCATTCTTATAATGAAAGCTCAAGCATTGATTGCAGCTAATCTCGGCTTACCTTTGAGGCAGCCTTCTATGTATTGGAAAGAAGAGCAGGTTTGTAATCAGGTTGTCTTCTCCAAGCACGAGACCCATCGGCAAATTGTTGCCGCTGTCAAACTGTCGGCAGTAGTGTATGAAAACGTGGGTGCCATTTCGAGCTCGAGAAATGCAGTCACTGGAAATATGCGTACTCTTGCAACCACTTTTGCATTTCTCCATTGCTCTGCGCAGGGATTTCATGTAAGTCGTGTTAATAAAGCGAGACCTTTCAACAGCCTTGGACAATCGGAGGTGCATACAGGGCTGTACGAGCCCAGAGTCGAGCAGTGAAGTCAACTGCGCAGAATGTCTTATTTCAGAGGAGTGCGCCGGAACGCTCCTAGATGCTGTAATATCTGTCTGAGTGAACTGCACTTGAAAAAACATGGCAAATAACCAAGAAGCTACCATTACACGAACGGCTGTCGATGCTGTTTTGGTTGGCTGGGGTGTAGACTGACCTATGTATGTCGCCAAAAAATATACTGCCCACGCCGAAATGCTGGGCACCTTCCTCCGAAATTGGCGAGCTTGAATGTGAAGCAAAATCAGGAACAACCCTGCCACGGGAACGAGTATGAATGTTACTGCGAAGAAGGACAACCAGGTAGAAGCGAAAGATGGTGTCAGGGGTCCACCTCGACGTGCTAGAAAACAGGTCGACATCGGGGAAAGCATGGCGTAAGCAAAATACCCACTCCGCTGTGTGAACGTTGAAGGGGTAAGAACCAAATGAACGTCTTTGCGTAGGACGAGAGAATCATTCTGGCCATAGTTGCATCTCTCCACCAAACTATTGTTAAGGTCTGTGTAGAGCTCCTTCATAAACTCGATCATCGAACCAGCTGGTCGAAAGCACTCGTTCACGATGTCGTCATGAAGGGCAAAAGTAACAAGACCATTCTTCGGATACGTTCCGCGGGCAGGCAGTTGTTGCACGATGATGCGGTCGTCTATATTTGCATGCACTCGGCGCTGTCCGCAGTGGCTGTACGCGTCAACAGGTCCATTCCATTCAGTGTCACTCACTGTGATCACTTGACAAATATGACCAGAGAGGTTCTGAAGTACGTCATCGTGTCTCATTACTGGAAATATCCACTGAACGTTCGAGTGATACTTTTCGAATGAAGCAATATAATATCGAAATATACGCACCGCTGACAGTTTTTGAAAAGAAGCCAGAACAAAGCCAGGCCTAGGAAACTCTACGCCTTCTTGTGTGACGTATGCCTTAAAATTGCCAATGCAGCCCCTGTTCTCGAAACAGTTCCACGACGTCAGAGGTACTGTAATGTTTCGCAGAGAATTCCTCCACCACACGATGTCCTCTCCAAATACAAACATGGCAACAGGCGTAGACGAGTCGGAAACTGCGTGTAGATACTTCGCAACCAAAGGACTGGTCTCAGCTGTGATACTGCGAGCACACAAAACGAGAAGAATCAACAAAAATAAGTGAGTGACAATCATAACTGGTGGGTTTATGTGAAAACTCTAGCTTAGTGGCACGTAATGTGAGCAGGAACACAAAGAATACCACGAATATAGGGGACTCCCTGATACTTGTTCTTGAACATAGCATGCTGTAGTTCTTATTATTGTTGCTAGTTCACGTACCAGGGGAACGTTTTCACGTTTCATAGCTATCCGATTGAAATTAATACACTTTAACTTGCAAATCTATACGAGCCAGTTTAGTCTTTCTCTCATGAGTTTATTTTTTTATGATAATATATACTGTTTGATCTTTTGAAATCACGTGGACGAAATAACCGTTGTGCACGTTCACAAGCACAGATTATTCAAGATTACTGCTCTTAGAGACTGGGGCGAGCGTGGAATTCGAAGATCGATTTTAACGCGGCTATTTCCCTTGCTTGTACAATGACAAAAACATTGTTGTCCATAAACGACCTGTCCAAGGCGAGTGAATATGGCGTACGTAGAGTATATTGTAAACGCAGTTTTGCTTTAGTTTATCCCGTGCGCCGTGGGAGAAAGAACAAAGTCCGGTCAAGTGCTGCAGGCGGAGATTGTGAAGCTCGCAGTGATGCACTGAAAGTCAAAACGACGTTGAGCAAAGCGGGAGCTCACACCGTAACATAGTCAACCTGGCCTTTAGAATATAGCCTGAAAACTTCGACGAGAAGTCACTCGTTTTGCCAGAAAAGCGAGGTCCGTGAAATGAGCACACAAAAGATCTCCCACGTACCACTGAGTGGTGCTGATCATGCAGGAAATATATGTGGTACATCATCAGCTTTGGTTAGCCCGATTCTGTATCGAAATACAGTGCGAACTTGAAGAAAAACAATACAGCGTAAAAGCCTTAGCACACCGTACGCAGATATTGGCGCCCATGGACAGACGGACATAGCCTTCAGGAAGCGTACACAAATCTGAGAAAATGTGGTGGCATGCACAATCTGACCGGGCACTGGACTGGTGTTGTTGCCGACAGGGTGGCTTTGTGACAACTGCAGTATTGGAGAAACAGCACGACACAACTTGGAGACAATCGACTGTCTTTTCAGCTCGTCCAACCTATATCTTCCGTTTTCTTTAGAGATAAGCCAGCGCATTTCTGCTCTAAGTAGTGGTGCAGAAAATCTATACGAGACAAGTTTTTTGTTTTCACTTATCATGTGACTCAGCTGCAGTTTCCCGGCATTTCAAGTTGTGTTCTTCTCAAGAAATGCGTGGTCCTATAATTAACATCTCACGTGTGATATGGTTTTGACACGCTCAAATTGTGCAACGCGTTCGTCCACAGCGCGCCGTTCGACCCGAATCCATGCACTGGACAGTACAGGTTTCTGGACAGTAAAGAAAGCTTCAGAGCTCTCGCTATAGCGTGAACAAATTGTGAACCGGGACTGCAGGCTGATTGTGGTGTGGCTCGCCGACTCGAACCGTTGTCAAGGGCTACGCACTTGCCTACTGGCCCTCCGGACTACTTGAAAATTATAGGTTGTGAGCCGCATTTTCCCCGACACGATGGGACTATACTGGTGGCGACGGAACGTATAGTGTTAATTAGGCAAATTTTTTACGCCATTAGAATTTCTTTGTTAGTGACAAGTTACGAACTATACTCGATGTCATCGCAACACGTACCAGGGTATGCAGATGCCTCGAGTTTGCTTCTGTAGCCAGTAACGTGCCTCTGCGTATTGGTTGGTTTAAAGAAACATTGGTGTCCATAAAAAACCACTATTATGTGTGCGCCACAAGATGGTGATGACGATAATGGCCTAATAGCATGGCTCACACTCAATTCGGGAAATTGGCCAAGAAACGAGCAGTTAGATAGAACAGATCACATATTACTTTTCAATCTAATGAAGCATAAAATGGCTAGAAGAAATGAATTTTTATTTATTGAGAGATTTGCAATCAAAACCACCTTGATTCGGTTCACAACATAGCAGCCAGCGTCCACTACATCTTCCCTCCAGGGATAGTTACATGTTCAACCTGCGCGTTGGTTTCACGGCACGGCTAGAACGCACCCGTTTAGGTTCACCACATTGAGGCGCACTTGCTTGCACAGGTCGAGTATGCACTTCAGGCGAGGGACGCATCTTCCCAGGTGGCACAGGTGATGCGCGCGGAGTACTGGGAGACGATGCTTCCGGTGCTGAGGTTGAAGCTGATGCTCTTGGCGTACTTGATAGCAAGGTTTCATGCGTCGGTGATGAAGCCGTTGCTGCCCTTCGTGTCCATTGCTGCCGTTGTTGTCCTTGAACATTTTGGTCACCTACAAATGGCCCCAGATGGCAACGGTTCCTCTGGACAACACCTCTTGGAGTCTCGAACACGTACGACCTTGGTCGCTGAGCTGGGCTGAGGACTCGACCACTGCAACCTAAATCCTTTATTCACACGTCCTCCCCCATACTAAGAGGGATAAGAGGAGTAGCAGTATGACAGCATTTCTAGTCCTTCGCTTGTTGCAACGTCGCTGCAGTATTCTGGGCTTGAAATTCCTTGAGATTTGGTAAGGCCGGAGAAGTCGTTCAGGAAGAACGGGAAGACGAGTTTCTAGTCTCCTCCTCATGATTAACTGAGCTGGAGAGACGCCCGGAACTTCAGGTGTGTCTCGGTATGCAAGTAGAGTGAGGTACGTATCCAAGCTTTTCTTCAGCAAATATTTCACTGTACGCACCATGCGCTCTGCCTCTCAATAACTCTGAAGGCATCGAGAGCTGCTGATCTTGTGGCACAATCGATACGCCGTTGCAAAGTCGGCGAACTCCTTGGACGAGAATTCAGGACCATTGTTCGTCCGCATAACGTCTGGTATTCCAAAAGGAGCAAAATAACTCTTGACCGCAGCAACCACCGCTTGAGTTGAGCTGACGGGATGACAATGCGGCGATACAGTAAGAGTAGCCCATCGTGCACACAAGCAGTTTTTCTGGCTCCTTCCTGTATGGTGCTAAATGGGTCGGAACTTTCTTATTAGACGGCAGTCTTTCTCACGATAAATGCTAGTAGAAGAACAATCACTATCTTGAACTTGGAGACGACGGATCTCGTCCAGCTGGTTCACCAGTTGTGGAGGTAGATCCTTGAGAATTTCCGCTATATAGACTTCCAAGCTGCTGACTGCTTTGGAAGTCATCGTAGTTGTAGTAGTCATCGTAAAAGTAGTAGTAATCGTAGTAGTCATCGTAGCAGTAGGTAGCCACCTCTCGCTTAGTCCTTAAAATGTCCACGGTCACCACTCTCGAGAGGAATGCCCAGCTCGCAAGGCCATATGAAATTCCTACAAGAAGCAAGGTGCCTTTAATGCTGTTTGCCGGGCCAAGCATCGGAAAGAGCTGTTAGGCTCAGTTGCGCGCTCAGTACGCGTCGGGCACAATACGCTGACATTCACGCGAATGGTCACCTCGCACATTTCAAGATAGACTCAGGAGCCGAAGTAACGGTGGTTTCACCTTCTTTTCCGGCACTACCTACTGTTTTGGATAAACTAGACGCCGAGGTATCTGGTCCTGGAAATCAAAGGTTGCACGTTCTGGGATCTTTGCACGTTCTGGGAGAGACACCTTGTGGCGTAAAAAGGTGTCTCTGCAAAGAATGTATGTTATCAAGAAACAGACGACACACCTCTTTGGATTACCGATAAAGGAAGAATTGGGCATCGTTTCGTTTTTGGATTCTGTGGATGGTATTCCATCATCCGAAGGAAAAATCTTTCGTGGGTTTGGGGGAAGTGCAAGAAGAATACCACATACGCGTCGCTCAAGATTCTCGTCCCTTTTCATTAAGTGTTCCACGATGAATACCTCTGTGTCTGCTCGAGCAGGTGAAGAAGGAATTGGATGAAATGGAAACCCAAGTAGTCATTCGCAAGATGACACGCCTACCACATGGGTACCGCAAGCCATCGGGCGGGTGCAGGCTCTGTGTCGACTTGACAAAGCTTAACAAGGTTATCAAGCGGGAACGCTACATTCTGCCAACAGTTGAAGACATTTCAGGCCAGCTTGGTGGGGCACGAATGTTTTCCAAATTCGATGCACGATCTAGCTTCCACCAAATCATAACTCGTGAGAGCGAAAAACTGACGACATTCATCACACCTTTTGGCCGCTATTGCTACAAGCGTCTTCCTTTTGGCGTTGCGACAGCACCGAGCATTTCCAACGCTTCATGTCGAAACATCTCGAAGGCATCACTGGAGTCATAAACATGATAGACGTCATATTCGTCTTTGGTAGGAACCGTCAAGAGCACGACCAGCGCCTAGCTGACGTCTTGGCGTGTTTAACTCAAGCGGGCGAAACTCTTAATGAAAAGAAGTGTCAGTTCAGAGTCTCTTTTGTCAAGTTCGTAGGCGTCGTCGTCAGAGAACAAGGAATTCGTCCAGACCGAGACAAAGTCAAGGCTATCATTGATCTCCCTCCACCAATCGATGTTAGTTGTGTTAGCCGATTACTTGGAATGGTAAACCATGTAACTCGATTCATTCCAAACCTGTATGAGATCGCCGCACCTATTTGTGCACTCCTCAACAAGAACAACGCGTGGAGCTGGAGTTACAACCAAGAGCAAGCGTTCAAGAAGATAAAGTATTCGCTCAGCTCCAACACATGTATATATACAACCCTCATTGCCAAGCTACAGTATCGGCTGATGCAAGCTCTCATGGCCTTGGTGCCGTCTTACTCCAAGATCAACTGTCAGGAATTCAACGTGCAGTTGCCTATGCTTCCAGATCTCTCACTACCACGGAAAGACGCTACAGTCAAACGGAAAATGAGTCTCTGGCTGTCACATGGGCTGTCACCAGGTTCGACCAATACCTACGTGGACTAAGGTTTGAGGTCGAATCCGATCACCTTCCGTTTGTAGCTCTCCTGTCAAGCAAAGATCTAGACGTCTTGCCCCCTCGAATTCAACGTATGCGGATCAAACTGATGCGCTATCAGTTCTCTGTCAAGTATCTTCCTGGGAAACTGCTAGCGAATGCCAACTTTCAAGAGCACCCTGTGGCTTGCCAACTTCACGTTATTTCCTTGTTGTGCATGCGTCACTCGGGCGCAGAGGTGAGTGAGAGGCAAGATGGTTCTACACTATATCTTCTGGAGTGGAGTTGCGCCCCGATAAGAGACGCTGGTCGCCGCCATATTGGAAAAGGAAAGACTCGGAAGCAGACGACAAAGTGCGCTTCGTAGCTCCGCCCTCGGTGTGGCGTTTGGAGACTGTGACATGCTTTTGTAAAGCAGTTAAAGATTTTACAAGGCCATGGTGACTTCGTGCGTCGATTATGGCTGCACGATTCGCATCAAGAATACACCTGGGATCACTTTTTACGTGTAAGTACTCTAGCTTCGTTCACTGACAATCACCTGTTTTTTCGCGTATTTTATTGAATTAGAAATTATCAAAGGTGCGCATGTGTGTAACACATGAGTATAGCTGTATGGAAGGTAACTTGATGTTTTAAATGTTCGCTGACACGACGTTGTCCTTGAGTTTTAAGTTTATGGACGAAGGACTTGCGGTCTGTGGCTGCACGTATCAAACATTGGAACGAGTAGGACGTCTGAATGCCCTTTGAATTCCAAGTTTTCTGGTGTTGTTTTACAAGGCAAGACTGACGGCGTGCATGCATATTTTTTGGTGAATGAATATCAAGTTTGGTGTATGTTTAGCGAGAAATTCGCAAACGTAGAGAACAAGTCCACGCAATCATTATTCGTGTTACAGGTTTCCAAAAGACAGTGCGCTGCGTTCTGCCTGGGAACGTGCTGTTCGAAGAAATAGTTGGAAAACTGCGGACGGTGACCAGCTCTGTTCTATTCACTGCGAAGAATGCTGCTTCGACAGAACGGGGCAGACAACCAGACATCGGCCTGGCAGTACACTTTCAATTTTTTTTTTGCTTCCCAAGCGCATCTGCAAAAACCTGTTAGTTTCTACCTCCTTGACGCGGCCACGAGGGAGGGGGAAACACCTCTCCCAACACATGGAGTGGCACAACCTAACACGATGTCCATATATGGTCCCGGCGCCCTAAAATGTTGCCAAACATGGTCACGAACGCACCGCAGATTCCGGAGTTCTCCCGGCGAGAGGAGGAGCCTGAATGGGGAGGTGGGGGTGGACGACACCGTCGGTCAAGAACCGGTTCTTTCCCAAACTCATCTTGCTTGGTTCCCTAGGGCCGGTTGTAACAGTCTCTCGCGCGGGGGGGGGGGGGGGGGGTGAAGATCTCGATGGGCTGAGGTTTGCAGCCACTGTCCGGAGAGATCAGCGCCGGCAGTCGGTTTGGTGACGACCATCTTTGATGAAGTAGAGGGCAACACCTGCTTCATTGTGGGCTCAACAGACATCACATACGCACATGAAAACACAACTACTCAGCCGGTGAGCGCCGGACACCTCCGCCAAACTCCACCAGGCAATTTTCCCCTTTAACTGATATTAAAGGAAATACACAATTTATTCAAAATGTTACTCACACTTAACTGATATTAAAGGAAATACACAATTTATTCAAAATGTTACTCACACTTTAAGGTGACACAAAACAACAACACTGGCAGCACACCGAACCCGAAACCCTGGATAGCCGTGTCTTCAACGTTTTCAAACAAGTACACCTAAAAAGTAAAAAAACAATCACTAGCTCTTGTCTAGGTCAGGAAAAAAAATGCCAGAGTTCTCGAGACATCCTCTCGCGTCAGGGGCATCGACTTAAGCCATCAGCGTTGCCATGGAGTACACCCTTTTTGTAGCGTATTTCAAACGTATATTGTTGCAAAACGAGGCTCCAACGCAGCAGGCGGCCGTTCTTAGAGGACATGGTCTGTAGCCAGGTGAGAGGACAGTGGTCCACTTCCACAATGAACTTGCTTCCGGCAATATAACAAGCCAGTTTCTGGACTGCCCAAACCAAGCACGCACATTCCTTTTCGCTAGCGCTGTAAACCTGCTCGCGAAGGGTGAGTTTCCGGCTAACATATAGGACGGGATGCTCTTGATCCCCCTCATCCCTTTGACTAAGAACTGCCCCCATGCCTCTATCGCTAGCGTCGCATTGGACTATGAAAGGCCTCGAGTAGTCCGGTGAACTAAGCAAAGGTTGGCTCGACAAGGCCGATTTCAAAACGCGGAAAGCCTTTTCTTTCTCCTCATCCCAGTCGACCATTTGGGGCTCGGTCTTGCGCAACGCGTCAGTAAGAGTGCTGGCAATGTCGGAATATCTAGGGATGTACTTACGATAGTAACCAGCTATTCCAAGAAAAGCCCGAATATCGGTTTTCGTTCGGGGCTGGGGAAAGTCTCGGATAGCTGCCACTTTCATTTCAGAGGGACGGCGATGCCCTCGACCGATAACATGCCCGTGATAGAGTACCTCTGCTTGTGCTAGCTGACACATGGGCGCCTTTACCGTTAAACCTGCTTCGCGTAGGCGTGTCAGTACTGCTCTCAAATGCGTCAAGTGTTGTGGCCAGGACGAGGAAAACACGGCGACGTCGTCCAAGTAAGGCAATGCGAAGTCTTCTTGACCCCGCAAAACCTTATCCATTAAGTTTGAAAAACAGTAAGGCGCGTTCTTTAGGCCGAAACTCAACACTTTAGGGCGGAATGTCCCCAATGGTGAAATAAATGCAGCATACCGGCTCGCCCTCTCGGTGAGCGGCACCTGCCAGTAACCTCTCACTAGGTCTAGCGTTGAAATAAATTCCGCGCTGCTTACCCTCTCGACGCGTTCCTCAATGTGGGGAATTGGGTATGTCTGATCCTTGGTGATGAGGTTTAACTTACGATAGTCTACGCAAGGACGCGGATCTTTGCCGGGTACCTCCACAAGAATTAACGGGGAAGTGTAATCACTTTCACACGGCTCAATCACGCCCAATTCCAGCATCCTGTTAACCTCTGCTTTTATTAGCTCAAGCCGGCGAGGTGACACCCGATACGTCTTAGATCTTACCGGTTCCGACGAGGTAAGCTCTATGTCATGAGTGAGGACGGATGTTCGGCCTGGCTCGCTTACAAATCTGTCCTGAAACTCGGTCAAAAGACCACGCAATTCCTGCTTCTGCTTCATTATCAGCTGTGACTTTGATACTAAATCCTCAACTCTTTTCTCGATCGGGACTTCGTCCGATTCGGGAGCTAATTCAGGAATTTCTGCCGGAACCTCTTCCAGAACATTTAAAGTCATGTTCACGATGGCTTCCCTCTCTTTATAGGGTTTGAGTAAGTTGCTATGATACACCTGGTGTACCTTACGACTTCCTGGTAATTTTACCACATAGTTGGTGTCAGACAATTTTCGAGTAATCTCGGCCGGGCAGACCCATTGCACTTCAAGCTTATTCTTTTGGGAGGGCCTCAACAACATGACCCTGTCTCCTACAGCAAAGTGTCGCGCTTTAGCTGTCCGATCGTAGTAAAGCTTAGCCTTCTGCTGTGCTTTGGTCATCGCACTTTCGGTCAGTTCTTGGGCTTTTGTTACACGATCCAATAAGGTGAGGACATATTCCACTACTACAGGATCATCACCCTGACCTTCCCACGGCTCTCTCAGCATACGAAGAGGAGACCGCAGTCTGCGGCCGTAAACAAGTTCCGCTGGCGTAAACCCTGTTGTCTCATGTGGTGCAGTTCTTAGTGCAAACATCGTTGCAGGTAAGCACATTTCCCAGTCAGTTTTTCGTTCAAAACATAAGGCTCTTAACACTCGCTTCATCACGGAGTGAAGCTTTTCTATTGAGTTCGACTGCGGATGGTAGACTGAACTATGCAATAATTTCACGCTAAGGCACTCGTGAAAATGGTGCCCTGGTCTGATTGTATCTCGGCAGGAAAGCCTACCCGGGCAAACACGGACAGAAGTGCGTTCACTACTTCCACGGAACTTAGCTCTTTTAGCGGGACCGCCTCTGGAAATTTAGTAGCTGGGCAGATTAAGGTCAGGATGTGACGGTAGCCTGAAGTTGTCTTGGGCAAAGAACCTACTGTGTCAATTACCAACCGACGAAAGGGCTCCGTGATTACGGGTACCAGCTTCATTGGAAATTTTGCCTTATCTCCCGGCTTACCCACTCGCTGACACACATCGCAAGATTTTACAAACATCTCTACATCTTTAAAGCATCCAGGCCAGTAGTATTCCTGTAAAAGACGATTTTTCGTCTTCTTTACGCCTAAGTGGCCTGACCATGATTCTCCATGCACCAAACTAAGCAAATCCTGACGATACGCCTGAGGTACGACTACCTGGTCAAATTCTACTCCTCGCTATCTAGATATTTTCGATAGAGTATGCCGCTCCTCTCTTGGAATCTCACATTTCGTTTGGCGATTCCCTCTTTCGAACTGTCCTGGAATTGCTTAAGCGTCGGGTCCCCCTTTTGTTCGGTTATTAATGAAGCGGGGCTCACCTGCAGCAGCCGACTGAAATTATCCGAAGTTGGCTTGACACACAACTCTTTTGTAGTTCCTAGTACCTGGAATGTGTCACCCTCTGTGCTATCCTCTGTACTACCAGGAAGCGGCTGGGGAGCAACGGCATTTTCTTTTTGCTCGGTCAACGAGGCGTAATTGACCCCTTCCAATTCGGGAGCAGGTTCAACGTCGCCTTTAGGAATGGTTGCCTCCGCGACTACGGCTTCTGCAGCCTGTTCTCGCACAAGTCGATTTGTTACCGTGGTGTCCAACTCGCAACCAGGCCCGTTGTCGATTTGAGGCTTGTTTGCCTCAGTGAACGTTGCTCTCGCAGCCAGCGCACGTGCCTTCGATCTAGTCAGTGCCTGCACTATGCCTTCTCCCAACGTTAGACCTTTCTCCTTCAGCATTTGATCTGACTTATTTGAAAATAAGTAAGGATACTGAGGGGGTAGATATGGCGATACCGCGGCTTCCGTTTCCAACGTACCAAATGCGCCTTTAAGGACAACTTTAGCTACGGGAAGGCACTGACTGTTTGCTTCTACGGCTTGTCTAATCCAGGCACAGTCTCCTGAATACTGTCCGGACTGAACAAAGGACGGATGAACTACGTCTATAGTGGCTGCGGAGTCTCTAAGAACCCGACACTGCTTGCCGTTCACGGTAAGGTCGTACATATAGGGCTCTAACAACTTCATGTTCTCGTCGGCTTCATTTATAGATAAAAAGGCCACCTTTTCTTTCGGGCAATGTTTCGCGAAGTGCCCTGTTTCGTGGCAATTGAAACAAGCCGCCGGTTTTTTTGCCTCAAATTTCCTTTTGCTTGCCTCTGCCGACGCCTCATGGTTAGATGCCTTGTTTTCCTCACCCTTTTGTGCGAGACTTGTTTTCTAAACGGCGCCTTATTCGGTCGTAGGAATTTTTCCCTTTTTGGCTCGCTGCTTGCCCCAAGGACGCGGCGCGTAACGAATTCTTCAGCGAGCTCTGCGGCTTTTGTTACGGTGTTCACGTCTGGTCTATCCTGCACCCAGAACCTCACGTTTTCTGGTAACCTTTGATAGAATTGTTGCAGACCGATACACTCGAGCACCTTGTCATGATTCCCATACGCCTTTGCCTCTTTCAGCCACTCCCCCATGTTGGCCATTAACTTGTAAGCAAACTCCGGGTATGAATCATTGCTCTCTTTTACGGCGTTGCGAAATTTTTGTCTGAAACCTTCCGCTGACAACCTGTGTTTCTTGAGAAGGCTCGACTTTACCTCACTGTACTCGTCAGCCTCCTCTTTCGTGAGGCGCGCGATTACTTCTGAGGCCTCCCCCGGAAGTAGGGACAGCAAGCGTTGGGGCCATGTATCCTGGCTGAAACCTTGCCTTTCACAAGTTCTCTCAAAGTTGACGAGGAACAGCCCAATGTCCTCCCCTAGCTTGTACGATCTCATTAGGTCCGTCATTTTGAACCTGACCCGCTCTGCGGTACCGGATGCCTCGCTGCCTCCTGCTCTACTATTATGGCTAATCTCTAGCTCGAGGCGCTTCATTTCAAGCTCGTGCTTTCGCATCTTATCTGTCTCGGCTTCTGCCGCTTTCCTTTCGGCCTCGGCCGCCTTTCTTTCGGCCTCTGCCGCTTGCCTCTCCTGAATCTCCTCGACACATTCTGACAGCTCGTCATCCTCCGCCCCCAATGCGAGAATCGCCTCTATCAGCTCTGGCTTTCTTTGAGAGTCCGACACCTCCAGATTCAACTCCCTTGCAAGTAGCAACAACATGGACTTTCGCAGGGATTTCGGATCCATGGCTGCCTCCAGTACCGCTGTCTCTGTTCCACAAAGATTTCTGTCCTGCAACTGATTAACCTTGACGGCAACGACAGCTCTAGGCTCCTGCCCTGCCTCAAGTTTTCCGTTAACTTAGTCTACAAATAAAGCTTCAAAAAGCTCTTATACGGAATCCCGCCCTGTCACTGTTAACCTTGACGCCACTGACAGAAAGAGCTTAACCAAGCTATCACCCAATTTCTGCCTGACGCAAGTTACCTGTTAACCCAATGACCAAGACAGCCCCTCTCTACCAGCTTTTACTTAACACATAGAGTAAATGCCTGGTAAAATTTAACAGAGAAAGCCAGCACTCACCCAGTTCGCAGTCATGTCTCCGGCGTCATGCCTCTCAGAAGTGTAGTTCGATTCCCTTTGGAAGTCGATGAGCTCGTGTCATCCTTCTCCTGTCGTCCCGTTGTTGAAATTCGGGCTCACTCCGTCCAGTGGTCGCTTTCGGGGTTATCGGCATCCCGCCGCTGCCATCCAGTTGTTGGGACTCCGAGTCCTTCCGGTCTTGTTTTCGGTAGCTGGCCCCGTCGCAGTATCCATCGTCCAACAATTCAGTGAGGAGAAGCGCCCGAACGAACAACAGAGATTTATTTACATGTGGAGAAGTGATCAACTGATCCAAAGAGAGAAGAGTAAGAGTGATACAAAACGTCTTCGGCATTTTATAGCGCCGCGTTGTTGACACTGGGCGCCTTGTCCGCATCGTCAGCCAATACGGTGTCCCCGGCACCTCGGCCACGAGGAAGGGGGAAACACCTCTCCCAACACATGGAGTGGCACAACCTAACACGATGTCCATATATGGTCCCGGCGCCCTAAAATGTAGCCAAACATGGCCACGAACGCACCGCAGATTCCGGAGTTCTCCCGGCGAGAGGAGGAGCCTGAATGGGGAGGTGGGGGTGGACGACACCGTCGGTCAAGAACCGGTTCTCCCCCAAACTCATCTTGCTTGGTTCCCTAGGGCCGGTCGTAACAAGGCCGAGAAGGAAGAAGTGACAGTAGAATAAACATGGCGTATGAGCCGGGCCACTTCTCCCAGTCACCATAGCGTCACACACACACACACACACACACACACACACACACACACACACACACACACACACACACACACACACACACACACACACACACACACACACACACACATATATATATATATATATATATATATATATATATATATATATATATATATATATATATATATATATATATATATATATATATATATATATATATATATATATATATATATATATATATATATATATATATATATATATATATATATATATATATATATATATATATATATATATATATTCAAACACTGGGCTACACACCCGCACTCCCTGCAGAGCGGTGAGAGAATGCCCGAGGTTGCTGCGCTGTTTGCTCACATGCGTATCGATGTTCTTTGCTTCTTTCCTTGAGCCATCTTCCAGATTGCGTAACATGTTCCTTGCCACATGTCAGAGGGATGGGGAATACAATGCTTACTTCACTTTCAGCATGTTCATTCACTTGACTCGTTTAACATTGTTTTTCTTTCTATTCTCGTAATCAACATTCCAGCACCAGAGAAGAAAATACAACGTTCAGATCATGTATGTATCGTATATATATTGTTCAATTTACGGGGCGCTTTGTGAACGTATACGGGACCACTACCTGTTTTGTGTTTTGCTCCGTGCGGTTTGTGTTTATTTTTGCTTTTCACCTGCTTTATAACTTTCTTGTCAAATAAACACTTTTCGTAGAATGGCGTCCCGAGCACGCGCGCCACTCTCAGCGACTATACCACTACGAGAACGGAAAGCCATATGCGACAAAACGACATAAACAAACACGCGCACTTATGTCACCTATCTACGGACAGTGCATTTGTCAATGTCACGGTGGTCGTGAAAGCACTATAGACCATGTAGGTATGGTGTGGATTTGTATGTAAAATGCTTGTCCGTTCTATAGATGACGTGGTAGCGACCATCGTGAGCGCCTTGCGGTGGCCTCCGTACTCAACGCCCTCGACGTGGAAATCCGACATCGCCAGTTTCGCGGGAAAGTATGAAGTACGTTGCTGGAAGCGCGGTTCATGAGCACGAAACGGTCGAAATGAAACTTGAAATCTGCTGATGTAGCCAGCGGAGTGAGTAAATAGCGAGAGCAGCGATCACGCCAAGCCACCGTAGCAAGTACATATTGTCACGTGGTCATGACGTGGATGAGCGCTGCAGTCGGCTTGTATACAAGATAAAACTCTTTATTTGGACCAACTTGTGGCCGGAAAACACAAACTACAGCAAGCAGTGCACACTGAAAGCGGCGAACAGAGCGTCGGCCATCGATGATCTGATCCGCGACAACGCGCGGATCAGATCATCGATTAATATCAGATTAATATCAGATCGATCATCAGATTAATACAAACGACATCGAACGTCCGAGCGTTATCGCTGGTGGCCGAGTTCCTTCGAGAATAAACTCAGCTGTTCGTGCCCCGCCGCGGTGGTTCAGTGGCTAAGGCACTCGGCTGCTGACCCGCAGGTCGCTGGATAGAATCCCTGCTGCGGCGGCTGCATTTCCGATGGAGGCGGAAATGTAGACCCGTGTGCTCGGATTCGGGTGCACGATAAAGAACCTCAGGCGGTCGAAATTTCCCGAGCCCTCCACTACGGCGTCTCTTATAATCATATTGTGGTTTTGGGACGTTGAAACCCACATATCAATCAATCAGCTGTTTGCGTGCTCAAGCCTAACACATCATCTGAACATAACCTAGAATGCTTTCAGACATTCTGGCGCAGATTGGGCAAGATAGTATCTACTCGTGCAATACGGCGGTATATATAAAAAAAACTTATAACTGAGCGTGAGCGGCAACATATAGTGAGCTTTTACAAACACAAGGCGCGCTGCTCGTAGCCATTCGTGATGCCTTGGTGGATCATATTACACTCTAATGCACACATAAAACTCACCGTTATTGAAGCTTTGCAAAAAGTTTGATCAAATAAATGTATATGTTAGCATGGCTGTATTTTTTCTTTTGTTTTCGCGGTTTTGAATACTCATGTAAGCCGAGCCTGCGCGTCGCGACCACGGATATAAATAAAAATACCGAAACAATGAACCGTCAGGTGATGTAAAACAGCACAACACATGCATGCCGCACAAAGGGTGTTTGTTTATTTCTAATTAAGGCACAAATCGTTGCGTATTACTCATCCTGGGAAAGAAACCAAAATGAGAGCCTGGCGCTAAAATCATTTAACTATATGTTGGCGCGAACCCACTTTTACAAAGTCTTCCTATCATCTACAGAGTAGCACCTGTTCTTTGGAACAGAGCACGGAAAAGCACTCGGCACTGGCCGGCCGAGACTTCCAGTCTCACGCGTCCATCTCGTTTTGCAGGGCAGCCACCATTATGTTCTTCATCGGCGATGCTGCTACAGCAACGTGGACGTAAATTGCCGTCCGCAGCCTTCTAGTTCTGAAGAGCGATATTCCCACTTACCGGCTACTGCAGTCCAAGCTGGACTGGGCTATAGCATGCATACACCTAGGCAGGGCTGCCGCCTCAAGTCGTTCGTACCGCCCGTCGATGGTTCACTCATTACGGCGCCGGAGTGAGTTGCCCTACCTTTCCAAAGCAAGAAACGAGTGAAATAATCCGCAAGGATTCCGGACACGGTGAGATGCAGACGTCTGGCACCACGCACGGACACATTGCAAGGGCACACGTATACGGATAGTCGCGCTTCCTTGCTCTAAAACATGATGAAATATGTGCCACATAGATGCTGTCCCAGGAACTGTTTGCAAAATCTCAAAAGCCCACCGTCAGGTGGCATACTTATGAAAAATGGTATACTGACATCAGCACGCTGTCCGGGATAGAAGCTTTCTTCTAAGCGCTGTTCCTGCAACTTTAAAACTTTTTATCGCATTTGTGTGCACAAGATCTGACCGCTTGTATCACGATTGTGTTAGCGATCACCTTCTTCAGTAGTTGTGTTTGCGAAAGCACATGGGGCGTTGAACAAAAAAATAAAGATGCTTTAGAAAGCGCACGAGGGCTTCGGAATTCGTACTCAAGTTCACCACCACCAAAAACACTCTAGAATATCTATAGATGGGAGCGCCAAACAGAAAGGGGCCCCATGTGCTATAAATACTGAACAAGAGGAGAAAAGAGTATGCTTTGTTTTCATTCTGCGCTGTGATTCTGGTGATGTCCTCGCGTGACCTCACAGTGACGTCACAGATTATAGGGACTTGTGACGTCATACAATGATGTCTTCTCCTGATGGTATTTTTTTTTGCATCACTTGTCCGTGACGCCGCGAGACGCAGATGGTCAAATTTCACGTTTCACAAATTTCTCGCTTGATACGGCATCCGAGGCTCTCACCTTGAAAAATCACACAAAATCTCTGAGTTTTCTAAGTGATGCGTAGGCCGCGTATACGCGCAAAGTTTTATTCTATGAAGCCACGACCCGCAGGTCGCGGGTTCGTATCCCGGCTGCGGCGACTGCATTTCCGATGGAGGCGGGAATGTTGTAGGCCCGTGTGCTCAGACTTTGGTGCACGTTAAGGAACACCAGGTGGTCTAAATTTCCGCAGCTCTCCACTACGGCATCTCTCATAGTCATATGGTGGTTTTGGGACGTTAAACCCCACATATCAATTAATCTTCTATGAAGCCACATAGCGTTGGATGCTTCTCTAAAGCTTGGCTGTCGGCACGGCACTGTCATGGCTACTGCCGTCTTTCAGGCGCTTCGTTGGGTCTGGAACCGCACAACGGAAAGCGCGTCCAGCGGCCACACAAATGCGTACCTCAACAACAAAGCATCGCAAAGTCAGAATTTTTTCCCGATGTCTTCAATTCTTCATGTCGTCTTCACATCTCACCATCCCACAGTGAGCACTACTATTACACCAACACGAACTACTAAAGCAAAGCCTTCATGCATTGCCTATATCGCATGCCGAGGGTTTACGAAGAAAGTAGGCGAGTGCGGGTCCTCCCTCTAAACCATGGCCTGAATTCCCTAGAATTTGTATCTTTCAAAAAAAATTATGTCTGGTGTTTAATCATGCTCACTGCCTATCTCAAGAGCACATGTCACAAGAAGTGACACAGGTTCTATAACTGCACGCACGCGATGCTCGTCATAAATGTACTCCACGAGATGCTCAAATCCTGTTCATTTCTGGGTCGTTTATCTGCTTTCACATGCTAGTCTGTGCGTTCTAGCACTGTCGAGACATGCTGTAGCTTAATTGTTACGTTCTGAACCGTCTGAAACGTTCCTTGAAGCGACGCCTGCTCGCTAATATAACCGCACTCTTGTCAAAGCATGGGTTCTGCTTTGTTTTGCAGGTATTCTCTACTTCAGGTGGCGTGAGCATTCAAGCAGCCCCAGCAGTGGAGCCAGAGAACCATGACCGACGGTCGCACGGTCTCCCACGCATCTCGGAAGCTGCTACACCATCGCCTGCCGAATACCAGACTCTCTTCAGAAAGGCATTGCAGGGTAAGATCTCATCCCACAGTTAAAAAAAAGTTGACGAAGCACGGTAATGCCAATGAACACCCCATTACAGGCTCTCGTAAACATACTTCAAACAGTAAAAGCAACATATCAAATGACCAGTTCTACACGGTGGTCTATTATGCATTTTTGTATACAATCTGTAGCAATGCCTTATACTAATGGTCGAAAGTTATCTGCACTTCTTTTACCAGAATTTTTCCTGCAACACATCAGACGTTTTCACATCGGACCACGATTGTGAAACGCGGCGGTATTAAAACTTTTTTATAATGCAGATTTTTCTATGCAAAAGTCATAAAACGGACATGATTATCCTGACTAACAACAGTGCCTTCGCGAAGTAGCAGAATAAGCTATTTTCACGAGAAAAAAAAAAAGACAAATGGCTTTACCGAGTAGTGTACCGAATAAAAAAGCGCCTACAATCACAAGCACGCATTCTTAGTTAAACTGCAATAGATATCATGTAATATGCCCCGCCGCGGTGGTCTTGTGGCTAAGGTACTCGGCTGCTGACGCGTAGGTCGCGGGATCGAATCCCAGCTGCGGTGGCTGCCTTTCCTACGGAGGCGGAAATGTTGTAGGCCGGTGTGGTCAGATTTGGGTGCATGTTAAAGAACCCCAGGTGGTCGAAATTTCCGGAGCCCTCTACTACGGCGTCTCTCATAATCTTATGGTGGTTTTGGAACGTTAAACCACACATATCAATCAATATATTGCAATATACGGAATACACTACACCATTTAACACGTTTATTAAAGAGGAAGGTACCGAAAGACAGTCGTGAAATATTCGTACCTCCTCTTTGTGTGAGATTAGTGGCAGTAATTTTTTGACGATCAATTCTCATTCTAAGCCTTTCTCGATTCGTGGTTCAGTCAAAGCCCCGCAAAGATCTTGAACCACTACATTGTAAGCCTGCCATCATCGTATATTCACCACGTACCCACAGCCGAAAAGGCAAAGCAAACCTAATCACAAGTAAAATCAAGTGTCCTCAGCACCCTCCCCCGCCAAATCCTACGCAATTGCAGCAAGTAAAAACCCCCAAACGCTCTCATGACAAAATGAGACACGCCTCCAGTACTTCTGCCATCTGGTTCATGAAAAAAAGTTCAAGGTTGCATTTCGACACCTCCGCTACCACTACCCTTCGGGGGAGAAATCGGGTTTATTGAGAAACTCCGAGAAATACGGCAATTTCGGATTGAAGACATTTCAAAGTTTAAGTTGACCTAACCAGACAGGTAACTGTCAAAATGTTCTATTTTATGCCCGATCTGTCTTGCAGTACTTCAACTCAATTTTAATGAATTCACACGATACATTTCAGAGCCAAACTCACTGACCCCGGACGACA
Organism: Rhipicephalus microplus; assembly: GCF_043290135.1. Taxonomy (NCBI): domain Eukaryota; kingdom Metazoa; phylum Arthropoda; class Arachnida; order Ixodida; family Ixodidae; genus Rhipicephalus; species Rhipicephalus microplus. Next base: position 66,533,254 of record NC_134706.1, on the reverse strand, counting down.
TAGAAGTATTGGCTGCTTCAACTTGCCAGTCGGCAATCCGCAAGGTCAACTACGCCATGCCAGCCGCCGAATTTTGCGCCGCCGTCATTGAGGTATGCTGTACATTGGTTATTCATTACATTGTCTTTTCATCATGATCACAGACTAGCATTCAGGATCACAGAGTGTATTTGAAGATAATTAAGGCAAGCGGATGAACTGGAAGCAGGTGGGCAGATGAGAATAGGACGTTTGCGGGTATAAAGTCTAAGCAGCAAGAACATGACCGAGTTTGCTTGCGAAACGTGGGAGAGGCCTTTGTCCTGCAGTGGGCGCAGTCAGGCAGATGATGACGAAGACTCGCATCATAACATGCAGACATTATATAAGGAGTGATTGTGAATACACGATCTGTTGTTGAACCAGACCATTGTACCATGGGAGCGCACCCATTAGGAGAATGCGCTGCGGTGTATCCATAAAACAAATCTTGTGTTGTATCAGCCACGCTATCTGCGCCACTACAACAAAAAATTTGAAATTGGGCCTGCAGAAAAAGCGTACTTTCGCCCGCCCAAGTTGTTCAAGCGAAAAAATCAGTTGCCAAAATCGTGCGAAAATTGCTCGTACGTAGTTGAGTAAGCGAGAATCAACTTTATATGTCAAAGAAGTTATAAGATAGAGAAGCCCTAAACTCCGTGGATTACCAGCCTGTGCTTCTCAATGTCGCCTGCCGCTCGTTACGTGGACTCGTAACTACGAGATTCAGCGTACAGCATTACGTTTACAACTTAAGTTATCCGTACCCCTCTTTTATCAGTAAATTTTCGTGTGAGAGCTAGGACCAGGACTTTCATTTCGAGAGAAAAAACGAAAACAGAGAACCTATATATCGCTTGCTCTCTTTTGCTTGATTTTTCGTTTAACTTTTCAAGCACCCAAGCTACATTTGACTCCTACCTACCTACCTACCTACCTACCTACCTACCTACCTACCTACCTACCTACCTACCTACCTACCTACCTACCTACCTACCTACCTACCTACCTACCTACCTACCTACCTACCTACCTACCTACCTACCTACCTACCTACCTACCTACCTACCTACCTACCTACCTACCTACCTACCTACCTACCTACCTACCTACCTACCTACCTACCTACCTACCTACCTACCTACCTACCTACCTACCTACCTACCTACCTACCTACCTACCTACCTACCTACCTACCTACCTACCTATCTATCTATCTATCTATCTATCTATCTATCTATCTATCTATCTATCTATCTATCTATCTATCTATCTATCTATCTATCTATCTATCTATCTATCTATCTATCTATCTATCTATCTATCTATCTATCTATCTATATATCTGTCTGTCTGTCTGTCTGTCTGTCTGTCTGTCTGTCTGTCTGTCTGTCTGTCTGTCTGTCTATCTATCTATCTATCTATCTATCTATCTATCTATCTATCTATCTATCTATCTATCTATCTATCTATCTATCTATCTATCTATCTATCTATCTATCTATAACATCGTTTAACTATAACGTCGCTATAATAAAGGCGTGAATTTTTTGCGTTATTCTAAATGAGGCTCTTACTAACGTTTTCTAGGTCATGGTACTACATACTCATAACATCCGCTTGAATTTCAAGCCTTAATCAAAATATATCAGCGGGAAAACGACGAACAAAGTCCTAGACAAACGAGCACTGACTTTCTTTTCCCGTTTGCATGTGTGCATGGTCCCTAGTTTTTTTGTTTTTTTTTTGCGCTGTTATAGCATTTTGCTCATGAATGACCAACGAGCCCGAGTTAAACGAATTCACGTCTTAATCACGAAGTGTTCGCCCATCACGTTCTGCGCACCGTAAGTAGTCTCGCCACACCGTCTGGCACACTCCCGTGTTTTTTTGTGTTTTTTTCTGCAACGCAAGCGCTGCGAGCGTACGCAGCACGACTTGGGCGAGATGTTTCTGGAGAACGTGCTGCTGTTCTGCTGCGAGTTGTTCAACAGCCGAGACCACATCCTGCGGCCACCCGACCAGCCCACCGACGGGTCCCGGCACTGGGGGTCCTACGTCATATTCCTCGCCGAGCTTCTCGATGGACTCAACGAGGCCGAGAACACGGCAGGGCCTTCCCGCAGCGGTGGCGCCCACGCGGCCAAGGCGAGATGCATGACGGTGCTCGCCACTCTGATCTGTGCCAGTTGCCACGCCATGCTGCAGCCGCCTTCGTCTTACATTCCTTTCGAGGTGAGCGGACAGTTTTGGCCAATACAACTGCTTCCGAAGGTAGTTACTATGACTATTTTATCCCGATAACAAGGAAGATCATTTTTCCCCTAAAATTTCAAAACTGCATTCGGTTCTTAATGTGATGAAATATAATTCTCCCATTCCAGATAACTGCCTGAATACACAGATTTATCATGGTTTATTCAACGTTCAACATTGTATATTTGCAGAGGAAAAAAAAATACAGAATATCCCCACGGGAGGCTAGAAAGCCTGACGAGGCCTTGACCGCCTAATAACTAATGCAGTCTGCATCAGTTATATGATTACACATCTATAACATGCACCTATACACAACGGTTGCGTATTTTATACATTTGATTAGTATAACATACATGCATGCTATAATACACGTACGTTATTTATGTATTAGAGATGCTAAATACATCCAGAACATGCTTTTTGCGGCATGCACAAACAGAAATACACTTTTTAAAACATGCTTCCTTCTACACATTCTACGCTCAGAATGCACTATATATATATATATTTATATATATATGGCGCCACTGTGTTGTAGGGTGGACTGGTAGGTGGATGAGGAACGGTTTCGTCAACCCCCCCACCTTGTCGCTGCGGCTCTTTGCGCACGATTGACCGAATAGTAGCGGCAAGGTTGGTGGGCGGGCTCACGTTGACGCTGGCTACTGTTGTCACATTTGCCAGCCTACCAAATTTCGGGGCAATGTGACGAGTCTTCAGTTCTTCAAACGTGCGGCAGTGATGTTGGACGTCGGAGACGGAGGTGAGGTCATCCCTGCCTATCAGAAAGTTGTAAATGTCTTCTACTACGGCTTTCAAAAGGTGTCTGACCCTGTCTTCTTCAGACATCTGCGGGCTTATAATCTTGCAAAGCATAAGAACGTCCTCTATATAAGCAGTGCACGTTTCTCCAGGAGTCTGAGCTATTCCAGCATGAGTCCTCTCCACGCTTTTCTTTTTTGAGTCGGAGTCACCTAAACACTTCTTCAGTTCTTGAGCAAAAAGAGCCCATGTTGTCAAGGACTCTTCGTGGTTTTCATACCACATCAGGGCAGTGTCCGCGAGAAATAGCGCGACGTTATCCAGCTGATCGATAAGAGTTCCAGTGGCTGTACCGGCTCATCCTTTCGTAATGCGTTAGCCACGCGTCCACATGCTCTCCGGCCATTCCCGCGAACAGGCGTGGTTCCATGTAGTGATGCCTAGGTGTAGCCATCATAGACCTGCGCGAAGTTGAGGCGGTTGATTCCTGACCTTCGCTCTGGGCCATGACGACTCTTGTCGGTGGCAGACCGGCAAGACGACGGCTCCGGCGAACTCCGAACAGCTGGGGCTCCGTGGTACGTCGACGTGCCGTACCCCGCACCTCCACCACTATGTTACGTTTACGAGAGGGGTTTATTCAGAGCCGACGTAACCGTCGACTCTACGGTACACAGCAGTAAACGCGGACCAGCGAGCTTTGCCACCAACCGAACGTCTTCTTCTTCTGCCACTACTCTTTTCCCTATTACACAGGTGCACATACCTAAATTACATATGTAGTAACTATATATATATATGTGTGACGCTATGATGAATTGGAGACGTGGCCTGGCTCATACCCCATGTTTATTCCATCTCACTTCTTCCTTCTCTGCCTCTAGCAATCATCGCTTCATACGTCACATATATGAAAGATGGCACTGGTTACAAACTATAACAATATAAAGAAGTGAATGAACAAAACAATGCCCAAATTCACAGTTTCACGTCCAGACGGAGTTCCACAATCTCACTAAATCTTCAAGGCCGATTGAGCAGTTCAATGAATTTCATGACAACTCTGGTGGGCGAGGTTGAGTATTGCGTTCTGGCCAACAGAAACACGTCTTGAACATAGAAATTACTGATGACACAGCGATTCTTGTCATGAATGAACAAGGGTCGAAGTACTTGTAGCATTTGAGAGTCGGATATCGTAGGCACGAAGTTCTCCGTCGTAGACGCTGCTTTTTGTGTCGTGGCTGAGACATAACGAGTGCTTGCAGCCTGCATGTGCGAGAACCGAAGCTGATGGTATGATGCCTTTGTTCCTTCATTGTACACGTGGTAGCTGCACGTCTCTTTCGTAGCTTTCTGGGGTCTTCTCTCAGTTTGTTGAATCGTAGACACGGCGTTGAGAACTGGTGCAGGAAACTTTGTCGACGTTGCTTTCTGCGAAGATGGCTTAGGCATCGACTTCGTCTTTGCTTCTTTAATTGATGTTGTCTCTGATGATCTTTCAGCCACAAGTGTACTCGTGAGGAGGTTTCACTTGATCTTTGTTCTTGTTCGAGTAGCCGTTGCAGTTCTTGGAGTTCGTGGAGTTGCCTTTGTTGAAATTGCTCGTCTTCTTGTGAAAGTTCGTCAGATGGGCATCTTTCAGGAACATGAGTCTGCTTTTCTTTAGATGGTGATGTGATCAGTAGATTGTCGGTAGTCGACACTGTACTGCTAGGCTTGTCCTGCGATGAAAGCAGCGTGACAGGCTGATGAGAACGCTCCCAAGATGGTTGTGAGTTATCCTTGATTGTAAATGCTTCTGTCAGTTGACAATGCGCCGGCGTTGGTGGATTCGAAATTCCTGCAGTGCTTTGACTCACATGTGTGTTGTCACTTGATGATGAGAGCACAACAGACATGGCTTCAGGTGGTTCTGATGGCGTATGTTTTTCTTTTTGCAGTGTAGTAAGGCTGACAATGTCTGTCGAACGACCCTGGTCGGGAACGTCAGGGTGGGGGCTGGTATTGCGAGGATTCACCAGCTCGTCACACGTAAATTCCGTCACACGCTCGAAACCGTTTGGGCCTTGTGTGTGACACGATGCATCAAGGCATTAGGGTGGTTCTGTAAAATCTGAAGTTTTGTGGTGCAGTGAACACGTTGAAAATGCCGATTTCATTGCACTTGGGAGAGGCGGGTTTAGGTTCAGTTTTTTTTGCGAAATTTTCTAGATTCCTTTCGGTATACGGACGCTTTACCTTGTCTGTTGCGACGTGCACGTTACCAGTCGGTGTTCGAATGCGTGACGTTTTTTCGGAAGAGTCATATGATGGTACAATGGTGGTATATTTTCTCTGAGATCTCGTTTGGAAAATAGGCTTACTGCGGGAAGACTTCGCGTAACTGTGATGGGTCAGTTGAAAAGCCTTCCGCTGATGAGGTATGAACATGTCTTCATCGTATTCTTTGAAACGGGTAATCATCTCTTCTTTGATTTTTTGCCATGATTCGTCATTTTCAAAGATATGGATCAGGTAAAACTTGAATGCCTCACCGGAGATGTAGTCAGTGAAGTTGATGATCATCTCCCGTTCCGACCAGGATGCAGCGGTAGCGTGGAGCTCAAACAGGTTGAACCAGTCCCGCACGGGTCCATCGTCCGCTGCTCCGGTGTACTTGGGGATGGGAAGGTCAGTCGATGATTCCGTCATGATGGTTGCAGCGGTGTCCAGTGACGGTGCACTTCGGTGCTCCGCGTTCGGTATCTGCGTCTCGCTGAGGTCTTAGCTGATGATGGCCGGTTGATGAAGTGGTTGCGAGGTCTTCATCCTGTCGACTTGTGTGACGCAATGATGAATTGGAGACGTGGCCTGGCTCATACCCCATGTTTATTCCCTTCCATCTCACTTCTTCCTTCTCTGCCTCTACCAATCATCGCTTCATACGTCACACACACACACACACACACACACACACACACACACACACACACACACACACACACACACACACACATATATATATATATATATATATATATATATATATATATATATATATATATATATATATATATATATATAATGCTTACATTCAGAGCATCTTTTCGCGACAAACAGGAATACACTTATACACTTAAAAAAACACGCTTCCTTCTACCAGAATGCACTCTGTCCTGAAAAGATTGATGATTTATGTGTGGATTTTAACGTCCCGAAATTACGATAAGACTATGAGAGACTATGAATTTTGACCACCCGGGGTTCTTTAACGTGCACCGAAATCTGAGCACACGGGTCTACAACATTTCCGCCTCCATCGGAAATGCAGCCGCCGCAGCCGGGATTCGATCCCGCAACCCGCGGGTCAGCAGCCGAGTACCTTAGCCACTAGACCACTGTGGCGGGGCATCTGTCATAAAAAAAAAGCACTGTTGTAGCCAAACAGTTTTGTTTTAGAATCACGCTTAACGATTAAAAAGGTGATCAATTTAAGTTTTGTATTACTGCTCCAAATGATGTCTTTAGTCATCTGAAAATCTCTGCTGCTACAGAAAAGCAACAGTGAAGGAAGTGAGCAAATATCCTGTTTTTCTGATTTTTGAAGATTTTGGCACACACTTCTTGAAGCGCCCTGTAGTAAGCGAAATGCTTTGCGCTCAAAATCGCAATACATGCAATCTTGGCAAATTTTCAAACGATTCAGTGCAATGCCAAGGTGCACTTGCGGTTATTTTATTTACACAGTGAGTGATGAATTTTCTGTACGACTGTGATGACACTATAGTTGTCGCAGTGATCGGAAAAACGCTAGCACACTTTTTGAATTATTTATAGTAAAGAAAAATATAGCGTGCGTTGTCTTTCCTTTCCGAAGAAATTCGCTGTTTTAATTGTAGTTGGATAATTATTGAGAAAAAGGTAAATATGCATTTCCCCCTCCACTGGTATTCATGTCTTCTTATTGCTTCAAATACGAGCACGTAACGTAGAGAAGGACAGTAAGGCATGACAAGCGCGTTTTACTAGTGTTTGGTAACAATTTCTGTAAATGCTTTTAATTTTGTACTTTACCTTGCTTTTTATGAAAGGGAACATGCGAGCGCGTGGCCTGCGCTCTACCGTGGTTGCCTACAGCTCCATCAGCCGACGGATAACGAAAGCACGCTCGTTTTCGGCGGCATGGGTCGTTGCTAACCCGTAGCGGGGGTGCGATATACTCCTTATTTTTGTTTGCTAATTGACGATGCCGAAACCGAACGCGCTTTCTTTATCTGTTTGTTGACGGTGCTGTACGCAGCTGCCGCCGGCCACGCGCTCGCCTGTTCCCTTTCATAAACAAGTACATTGTACATGCTAGCGTGAATGTAAGATTTTTGGTGTTTGATGGCTTGCTTTGCCGTATTTTGCGTCGCTTGAATCGAATCTTTACCAAGTGGACATCTCTACCCTTTCAGATGGATTGCCTCCGGACGGCGCTCATCACTGCCGGTGCCGCCTTGGAGCATGAGACGCCGGAACAACTGGCAGCCCTGATGCGCGACGTTCAGGCGGCCTTAGAAACGCAGCGCCTGCCCATCCACTCAAAGCATGTCCTACAGGAATTGCTGGAGCTTAAGGCATCTGGCTGGCAGATGAACGAGTCCGAGAAAGCTTACGGGTCCTCTACGAGTGGCTAGATGCTGGACGTCGAAATGCTCCTCCCGGGCGGCATTCACCAGCGAACATGTGCTTCGGTGTTGCTACTACATACGAGACACGGCAGAATATGGCGCCATAATGCTTCGCTTCTCAGCAACCCCACGTATCATAAACGCCAAAGAGAAATAAAGTAAGAGTTTTGAGCCAAAATAAACGTTTCGTTAAGCCCCTGCATTTACTATTATTGTTGCACTGAATGAGTCCTTTATAACTCCTTTAAAATCTTTTAGAACGCCAATTAAAGTTACAAAATGAATAAATAGGTGAATAAATGGATGAACTGGCCAGTTCATATCAGGCTGATAATTAGTTGCAATATTACCAGTCATGTGAATTGTGGTAAAACATTCAGAAAGGGCGAACATTTTTGTTTTTTTATATTGATGTGAGATGCAAAAAAATAACGAATAAGGAATAAATAACTATATGAGTGAAATGCCACACATGGAGGATGGCTTGCGTCTATAACACTGTCATGAGTAAGGAGATGGCGAATGGACGACGACGATGACGATGCAGGGGAAGCACGCGGAACAGCCAAGAGCGCGCGCATGAAGTAGCACACAGCTCGACGTGCAGGACACGAGTCGTCATCAAAGACCACCGTTCAATGAGCCGGTATTGTTTGCGAGGCTACGAGAGAAGATGGCCGTATCGGTAGATACATTGTGTCGGCGGGAAGCAGCAGCGGGCGTTCGGTTCCGAGAACCGTGACATCAGCACTCTCTGGCGTGGCCTTCGACCTCAACGACGCTCGGGCGGGGCTGCTCTGTGGGGGCTCCTCTGAGGTGCTGCAGCCATAGAGTAACATAGTTTATGTTACTCTTTGCTGCAGCCTCTTACGTACGCTCCGTACTCATCCACAGCTGCCCCCCTTCGAACGTCGACCAGCAGCAATGCCTGGGACACCACGTCATCAGTTCCAGCAGGGGCTTATATATATAGCTCGTATAGGCATAACGGACGAAGACGCCGCGCTGCGTCACCGATGGCAGCTGGAAACGGTAGAGCTGCTGTCGTTTACGCATCGGAGACACGCCTGAGGAGGATCGGGAATCATGATTAGCGCATCACGTATTGCTTCCTCGTAGCATGTGCCGAGCTGACGCAGTTGTCTTTACTTTCTACCATTAAAACGCAATTACACGAGTAATTATGTCATGCTTCGCGAGCGGCAACAGAGGCAGCCATGACCATGAGACGACGACTGCTCTCTTGGAGCCAGATTGTTTAGTAGGGCCAGCATATGATGTCTTAAAAATGAAGACGAGCTGTAACTTCTCGAGCTAGAGAAAGCGTTAATGAGTGGAGAAGTAGGGGGCGAATACGTGGTTTGCAAGCGGATTCAGTTTATGCAATGACTGCTGCCGTCGAACAAACATTTAGTTTTCTATATTACTGTGCTGGTCAAGTGGTGACGGGGCTCAACTCTCAGCACAAAAGTTGACTGTTAAAAATATTGTCCGTGGTTTTACGTTACACAACCACGTAAAATTATGACGAAGATGCAGTGGAGAGTTGCAAAAATCTTGACTACGTGGGGTTTCTTAATGCTCGCCTCAGTCTACGCACGCGGAAATTTTGGCATTTGGCCTCCGTCAGAACGTGGCGGCCTCTGCCGGGAGTCGGTCCCGCTACAATACGGTTAACAGTGAGACACCATAGTCACTAGACCACAGTGACAGCTGAGAGTCGTAGGTTTGATTTCTGCAGCGACAGTCGCGTCATCACGAAGGGGCAATCCCTCAGGCTGATGTAATGCGTGATCTATGAGCCCGTTAAAAACATAGGTGGGCAAAATTATTTGTAAAACAGTTACATAGAACACGGACCATACGCAAACATATTATTGAGGAGCGTAGAAGTCAGATATTGCTTTATTGAAGGGTTTCATTGTCGCACGTTTCAAGAAGTAAGGTCGCGGTAAACGAGAACGTTGTGAGAACATTGCGCGTAAGTTCTTAATGATTGAAATAAGTGTAGTGAACAAAAGTAAAAGCTTTCACAAGGCTACCCAAAGCTTCATAATAGGGGAGCCAGTTGATGCAGCGGCTAAATGCTATGTCACTCAGCTAAAGATTGGCTTAAAACTTAAGCATAACTATTCATTCAGATTCGCTCTCGTTTTCGCGACGAGTACATTCTGAATCTCCTGTCGTTTTTTTCATGTCAGTCGCTTTCTTGCTCACGTAGGCCGGATGGGACCGCCAGCGCTTATACAGTAGTCGCTGTGCAGCACGTCTAGCCTCACCATAGACAACATCTTCAGGTGTTTCTTCTCGTTTCTTTCTCGGGTAACCCAAGGCCACAAACTGCCTCGGTGCGACCAAGCACGATCCCGGAGCCAAGCTTGTGGCAGCGAGTCTATATATGATGCATTGAGGGACGCAAACGGTGGCTACGCAACTCTTTTATTTAAGCATCGCGAGGTTATACATAGCCATTTCGTGACATTCTAGAAAGTTGGTCTAGTTGGTACAAATTCATCATAGAAGCAGCGACAAAAAAATGTAGAATCAGGAGCTACGAACACACTGTACGAGTGTCGAGTCGCTATACACTGACAAAAATCATTTTAAATGATATCCAAAGCAAGAACAATGCAAAATCAAACTGGGTAACGCAGACCATATTGTAAGCATCGATTCGGATAACACGTGACAAGTACAAAATAAAACTACTTGCCCGTCAGTGACAAAAACGAATGAGTGACGCAGGCGTCCCTCGTTATTTTGGTACAGAAAGCTTCAACCACACCTCGAGTAATCTCGCATTTTTGCAATGGCAACTGGTCTTCGCATTTACGAACACGGGAGAACAGCCAGACGAGCCGCAGTGTGACGTGAGATGATCAGACATTTAGGGGCGAAGCTCATTAGGGTGAGGGTCGTCCCGTCGTGGTAGTCGTATGTTGTAATAGTAGCCACTTCTAGTTAGTTTTAAGAATTGCTCGCAAGATGATATTGTGTGTATATATCCTTTGAAAAAAAATGGCCCCGTATCTGCATGTTACATTGCGAATGTCGTCGAAAGACGATAGTCTTGCGTCTGGAGAGAGTGGACAGAATGTTTATTTGATGTTCTGCGCAAGAAAATCGGTGAATGGTACTGTGGAGGCGCTGCGTTAGAGTGCCTCGAGCATGCAGCGGAGGCGAACGAGCGTATCAAGTCACGTCACACGTGAGATGTGAGCGCTATGTGGCACTTGAAAAACGAAGCGCGCGGCGTGGTGCCCTTCTCGGAGGTGTTAAATGTGTAGAACGCAAGGCGACGGGTAGGTACCACCACCGTGTCGTTTTAGCAAAGCACCGGAAACACTTGCCTTTTCGTGCGAGCGTTGCAAGGTCAGCGCAACGTGACAAATGCTACGATCCATAGGGTTACTTATGGATGCTTTTTCTAGTAAAAGATACACATAGAGAATATCGGCGTGTTGTTATGGTGCCTCAGATATGCGCAACAATTGCTTTTTATTTGACAATCGCACAAGTATGAACGCTGAACCTTGAGCAATATTGGTGGGTGCTGCGCATGGGGTCGGCCGTTTAGGGTATCGCTTGGTGCCGTTTAAAGTACCATTAAGGGCGGACAAACAGACAAATGTACAGACACGCAGGCAGGCCAAAACTTTTGCATCCAAGGTCCCGGAGAAAGATGATCGTCTTTGATAATATCACTAGATGGCGTTAGCGGTTTTCGTATACAAATTCACAGCATATCCACGAAGTGAATGATAATGAGTGGGGCCAAGCGTCCGTCCATCCATCCGTCACAGACGGAAAGACAGATGGATGGACATACATACATACATACATACATACATACATACATACATACGAACAAGCAGATCCATGTATTATGATTTCTGCCAGCACCACTCATCATTCACTCCTTGGATATGCCGTGTTTTTTCAGCGACTAATTAGGCTCCTACATTTAGACTTGTGGTCCTTTGGTACGTTTGGCCAAGCAGCAGATGCCTAATCACTGAAGAGACACGCCATTCTACAACGGCATCCTCCTATCCGCACAGTGTGCGTGTCTGCCGCAGCATCAAGGACTGGCTCTCTTACAGCCATTCCAAAGGTCAATCAGACGTGGGTGCTATCCACGCTTTCGACGCTGTTGCTGCTGCGTCCTATTCGCTATGAACACCTCGACGCAAAATACTAACACCGACAGTGAACAGCCAACAATGTAAACAACGGCGTAGTCTGTGAAAGGCATGTCGAACGCAACATGGCTACGGTTAGGGCGCCGAGTAAACTGATTTTTCAAACACTTGTCTACGAGTCCAGACTCTTCGAGAGCCAGAAGCAGCCGTCGGTGTTGGCGCCTGCAAAGCATAAGCAACGACATACACGAATGAATGTGAGAACTAATTCAATGATGTATATGACATTCCACTGTGGGGCTCATCTTAAGGTACGCAGTTGCTGTGATTAAATCATGTACTGTACAGAACACACAAAGATGTACTCGTATTGTATACAAACTAGTACCTAACGCAGCAGTGACCAACACGTCGCAAGAGGTTTTCTGATCAATCATCTTTGGAAGCCTTCCTTGTCCGTCGTTCAGCGTCTGTGCAGACGCCTGTGATTCATAGATTCCTGATCGATTCACGGTCACCTGAACGCCTGTGGAACACAGTTCATGGGTGATTTGTGCGGTGCTTCGGTGCGTGCAATACAGCACTGAAGAAAATTATGAAGTAAGACACATCAGCAGTCTCACTACTCTAGGCCTGAACCGGTTATGCTAGAATTGTGTGTAAGACAAATTTTGAGCTAATTCTGACGTTGGGCGTAACATTAGCGAATGCGGTGACCGATTTCCAAAGCTGATACATGAAAGGACAGTGGTGCGTGTTTATGCGCACTTGTTTAGTGCAAACATTAACTGCAGTTTATATGATTTCTGCCAGCTTAAATGAAAAAAAGAGGTATTCTACAATATAGACCTAATGCCTTAAAAATCTCATGCATAAAGTTGAAAAAGTAGTGCTATTGATAACAGAACCAAACAAGGACATAACCTGATGAACCCAAGCTTTGTTATGACAGCTTCCGATTATTGTCTTAATTGATGTGGGTGAATCTTACAAGAATTTGCTGCAAACGACCAGGCAATTCATGTTTTTATTGACAAGGGTGAGCATAAGGCCTTGCTAAGATTAAGACTAGCTATACATGAAATAGAACTTGTCCTGTAGGTATCTGCGCTTTACTGAGCGGCGCCGACTGCTCAGTTTGAAAGCTATGTTTTTTCAGAGCTGACACATGTTTTCTCAGTGAGCGTTCATGCAAATTGCACCAACTTATTGCTCAGCTGAAGGATTCCGAACAGCAGCTTTCGCTGTCCCGCTTGTCTATACGAGGACAATAAAACTGTTCATAGAAACAGTTCTCCAGGACGAAGACGACATACTTTCGAGGTACCCATGCTGCGGATTACTGCGGAAGAATGCTTATCAACATTTTTAGCAATATAGAAGCTAACAATCTTGCTGGGCATAAGCGTTGCGACTTCTGCCATATATACCCTCCATAAGAACAGAAAGGTCCGTTGAAAAGTTTTCGGCTTACCTTTGAGGCAGTTTTCTATGCATTGGTAAGCAGAGAAGATTTGTAATGAGCTGGTCTTCTCCAACTACGAGACCCAGTGGCAAACTGTAACTGCTATGAAACGGACGGCAATAGTGTACCAAGACGTGGGTGCCACTTTGAGCTTGGGGGATGCAGTTACGAGAAATATTGCGACTAATGCATGTGCTTCCACATATAATCATCGCCTCGTGAAGGGATTTCATGTGGCTAAGGTCACCGCGATGCTTTTCAACAATCTTGGCTACTTCGATGTGCATACAGGGCCTTATCCGGCCAGCCTCGACAAGTGGAGAGAGCTGTGAGAGGCGTCTTATTTCAGGAGAATAAGCAGGGACACTCCGAGATGCCGTAATATCCGTCTGAGTGAACTGCACCAGAACTAACATGGCAATCATCCAAACAGCCATGATTATTCTGACCGCTACTGACCCTGACTGAGTTGGCTGCGGCGGTGACCGGCCCATGTATGCCGCTATAAAAAAAGCTGTCCAAGCCAAAATACTGCCATATTGTTTTCCGCATTGACGACCTTTAATGTGAAGTATCGATAGAAAAAGCGTCGCCATGGGGACAAGTAACAAGCATACGGCGAAGAAAGACATCCAAGTGGTCACGAAAGACGGCCTTAGGGGTTTACCTCGACGAGTTAGGAAACAGACCGATGTAGGTGGAATCGTGGCGTAACCGTAATACGCGCCGGGTTGTGCGACGGTTGAGGGTGTGAGAAGGAAATCAGCGCGCCTGCCAAGCAACAGAGAATCGGTCTCGCCGTTGTTACACCTTTCGATCAGAGTGTTGTTTAGGCCTGCATAAGCCTGCATAACCAGCGTTTTGGTCTTACCAGCATTTCGAAAGCAACGCCTGGGACTGCCGTCGTCAAAGGCAAACGTTAACACTTCATTATTTGGATATGTTCCAGCCGCGGGCATCTCCTCCAAGCGGAACAAGTAGTCAATAGAATCGTGCACTCGGCGTTCTTCGCAGTTCCTGTATCCATCCACAGGTGCGTTTACTTCGGTCTCGCTGACTGCCATTACTTGACAAAGATGTCCAGACAAGATCCGAAGCACGTCTTTGGGTCTCGTTGCTGAGAATATCCACCGAACGTGTGGGTGGTACTTCTCAAACCATCAAAAATACATCTGCAATTCTTTGCAGGTAAGAAAGAGGTATCCCTCGACTACTTTTCTTGCTTTTTGCACTGCTGCCGGACAAACATTTTTTTTTCTTTTTTTTGTACTTGTCAAGTAAAGTTCCTATCATGAGTAAGGGTGACAAGAAAGAAATCGCAACGTTAATCTCTGATTTTCAACGGGAAATACGTGCCGAGATAAGGTCACTAAAAGAAAGCCTGAAATTTTGCTGCGATACATGCGATGAAGTAAAGAAAATAGGAACCGATATCAGGGCACTAAGAGCGGAAGTAAAAGAACTGGTTTCTCAGAACGAAAAACTAAAAGCCGAGAATCATCGGCTTGAAAAGAAAGTTGAAGAACTTGAGCAATATCAAAGAAGTAACAATCTTGAGATAAAGGGTGCACCAGAGGAACTTGACTCAACTATCGTCGTGAAAAAGATAGGTGAGCTTGTGGGCGAGCCAATATCTGACAGTGACATCGACATCTGTCACAGGGTGTCGACGGCAAAAAGGAATGAACGGAACATCGTTGTCCGGCTCATCTCGCGCAACAAACGTAATGCGGTGCTCGCAAAAGCAAAGAAACAAAGGATCCTTTCTAGTCACCTCGATTACGAGGGAGCGGAAAGCGTTATTTATGTTAACGAGCACCTGACGCGACAGAACAAGCAGCTTCTTGGCGCAGCCATAGCAAAAAAGAAATCTGCAAAATGGAAATTCGTATGGTCTAGTGGAGGAAAAATTCTTGCGCGCAAAGATGAAACGTCAGATGTAATCCGGATAACAAGCCCAATTGATTTAGGTCTCATTAAGTAAAGAAAGGGGAAGGGAAGGAGAAGAGAAGGCGGATTTTTTTTCACCATGTCTACTATAGAAACAACAATACCAATAATTAATGATGCCTCCTTTACCATACTACATCAAAATATAAGAAGTATTAGGAACAAGCATGAAGCATTTGATGTCTTTATGAGTTCTCTTCACGTGGACATCGATGCAATATTGTTTACAGAGACATGGCTGTGTAATACTGACATGTCTCCTCAGTTCACTAACTATAATATAGCACGCTTGGATCGCGCAGGAAGAGGTGGAGGGTTGGCTATATACTTGCGGCAGCGATATTGTTTTCAAATGCTTGATGATCTTTCTGTGAGTAATGGTGACATAGAGTGCCTAGCAATAGAAACAAATTCTTTTGTACTTGCCGTGGTGTATAGACCCCCAACTGGATATAAGAGGCATTTTCTCAGTCATATGGAAAACCTCATGCATTGTTTTAATGAGATAAAAAAACCATATTTTATCATGGGTGATGTAAATATTAATATGATGAGTGAAGAGCTGTACGCGCTTGACTTGAAAAACCTTGTAGCATCATATGGATGTCGGAATGCCATTATATATCCAACCCGTATTACTCACAATAGTTCCACGTCACTTGACGTCTGTATAACAAGCCTAAATAGCTGCGATTACACCTCGGGCATACTGTGCTCAGACCTAAGTGACCACCTACCTATCTACATTTCTACACAAAACCTGCAGCACAAAATTAAATGTCCAAATATCGCGCGGTATAGATATATTGATGACAAATCACTGCTTAAGTTTACCGAATTAATTGAACGTGCTGACTGGTCACCTGTGTATGTGCAATGCAACCCAGATAGCGCATATAATACTTTCCTAGCTATTTTCCTTGAGTGCTACGATATTGCTTTCCCGATACAACAGATCAGAACACGAAAGGGTAAGAACAGAAAACCATGGATAAACAGTGACCTCCTGAAACGAATCAAGCAGAAAAACGCGCTTTTTCACAGGTTTCTTGCTACTAGAGATATTGCAATATTGCGTGAATTCAAGCGATTCCGCAACAAACTAAATAGTGACACTAGGAAGGCTAAACTTGCCTATTATGAAGCCACCTTCTCACGTATAAAATCAGAACCGGCAAAAATATGGAAACAAGTTATTTCCTTAACTGGGAGAACAGCAACGTCAAATACACCTAAACAAGTAAAAGTCAACAATATCATTCTGGAGGGTAAGGAACTGGCAAACGCAATTAACCAATACTTTGTAAATGTGGCTGTTTGTGATGAAGACTCAACACAATATGAAGATGAAACAAGTAGTTGCATGAACTCTCTCGTACTACACGAAGTATTACCCGAGGAAGTCTACCGATATATAAAAGAACTAAAGACAAACGTTGCGAGTGGTTATGATGACGTAAGGGTGGCTCCAGTTAAGGCTGTCGCATCTATACTTAGCCCCGTATTAGCATATCTGGTAAATTATTCCTTTCTTATTGGGATCTTTCCAACAAAACTTAAGGTGGCCAAAGTTACACCCATTCATAAAGGTGGCAACACTACTGAATTAACAAACTATCGTCCGATATCCGTATTACCTGTATTCTCAAAAATTTATGAAAAATGTATAAATACGCGCCTTATGAAATATCTTGAGAAGTACAATATCTTATCACCGCATCAATATGGTTTTCGCAAAAATAAAACCACGGAAGAGGCACTAATTGATGCAAAAGCCGCATAATAGAAAATATTGAAAATAAAATGTTCACGTTAGGTGTCTTCCTTGACTTGCGTAAAGCGTTCGATTCTGTTGACCATAATATCTTACTGTTGAAATTAAGCCGCTATGGAATTCGTGGAATAGTCTCTGATTTATTTAAAAGCTATTTATCATCCAGACAACAATTTGTTAGCATAGACAGTAAAAAGTCAGACTATTTAAGCGTAAAGAAAGGAGTTCCGCAGGGGTCCATTTTAGGCCCCGTGCTTTTCCTTTTATATATAAATGATATTACAGAGGTTCAGTATACACCCGAAATTAAAATGTTCGCTGACGACACAAGTATATTTTTCACAGGCTCCACCATTCAGGAAGTAGAAGCTTCGACAAATGTATATCTCTCGAAACTTTCAGGTTGGCTAACAAAAAACAAACTAAAATTAAACACACAAAAAACAAAATTTATTATGTTCAGGCCCATTAACAAGCACATCAGTGATAATATAGTAATCTTGTTTGACAATCAGCGACTCGAACAAGTCAGCACACAAAAATTCCTTGGAGTCTGGTTTCATGAGCACTTAACATGGACACCGCACGTAAATAGTCTCTTGGTAGATCTAGCTCGTTCTGTAGGGTGCTTGAGTAGAATTGCTTTCCTCCTCCCTTCATGGTTATGTAAATCATTATATTATAGCATGTTTTACTCCAAGCTTCTATACGGAATGCTTGTATGGGGAACAACAACTAAGACCAATTACGATCGAATATTAATCTTGCAAAAGCGCGCGCTCCGTGTAATAGAAAAATATAAAGGTCACCCCAAGGACTTAGACACTCAGCCGCTTTTTCTTAAACATGGAATTCTATCTGCTAGGAAAGTATATAATCTTAAACTGATGCAACACATCCACAAACATAAACTACAGGATTCCTTTCCACGCACTGTATCAACAACATATGGCTTCAGAAATTCTACCCGCAAAACTAAGAAAACACGCACGAACTATGGCAAGCAGGCTATTGATTATAAGATCATACAATTGCTAAACCTTCACGAATCGAATATAGACTTTACTCTGAAAACTAAACAATTTAAATGTCATCATAAATCCTTTCTTCTTTTGACTAAAGACATAGTAGATCCATAGGCTTTTATATTTAGGAATACTTGTATACTGAGTTGATTTTTTTTTTCCTACTGTGAACAATGATACTTAAACAGAATCGTTTGATACCAAAATTGTTTCCTGTTTATGTAAAACATATTCTGAATGTATATCATGTAGAAATAAGCCATGTAACTAAATAAGATATGTATAATGTCACTTATTTGTATATGTATGTTACTGATGTGTGAATATGTGTAATATGGCACTGATGCAGACTGTATCAGGAGGTCAAGACCTCGTCAGGCTATTTAGCCTTTAGTCTTTGCCTCCCGCAGGGAAGTTTTTGTATTTTTTTTTTCCTGCAAATAAACTTTGAAACTTTGAAACTTTGAAACCGAATAATGTTGTCTCTCATTTTCGGCCACGAGTGGAGATTTTTAATAGAAGTGAAAATAAAGCCAGGCCTTGGAAACTTAAAAGCGGCTTGCGTGACGTACGCAGTAAGATTACCAATGCAGTCTTTCCTCTCCAAGCAGTTCCACATCGTCACCGGGACGGTTATGTTTTTTATTGAAACACCAAATAATGGAGTCCCTTCACTAAATCCAAGTACGGCAACAGGAGTCGACCAGTCTGAAACCGCCTCCAGTGTTTTCAATGCAAGAGGACTGGTCTGTACTGCGATGCTAGAAATGCATATACAAAGAAGACTCAATACGATTGAATGGCATACAACCACGGTCACTGCCATTAGGCTAGCCCTCTTAACTGAATTGAGTAGTTTTGTTTAAGACATGCAGTCTAGACTGTTTTAATATTATTCTCAATACCATCGTCTTGTTTGATATACTTCAACGGAGCGACCGCAGTTTAATTTCTGCATATGGCAGAAGCTCATTTGTCTAGCCCTAGTGCTGTCACAATTCTTTCGAAAAAAAAAATCATTGTCCGGTTTGTAGAAATTATTAGGGCCCAGGACCAATAGTGCGAGTTTTCAGATACAAATTGCTGAAAATTAATACTTTGGAGTACACGGCTAACTGGTAAATTCTAAAATCGCTGGCAAATTAGTCGCCGGGCTTTAGTATATAGTAGTAAGTACCTCACTTTCTTTGTAAAATGTGTTCGCAGCGTTGGTATCACGATGGTTAAACTAGTGATCAACGTAGCTCAACTTTCGTCAGTTCGTTGATGTGTTGGATAAAAAAAAAACAAAAAAAAAACACGCCACGCCTGCGTGGAATGCGCAGCACAGTCACAACGAAAGCAGGAAGAGCGGCCTTCCAGAGCCTTTCCTAAACACTACGTGGGTAAGTGCTACAAGCACACTTGCTGGGTACCCACTACGCCATTGATAATCATAGTTTATGGGTAGTTGGCCAGCATTCACTATGCTATCCTTCGCCATTCGAAGAAGCGTGGTATCCGCTAAACACTTGCAAGGAAATTTATGCCAATTGTACATCCAGTGACTGACGACGATGAGGAATTATGCCGAAAGTGGGTATGCGCCACAGTTACTTGGTGATCAAGAACAAAACCATTGTAATGGGTTGGGGCATAGGACGAGCCCCTCGTTACGTTATTCGCATTGTGGGACGCCTGATTGTTACTTTGCTGTTCGGAAATGCTTTATTACTCATATTAAGCAATCCCTTTTCCGATATCAAGCCTGCCTAAGCCAAGTTTGCGAGTGAGTCCCAAGATCCGTCGTGGCTCACTGGTTTATTAAAAAGAAAGGAAACTGGCATAGCTCAGTGGTATAATACAGGGCTGGCACGCAGTGGACCCGAGTTGAAACCCCCACTTGTCACCGGTGTTTTTTTTTAGTTAGGAAGTTTCTTTTCTTAATTCGTGCGATAGTGGTTACGGACACCGGCGGCGGCGGCGGACAACTACAGCGCCGCGCGTGACCCGCGTTGTGATCTCATAACAGCTTTCGCGAAGGCCGGCGAGATACTGATAGTGATGTTAGGTGGTCGCCTTGCTCCAGTAACTGAATGTGAAGCTGATGGTGAAATAATTAGTGCAAGCTAGTACAAGTGTGAAATTGGATCATGCGATGCTTAACAAATACGATACGATACGAATTGAGAATGAACGGTCTATGCGATAGTGATTAGAATAGTGCATCCGTCTTTCAGAATAAAGTCATAATAAGTTCGAGCCATAGTGACTCCACTTACGCCAGAGAAGCGATGTTCCTGGAAATACCACTCTAATACGTTCACGAGCAGCTTTCGGCGCCAGTATTCCTGTAGATGAAACTGACGGGATCACCATTTCTCGCAGTGGGAATGAACTTCCGCATGGCTTCGAAAGTATCTGCACGTAGAGGAATACTCAAATTTGCGAGAAAAAATACTAGTATATTAAGAAACAGGCTGGACTTCTGAGATAGTTCTACCGCGCAGTTCCCGAAACCCATCTCACGACTAATCTGGCTGAGAAATGCCGTCGCTACTAGGGTAAGACTAATCGATAGCGTTTCAGCCCATCGAGCCAAAGTTACGGTTTCTTATTTTTCTTTGTCAACGAGCTCTGAAGAGTTTAGAATGCAGCATGTGTATGCCAGATGAATTTTTCTTTTAATGTAACTTAGGGCGTTCTACCTTGAGAAATTGTCGTTTTAGGGAACCTGTCGCTCGTAAGTTGAAGGTCCAAGTTACCCCACCCGTTTTTCTTTGGGTGGTGTAATTTGTGTGGGGCAAGCAATCGACCCGAGTCCACAAACTGCACAGTGCAATCATGTTAGGCTCTCGCTACGTTGAACAAAAATGAAGGGCCCCGGCTGCCTGCTGATTACGGTATCTTTTTTTTCGCTAAAAATTGCCTTTAAGGGTTGCACCATCGTACCGCGGCTCTATCAACTGCCTAGGAATTATAGGCTTTTAGCGGCATACTTATGCAAGACCGAGGAGGATGAAGCCGACAGCGCAAAAGAGGAGAGCTTTCTCTGTCCCCAATCCAGCAATTTCTACCATGTATACTGTGAAACGAGTGTGTTTATAGCCTAAAATTTTTAGGCCATACAGAGAGTCGTTCCATTAAACGTTGCCCGTCCCACAACTCGAAGTAGGTGCTCGATATATTGTACGAGCGGCCCGCTCTTGTGCACTCGTCTGGCTCATTCGTGCGAATAGTTTGAAGGTCGCGGCATCGAATCCGGGCTGCGGCTGCTGCATCTTCGACAGAGGGGAAAAATGTTGGAGGCCCGTGTACTCAGATTTGGGTGCACATTAAGGAAACTCGGGGGTTCGACATTTCTGGAGCCCTCCACTACGGCATCTCTCATAACCATGCTGTGGTTTTGTGACGTCGAACCCCAGATAGTATTATTATCGCGAATGCTTTGAGAGGTTCTGCAGTACAAGTTGGGAAAGCGAGTCGATTTATGCACGTATGACGAGCACCCTCTGAAATCTGACCTTTGTACAAGCGTGCGAAACGAGGACCTAACCCCAGATAAGGCGCGCACATATTTGATAATAAAAAAAAAAACACCAACGCACGCATCTCTTAACTGCAGCAAAAACGCATGTGACTGTTAACAAAACGTATTCGTACAGCCTGTCAGGAAACGTCTGTTTGTATGAATGCCTTTAAGTGCCATCAATCTCCTCCATCATATGTGGGTTTAACGTCCCAAAACCACCCCACCATGTAATTATCAGACACCGTCGCGGGCCGGCGTCTCTCATAATCATATGGTGTTTTTTTTTTCGACCACCTGGAGTTATTTCGCGTACACTCAAATCGATGTCCTCCAAGCAGCCCAGGGGCGCGTTTCTTCTGCACGCCAGTCGTGAGAGACGTATACATACTGCCAGTCGCCGCACGGCAGGACCACTGGTCTCCTGTTGAATGCTATCAGGTTCCCCAAAGTCGGCCATTTTGTCACCTTAATCAACATTTCACCTTCGGCAACTGCGGACAACAATATTGCTATGAGCTAAGCTTACGTTACGTTCGACATTTAATTCTCGATGTACTTTTTACCCTAGGAACGAAAGACGATCGAAAGAAAAACTGCGTTGACCACAGACTTCACCAGACTCCAAACTTCATAACAAGAGCTTGCTTACACGAAAAGAAAATTATGAAGGCACGAAGAAACTAAACATCAAGGCTCTTACGGAACTGGGCGATTTGCACTTTGGCGCAGGGAATATACCTTCAGTTGCAGCACTTCAGGTTTGGACCTTGAATACTGGTTCCCTACATGTCGTAATTTCCAGAAATTGTGGCGCGAACTAGCGTTACAAACGAAGAGAGACAGTGAGAGTAAAAGGGCATCTGATCTACATTCATTGCTGAAAGTTCTGTCACTTTATGAACTTAATCAAGAACTAGGACAATTGGCGTAATTTGCCAAAATTACTCGATAACTGCTGACATCGTCGATACTTCAAGCGCCAGTGACAGACGTGACAATCTATCTGCTCGCCAGGAAAAGACATAGCTCTAACAGCGCTGTGAGGATATGTGAGAATGACTTGGAATATGTCTACAGATAGGGTTATTGCTTATTCGAATCATTTAGTGGTGCTCTTTTTTTGGACACTCAATGCCAAAGGAAATACCAATCACTTTGCTTCAGAACTTGTCAAGGAAGTTTCCGATTGGTCCACTTCAATCGCCATGCTGTAATTTCAAAGAAACGCTGCGGTGTTGGACTTGTCATTAAGAAACACGGCCATGCCCATATCTTTGCGGAACTGTTTGGATAATAGAGGCCACCTGATATTGCAAGCGAGAATCAGTTGCCCTAGAATGCATACTGATAAAGCAGTAATAACTATAAAAAATAGAGAGAGAAAATTTACGTGCGGCGAGGAAGCTTGGAAAATGACAGAGCCTGATTTAACTGAAAGTCGAGACATCCGCTTGGGGGCATGTTTGACAACAAGCCTACAAGGAGACTTTAAAGGACAACATTGGAAAAGTAAACAGGTTGGCGATAGAAGTAAGTAATGTACGATTACAGAAATGGAGGCGGGTACCAGGCAGGAAAGGCGTAGAAAGATGGGTTATAAATCAATAAGGTTTCTTTTTTTTAGAGAGGAAAAAAAAAACCTTAGTTCAGCAAGCCAACGTTCGGCCTACGTGTAATCGTAATACTATCAATAAGAAAATCTATAGGACCTATAGACCAACGGATCGTCGGCCCACAAGCCAGTCCGAAGTGAGCACTGTATGTCTGGACTGTTTCGAGTGGAGCCCCACTTGCTTGTCAATGTTTTAAGGGTGTGACGTACCGAAGGACCCTGCTAGGATATATGGTAGCCCCATCTGATTAGATTTGAGGATTTCGCCCTAAAAAGCCCGTAATCCACACAGAGGTCGAAATTCAGTTGTGGTGGGGGTATTGTGCACGACTGTACGACGAACACGAAGCCATGAGATTTTTCGAAACGGTGCAGTCATAGCGGGGTGAGAGGCGTTAGACTGTCGAAACCATGACGAACCCACCTTTCGCTCTCTCCTGCACTTCCCTCCGCTGTTATCCTCTCTCACGTCGCTTTGCCATCTCGCCGAGCGTCCCTCCAAAATCTCGCGTGGCACACGTCATCTTTGACGCGCTGCTTGAAACACCGTCTACTTCCGGTTGCCGCGACTCCAGCTGTTGACTCCGTCAGTTGCGTCGTAGCTGCGTGCTTGTTGGCGAATCGTGGCTGCCGTAATTGTGCTGGTATGAACCTTGCGTTGCGCGCACGCCTTCGAAGGATCGCCAACGCGATGGACCCGTACGGAGACACGCCATGCCCCGCACGTGTTGCACACTCGCGGGCAACACGACGAACAACAACAAAGAGCGCGGACAGCTGCTTGCAGACCAACCGGAAGTCGTAGGCTCTTACTCGACCAATCACGGCATATTTGACATATTTGGCTCCGCGCGTCAGAGATGTGGCACGGTGCGTCACGCGGAGGCCCGGAAAGAAGAAGGGTTTGCTTCTTGGAATTTGTGCCTTGCCGGCGGCTCGTAGCATTGCCAGGTGTAGAATCGTTGATCGCGACGGCATTCTGCACGAGATGCACGCGATTACTTCAAATGCTTGAAAAAATATCGGAGGTGGTTCACGGGTTATTTAAGGGAGCAGGGTAAGCCCTATACCTGCCATGTATTTTAGGTCAACTTTATGTATATCTTTTTCTCTATAACCACAAAAGTTACAGTAAATATTTTACTATCATTGTGATCATAGGCAACTCCGATTTTTACTGAAGCAGAATTATCCCTGAAACTTGTAATGCTATTTTTGTAATTTTTTTTACTTGTGGTACGTATCACCCGTTAATCAGTATTAGATGTCTTGTTAAAAAAGTACTTCCTCACAAAGGAATAATTCTGCTTCAGTATATTTTCTAGCACGTTGTCTAAATACTAGCTGAAATATATGTTTCTAGATACAGTGGTTGCTGAGCAAAAGGTACATTAAGTAAAAAAAAAAGCATTTATTGAGATACTTGTGTTTAAAATGAAAAATGAACTTGTTTCAAAAGTACCACAAGATAACTGCCAATTGAAGGACATTTTTAATAGGCACCAGCAATATGCTCATCTTCAATGTCATTTTTTTTTCTTTTTGAGTTGAGGCGTCTGGCCTAGCAGGCCTCCTTTGTCGCCTGCTTCGCAGCCCTGTCGGCGAAGTACTGTCGACGCAGGTCAAGTGCACGTAGGCCCTGCACCATGTAGCGACCTGGTGAAATTTCAAATGAGTTCAAGCACATTCGCGCGAGCTATATCGCCATCATTAAAGGTGTGAATAGTGTCAAGACCGCATATTTTTAGTGCTAGGTGTCCGAAAAACACGTTTTTTGGAGCACGCTCCACCGCAACGTTGTTGAACGACTCGTTGGGGTTTTCAGTTTTTTCATGGAGGCATTTCGCAAGTCATTCGGGATTAGAAATTTGCTCACAAATTGCCCTAACAACGTCAAGAACAGATGCCGGAAGGTGTTCTTTGTGAATGGATGGTTTATCACTGAACTGGGCTTTGTTGAATTTGCACCAGGTACCAGCATCCTTTGGGCAAAGGACGTGAGATAGATTGGTATCTGTTGCTGTGATGTGGCAATATGTGGCCCAGACAGCCTTTCGCATGTCATCTAAGCTGCCTACGTTACTTCTAACCATAATACTGTTGGAACTCTGCGAACGACGCGCGTCAACAACAAGTGCAAAAAAAAAAAGAAGAGAAAAACACGCCCGTAAGTGTTTTTACTTGCGGCTAAACATTGACTAGGCAGATGAAGCACTTGTTGCCAGACCAAATGTCATTCCAACTAAACTTGTCAAAAAATTACTGCCCTTCATTTTGGCGCGTTTTTCGCTGCCCACGTGTGCACTAAGGTGAAGCGTGCCTATACCCCGTTTCATACACCAATCAGGTGCAACGCTGTGGAAGCTAGCGAGACTTCTTGTAGTCGATGTGTTCACAACAAAAAGCAGTTCGATGGTATTACCATAAAAAAGTCAATTTTTCTTTCGTTATTGGAGCGAGAAGTAACTGAAGATATTATGCGCCTTAAAAACAAAAACGCCGTTGACGTCTGTTATTATGTAGCTCTATAGCTTAGTTTTCTCGTGACGTCACATGCAGGCTCTCTACTCTGGGTACACCACGATAGCGGCCACCTGGACTTCAAGTGCCAGTGCAGAATAGGACAGGGGGTCGCTCGCTGGATTCCGTGCCGACCGGTTGTGCGCCCGCGCGCTCCGCGCGCTCGCGACCTTCGGCGTCATCGTAGCTCTGGCCGACTGGGCTCGCCCTACGTCACCTCCTGTCGCCGACGACCTTCGACGACAGGGTAGCTCTGACCTACTGGACCTGCTCTACGCCATCTACAGACGCCGACAACATCTCTCGCAAGTGTACCCCGTCCTCGGACTCCAGTGACCGTGCTTCCATCTTTCCCGTCTCTCCTATCCCCTCAGTTTGTTGTTGCTTCTTCTTCCTCTTTTCTATACCTTTACTTCTACCCTTTTTATCCCTCCTCACCCCCATCCCTTGTGAGCCCTGTCGCGGTGTCGCTCACTGAAGCAGACAATAACGGGGCTCACTTTTCTCTTCCTTTCTCTTTCTCAAGAACCACCCCGCAGAATAGAACACAACAGGGTCACTCGGTGCTTTTTTTGTGCGTACCCCGCTTTCTTCTATTCGCCCGTCGCGCCAAGGGAGAGCACAAAGAAACGCGAGGGCGCACCGTCACTAATCAGATTTAACGCGAGAGAACACGAAACGCGCGGAGTTATACGTTTTGCTTGCCGAACGTCTTGCATAGCTTCCACAGCATTGCATCTGATGTACGAAACGGAGTATAAGGGGAGTGGGGTGAAGCAGGCCGCCACATAGTTTCGAAATATGTGATTTTTAGACAGAAAGAAAGTCGTGCTAGAACAAATGACTGGTTCTAGCTAAGAAATAAGCTGCAGATTTCAAATTGCAGAAGACAAAAAATACGTTTTTCTTTTTTCAATATTTTTGCTCCCCTGTCCCCCAACATGGAACCAACCACCATCGAAAGATCTGAAAGCCCTCCCCACCACGGAAAAAAATGCGACCATGGATAGGGAAGAAAACCAACCCCGAGAAAAAGTAAAAATGTTTAAGGAGATGTAGCGTACAATACGTAGTCTGGAACTTATGCTGGTAACATTTGAATTCAAACAGTTCCAGTTTCATTATAAGGAAAATTTAATTCTGAGACACACTTAGGGATGTCACCTGGGTTGTCACGTCCATCATTTACATAATTTTTTTATTGATGACGGCCGACAATCGGAAACTACGCTACATTGCCATGCAAATTGATATTGTCACCGGATCATGACGCGGACGAAGGGGGCACACTGGATGTTCCCATTGAATTGCTTATTCGGCCAAACTTGTGGCCACGTAGAAGGAAAGACAGATTACAGCAATACACTGGCACCAATGGCGGCGAACAGAGCGTCGGCCGTCAGACAACTGACAAGCGGTGAAGCGCTTCGGCATTTATAAAACACGTGTCCTCGAATATTTTAGAGTTATCGTTAGCGGCCACGTATCGGTTCCAGAATAATCTAATGTTGGCGAAGTGGTTGTACTCTTAAGGAAATGATCTACTACGGTCGCGAAGCTTCTCGAACATTGCAGGCGCGATTTGCGCCAAGAATCACGTACAGTGCAACGAGGCGATAACAAAACTTGAGGAAGGAACGCAGCAATATCACCACATTTCGCTGCCTGAGAAATTTTGAAAATACCCAACTACAAGACCATTACACCACGATTGAAGACACAGGTTCCAGTGCGCAGAAGATGTGATGCTGATTTTGCATTCCTAAAATTCACGTCTGTTAAGTATCTCTGGAGGCGTGCAGCGTATACAGAAGTGGCCAGAGAACAGAAAAGGAACAGACCAAGAGTCATTTACAGCCAACTGCGTCTCGTATTGCATACATGGCTGCAGTCTCGGGCAAGTTAAACTTCTTGTCGGTTGCAGCGAGTAGTTTTCAGATAACTGAGAAAAATATGAGAGCTCACTCCTTGTTCAGTATACGGCTCACACTGAAGACGGTGGCGCTTTCTCAGCTCAACACTCGTTCAATGTACAGGACGAGCTCCTAAAATGTAGGCAGTCACAGGCAACCATCTGTGTATAGACGCAGGGGTGAAGCAGCAGCCGCTGCTATATGCCGAAAAACCCACAGTCCAGCATTAGCGTTGTAGGTTTCTTTCTTTTCCCGTGAAGGTTAGGACGTGTGTCTAAAATGATTTGAAGGCGTGAATGCATGGCTGAGTGCTGTCTCGATTCATAGGCGTGCGCACGGGGGGGGGGGAGGGGGTGATAGAGAGGGGGTGCAAATCCAGCCTTATAAATTGACATTATAAGGAGGGGGCGCAAAGTGAGCCCTATACATTGACATGATAGAGAGGGGGACGCTACGAGAAACCTTCACCCCTCCCTTTGAAAGGGAACCATAGGTGCACACGCTTATGGCTTTCTCCCTGTGTTGCGGCTTTTCACGAGTGCTGTGACGTAATCATTTCTTAGAAATTCTGGATGCAAAATTATACCTACAGAGGTGTGAGGTTTAATGCGACCCTGTAACAGTTTTCTGTGTTGCGGTCTCTTGAATCACGTGCTGCAAAAATCTTTAGAATATGCGAAGAACAAACGCAGCTGCGGAGATTAGTCGCATACTTCAAACGCTTTCTCTCTTCTCTCGTAACAGCGAATGTGTTGAAAGCTACACAAGGATGGGAATAACAAGGGGGCGAGAGAATGCCACCCCTGGTCAATGCACGTCACGAACTTGAACAACTTTTTTTCTTATTTTTTTCGAGCGCTTAGCTTGATTTTAGTGCGATCGCCAGAGAGAGAATAAAACGTCCATTCGCAACCAAGGTAAGAATGTCGGTGAGTGGGATCCTCAGTCCAGGATCCCATTGGCACGAGCCGCTGTCCTCGCTCGTCTCACGAGGGACTCTTGAGTATTCGGATCCGAGCGACGCCTATCGAGCGCACGGGCACTTGGCGGCCTCCTGCGGCGGCCACGGTGACTCTGAAGCTTATGACATGGCCTCCGAGATGACGCTGTGCGCCCGCCATCTCGGAGGCAACGCTTACGTTGCTCAGATGAGCTAACGACGGTGACTAAGGGTACATGACGCAGTACTTTGGGTATATGACACCATTTGACGAGCGAAGAGGGAGTGATCTTTCGATGACTTTGAGAATTGTAAAAGCCAGGCCGCATGCTGCGACATGTCTCTCTTACGTGTTCCAAGGAGCATTGTCTACCTACGGGCAACGTTTACTCACCACGCTCAAAAAGAGGTGCAGGGCTTTATTATTGACGCTGTCTTCAAGAGTACGGAGCTTGAAAAATGCGCCAAATTTGGTCAGTTCGAGGAGGTGTTCGGATATTGCAGTATGCCGCTGACATAAGTTGGCAAGGGCATCAGCTACCGATTTCCAGTAGGTCAGCTTCAAGTACCGCGAAGACAGCCGGCGCGTGGCTACTATCACAATTGAGAGAGAGAGAGAGAGAGAGATACAGATGCAAGGAAAGGCAGGGAGGTTAACTAGACGCACATCCGGTTCGCTACCCTGCACTGGGGAAGGGATAAAGGGGAGAAAAGAGGTTGCAGAGAGATGAGAAGGTACACACAATCACGAGCACACTCGGGGAGCACACACAGTCTGCAGGTGGTCACTCAGGTTTGTTGACTTTAGGTAAAGTCGCAGTGCTTTAGTTGCCTTCTGCGCATCTGAGGCAGATGCCCAAGGTCCTAGTATCTTCTGCACACAAAATGGTCCGGGGTCAAGTTAATTCAAAACCACCCGGAGCTGGCATCGCTGTGTGTCGTAGCAAGCGCAGCTGCACAGGCCGTGTTCGATGGTCTCTTCAGCTCCGCAGTAGTCGCATGTAGGAGTGTCTGCCATACCAATGCGAAAGGAGTACACCTTTGTAAATGCAACACCCAACCAAAGGCGGCATAACAGTGTCGCATCGGAGCGGGAAAGTTGTGATGGCAGCTTCAGCTTGAGCGAAGGATCCAGTTCATAAAATTGACACCTTTGGAAGCTGATAGACGACCAGAACGTGCTTGTGAGATCTCGAGCCAGCAGGTAAAGATGTCTTGCTGCATCATTCCTTGATAGATGAATCGGAACTACACGGGATCCTTCATGGGCTGAGCGGGCTGCATCATCGGCTAATTGTTTTACGGTAATACCGATATGTCCAGGCAGCCATTGATATATAATGTCATGCCCTCGTGCTAGAGCTTCATGATGGCAATGTCTTATTTCTTGTACCAATTGGTCATGACTCCTCCTACGCATGGCAGACTGCAAACTCTGAAGCACTGCCTTCGAATCACAGAATATGACCCATTTTCCTGGACGTTCTTGAACGAGATATTGTAAAGCAACCCTTATAGCAGCAAGCTCTGATGCCGTAGATGTAGTCATATGCGACCACTTAAACTTGATTGTGATTGCTGCAGTCGGAATTAAAGCGGTACCTGATGAGCTGCTGGACGAGATGGACCCATCAGTGTATATCTGCGTTCGGTCTAAGTACAACTCATGTAATAATAGCAGTGTTGCTTGCTTCAATGCTACAATTGAGAATGCTACAATCATAATTGAGAG
Source organism: Rhipicephalus microplus (assembly GCF_043290135.1). NCBI lineage: Eukaryota > Metazoa > Arthropoda > Arachnida > Ixodida > Ixodidae > Rhipicephalus > Rhipicephalus microplus. The sequence goes on along the minus strand of NC_134706.1, from coordinate 66,502,976 downwards.
TACCACACATGCATACTGGGCTGAGATTTAGTCGGGAATTCAGACATAGATTAATCATCTTCGTCAATAGAAATAAGACGAAGTTTTTCCTGAGTGGAACGCTGGTTTCAGTCTGTTATTTTTTCTCGTTTTCATTGGTACTTGTGGAAGACTCCGCTCTTCTGCCTGCGGAAATGAACGTAGAATCAGCAGGGCCTCCACCCATACCTTCCACGTCATCTGTGGCCACTCTAAGAAAGCGCTCCAGCCACCCAAGTGGCGTCGACAGTGAGGACACGCTGATATACTCTACGGCCAGTGATGAGAGCTCCGATGACAGTGACTTTGTGCCCGTGGCAAGACGCAAGGCGAAGAGGAGGCTGCTTACGACATCTCCTTCCCAAATTAAGGCCACCCCGAATATTCAAGAACCACCGGTTCACACTATTTTGTTTGTCCCGCTGAATGCCGCTGACAGCATGAACCGACTTAATCGCCAGGTCATGTCTATGTCACTTGAGGCGCTCGTTCCGGGACAAATAACAGACGTGAGAATCAATGGCCGCAAGAACGTTCTGGCGATAGACGTTACGCAACGTACTGCTCTCGACGTATTGACCAAGGTGAATGTGCTGGGGAACATCAACGTACGTTCTTTCATACCAGATGGCAAGGACCCTACGGCAGGCGTTATCTACGACGTCGACACTTCTATCAGCGATATTGATTTTCCCATTCTAATCAAACCAGTGACGGAAGCTACTATAATCTTGCAAGCCCGCCGTCTCGGGAACTCACGATGCGTGAAACTAGTTTTCAAGGGTGACCGTCTCCCAACTCAAGTAAGAGTTGGTCATTTTCTCGACACACAGTACGGCCGTTCGTGCCGAAACCTCTTCAGTGTCGGAAGTGTTGTATAATAGGACACGTGAGTGCTGTTTGTACAAGTTCTGCTGTGTGCTCCCGATGCTCGGAGTCACACAACACAGAAGCCTGCCAAGCAGAACATCGCGAATGCGGCAATTGCCAAGGTCCTCGCGAGGCGTCATCAAAGCAGTGCCCAAATGTGAAGAAGGAGATGCAAGTGCTAAGGCAGATGGCCAGAGACGGTTCCACCCACAGGGAAGCTGCTGCCAAAGTGCGACGTCGGCGTTCGCGCCATAGGAAAACTCCTAGGACATCCTCTGCCAAGGCCAGGGATACACCGCTACCCCATATCACGCACTCACCACCACAAGCATCAACAAGTGCCAACAACAAGCACCCTCAGAAAGACGCAAGAAACATTGACCCTGACGCGTGGCCAGCGCTGCCATCAGTGACACCGCCAGTAGAGCCGCAGCATCACCCGCTGAAAGCTACTTCATAGCGACTAAGTCATGACAGTCAAGATAACGAAATAATAGACGCGATTAAGACCTTCATGAAGACAATTCGAGTACCCCTGAATAATCTTCAGACTCCGGCTGCCCACAGCGCCCTTCAAATATTGGACGCTTTTATTCCGGTGCTATCAAATCTAGAGAAGCACCATGGCTCTTTCTCTGCAGCCCTTCTGTAAACAAGTGAAAGAGGCATCAATTTTCCAATGGAATGCCCGAAGTCTTAAACCCCGAATTTCGGATTTTCGACCATATGTTTTCAAGAATCAGTTTCCAATTATCGTAATTTGTGAACCACGTCTTCACAATGCTATACGACTTTCTAAACACGAGGCTTTCAGATCTGCAACCCGTAACGAAAACAGTAAGGTCATTGTTTACATCAGGTGCGAACTCACATATATTGAGCATCCAGTAACACCGGACGACAGCAATCAATATACGTGTGCCTGACATTTAAGCGTCAGAACGTGAATTTCACGCTAGTGGCAGTATATATTTCGCCTTCAGGCCACTTCGACCCAGCAAGATTAAGTGTCATTATATCAGCGACACCTGAGGCATGGATTATTACCGGTGATTTTAACGTTCATCACCCGCTGTGGGGAAGCCAGAAGATGGACCGTCGGGGAAGAAATGTGTCATCCTTTGCATCTGACCACCAACTATATTGTTTAAATGACGGCACTCCCACGTTTTTACGGGGTCTGATATATAGTAGCTGTCTCAACCTAACTTTTGTGTCAAGTAGCCTAAGTACCAAGGTGCAGTGGTTTGCGGACAACGAAACGCATGGCAGTGACCACAACCCACCTATATAAAGATCAAGGGGCTAAGCAAGTCGCAAATCGCGCCCGCTTCACGGATTGATTGATTGATATGTGGGGTTTAACGTCCCAAAACCACCATATGATTATGAGAGACGCCGTAGTGGAGGGCTCCGAAAATTTCGACCACCTGGGGTTCTTTAACGTGCACCCCCGCTTCACGGATAGACTGGTCAAAGTACAGATCATCTACAGAGAAGCAATGCGAGAGAAACCAAGAAGGTTCTCTTGAAAGCCTAGAAGGTATAATGAAGGCCGCTATCCAAGAGGCAACGTTTAATTGTGGACCTTTGCCAGATTTTCGCAAATATGAGGTGGAGTTGGAGCGACTTCAAGCAATCCGTCGTCACGCCGAACGACGTTATAGGCGCACGAAATCCATCTACGACTTGAGGGAGGCGAGACGTCTACAAAAGAAGATTCAACGCCGAATAAATGCACTACTGTCGCCACGATGGAAGTCACTATGCGAGTCGCTCGATCCCCACAAACCTCTTTCGCAAGTATGGAGAATAATCCGCGGCCTACGAACATTGCCACAACAGCATCGTCCGTTCAGATGCCTTACTCTCCACCAAAGCCGACGTGAAATCGACGTAGCAGAAGACTTCTGTGCCATGGTTGCAAACAAGCGATCCGGGATCAACATGAGTAACCTACGAAACGCGCCGGTGTCCAGAGACAGTCGGATGGACAATATGTTTTCTCTAGAGGAGCTTCAGGCAGCATTGGCAGCATGCAAGCGCTCGTCATCGCCTGGACCCGATGGAGTCACTTACATGGCCCTTGCTAACCTATAGGACAAACAGCTCGGCGTGCCCTTCTAGCTGTATACAATGACTCGTGAAGCAACAGTTTGGTTCCTCCTTCGTGGAAGTACAGCCGCCTTGTGCCCCTGCTCAAACCAGACAAATCGCCTCTGGACATGGCCTCCTATCGCCCCATCGCGCTTGCCAGCTGTTTTGGAAAGGTGACGGAGAGAATGGTGCCGACTCGCCTGGAGTGGTAGTTGGAACATAACAATATATATGCTTTGACCCTGATGCTTTGACCAGCTTTCGACGTGGACGGCCTTCCATAGACAATGTTGTTGATCTTGTCACGTCTGTACAACAGCAGAAAAGCCTAAAGAGATTATCAGCGGCGCTTTTCTTGGATATTAAGGCTGCATATGACAATGTACTACATGAAACCATCCTGGACGCCTTGGGCAGCATTAGATGGGGAGGCCGCGTTTACCAATGAATCTACAGCTATTTGAAGGACAGAACCTTCTTCGTTCAGACAGAAGATGGTGCAACAAGGCACCATCATACTTATCGCGGCGTACCTCAAGGTGGGGTCCTAATCACCATACTTTTCAACCTTGCGCTCATCGGCCTTGTTGACGTCCTGCCACACTCCGTACATCTGTCGATATACGCGGACGACATCTGCATCTGGGCATCAGAGGTCACGCGTCTATACGTACGAGCCAGGCTTCAGACAGCGGCTACACTGACGTCAAACTACCTTCAAGGACGAGGACTGGAGCTGTCGTCTGATAAATGTTCACTGGTTGCGTTTACGCGCAAGACAATGACGCCATACCGCATCAGAATTAATGGACACACGATCAGCTATCAAAAGACCCACCGTTTCCTGGGAGTAATAATAGATTGTGACTTGTCTTGGAGCCCTCATATCGCTTACATGAAGAAGAAACTGACCATGATCACACATGTCCTAAGGTTTCTTGCAGGAAAATCATAGGGTGCATCGGTTCGAGCCATGCTTCAACTGTATGCTGCACTTTTTCTTGGCTTCATGCGCTACAGCCTACCTGTGCTTGGCAAGTCCCACATAACAAATGTACGCATCCTCCAGTCATTACAAGCTCAAGCACTGAGAATATGCCTCGGGCTTCCGAGAAGCGCATCCTCAGCAGCGACTGTCGCAATCGCTCATGAACGCCCTATCACAACCTACATTCGTGTCGATGCTTTAAGAACGCACATAAGACATGCCACCCGGATTCAATCGCATCACCTCGCCTTCCTTCCAACTTCCAGGCCACGCTCTGCATTCTGCTCTATTATTGCCCCACATCGCACGGTGATTCCCACGAACTTCACGCACGCAGCAAGACCGTAGTTACCATTGTGGTGTCTACATCCACCGGAAGCCCTGATAACCATCCCCGGAATGCAAAAGAAGAAAAATTTGTCTAATTTGGCCCTAAAACAAACAACAGTACTGTTTCTGCATGATAAACACAGTGGACGCATTCAAATTTACACGGATGGGTCGGTAACTTCAACAAGTTCAACAGGCGCAGTGGTAATTCCGGAGAAATCCATCACGATAAAGTTCAAGACCTCGCATCTGACATCATCCACGGCGGCAGAACTCGCCGCCATTCGTGCCGCTCTGGAGTTCCTAGTTGAAAAACCGCAACAGACATGGTCAATCTTCTCCGACTCCAAAGCAGCCCTCCAGGGCATCGCCTCGCCATATCGTCATGGACCAAACGAACAGCTAATTGCTGAATTACGACTGCTTCATCACCGGGCTATAAGAAACAACATGACATAGCGTATCAATGGATACCAGGCCACTGCAGCATTGATGGAAACGACCGTGCAGATGAACAGCCCGATCTACTCATGATGATGCCCCTTGTGCAGCTATACCATTACCAAGAACGAACGCCGCTGCAAGGCTTCGATCACTTGCACGAGAACTGACACTTGCTCAGTGGAATTCACCGGCATTCACCAACGTCCGCCTTCATAATTTGGACCCACACCTACAGCTCCGTCTTCCATCAGGAATAACGAGAGCTGAGGAGACACTTTTGTGCAGTCTGTGGATTGGGGTGGCCTTTACGAATGCTTATTCGTTTCGAATCGGTATAGCCAGCAGCCCAACATGTGACAACTGTGGCTGCGCAGAGACTTTCTTCCATCTTCTCTGCGAGTGTCCTCGCTTCAGCGTGCCAAGAAAAGAACTGTCGAAAGCTTTAGATAGACTAGCCAATCGCCAATTGTCGGAAGAAAGCGTATTAGGACACTGGCCGAGACCGTCCTCTGCACGCAAGGCAATGAGAGCGTTGTTGCGCTTTCTGCGGGCAAGTGGTCTTAGAGACAGACTGTAAGCAGCGTCATGGATCGTCTGATGACCTTCTCTCTCCCGTTTTTTACAACGTCTCTTTTCTCTCATATTTTATCCCCCTTACCCCCTTCCCCAGTACAGGGTAGCCAGCCGGTCTGAGAACCGGCTAACCTCCCTGTCCTTCCTCTTTCATTCCTCCTCCTCCTCCTCCTTCGTCAATAATTTGACGACACCCCGAGCTTGGAGACACTCTCCTGCTTTTGTGTGTTCAAGAACTCTGTTGACCTTCTCGACGATGAAATCTGTCAGGGCGGACGTAACAAACAATACTATTTAGAAGAAGTTGCTAAAATTTATGCAATGCAAAATAATACTAGAAGAAAGAAAGCAATTTGCCTGCATTTTCACGTGTTTAGTGCTATTTACTTTCTGCAGGCACCAACACAGACGACTTCACATGGCCTTGCAGGAGTCGGGGCTTTTGGGTTTGCTATTATTATTTTTGGCGTTCTACGTATACCCAAAAGACGGTATTATTACGAGGCATGCCGTACCAGAAGGCTCCGGAAATTTCAACCTCCTGGCGTCTTTCAACGCATGCTGAGTACACGGGCCTCTAGCAATTTACCTCCATCGAAATGCCGGGATTGGCGGCCGGGATTCGATCCCGCTACCTTCCGGTAAGCAAGTTGAGCAACGTAATCGCTAGAAATCCATGATGGCTAGGTGCCGTATTTATATCTAGAGATGTAAAACACTGCTTGAATAGTCCCATATTAGGACTGGAACATTGCAAAATTTATCTTATACGCTTCCCTCAACGGGCTCACTCGGTTCAACGGCAAACGACCCCATTCCCCAATCACTCTTCTGGTTGTTTGGCGCGCTCTTGATCTTGGCCAACGAGAAACCCACGCCGCTGCAGGGAACCCCACGAGGATTTTCGAAGGCGACTGCCTGCTCTGAACAGATGTGATTGACAGCTTTTTCGTGAACAGACTAGGCCAAAACAGCGTTGTATTTGGTAATTACCTAGAATATCGAACTGCTTGGCCTGTTCGTTTTGCGCTGTAATGATGAACGGCGCGAAAATATCAAAATAGAGAAAGGAAAGCGAGACGAGCGCAGACTGCCAAATGAAAATTGGTCGTCTGATACACGAATCTATAGCACAAACAAACGTGGCTAGGACTGCAGATGGCGGTTAAATGACAAGTTGCGACATACACTTATATTCCTTACAATGAGTGCACGCTCCTGTATTATAAGTGGCTGCCCGAGCAGCGAGGCTATGCGCTTTACTAATTCATTATTTAATCGGCACGTCTGGTTTAACAACCATATCATTTCCTATGTTATGGTTGTAAACTTGGGCTAATGAGGTCGACAATTCAGCATCGCCTTGGCAGACCCTGGTGAATACATCCAGCAACAATTATGAGACCCAGTAGCACAAAAAAACGTGGGACAAAACGAAAAAAAAAAACTGCAGGTCAAGCGCATGAGCGAAGAACACTGCAGAACAAGCGCTTAGACGAACAACACTGTCCTGTACTTTTCTTGTTCTAAGCGCTTTGTCCTACAGTTTGCGCTTGTCTCGTAGTTTCCTTCGTCTATGCGTTTCCTGTAGTTTTCTTCGTCCAAACGCTTGTCCTCGAAAACCGAAAGGAGTCTGCGTCGATATGAAACGCTGATGACGCGCAGCCACACAGTGGAGCGGAACGCACGCAATACCGGACTACTTCGCGTAGTGGTACACGTGCAGGAACTCCGCACTTATAGCTTTCTCTTCGTTACCAAGAAAAGTTGTCCGCGAGTGTAGATGGTGCCGTACAACATACGATATATCAACTAAGAATTTGTAGACACCTATAACGTTGTGGATGTAGGCCCGTGTGTTCAGATTTGGTTGCACGAAAAAAAAAAAAAACCCAGGTGGTCAAAATTTCCGGAGCCCTCAACTACGGCGTCTCTCATGATCACATGGTAGTTTTGGACGTCAACCCTACATATCAATCATCAAATCAAAAACGTCGTGGTACTTTGCTGTGACCCATTATATTTGCGTGTACTATGAGACAATAAAACATATACTCACTTAATATTGTCACGGGCACTTCTGGTCGGAATTTCGCTGTGTTTGGTTTACCACCACAAATACTGTAAGCAATGCTCGGCGCACACCACGCCTCAGTGTTGCAGATGCTTCGCTATTTTAGTAGGTCATTTTGTTAAGATTGTGTGCAGGACGGGAGCAGACAAGCTTATTCCAGAGCTTGCGCCAACCTCAGTGATAAGGCTGCTGGAAAAGTCAATGCATGGTGGGTAAAAAAACGGCGCGTTTCAACGATGATCACATTTATCGAAGGATGATGCTTCGTTCGCCGCATCATCGCACAGTCGGTATTGCAGTTGCCTGACTTTCCGTCTCCCGGTCACAAGTTCGCCAAATAAAGAGTTTCGTCTAGGACATGCCATCTGCTACCTTCGTTAACGTCACTAATTTTTGACATCTGGTGGAGGTGCCGTTCGTTGATGTTCTGGACGCCCCCGTCAAGCCGTGAACCCAGTACAAGTCGCAAAGACGGCCCAACACTACGAAGAAGTGGAAAACGTACGTTGCTCATACAAATATAGAGTGACTTCAGTCTAAAAAAAAAAAAAATCGGAGACAACGTAACAAGGAAAACAGCCTTTCTTGTTTTTATAAATTACTCTTTCACGATGACGAAATCACCATGCTTGCCGCTAGAAGAAGCTCGATAAGCAAGAAAACGCGCGAAAAGAAAATGTGGGTGGCGACGCCACCGTGCAATTTCTGCACCAAACGGCATGAACACCTAAATTTTGATGGCGTTTATTAGTTGCTATATTTCCCGAACAGTAAAAATGAACTGCGTCGTCTTCTAAGTGGTTCATATTCTTATCATACCAAATTTCTGGAGATTTTATGAAGACCCTCAAAGGGACACTAAAGTCAACTATTAAGACGAAGCTGATGGTTGAAATGGTGGTCCAGAAACCTCGTAGTGTTACTTTTGTGCCAACGAAGGGAGTATTTCGAAATAAAATCACGTTTTAGTGCTCCGCATGAAATTAGCACACTTCAATGTACCCGCCTCAAGAAGCGGACTGACCGGACCGACTCACGTCACTGTTGCAATGCACAACATTGCCCAGCTTTACTGCGCTAGTAGCAGCAGACAGAAAGCAGCGGGAGCCACAGCAGCAACAACGGCCATTGATCAATATCTCACCATTGGCTTCTAGATTGCAGACAATTTTGTTTCAACTGCATCCCGCTAGATTCCATTACCTGTCCCATGTAACCACGCGAAAATGGAATTTTTGAACCACTCGCACCGTTCCCTATATAGTAACGTCCAGCGGTTCTTTTTTTTTCCCATGAATGAAACACAAAACGACCAAGCAGCATTTTTTTGTCTCTTGATGCACGGAAGGTTCTTTATTTAGTGCAGTTAGATCAATTTTTAGTGATTAATTGTAGGCGGTCTGTCTGATGTAATCGGGATCATTTTGAAAATGTCCTACTGCAGCGCTTGTGTTCTTGTGCATTTACCTTAATTTCTCAGTAAGTAGGGCACTGGTGATCTGAGCACATGGGCCCCTACAGCATTCTCGCCTCCATCAAAAATGCAGCCGACGAAGCCGGCATTTGATACCGCGACCTGCGGGCCAGTAGCCGAGTACCTTAGCCACTAGACCACCGCGGCGGGACGTGGGACATCATATGTCCATCAGCAAAAATCAAGACAATACTTTCTTCGATAATTCCTTCTGTTCGAGGGCCACACCATGTTTTCTTTTCATTTATTATTTTATTTTTGTCCTATACCAATTATTCACTATAATAGAAAAATTCCGCCATATCCACGAAGTGAATGATGATGAGTGGGCGAAGCTCCGGAGGTAACCTGGTAAACCATGAATCCTCTGTACATTTTGCCCACCCGATTTTATTACATCGCTCCCCCTAGCGTACGTCGCCGCACTAAATCGAACGATTGCCTTCAACCAATGACACGCGCCATATGTGACATCATTCCTATTTTATAAGATCTCGCGTCTTTCATCAACTACAAGTACCGCTTTCTAGTTGATAACATCTTGCATCTTTTCATCATCAGCTACAAGTACCACCATCTAGTAAACACTACAAGAACTAAACGAGAGGTGGCTACATACAGGAGACGGTACCGCCATCTAGTGAACACTGCAAGAACTAAACTAGAGGTGGTTACATACAGGGGACGGTACCGCCATCTAGTGAACACTGCAAGAACTAAACTAGAGGTGGCTACATACAGGCTACAGGGGACGCACAGCCCACGCCCTAAGGAGCTTCGCCCCTAAAACACTTTGCACATTATTACTCATTTTTATACTGACTCTGTTTACTGTTTACTGATATTTATTACACAGCACTGAACTAGTGCATTAGTAGCTATGCCATTTATTTACATGCCCACATATGTATATGAGCCTGTGTGTCTACGTTTTATTGCGATAGCAATAGACAATATGCGAAATTAACAGCGCCATCTAGTGAACGCAGCAGGTACAATATCCGCCACTTTGATGCTGGCGAGGCTTGACCACTACGCGCGGGCGACCCCCATGCGAACGTACGCGCTTCAACGCTTTGACTGTCGCAGTCCCATTTTTTTTTTTTTTTTGCTGGCGAAATGCCAGTACACTGCTGTGTGCCGCTGTGCAAGCAGGGCGGAGTCACAGACAGCGATGGGAGCATGGTATGTGGCATGAATTACCATTTTCCAGCGATCATTTAAACGCAAAACAGGGTATGGCGTGCACAAGCTTTATGGGCACAGTCTAGGATGCATGTATCTCCGCGGTGCGCGGGCTGCACGAGAGCAATGCAGGACTAACCATTTTTCTGTGTTACGCGGACAGGCCGTGTTTTTATAGGTTTGTCAGCTTTGCGGCTAGGTCTTTTCACTACGTAGGGCCTCTACACGACAGTGGTGCTCTTCGATTTACCTTCTCGAACTCGCTGAGAAGCTGTGCGGCATTCAAATTTTCTTACGACTTCGGGGAAGCCTCGGACTACCCGCGGACTATTCGCGGTGAGTCTGAGATGGTAAATTGAAGAGCCCCGGTGATTCCCTGCAGTCGAATAGAGAGTCCGCCACTGCTGGTGGAGTAACTACAGGTTTTCCCGCTCAATTTAATCCAAGCGCCAGCCAAATTAATCTAGGCGCCAGTCAATTTAATCCAGCCGCCACTCAAATTAATCCAGGTGCCATTCATTTTAATCCAAGTGCCACTGAAATTAATCCAACTGCCAGCCGATTTAATCCAGACGCCAGCAAATTTAATCCTGATGACATTGTGACTTCAAAACGACCCAGAATATTCGGGAATGCGCGGAGTGCATAGCTTTGGAGTGAATCTAAGAGGAAAAAACCATGAATGAGTGACACACTGTGACTCGCGCGCCTTCATCACGCCTATCACCCACGTAAGCACTACTCACACCTTCGACATGCATATCAAAGGAAACGCCGTCCACGCAGTAATAACTTGATACCTATTAACCAGGCCAATGATCTCATCACGAGTGACTCAGGTGACGTCCTCACGCATACCACCCACGCACGCACTGTCCTTCTTGTCTCTGTGTCGTCGTTTTGTTCTCGCGCAATAACTATCGTGATGCCATACCAACTACAGGTTTTCCCGCTCAATTTAATCCAAGCGCCAGCCAAATTAATCTAGGCGCCAGTCAATTTAATCCAGCCGCCACTGAAATTAATCCAGGTGCCATTCATTTTAATCCAAGTGCCACTGAAATTAATCCAACCGCCAGCCGATTTAATCCGGACGCCAGCGAATTTAATCCTGATGACATTGTGACTTCAAAACGACCCAGAATTTTCGGGAATCCGTGGAGTGAATAGCTTTGGAGTGAATTTAACAGGGAAAAACCATGAATGAGTCACTCGTGACACAATGTGACTCGCGCGACATTATCTCGCCTATCACCCGCGTAAGCACTATTCACACCTTCGACATGCAAAGGAAACGCCGTCCACACAGTAATAACTTGATACTTATTAACCAGGCCGATGATCTCATCACGAGTGACTTAGGTGACGACCTCACGCATATCACCCACGCATGCACTGTCTTAACCTCCCGTCATGCATATCAAATGAAACGTCTTTGAAAGGGCGGGATCTTGATACCTAAAACTCGGCCAAGCCACCCGATCACCAGTGACTCATCACCCATATCACCCGCACACGTAATTTACTCGCCTACCGACATGCATACCAAACGAAACGACTTTGAGAGAGCGATAACGTGTTACCTATGACTCGGCCAACTGACTTGATCACTTGTGATTTAGGTGACGTCATCACGCCTATCCCCCACGCACGCAATGTCTAACCTGCCATCATGTATACCAAACGAAACGTCTTCGAGAGGCTAATAAATTGAACGCTGTCAATCGGCAGAGTGACGTGATCACTAGTGACTCGTGTGACGTCATCGCGTTTGACACCCACGCACGCAGCGTCTAACCTGAGTTCATACATATCAAATGAAACGTGTTTGAGAGAGTAATAACTTGAACGCTGTCACAAGGCCCAGTGACGTCATCACTAGTGACTGGCGTGACGTCATCTCGCCTAAGACTCACGCAAGCGCTCTATATAGTGCCTTCATGCATATCAAACAAAACGTCTTTGAAAGGGTAATAACTTGAATGCTGGCACTAGGCCGCGTGACGTCATCACTAGTGACTCACGTGACGTCATCACGCCTATCACACGCGCACGCAGTGTCCGAACCTGTCTTCATGCATATCAAACGAAATCTCTTTGAGAGAGTAATAACTTGAACGCTGTCACAAAGCCCAGTGACGTCATCACTAGTGACTGCCGTGACGTCATCACGCCTATCCCACACGCACGCAGTGTCCAAACCTGTCTTCATGCATATCAAACGAAATGTCTTTGAGAGAGTAATAACTTGATGTTGTCACAAGGCCCAGTGACGTCATCACTAGTGACTGGCGTGACGTCATCACGCCTGACACCCACGCACGCGGTGTCCTAACCTGTCTTCATGCATATCAAACGAAATGTCTTTAATATAGTAATAACTCGAACGCTGTCACTCGGCCTAGTGACGTCATCACTAGTGACTTGTGTGACGTCATCGCGCCTGACACCCACGCAAGCACTCTGTAACCTGCCTTCATGTATATCAAACGAAACGTCTTAGAAAGAGTAATAACTTGAATGCTCTCACTAGACCTAGCGACGTGAATACTAGTGACTCATGTGACGTCATCACGTCTATCACACACGCACGCGCTGTCCTAACCTGTTTTCATGCATATCGAACGAAACGTCTGTGAGAGAGCAATAATGTTATACTTATGACTCGGCCAACCGACTTGATCACTATTGACTCACGTGACGTCATCACGACTAACAGTCATGCAAGCACTCTCTAACGTGCTTTCATGAATATCAAACGAAACGTCATTGAGAGAACATTAACTTGAAGGCCGTTGCAGGCAGCGTCTGCTAGTAAAAAACTGACTGCTCGCACTGCACAGCCGTTCACCGGCTAACCGGTATATGTAGCCACCAGATCGCGCGTTTCGAACTCAGTCAAAGGCGTCTTTACGTGGCTTTCGTTTGACTTGACGCTTTTCTTGACTCGTGTAGATGCGACGGAAGCAACAGTACTTTCAAGCAGCAGTGGGGTACAACCGAACATCATCGTCCCACCACTCGTTGAGGGCAACGCTTCTCCTTCGTTCAATAAATATGAATAATAAAGGCTAAATGACAATTAAGCATCTTCCAAACCACACTCAATTACCCAACATTCAACCGATAACCTGACCACTCTGCGACGCATTTAGTCTATTATAGGTCGTCGTGTGGGAAGATGCAGGCGGCTTTTTGTTGCTTCTCGTGTTTCGAAGTATGCCTTGAAAATGCGGACAGCCAGGCCGCACTACCGTGAACGGACAGGCGTTCTACACCAAACAGACACGCTTATTCCAAGCACACTAACCTACTAGAAACGGCGTGGCGTAGAACGTAGAAAGAAAGGCACGAGTCAGGCACAGCATCCAATGGCGCATCACAAATGGTCACTTGCAAATAGCAATAGTATGTATCTCAAGTATGGGGACTGCCCTCTATTACAACGGATTTGTTTCACAGGATAACCAGATGAAATATTAGTTGAGCCGAAGGAGTGGTAGACAAATCATTTCGTTGCAAGTTTTCGAGCAGGCAGACCATGCGTCTTATGCTTAATTACGGATATACAGTGTTATGAGTAGAGGCCGGAATATATGCGAATGCCTGTTTCGTTTCTTGCGTTCCTATCGTGTCATTTTGACACATGAGCACAAATTAGAGGGCAAGGAGAGCTTTTATAGTGCTTTTATAGGGCCTATATATGCCTATTTTGGAAGTTGCTACCTTAATTCGTATAAGTGCCTGTAAATGCCTGTTTTCAAAATCGATGCCTATATAAACGCTATTTAACCTCAAGTTTTGCTTTTAAGTACCGCTGGAACCCGGTGTTCATGTTACCCGGCAGAGTTTAGATTTCGGGACACTGTGGGGGTGCAAACTACTCTTTATTTCACGAGTTACGTTTAGAACTGTCAAACTCAGAAGGCATTTTAGCCAAGAGGGAGGTAGACTAGCCTCTACAAGTGTATACCATCCATGTCGCGTCGTCTGCTCTGCCTCTCATCCAGCGTCCGCTCGGATGCGTAGGGAGCAGGAGGTGCTTCTGTGCAGCGGCAGGAAGATGAAGAATGAATGCGAAACTGTGGAGAGTCTTCAGGGGAAGTTAAGTGCAGATAAAAAAAGCAATATTTATGTAGTTTTTGTTTTATTTGTCATTTACATGTGGTGCTTCACTAGGTCACCTGAGAATTTTCACTTAGACAGTGGAAAACGTTGCGTGCCCAATGAAAAGCTATGTATCACTAGAATTTTTTTAATTTGGTCATTAGAAGCTGCGAAAGCATGATGAGGTGAGCTTAAAACTTTCGCCACTAACTTTATGTAGACTTCGCAAGTCCGATTCCTTCCCCGCTATTGGTATCAGAGTCACTCGGAGCTGGAGCATCACATGACGTGCATGAGCACGTCATGCGCGCGTAAACTACATTCGCATGGGATGCCCATGTCAGCCCGTGCGCGCAAGCGGTGTTCTGCCGTCTCGATGTTCTTTTGTATTGTACTGCCAGTGTTTGTGGGATGGTTCCCTATCTGCGAGCACGTTTGGAGAGGCTGGCTTGGATAACGTATCCTTACCCCAATACACAGCGTCACACCGCTACAACTTCTGTAAGGGACGATGCACCAAAACCACGCCCAGCGTTGCGAATGCGGGCACCGACACGATGTGAGAACTGCGAGAACACCAACGCAAACAAAATGGAGGCACCTTAGTCTCGCATCTCTCTCGATATGAAATTAAATCAATAAGGCGAATAGATTTCGTCTGTGTGTTCTAACATTTTTGTTAACCTTCATGCTTCTATTTAGGCAACCGTTTGCACAAGTTACACACGTTGTCTCAAATAGTTTTCACAGTGTCACGTACTACTTTGACATATGCAGGACCATTCTATCACCTTCACCATGTTGGGGCGCACGCCCATGAGATGAAGGTCAAGGCGTGTTCAGTTTGGCATATCACCTCTTTACGACGCGCGTAGTACTGCAAATCTTGGTAAATGAGATCTTGAGCGCCCAGTGCATGCATTCCTTTTCGCTTCTGAAAACTCTTAAATTTGTGTAACGACCCTTTAAGGTGCTCACAGACAGAAGAAAAATTGAGCCCGTGTGGTTAGACCAAGTTAATACGCCGCAAAAAAAAAAAATCCTTCTGGCGCCTTACACTCTGGCTATTTGCGCATGTGTAGCCCTTCTCAGCTATGCCCCACAGAAAGAGACCCAGCAGCATGTTTATTCGATGGTGCAAACTTAACTGACCATGATGAACTAGAAATGAAGAGACCGTATTCTGCGAACTTGCTTCGCGGAAAAACGCATGTCTATGCTAAACCATTACTCGTTTGTACCATTATAAACTAAAGCATTTTTGCTTGCTTTCATGTCGTAGAGACAGATGCCGCACCTGTTTATTGGAAAATTTGAGTTTTGTGAAAGTTTATTGTGCCTATATTCACAATTTTGGGAGCCTAAAACAGTGTTTTGGCCGCCTGTTTTTGGCGCCTAAATTCCGGTTTTTTAGTGCTATAGAGCCGGTCTCTACGGTTGCGACCTAGCTGACATGTTTTCGCAATGCCGGAGCAAAGATTATGCCCGGTTGAAACATCCACCGTACCTCAAGAAAAAAAATGTTCTAATAACGTCGAGCTTGTTAAATCGGTTATAAAATAGGTGATGAAAGAGAACCAGGGAAGTCCGTAAAGACAAAATTTATTATTATGCAGGCAAAGCAGTTTTCATGAACACGCACCCGTAGTTGTGCTGCTGAGCAGTGTTCTACATATCAAGGCAGTCAAGGGCAGCTTTTACAAAAGTGTAATTGTGTTTATCATAAGCGGCACAGTCCACACGCTGGATGTGCTGCATAGAGCGCCCCGCGGCCTCAACCAGCAGTGCACGGCGATGTTCTTTTTTGGAGATCCCTCCCGGTGTCGTGTGGAGATTATCCCTCCGCTCACTTAGGAAGCCCTTTACACCTGCCTTGAACTTTGAGAAAAGCTCCTCAATCGGATTGAAGAATGGGCTGTATAGCAGTAGCCACTTGACTGTGCATGTGATCGCTTGCCGCGAGGACAGCCTGTTCGGCACGGTGGTGCGCTGGTGCGCTGTCGAACAGGAACACTGCCTGTATTCCTGGTTCCTGCTGTGAAACTTTATTCGACACTTCCGCGAAAAAGTCGTTGAAGACAGCCCAGTCGACCTTGTCCGCAATTGTCCAATGGAGAAGGCCATTCGCTGACATGCAGGCTATAACATTTACATTCGCCCCTTCGCACTAGTTGACAAACGGCATGCTGGAGCACCTCGTTTCGCCCTTCCGAAACTGCGCGAGCACCATACATTGAATTTGGTCTCGTCGATGTAGTATCGTGTTAGCGCAGTTCCCTCGCTCTGAAGCCACTGGGCATATCGACATCACAGCTGTTTCACATCGGCGCGATTTCTATCTACTGGGCTCGGGGTCAGCAGCTTCACCGAATAACCATGGCCATCGAGAAGCCAATCAATCATCAACGTGCTCTCTTCAATGTTAGGCATCTCATCCTTGAGAGCCCTCTTTATTTGTTCCAGCGTGAAGGATGGATTTTCCTGTACGATTCGTTGCAGGGCGTCCACCACGTCCGGTCCAAATTTCCTCGACGAACCACCACGTGTTTTAGTTGTGTCACGGTCACTAGCGGCAATAGAACGCACGGTCTTTATATTGATATTTAGTGTTTCGGAGGGCACTTTTAAATCACCTCCACGCCTGTGAACATCTATTATTCAGCAACGATCTACAGGGGAAGAAACGCGAGCGTACTCTTTCTTCGGTTCATCAGGCGCCTTCCGTGGCCTTCCAGGGCGCCGAGAGTCTCGGTCTTCCATAGCACCAGTGGTCGAAGCGCAAACTTTCACTTATTCCCAGGCCTGCAAAAGCGCTCACCTAACGATGACACGGGCAGAAACTTGAAACTACGCCGGCTCGTCGCTCGCGTCGCACAACGTCGTCCCGTCGTCTGCGCGAAACAGACTCGCCGAAAACAGCGGCGACACGCTGTCGTCTGCTTCAGTTTTACTTCAAGCAATTGCTTCGAATCATAAATAACCAGCATTAGGGTATTGTAGCACGAATTAAAACGTATCTTCAATTCTTCAACTCACTATTTCGTGGGATTGTCGTCTGCATTGTACAACGTCTGCCCGTCGCCTGCATGACAGTGAATCACTGAAAACCGGCGCAAATGTTTAATATAAATAAATAAATAACTATATATATATATTTATTTATTTATATATAATAAACATTTGCGTCGGATTTCAGTGATTCACGGCCATGCAGGCAACGGCTTGACAGTTATAAAAGTAACTCGTGAAATAAAGTGTAGTTTGCACCCCACAGTGTCCCGAAATCTAAATTTTGTCGAGTAACAAGAATAGCGGGCTCCAGCGGTACTCGAAAGCAAAATTTGAGGTTAAATAGCGTTTATATAGGCATCGCTTTTGAAAACAGGCATTTACAGGCACTTATACGAACTAAGGCAGCAACGTCCGAAATAGGCATATATAGGCTCTATAAAAGCACTATAAAAGCTCTCCTTGCCCTCTAATTTGTGCTCATGTGTCAAAATGACACGATAGGAACGCAAGAAACGAAACATGCATTTGCATATAATCCGGCCTCTAGTTATAACACTGTATATCTGTAATCAAGCATAAGACGCACGGTCTGCCTGCTCCAAAACTTGCAACAAAATGATTTGTCTACCACTCCTTCGGCTCAACTAATATTTCATCTGGTTATCCTGTGAAACGAATTCGTTGTAATAGAGGGCAGCCCCATACTTGAGATAATACTATTGCTATTTGCAAGTGACCATTACTGATGCACCATTGAATGATGTGCCTGACTCGTGCCTGTCTCTACGTTCTACGCCACGCCGTTTCTAGTAGGTTAGTGTGCTTGGAATAAGCGTGTCTGTTTGGTGTAGAACGCCTGTCCGTTCACAGTAGTGCGGCCTGGCTTTCCGCATTTTCAAGGCATACTTCGAAACACGAGAAGCAACAAAAAGCCGCCTGCATCTTCCCACACGACGACCTGGAGTAAATGCGTCGCAGAGTGGTCAGGTTATCGGTTGAATGTTGGGTAATTGAGTGTGGTTTGGAAGATGCTTAATTGTCATTTCGCCTTTATTATTCATATTTATTGAACGAAGGAGAAGCGTTGCCCTCAACGAGTAGTGGGACGATGATGTTCGGTTGTACCCCACTGCTGCTTGAAAGTACTGTTGCTTCCGTCGCATCTACACGAGTCAAGGAAAGCGTCAAGTCAAACGAAAGCCAAAGACGTCTTTGAGTTCGAAACGCGCGATCTGGTGCCTACATATGCCGGTTAGCCGGTGAATGGCTGTGCAGTGCGAGCAGTCAGTTTTTTACTAGCAGAGGCTGCCTGCAACGGCCTTCAAGTTAATGTTCTCTCAATGAAGTTTCATTTGATATTCATGAAGGCACGTCAGAGAGTGCGTGCGTGAGTGTTAGTCGTGATGACGTCACGTAAGTCACTAGTGATCAATTCGGTTGGCCGAGTCAGACTTAGCAGCAGCGGCAGCAAGCCGTGAACATCGTCTCAAAAACTGCTCTTTTTGCAGTGTCGTCTACGTCCGGACCCGCAGTGAACGGAGTGCAAGAAGTGTTTCGCCGGACCGCTTCTGCGAATTTCACGTGGATCTGCCCTTGGGACGAGGATTCACCCGCAAGTCGTCTCTGCACATGCGCATCTAGCCAGCTCGGCACAAGAAAAGCGGAGCACGGTGACCCGCCCACCACTTAGCAGCAGCGGCAGCAAGCCGTGAACATCGTCTCAAAAACTGCTCTTTTTGCAGTGTCGTCTACGTCCGGACCCGCAGTGAACGGAGTGCAAGAAGTGTTTCGCCGGACCGCTTCTGCGAATTTCACGTGGATCTGCCCTTGGGACGAGGATTCACCCGCAAGTCGTCTCTGCACATGCGCATCTAGCCAGCTCGGCACAAGAAAAGCGGAGCACGGTGACCCGCCCACCACTTAGCAGCAGCGGCAGCAAGCCGTGAACATCGTCTCAAAAACTGCTCTTTTTGCAGGTTAGTGTTACTGTGTTCAATAATATTCAGTTGCAATAGTATTTCTACTGCTGCTGCTGTCGCTGCTGCTGCTATTGGTTTTGCTTGTGTACCGCTGGGCACCGTATTGTGGTTGCATAGCTACACTTGAAACAATGTCTCTTTCTTGTAACACATGTAATCTGCTCATCTCTCCTGACGAGCCCTTTGTGGAATGTTGTAAGTGCGAGAACGGTTATCACTTTGGAAAATGCGCTGGCCTAACAGAAAAGTCGTTCAAGGCAAAGAACGAGGCCGCAAAGAAATCATGGCAGTGTCCGTCGTGTAGAAGTGCTAGTGGTGGCAACATGTGCAGTAAAGACAGTAATGATTCTGAAACAGAAATTAAGCTTGCCCTCATGTCAATTAACCAGAAGTTAGAACGGCTGATGCCCCTGACAAAAAAAGTTGAAAGCATTGAAGAGTCTCTTACCTTCATATCTACAAAGTTCGATGAATTTGAGCAAAAGTTCTGCCATCAAGAAGCCGATTTAAAAGACATAAAAAAAAGGTGTCTGAGCTTGAAAAAAAAGATGACCTAAATCAAGTAACCTGTGCCCAACTTGAAAAAGAGATGCATGACCTTGAATTTAAAAGCAGGCAGCTAAACTTGGAACTGCATGGTATTAGAGAAGTAGCAAATGAGAATCTTATGGTCACATTAAATGACGTAGCTGACAAACTTCAAGTGCCTCACTTAATGGAATCGGATGTTGGGAATGTTCATCGAATTCCTGCAAAACATGGCAAGGTGCCAGGCATCATTGTCCGCTTTACAAATTAAGCGATAAGGGACCAGTGGATCAGGAATAAAAAGAACCTTAAGGATAGCCACCCACCAATTTTCATGCAAGAAAATCTGACACGCCGCAATAGAGAACTGCTCCAAGCAACGAAAGAATGCGCCAAAGATAAAGGCTACAAGTTTGTTTGGTATCTCAACGGAAAAGTTCTCGTTCGGAAAAGCGAGGGAGTGAATGCTGTGCATGTGAAGGGAAAGAGCGACTTAGAGCACCTATAGTGCTTCACGTTGAATGCTTTGTTTTCTTTTGAAATGTAATCACGATGGAGCACATGAGTTATTTTCTTCCGAGTGATCTTAATAAAATTACTTCATGTACTACTAAGCCAACATCGTTTAAAGCCATTCACTTAAATGTACGCTCTGTAAAAAACAAGACCATGTGTTTGGAGGAATTTTTCGGTGAATTTTCATTTACTTTTTCTTTGGTCATGCTCACTGAAACTTGGAGCACCAATGATTCTGACACCTTTACGATGACTCACTATAAAACTTATTCTCTGAACCGCTCCAGCCAGCGAGGAGGTGGAGTTGCTTTGCTGGTGTCTAACAATATAGAATGCGATAAGCTGGACTCGTACTCTCTGATTACTGATGATTTTGAAATCATATCAGTCTGTACTGGTCAGTTCGTGTTTTCGGTGTGCTATCGTCCCCCTAAGGGAAATGCGCTCAAGTTTTTCCAGTTTTACGATAATTTCCTTTCATTTATAACGGACAGTAAATACACATTAATAGCTGGTGGGGATTTTAATATTGATTTGTTGAAGGATAATTATTTTGCTATGAATTTTAACACAACTCTGGCTTCGAACGGATTCGTTAACCTTATACAAATTCCAACAAGGGTTACACCAGAGGGTGCGTCTCTTCTTGATCTGCTTATTACGAACTCATCTCAACCAATAGCTGCAACAGGTGTAATAACATGCGCAATCAGCGACCACCTTCCGGTGTTCTTAAGTATAAATAAGATTCCAGCGGTAAAGTACTGGCAAGAAAAAGTTGCATATCAGCGTATAACAAACCAAACCCTGAGTTTATTTTACAACTCAATAACACAAGTTCAGTGGGATGGCACCGGCCTTTCAAATGATGCAAATGAGGCCTACGATAAGTTTCTCTACGTATTCAAGCAGCTTTATCATTCCTGCTTCCCACTAAAAGTGCGCGGATTAAAACGCAAAACGCGCAAACCTTGGGTAACTATTGAATTACGCGAAGAAATTAAAACGAAAGATAAGCTGTTCAAAGTATTCTTAAATACGCGTTCAGCTGATGACCTCAAGGTATTTAAGAAATACAGGAATAGGCTAACAAAAAAATTGCGTAAGGCACGAGCGGAATACTACTCTACTTTACTTGAAGTTAAAAACGGTCGCCATGATTTGCTGTGGTCAAGATTAAATCTCTTACTTAGACGGGAGCAACCACAGGCTTCCCTACGTATGTTAAAGCTAAATGATAAAGATATATCTGGAGTAGAACTGGCGGAAGTTTTCAACAACTTTTTTACAACTCTCGCCCATAACAGTCCGTCCGATGATTCTAATAAATACATTAATTATTTTAATAATGATACAATATTCCTGAGCCCTGTTACAACAGAAGAAGTTATAGCAGTGTTACAAAACCTTAAAAACAGTCATAGCTGTGACATAGATGGCATTCAAGTGAGACCTGTGAAACATGTTGCCGCCGTCATTGCGCCTACTCTTGCAGACATATTTAACCTATGTTTAGATACCGGTACATTTCCTAAACAAATGCAAGTTGCTAAAGTAACGGTTCTATATAAGAAAGGAGATCGCAATGATTTAGGTAATTATAGACCAGTATCCATACTTCCAATATTTTCGAAAGTTTTTGAGAAAGTGTTATATACTAGGTTGTATGATTTTATTAATAAACATAGCCTACTATCACCAAATCAATTTGGGTTTTGTAAAAATAAATCTGCTGAACTAGCACTACTCGAACAAAAGGAATATATATTAACACAGTTTGAAAAGAAAGCCTTCGTTATTGGTATCTTCGTAGATTTCTCGAAGGCGTTTGATCTTGTCAATCACACTATACTCCTGCAAAACTTAGAATGTTATGGTATTCGTGGACAGGCGCAGCTGCTCCTGAAATCATATCTATCGCATAGAAAACAGGCTGTTTGCATTGACAACATAAAATCTGAACTAAAGTCTGTTACCTGTGGCGTTCCACAGGGCAGTATATTAGGACCATTGCTTTTTAATATGTATCTTAACGACATTTGCAATATCAACACCACTGCTAAATTTATCATCTATGCTGATGATACTAGCATCTTTTTTACTGGAAATAATCTTGATATCCTTGTTCGGGATTGCAATGATACCATGAGTGAGCTACAAAAATGGTCAGAATCCAAGTGCATGCGTATCAATGAGAAGAAAACACAAGCTGTCGTATTCCGCCCTAAAAATAAACCAGTTCCTTTTTCCTTCGGCATTAAACTGAACTCACGATGTATAGATGTGGTTGAACAATTTAAGTGCCTCGGAGTGGTTTTTTCCTCCTCTATGTCTTGGGAACAGCATGTGGATCACATTTCAACGAAACTGGCTCAAATAACTGGGATCGTAGGCAGGCTCAAATACGTTCTCCCAAAACCAATAAAACTACTATTGTACAATTCCCTTTTTTACTCTTATTTAAACTATTGCCACTTAGTCTGGGGCACGACTACTCCTGGCTGTCTTCAGCGTATCTACATTCTGCAAAAGAGATTCCTTCGTCATGTTCATAATGTACCTTGGCACTCGCCCAGTGCAGATCTCTTTTTGCAAAGTAATGTAATAAAGATCGAGAACTTGTACAAATTCCGTTTGAGTGTCAGGTTTCAACTCGAAACTCTAAAAAATATAAACCATCTACGATACCTTGCCGATTTGCATGCACGAAAAATGACATTTATGACAAGGCATGGAGAGTCTTGGGTTGTGCCGACACCCAGAATAAACTTAGGTCGACAACGCCTGCAATTTACTCTTCCTTCCCTTCTAAATTCATATTTACATAGTGGTTTTGATCTCTTCAGTTCGTCAAAGAATACTTTGCGTGCCATGTACGTTAATATGTAAGCTTAGTTTTTTTTTTTTTTTATACTCTATTTTATAATATCTTTTAGAGTCTCTTTTGTATTTGTCGATTATTGTTTATTTGCCATTACACTATGTTAATACTGTTGTTTAATGAACATTGCTGTGAAGCTGCTGCTAAGCAAAAGGGTGTCGCGGCTTTGTCAAGCTGTCTCTGACAGCTTTTTCTGCGCCTCCACTGTCTGTACCCCTACAAGGCAGAAATAAAGAATTTGAATTTGAATTTGAATAAGTATAACGTTATTGCTCTCTCACAGGGGTTTCGTTTGATATGCATGAAGACAGGTTAGGACAGCGCGTGTGTGTATGATAGGTGTGATGACGTCACATGAGTCACTAGTAATCACGTCGCTAGGCCTAGTGAGAGCACTCGAGTTCATCATCATCATCATCAAATCAAATTTTATTTCTGCTTCAGACAATACAGCGTATTGTCACTGCGAAAACAGGGGACCAGAGAAAAAAGCTGCGCTTGCGCAGCTTGACTAAGCTCTGGTCACCCGTACAGCAGTAGTGACAGGGCAAAACATCTAACAAGTCTATATAGCCACAGTATATACAATGCGATTACCAAAAGTAGTTATGTAGACTACGGTGTTCTAATGAAAGAAAAACATCAATGTATGTTTTAAGTTACAATCACCTTAGTAACACTAGCCACTGCAAATATACAAACATGAGTAGTTCTAATACATTCACATAAAAAGATCTAGTAAGGTTTTGTTAGTAAAGTGAAGAACGTCAACATTTCTTTGTTCTAGTTCATTTAGTGTGGTTGCGAGTACATAATCAAGTTTTTCTTTCCCATAATGGGTACACGAGAAAGGAACGTGGTATGGTGGGTGATACCTGAAAAGAAAGGAAATTGTATTTGCTCGAAGATTTGCAATTTCCTCGAATAGCTGTGTTCTTCCTGATGTTGCATTTTTGTATGTTCTCAGTAGTTTATGCTTGTATATGTTGTGAATCTTCATAACTTTATGTTTGTGGAATAAAGGTTCTGTGTGTTCTAGAAACGAGACGTCTTCTATTGAACGAAGTGATTTTTTCTGGACCAAGAATATTTGCTGTAAGTTTGATAATGTTGTGTTTCCCCATATTAGCGTGCAATATTATAAGTGAGAGTTGAAGAGCGCGAAATATAACATTCTTTTAATGGTAACAGGAAAAGTGTGACGGTTTCGGCTTAATACACCGGCTGCTCTGCGTAATTTTGGCAATAAGGTTCTCACATGTTCATTCCAGGACATATTTTCTGAAAAAATTACACCAAGAATCTTAACATGTTTCTCGATTTTGATTTGAAATGGCCCAAGAGTTATATAATCGTCGATGCTTCTTAAAATGCCCGGGGCACGGAACAACACACATTTAGTTTTCGATTCGTTTAAAGTAAGCCTATTGAACTTGCACCAGATCTGTAAGTTATGACAGAATGTATCACCCTTTCGTGTTATGGTCTCCAAGTCTCTTCCATCAAGAAGTACCGAGCAATCGTCGGCATATATAATATATTTACAGTCCTCATAGATTCTTACAATATCATTAATATAGAAAAGGAAGACAATCGGTCCTAGTATGCTACCCTGAGGAACCCCATATTCAATAGGCCTAAGGTGTGATTTACATTTGTTTAGTTCAACGTATTGGTAGCGCGTTTTCAAATAAGACTTAATAAGTTGTAACACTGTCCCACGTAACCCATAATGTTCTAACTTTTCAAATAAAATTGAGTGGTTTACCCAATCGAAAGCTTTACTTAAATCTAGAAATACACCCAGTGTCATGACCTTATTTTCAAAGTTGTGTAATATTTCCTCTTTTTGAACAAGAAGTGCTGTCTCAGTGCAACGTCCCTATCTGAAGTCAAATTGGTGATCTGTTAATAGGTTGTATTTTGTAATAAATTTCTCAATACGACAATTTATTACTTTCTCGAGTCCCTTTGAAAAGATAGGCAATATTGACACAGGACGATAGTTGCTTAAGCTATTTTTGTCTCCATTCTTGTAAATCACTGAAACTCTAGCCACCTGCATACTGTCTGAAAAAATCCCACTAGAGATAGCGACGTTATATATGGGTGTAAGCACTGGTGCAATTAAGTCTATAACGTATTTGATTGGTTTTATTTCTAAATCATCCACATCGCGGCTACGACTGTTCCTAAGCTTCTGATACAGCATTGTCACTTCAGGGACAGATGTTGGCTGCAAGTACATTGTGTGGAATAGTCTCGGGATACGATTAGCAGCTTCGTGACAGTAGGTGATACTTCCAATTTCAACAAAGAAATTGTTGAAAAAGTTGGCGAGTTCAGTCCCGCCAATCGTTTTGTCATTTATTACGAGGTTGTCGATCGTATAATCCTTGGTGTTCTGGTTTAGTAACTCGTTTATTTTTTTCCACACTTTGTTACCACTACGCAAGCAATCGTTGTCAAATACACGCTTATAATATTCGTTTTTGATTTTTTAATGTCTTTATTAAACTTATTTCGAAATTTCTTAAACTCTTTTAATTCTTCCGTGTTACGAGACTTAGGAAAGTTGGCAAAAAGCTTATTCTTATGTTTAATAAGCTTGATGTATTCATGTGTGATCCACGGTTTGCGCACCTTTTTTGTTTACGGTATGTCCGTGATGGGAACGACTCTAAATAATGTTTTTTGAAAATTTTTATAAATAAGTCATAACACTTATTGCTGTCTTCAAGAAGAAATACTTCCCTCCAATGTGTTTTAGAAATCTTATCCCGAAACACCTCTAGCGCTTGAGACGATATATCCCTGTACACGAGCTGAGGCCAATCCCTTTGTTGCAATGAACTGTTACGGTTAAGCATACAAAATGTAGGTAGGTGATCACTGACGTCACTGTTGATAACGCCAGAGAGAATGCCATCAGTGTTTCGGTTAGTAATGAACAAGTCTAGCACAGATGCCGATGAGCCCCGCCGCGGTGGTCTAGTGGCTAAGGTACTCGGCTGCTGACCCGCAGGTCTCGGGTTCAAATCCCGGCTGCGGCGGCTGCATTTCCGATGGAGGCGGAAATGTTGTAGGCCCGTGTGCTCAGATTTGGGTGCACGTTAAAGAACCCCAGGTGGTCGAAATTTCCGGAGCCCTCCACTACGGCGTCTCTCATAATCATATGGTGGTTTTGGGACGTTAAACCCCGCATATCAATCAATCAATCAATCAATCAATCAATCAATCAATCAACAAATGCTGATGAAAGAGTAACGCGTGTAGGTGTTGATATAAGGTTTTGAAAACCGTTGCTTTGTAATACAAGCAAAAAATCATTCGCCGCACTCAAGCCTTTTGCAATGTCAATGTTCATATCACCGCCTATTGTTAGTAACCATCTGTTTTCACAGGCACATGAAAGCAAAGAATCGAGAAACTTCAAGAACGCCGAGATGTTGCCACATGGTGGTCGGTACAGAACAGCGAACACATTGCTATTTTTCTTAATAGAAATGGCTTCGATATCACAAGTAACAGTGCTAAACTCTGGTAGAATTTCAAAACCTGGTATAGCAACCTGAATAGAAACTCCACCACCCCTACAATTTTTTCTGTTTAGAAAGAAATGATCGTAAGACGGTAAAACAAAGTGATCCGAATTTTCATTGTACCAAGTCTCAGTGAACATAAGTGCATCGAAACTAATATTGCAGGATTCTAAAAGGGCGTAGATTTCATCAAATTTACATTGCATGGATCTACCATTTAGATGGAAAACCTTAAAAAGCTTCTCTGGGTTGTCAGATATGGTACCACGCCTGTCCTCAGGTAGCACGTAGTTAGCATCCATGTTTCTACAATCTGAACAATCGCAGGGGGCGCGCATCCTTATCCTCTGGCGGTAATCTTGTCCAAATCGCTCTCGCGTTTTATTGCCACGATGGATGAAGTCTCATCACGACGGGCAAAAATGGCACCGTTTTTTATCCAGACAAACTTCCAGCCATGTTCGCGCTTGCGCGCTATTGCCATACCAAGTAGTCTCTTTAGATACTGACAAAGGTGTTAATTTACAAAGATAGGATGATGTGCCTCACTTCTAGAAGCTTCCAGTGATAGACCCAGGCTTCCGCTCGTAAGTTTTGTTTTCTTAGCCTTCTGTAGAACCTTATTTCTCTTTTCGCGCTTCACGAACTGAACAATAATGTTTTTCTTTGTCTTGCCTTTCGTTGCCACTCTGTGAATTACGTCTATATCGTTCGCGCAGACAGGTTCACTGATGGCCGTTCCAATTTGAGCAAGAACATCTCCCAAACACTCATTCGGTGTTTCCGTAACACCTTTGATCTCAAGGTTTTTGTTGCGGAAGTACTGCTCAGTTTTGACAAGACTGGGTTGACATTCCATCACTTCCCTCTCTGATGAGCGAACTTTATGCTGGAGCGCTTCATTTTCTTTTTTAAGAGAGCTGTTCTCCGTCAAAGTAGCATCAAGCCGCAAGTTAGCATCATCAAGATTTTTACTAATGAAATCCATGCTGCACTTCATGTCGTCGATCTCAGTCCGGAGCTTTCTCTCTTCTGCAAGCATGCTTCTTTCGAGAAATTCTTTCAAGTTCTTAAATTCATTCCGGAGTTCATCTTTGAACTGTTCAACCTGTTTTGAAACATCCTTTGTCATTTCTAATGGTCACAACAACGAACAGAAAGTGTCACTCTTTGTGGCAGCGGTGACAGCGATAATGTCCTAATAGACTTTTAGAAATATTTGAAAATTTTGCTTACCTGTAATGTGCAACATTCAAGAATCACGCCTGCTGCTCCGCCGCTGTCACCGCTGCCAAATGATGCGTCCGTGCAACAGCGGTAGTTTTATAGCCGGGCGGTGGTCACGTGCCCTTTCGTTCAGCCTGCGCAGTCAGGACCCGATGAACGAAGCCTGTGCGCTGCCGTCCTCTTTGTACACTTGCGCTGTATTGCGGCGCAAGACAGCGCAAGTATACAAACCGCGTCTTTGAGAGAGTTATTACTCTCTCAAAGACGTTTCGTTTGATATGCATGAAGGCAGGTTACAGTGCTTGCGTGGGTTCACGGCGTGATGACGTCACGCGAGTCACTAGTGATCACGTCACTAGGTCAAGTGACAGCTTTCAAGGTATTACCCTCTAAAGACGTTGTGTTTGATATGCATGAAGGCAGGTTACAGAGTGCTTGCGTGGGTGTCAGATGCGATGACGTCACACGAGTCACTAGTGATGACGTCACTAGGCCGAGTGACAGCGTTCGAGTTATTACTATATCATAGACGTTTCGTTTGATATGCATGAAGACAGGTTAGGACACCGCGTGCGTGTGTGATAGGCGTGATGACGTCACGTGAGTCACTAGTGATGACTTCACTAGGCCTAGTGACAGTGTTCAAGTTATTACTCTCAAAGACGTTTCATTTGATATGCATGAAGACATGTTTGAACACCGCGTGCGTGTGTGATAGGCGTGATGACGTCACGTGAGTCACCAGTGATGATGTCACTAGGCCTATTGACAGCGTTTAAGTTATTACCTTGTCAAAGACGTTTCGTTTGATATGCATGAAGACAGGTTTGGACACCGCGTGCGTGTGTGATAGGCGTGATGACGTCACGTGAGTCACTAGTGATGACGTCACTAGGCCCAGTGACAGCGTTCAAGTTAATACCCTCTCAAAGACGTTTTGTTTGATATGCATGAAGGTACCAGTGACAGCGTTCAAGTTAATACCCTCTCGAAGACGTTTTGTTTGATATGCATGAAGGTACATCAGATAGTGCTTGCATGAGTCTTAGATGAGTAGACGTCACGCGAGTCACTAGTGATGACGTCACTAGACCTAGCGACAGCGTTCAAGTTATTATTCTCTCAAAGACTTTTCGTTTGGTATACATTATGGCAGGTTAGACATTGCGTGCGTGGCTGATAGGCGTGATGACGTCACCAGAGTCACTAGTGATCAAGTCAGTTGGCCGAGCCATAGGTAACACGTTATTGCTCTCTCAAAGACGTTTCGTTTGGTATGCATGTTGGCAGGCTAGTAAATTACGTGCGCGGGTGATAAGGGCGATGACGTCCCCTGAGTCACTGGTGATCCGGTGGCTTGGCCGAGTTTTAGGTATCAAGCTCTTGCCCTTTCAACGACGTTTCATTTGATATGCATGACGGACGCTTAAGACAGTGCGTGCGTGGGTGGTATGCGTGAGGATGTCACCTGAGTCACTCGTGATGAGATCATTGGCCTGGTTAATAGGTATCAAGTTATTACTGCGTGGACGGCGTTTGCTTTGATATGCATGTCGAAGGTGTGAATAGTGCTTACGCGGGTGATAGGCGTGATGTAGGCGCGCGAGTCACATTGTGTCACTCATTCATGGTTTTTATATGCGGAAGCATCTTATACTCGCGCCTTGTAGTGCGCCGTCCGCACCGCTTCTCGAACATTCGACAGCTGACGCGCGCGCATGCGCCGTCGCCCACTCTTCCACCATCTGTGCATCCCTTCCTCCTCTACACACCGCGCGCGCTTCACTCCTCCACCATCTGTGCACCCTTCCTCCTCTACACACCGCGTTCGACATCTACAATTCTCCTGATTCTCCAGTGGACGCGCATGTGGCGTCGCGCTTCGAGAACATTCAACAGCTGACAGTGCATGCGCCGTCGTGCTGTATATATACTCAAGGTCGGCACTCGCTCGCTCAGTTTCCGCTCGTCGGTTGGTTTGTACGGCGCGTCGACGTCCAAGGTCGCGGTGAAATGAATTCCAACGAATCCACAAACACAATGATCGACGTCCCTTCGACCAGCGCCGCCCTTTCGCATACGTATGTACGTGTTCACTCATTTAACACCCCCTCCTACAACCACGTTAACCAATTTAGCCATCGACCCAAGTAAGTCGCAATTTAACACCCCATTTCACAACCACGTTAACCAATTTAGCCATCGACCCAAGTAAGTCGCACTTTAACACCCCGTTAACCAATTATATGGTCCGCATCCTCCTCAGTGTTCCCCCGAGAAAAGCTGCGGGCAATTTTTTTCCTCTTAGATTCACTCCAAAGCTATGCAATCCACGCATTCCCGAAAATTCTGGGTCGTTTTGAAGTAACAATGTCATCAGGATTAAATTTGCTGGCATCTGGATTAAATCGGCTGGCAGTTGGATTAATTTCAGTGGCACTTGGATTAAAATGAATGGCACCTGGATTAATTTGAGTGGCGGCTGGATTAAATTGACTGGCCCCTAGATTAATTTGGCTGGCGCTTGGATTAAATTGAGCGGGAAAACCTGTAGTAGAGCGGTATGAAGTGGTTGGCTCAGATGTCGCAGTTGGGGACGGTGAGCGACGTAGCGGCGGATCACGAGGACGACGTTGGAAAGCGTACCAGCTTGTCCTGTCATCCCGTCCGTAGGTGTCGAATCCACGACGCTCGTCCTGCTGATGCTTCCGACAGACGCGTGCAATGTGGCCCCGATAGCCGCAGTAATAACAGATCGGACGAGGCGGCCGCCATGGTGGGTGACAGGGCTGGGGCTAGGCGCACTCAGAGTTAACGAAGCCAGTGGGACAGGCGTCGAGTGTGCGGGCATCGGTTGTACGACGGGTGGTGAGCCAGCGAGGACTTGTGCGTACGTCGGTTGGAGTCGAGGTACTGGAGAGTCTACCTACGCTG
This sequence comes from Rhipicephalus microplus, assembly GCF_043290135.1. Classification (NCBI taxonomy): domain Eukaryota; kingdom Metazoa; phylum Arthropoda; class Arachnida; order Ixodida; family Ixodidae; genus Rhipicephalus; species Rhipicephalus microplus. The sequence continues at coordinate 66,472,197 of NC_134706.1, read as the reverse complement.
GCCCGGTCATGGACGCCAACTCTTTGATAACGCCGCGCAAAACAGTGTTGGAGGGGGGAGGTGGACTCGGTGTCATTGAGAGGCCGAAAGATTCTAGCTTTTCCCGTATAATCGCCCGGATCATGGCACGCAATGAGGCCTCAGTCGTGGTGGTGTTTTCAGCGCTGTCCGGCGGTAACCATTGGGACTCAAGTTCCTCTAGGCGTTGGCACGTGGCAACAACGTCAGCGACTGTGGTCCGGTTTTGTATGACCAAGGCATTGAACGTGACCATGCCGATCCCTTTCAATAGATGACGAACTCTCTCTGATTCAGACATAAACGTGCTGAAACGGTGACAGAGAGCAAGCACATCCTCTATGTACGATGTGTAAGACTCACCGCATTGTTGCTTGCGAGCATCCAGTGTCTTCTTCGCGAGAGCTGAACGAACCACCGGGGTGCCGGAAATTTGGCGAAGCTGTTTCTTGAAACGTGTCTAGTCCGTAATGTCCGTTTCATGATTGAAAAACTATGTTTTCGCTATGCCTGTCAGATAGAAAGAAACACGGCGAAGCTTGGTAGGATCATCCCAGTTGTTAGTGGAACTCGCTCGATTGAACTGGTCCAACCAATCCTCCACACCTTCACCTCGAAGTCCGGCGAACGTGGGCGGCTCACGCTGGTGCGCGGCGATAATCCACGATGGATAGGCCGCGGTAGCCGGGGCCGTGGAGGTAGACGCAGAAGCGCCAGTTGGCTCGTCCTGAGGCATGTTACCGGACACCTGGCACAAACGACGACTTGAGCGGAGCTCCAGGAGGCAGATCGGGCTGGGAGAGGACGGAAGATCGTAGAGCACACTCCACCACTTGTGATGTAACAGTGAAGGCAACCTTTACTAGGCCCAGAAGGCACGATGAAGCAACCACACCCAAGGCACAGAACTCAGGCAAGCCAAGTCCCCACAGCAGATGAAGATGACGACCACTCATGATGATGAACATGTGTAAAGGTAGTAGATGTGCTTAATAAATGCCTACAATATATATATGAAAGCGCAAGAAACAAAATCAAGAAAAAAACTCTGGTGCACGGAATCGAACTTGGGGCTTCTAAAACGCGAGTGCGAGACGTTAACCGCTGAGCCACAGAGAGACACGTCCTTCAACATTCAGATGGCAAGCTATCTACCACTTACCGCTATTGACGGGCATCTCGACGGGGGAAAATATGGTGTTTTCAGCATTACCAGCAAGACGGCACAATGAGCGCGCGTCACCACATCGTCACAACGCAGCAGCGCGCTTTCTCATCTCCCACGTGCACTTTGCCCGCCAAAAAGAGGGGCTTGGACGTTCACTCGTGCACGCTTATCTCGCGGTAGGGAGGGTCGTACGTCTTGGCTGGCCTTGGGATTTCACTGGAACGATTCTGTTGTAGCTACCGGGCGCACAAAGGTCACTGCAATCGTTGCACAGTCTTCATTTGCGAAAAGGGGCACGCTTTCCAGACACAGCGAAGTGAGAACTGAAACACCCATTCACGTTCATGTGTACCTATGAGTACGTTTTGTGCGTCATTTGTGCGTGAGAAACGCGGGGCACGTTGGATCTGCTCGTCATTCTGCGCGCGACCTTCCAATTCGTTGCTACAGCGTTCATTGCTTCGCCTTTGTGGCAAAGCTGCGACTTTTTTTTTCTTGCACTTGTCCGCTGTATGTGTGGCGCCAGGGGCATAGTCAGGCGTGTATAAACCCGCGTCTTGCTCTGGCACCACGACGATTCGTGTCTCACGTATTGTCAAAGCTGTAAACAAACTTCAAACGCTTACGCCTGTGATCAACACCAGCGATCACTCCTGACGACACACATGGGACGCGGTATCAGGTTTCGTACAGTCGACTAATCCCAATGTCATCCGAATGCTCCGTGAGCGCAAAAGAAAAAAAAAAGTTCACTGCTTGTCACAAACGAGCGGTGGAACCACCCTCAAAAGCGAGTCAAAACAGACGGCGCCGGCCAATCAAGCACCGCGATTCAAGGCGCCAGCAACTGTCGCTTCTCCAAAGCGAACTAAGATTAATTTATTGAGGGACTTTAAAGTGAACGCCACTTCAGCTCCACCGCAAACAACGCACGCCGGGAAAGGGAGCACCGGGGAACAAAGAAAATTCGAGAAGGCTGGTACCGGCGCACGTCCGTCTGCGCAGAACACTCTAGAAGGGTCTAGTCCGATTCCTGGCCTCCACTAAGCTACGCACACGAGAGTGCTGAGGAATATTCACGAACTCTACCACGGCCTGGTATAAGCCGGCGACGACGGAGAGCCAAGGCAGTCGGTGAAGAAGCGGCAGAAGAATCATGTAACGGACAGACTGCGGAGGGAACAACGATGTCACCGTGTTTCCTTGAAGAGAAACGTTCGGGACTCGCTTCAAGAACTTGTGGACTGGCATTGTTGGTGGACATTTCAAGAACTTGAGTCTTCTGAAAATTTTGGAATGCATGAGATTGCATTTGTAGCGGGATTGGTTTGATTGTTCCCAATGTCCTACATATCATCCGAGATGTCAGATGATATTTGGGACAATGAAATATAAGCTGAGTGCATGTATGTACAGGGCAGTTCAGAAGTTACCAGGCCAATATCCAATGTATTCGTATGATGGCGTGGCCTGCAAACTTTTGACCCCCTCCTTGTACAGGTGTATGCAATGCTTGTTCTGCCTTAAGTAAGGATATATTTCATTATTGTTGTGAACTCTTGGCTTTGAATCAGTCTTTGCACCACACCAGCATTCGCCGGTGCAATAAAGGGACCTAACCAGAATTGTCCAAGCTTTCGTGGTGCGTTTGGAGGCGCCGATACATCTGCCCATCGAATCTTCCCGACGACTGCCGTTCTAATTATGGGATTAGTGACACTGCTGTAGTCAAGAACAATTGTGCCAGTCATGTATAAAATGTGTAACTCTATTTTAACACATTTATTAGCCCGTGAAAGCATTGCACATGTACAAAGAGAATGAGGGCATAGATCATATTCTCTCAGAGATAAATGTAAATGCTATACCATGAAGGGCGATATACCACGGCCACTTCATGTGGAAATGAAACACAGAATGATCCCCGGAACACCAGTCATTATGAAACTCTAGATGAGGTCAGTGACTAGGAATGAGTGATTATTCAAGCACTTCAAATATCCAAATGAATATTACACGGTTCTAATTCGCTTAGAATACTGAAATTTGATATTTCAGAAACTTCGAAGTATTCGAAACGAACAAATACGCACGTTTCTTAACCAGCCTTAAAAGGTTGTTTCACGGCAGCATCGACAGCTTTGCCGTGAAACAATCTACCCAAGCATAATTTGCTCTGCCGGGAAGACACTTGAAAGTTTAATGAGCATATTACCTTCACAAGGAATGATTATGATTATTTCTTTCTTATGCTTCAAAGTACGTAACATACACTTATGTGCATTAAAAATAGCGAACATAAGAACGTAATACATTTTACTACTTATATAACTAGCATTTAGCTGCTGTTCAAATCCTGCTACTGTTAAAAGCTGCTTCACATTGAGAAAGTGCCATTCGCACAGGCCTTGTTCTACTTATTAAAAAAAATGCGCACATATGCGTAGTCAATATAAATGTTCTATTTTTTATTATACGGCATATACATTCTTAAATTTGAAATGGTTTAACAAATCACTACTCACTTTGAATTCACCTGGAATCTACAATTGCAAGTTTGCCCACACATAATAATGCCATACTTATTTCACACACTGTCATAGTGCTACCAATGTGGTCGTATTTATCGCTTTTCCCCATGATACTTCCACAAAATAAAATGGTAAAACTGCTGAAAAGCTTGAGTTCTGAAATCTGCATATGCAAACAATTATCTTGCAGATATACATTATATATTACTAGTATACAAGGTACCCAAAATCTTGACGGGAGCCAACAGATGAAAACAACATAGTGGGATAATCATAAGGCGAACAGGTGAAGTGCCTCAGGCCAGACAGTCTGAGGCCCTTCACCTGTTCATCCTATGATTATCCCACTAGTATACAGGGTGTCCCACGTAACTTTAGCCAAGAATTTGATAGTGAAAGGCATTTAGGAGGCAAGTTGAACCAAACGCATATTACTAGCACTAGCTTGTAGGTACTCAGACTATTTTTTATTTCTCCCCGTACTAACTAATTAATAATTCTCAATTACCCATTTTTTTATTTATGGGCTGGAAACGCAAAATATGGACATCGAGATGTAGAGCGTCATTCAGAAACCACCAACTAAATTGTTTCCTGTACGATACGTCTCGTGCTGTTATTTTTTTTTTACATTGTAAAGAAGACCTGTGAAATGTGAAAAGTCGTGTGACGGACCGCGAGCGCACTGCTATGGGCTTTCTTTACAGCGTGAAAAAAATAACAGCGCTATACCTATCGGACAGTGAACAATTTAGTCAATGGTTTCTGAATGTGCTCTACATCTCAGTGTTCATATTTTGGGTTTCCAGCCCATAATTAAAAAGGTAATATAGAATTAATAAGTAATGATTATGGGGAGTAGTAAAAATAGCCTACAGGCTAGTGCGAGTAGTATGCATTAGGTTCAATTAGCCACTTACGGTAAGTGTCTTTCATTTTTAAATTCTTGGCACAAGTTATGTGGGACACCCTGTATATATATATATATATATATATATATATATATATATATATATATATATATATATATATTACTACTGCTCTCCCCTTATGCAACTTATACAGCAAATTATACTAACTTTGCACGCGTAAGCTCCTTGACTGTAAAAAAAAAACATGTGAAGAAAGGGTCTTGAAACATAAATGTAATGAAGCTACAGTTTCTATCCAGTCAAAATAGAACTAAACAACTAGATTTCCAATATAACCAGTGACCAGTTCAGTATTTTTAGTAAAGTGGCACCAACCTAGTTGTAGATGCATGCAATTTCTTTGATCACAAAAACTATTTCTTAAATACAAAACATTTTGACTTTCGCATAAGCGGCTCATCACTTCAATATAGTGAGATACTAACCTTTAATAACCTATCAAACTTGTTTGCACTATTAATGCAGCATCACTAATGTGTTTAAAGGAGCAGTGACATCTTCTAGATTTCAAAAGTCTTTGTTGTCTATGGTTCTCAACAGTCAATATTTCGTACACAAAACCATTCAAGGGCGTTTTGATTGTGCACGAAGCTTTACACAAAGGCAGCTAACATGACCACTAGCTGGATTACGTTAACTCCGACATGAAGGTTATTATACCAAGCAGTAGCTGTTTTGCTAAACAATAAAGCCATTGATAATAAATGCATATTTTTCATTTCTAAATAGTCTACAGCGTCTACTCATAGGTAAAGTCTTCAAAGCTAGCCACTTGCCCAAAGCCCCGTTATCCCCTTCCAATAAAAAAAAAGAAGATTTCTGTTGTGTACTGAGCGAAATGACATATACAATATATATTTTTGTTTCTATACATAAAATGTGCCTATTTCAACAGTTAATGCAATCATTATGGAACTCTATACTATCGTAACCATCACAACGATTAAATTAACCAGCTTAAATACATCTTTCATTTGTCTTTCGCGGATGTAAAGGCATTAGTATGCGTCGATACAGTGCCCCCGGCAACGTAAAAGCAATATACACAGATGCAACAATTGAAACATTAAAGCTATAGCAATAAGCAAAATTAAATATGCAAAAATGACTGTATACAGTACAGTGAAAATAGAGTGCACCAAGCTTCTAAACACTCACAAATATTGAAAACAGACACGTCTTGTCGCATCAGATCTGGCGAGTAGCAAATAAATAGGACAATTATGCAAAAATCAAACATAAAGTGAAATGAAGCGATTATACTTGGCATGCACAGGAAGGACTGCGAAAGCCATGCAGTTACAAGTAAAACGAAGCAGCTTGTGAGATCGACATCAACTTGTCTTGAGTTTAAACTACAAAGAATCAGCAATGTCATAAATTTGCATGAGCAGCCATGCTCCTCGGACGTGCTTTCTCGCTGAGTTGTCAACGCACCACACATGTGCACATGATGTTGGCACATGTTGAAAAAGTCACTGTTTCGTGTGCTCACAATGCCAGCCACATTTAAGAGCAACCCTGGCTGACTCCGGCCTCAGAAGAAAAAAAAATGTGACTGGGCAATGTAAAAACGCACCCAGATAATTCTCCTTTGCACACCTAAGCGAGCAAGGTCTTCCATCACGATAGGTGGAATGTTAGCAACGTACCACAACAGAAAAAAAAAGATAAAATATTTTTGTGTTAATACTCTTCAGCATTTTAGAATGTTGAAATTGTTGAAAGACTGTCAAAGAAATGAAAAAAGGACAAAAATGCAAGAAAAAGACAATAAAAAGAATGTGCAGGAAAGTGCCATGTGGTCGTTATTGTGTGGAGAATAATAAACAAGAGAGCATATTTCATCTTTCCCTTCTAGACGAATGTGGCTGCTGACGTGAAGGAATGGGAAGATGTAAAGATGCAGTCGAGGTATCCTACTGGTAAGCTGCCAGTACTATAATGCTTCCTTCAACTAACTGCCAGAGGGCCATACTTGTTGTCATGCTAAATGACTTAGGAATGGCCCTTTGTGCCTATGACAGGCTGATAAGCTGAGCATTAAAAAATATTACTCACGAGATCAGAGGGTGGTATACCATGTGACGGATGGTGCCACAGGCAGACAATGATACCAATGTGACAACCAAAAATGTTCTGATGACCTCTAGATACTTATCCGAAACATTTGTGAGTTGTACTGCAAGCAGTAAATAACATTTGGTAATCATCGACAATCCAGCTGCATGGCATTCAGGAAAACGTACTTTATGTTCGTTTAATTGGTAATAAATAATATCCGAGGGAATACACTATTTTGAATGCCTGTGAGCAAGTCCTTTTGCACGGCTGCCAACGCAGCGACCTTGACTAGAGTTTTCGTGGGGCACACATTTTATGGGTTCGTCCAATCACACAAAGACTGGCTGATTCTCGCAACAAAATTTTCCCAACCAACCGCTAGACACCTTTCGAGTTTTCCATTTGGAAAAATTCAAGATGGGCTTTCCAGAGAGGCTACTGTGCTGAGCTCATAGAGAGATTACAATTTCACAATAGGAAACCAGAACATTTTAATTTAGGCTAGTTTTGATAAATTTGGCAATATTCAATTTATCAGTGTTCTGTTACACCAATGCTCATTCAGGGCGTGTTGAGATGAAATGGAACAAAAAATGACAATTTTTTGCCTTGAATGATATGATAAGCATAGTGGCATTTTCGTTTAGTGTGAAACCTAGGTATCTTGTTTGGTTTTCTTTTAGTTCAAGACCACGCCACATCAGGCGTCGGCATTTTCATATCTCTTGAGAAAACCAGTGCAAGTGACCGTCCCACGAGCATGCGCCATATCTGGTGCTGACTCGAGTCATTCATTCAGTGCCCTAGTAGACATTTTTCTACGTATTGCATCAAAGCATAGAGCAAAAGTGTGCACAAAGAATTTCGAATTTCCCCAACAAAAGCGAAAAACAAAGGAGTGGGGTGGGGGGGGGGGGAGGCAATAGCCACCCATGGCTTTTGCTAAACCAGCCTGCTCAGCACACGACTGTCATGCCAGAGTAGGCTTTAGTATTTGCAATCTGTCTATGCCCAACAGACTGCTTGCCAAGCAACAGATTGTTTGCCAAGGCACAGAGTTTAACAATACCACTCTAGAGAGAAATCCGGCACTAGCGTCGATAGGAGCTGGGCGTGTGGGGTTTGAGCCAGCGTGGGAATGATGGGTAGAGCGTGGATTTGCCTCAGCTTCATTCTTTCGGCTCCACGTGACTCTTGGTGGTTTATAGCTGCTTCATCGCAGGACGAAATTTAGCGAAAGTTCGGCACACCCGTTTCACAACCTTGACCCTTATAAACTCCCCAATTCAAATCTGACCACAAAACTCGCAATGAACCTGTGTTTTTTTTTTTTTGCAGCACGACCTAAAGCAGATAATAAATAATATTGTTAGGGTTGAATGCCCTAAAACCATGATGTGATTATGAAAGAAGCCGCAATGAAGGGCTCCGAAAATTTCGACCACCGAAGGTTTTTAACGTGTGCCTAAATCTATGCACACGGCTCTTGAGCATTTTCGCTTCCACCGGAAATGCAGCCGCTGATGCCAGGATTCAGTCACACGGCCTTCAGTTCAGCATTCGAACACCATAGCCGCTAGACCACTGTGGCAGGCATAAAAAGCCAAACACAGCAATAAACAAAGCTACAAGCACTTTCGAAGTTGCAAGCATGAAGACTATGCAAAATTTATGTACTACCCATCATTCCCAACATGGCCAAAAAATAGCAAGACCAGAGTTCCTTCCAGCAAATAGTACAAAAAGCGCTATGGGTGCAAGAACGCTCGACTCTCTCATGACCCATAGCATTGTCTCCACACAGCTCTTGTGTGTTGTGCAATTTGGCTGCCCCAGATAGCACCAGTGCCACTGCCAATGCTGATGATAACTTCGGAGCAGCACGGCATATGCAAAACTGGTGTGATGCTATAGCTACCTGAGAGCACAGTTCCGCAAACAAGGTCACGTGTTTGCCCAACATTTGAAAAGAAAACAGCACAGCAAATGGCTTCATGAGGAGTTTGCTAGCCAACTTTGTTGTGCAATATTCCTTCATACCCGTTCATTTCTTTCCCGCTATATTCCAAAGTGAACCTAGACAATGACGAAACATCGAAGCTAAGTGCTATAAATTACTTTTGTCCACTTCAGGTTAAGATTCACTACAATGTAAGCAAGTGCTTTCGCATTCCCATCTTATAAAAAATGCAACATCAGCTAAAAATTAAACTTTTGATCATAACATCGAGTATATCTTTGGATACAAAATGACTAAAGCGGTCTTTGAAGGGCACAAGACTAAAAACAGCTTCGCTCTACAGTTCATTTACACTGAGTGTAGAAGCATACTCGTGCCCCTGTCTAATTGCGAGGAAAAAAAAAGGCTTCTCCATCAAGCCTGTGGGTGCCCGATGCAGTTCCATCACAAAGCGCTATCAGAACGTGTCGGCCTCCCAAGAACGAAGGCCGTCAGGGCCGGCAGCAGTGCTTGTCATGCACGAGCAGAGCTGCGGCCGCATTGGCCGAGCCCAGTGCCAGCTTCGTTTGTGGCTGTGTCGGTGGGGGATGCTGGTGGCTGAGTAGAGCCACCTTGACGACCGTGTCGTGAGGCACGCTGGCATTCGAGCGTCGGTTTGCCGAGGTGGTGGCGAGTGACAGATAGTAGCTGCCGGGCCGGTGCTGCAGCACCTGCATCGCCACTGCGTGCCACAGACGAAGGAAAATGGGCGTAAAAGTGATAGACAGCACTGTTGAATCAAATCACCACGTGTGTTCTACGATGGAGATGACAGCGCAAATGCTTTATACAGAAAGCAGTAAGACGACGAACATGGCTTACAGTGAATGCTTCCAGCGAGTGGAATCACAACCACTGTCAGTAATGACCTAGTGGTTCACATCGTTCAAGTGTTGTGCGAATTGGTATGGCCTAAAGTATCGTCTCAGCAGTTTCAGGGTTAAAATCCATACGTCGTGGCCCGGAGGGTAGGCGATCAACCTGTGTTATCAGTTGTACTGTTCCACATCTTTATGTTGCTGCTGGCAAATGCATATGCAAGCACGCTGTCTGGATTCTTCGAAGCGTTAAAATTTTCAGCTTCGGTATGAATGTTGTCACAATATCAAGTCAGTAGGTTGTCAGTTTGGGCTAGTTGATGCGAGTGAACCGCAACATAAATTTTTCACCAAATAAGAGTGAAGAAAAACAGAAAGATTAAATCTCAGTTTTTCAGAATAATGAAATCTCTTATCTTTCTATCATTGTCCACTTTGGTTTGGCCTACAACGATATTGCATATTAGATGGAGAAAGCGTTAATGATGACTATAAATTCAGCTAGTTGGACATATTTCATAATAATGAATAAAACACAGTGCTAACAGCAGGGACCAAAAAAACAAAGTGAGGCATTGTACAAACGCATGCACACACGCATGAAGAAAAAAAATGCCATTCACGGAGTGACTATAGTGACACATATGTGATGAAACACACGTTTTTGCAAGGTCTTCGGAAGTAATGTTGCATTCTAGTGCTGCCCTATACTACTCAGCGTCGCAAGCACCATCTAATCACGACACACGAACTGGTTCGCGTGCTTCGTTTAAATTATGTAGAGCTCCAGCTTTTCTTGTTTTGTTACTCTGCTTTCATTTGTGTCCTGAATACACTGGGAAATGCCCCATATTTACTTTTTAAGTGTCATGTAGCACATGTGGGAGCCTATGCAAGACAGTTGGCTCAATTTTCTTTGTCACAAAACCTGTATGCTTTAGCCCTGCTTCTAAATTTATCGTTTAGTCTAACTGCACAGGTTTCAGTCTGTTTAATGAAATATATAGAAGCGTCTTCAAATGAATCTTGATGCAATAAGACGTCCTCAACTCTAACAATGTGACAGTGGCCACACACTGCTAAAGAAAACTAACTATTAAGCCCATTATCCAGTACAAAAAACACGCGACAACCGCAAGGCCCAGACTCTAATGGGTCTGTGCAAAACTCACCATTCTCCTTTGTTGAAAAAATGTCGGGAGCGCACTTGGTGCCTGCAGAAAATCGTAGAGTCAACTTAACAGCTGCGGTGACATCCACACTGATAATAGCACAGCTCAATCCCAATACAACGAAACTGACTCACAGGAAAAATTTTGATGAAGCAAAAATATCGTTATAGTGAAATTAAAAAAATATAGCCGACCTGATCTAGCAGAACAAAAGAACTTTTATTCCCAAAATTTGAAAAGTGTCGGCTGCTTCCTTTTCTTTTGCAGCAGTGTCATGACGCGATTCTCACACATGCATAGTGACGCCATGTTAAAAATCACGCTGAAACAATGGCCAAAATGGCTTTTTGAATGAACCTGACAGTTGCACTAACACGCTAGCACCAGCTGCCAGTCACAGCTGGCTGATTTAGTTCATAATGCACGTGAACGACTGCTCTAACCAGTGACCACACTGGCCAAGTGCGAAAAAAACCAAAAGCATTGGCATCGGAAAAGGCATCTTTCCGTCATTGCACCCAGTAACCACAGTGAGTAGCAAACTCATGGAGAGGAAACTCAATGAACTGAGCAACTGAGCTTCCATTGCTGATTGTCAGCGGCTCAGAAGTAAGCCAGTGGCAGAAGGAGAGCACTCTCGTTATAATCACTATCAAGCAATGATGGCTCTCGTGCTTTTTAAGCAACGGCAGTTTCAGGCAGTGTCAATGCGCGTTTTAGACTTTGCAGACGTATTTTAGATGCGAAGCAGCTTATGATGGAGTCCAATTTGGTGTGCATGCCCATTCTTACTGCGAATGCACAACAGCAGGCCCAAGCACTGCCAGAATGTACTAGCACTTTCTGGCGTATGTAAGGGGCTGTGTAAGACGCAGTGGCCTCTCTCCCTTACACTCTCTCAGCAATTATGTGATGCATCGGGGAACGAGATTTTGCAGACACGCAATGAACCAAGGCAATGTATCCTAGTCAGAATGCACTGCCATGCATTACAAGTTCAGGCCTGCGTAAGTGGCTGTGAGAAAGCTGCGGTGTCCAGCCCCCGTGCTGCTTCTTTTTGCTTCATGGCCCCTTTTTGCAAAAGATGGTGTCATTTTTTATGTTCTGAAAATGCACCAAAATGTTCAAGATCACGTTTACTGCACAGCATTAAATATCCAAGCCTGGAATTGCATTGTCAAATTTCGTTGAAGTGTAACAGCAGAAGAACAACCATTCGTATTGGCAAGAATATTTATGCATGGACTGCTAAAGAAGAACCGAGAATTTTTTGTTGTAGTAGAAATTTCGTTGAAGCGGCGTTCGTTGTATCAGGGTTTGACTGTATAGCAAGTTGTTGGGTCAGTTGGTGCACTGCCCACACAGCAAGATATTTTTCTTAAGTCAACAGCATAAACCAGCCAGATTACTTTTACACTGAAGCTGTGTGAAACTTAGCTAAGACCTAGCATGTCTTGGTCAGTCACCTATAATAGTGAAGAGAAGTAGTTTACCACAATGTTTTTATGAATTATTCTCAATACCTCAATGTAAAATGAGTGTATAAGACTGGGAGACCTTCTGCGCTCTTGAAGCGACGGGGCAGTCACCCTTGCATAATGTGTGCCTGTAGAACACTTTGCTGCACTGGAAAGTTTACTCTGTAATACGGCTCTTCTCCACATTACGTTTCACACAGTTGTGATGTGACGAAACTAACATGGCGACAGAGGCTCCGGAACCAAGGGGGCCAGTGGGGGTCGTCGCCCCCACAGGTTAGAAACTAGGGCCCATCGCAAGTGCGTCCAGAACTGTGGTAGCTCTGTAGAGAGGGAGACCAAAGTTGCAGTGACGTCACACCAGATCTGTAGCAAGTGTAGGCGTGCGCAGGTTTCCCCTCCAGGGGGAACAAAAGTTCATCGCGCGCACCCCTTCCCTATTATGTATATGAGTGGATCTGACTTGGCACCCCTTCCCCAAGTCGCGGCGCCCCCTTCCTATTATGTCAATGTGTAAGGCTGTGTTTGTACCCCCCCCCCCCCCCCATTCAGAACTTTATTCCTGCCTTTGATAAGCGAAAATAGAGGTGTGGGAAAAACCTGTCCTTGCATAAACATACCAGGTTTAAAGCCAATGTAAAATAAACAAATAAGGGCAGTTAGGTAACACCCAAAGTGCTAACTTACATAAGAAAGCCAATTCGAGAAAGAAAAAAAATGTGAGCAAAGGTAGCGCACTGGTCTCCCTAGGGATCAACGGAGACACATACCTCGTGGAGCGTTTAGTAATTCACCCGTGAAACTTAGCTGAGACAGGCCCAGCAAGAAATGAGAAGGTCACAAGATATGAGAGATGAAGAGCGAGAGAAAAAAGAAAGAGAAAACGGAGGACCGAGAAGAAGAAAGTAATATCAAGAAAAGACGAGCAGATGGCAGAGGGTAAGAGTCAGAATTAAAAAAAAAAAAACAAGCCCCACTCCTCCGCGCACACAGGTTCATCTATTGGCAGATACAGGACATCTTGAAGCGTCTGGAGGCATCGTTCATGACCCCATACCAAACCAAAAGGACAGAGAAAAGAACGATAGAAGAGAGAAAAAAACACTGCTCGGCGTTAGTCCAACACTGTGCCACCAGTCCTCTTGCTTGCAACGTTTTAAAAGGCCACTCTCCAGGCCCCATACAAAATTTTAGTTAGACAGTGGAAGTTGTTGGGTGTCCGATAAGGAACATTTTGCTACAAAATTTTTTTTGAATTGTACATAGGGCCATTCATATGCGCACGTCATGCCCTCATTCTCTGGGCGTGCGCCGGCAGAAGGGAGGGGGAGCAGCGTGCATCTTGAAATTTGACTCGTTTCCGCGGCGCGTAGCGTTGCAAATTATGGCAGACGTGATCATGAACGCCTTGTTTACGCATTGCGCTTGTCAGCTCAAAATCGTCGAACCTGGTGAGTGGCCCTTTAAATCCAGGGTGAGTACATGCGTTCACAAGGGTTGTCGTGAGGTCCCAACAGGCCGCCGTTGATCGAGGATGGCGTCACGGTTTAACTGTGGTGTGTTGCGACAGACAAGGACAATGTGTGAGGCAGAGGCCGCCGAGGTTCTCACCCTCGCCAGTGTATGGCGTACAGGACAGCTCCACCTCCACATCATCCCAATCATGTGGGTGTGTATTTGTCCACTGCCCCTGCTTCGTCCACTGCCCCTGCTTCGTCTTGGCACGCCATTATAGCGCGAGGGATTTTGCAGGTTAAGTACTCAACTGAGGTAAGGAATGGTGTCTCCTACCTCCTTAACAATTTTAATGATCAGCACGCGATATTTTGCACATCATAGCAGAGACGCATACCTCTTTTGCTCATAATCAGGGTGTGGCTAGATTTGTGTTGCCGGATTTCAGGGGGCACTCAAACAGATAATAATCGGTTCCGTCGGAAATGGCGCCACCCAAGCAGACCAGTTCCAGAAGCAGGTTAAAGCGTCACCCCCGGAAAGTCTTTTCAGGCCTGCGCCCAGCAATCTGACGTCAGTTCCGCCCGGCCGACTCTCAGGGAAGCCGCAGCGGCAGCGAGCGCAGCGCGGGCGGCGGGGGTGACGGTTCGGCGGCGTGGTGTTGACGGTGTTTCACATTTGTTGCTTTCCGTTGTTGTTTTGCGGCAATTTCTTTCCGTGCGTGATGCTGGAGTGATGCGACAATGCCGAATAAGTGTTGTGTACCCGGATGCACTGGCAACTACAAAACAGGAAAGAAGATACAAGTGTTTTCCTTCCCTAAAGACGCCGACGCTCTCAAACAATGGCTACACGCCATTCCTAGGAAGGACTTCGTGCCGACTTCGTGCACTAAGGTAAGAATTTGAGATGCTCCTGTTCTTAGCTTGTCGTTGCTTGTTCGGGTAGAAATCACCTATGATGGGAAATAATTGAGCATGTGTCCGCCGGGCCTCGCGAAGCGCTGACGCCAGCAGTTGATGAGAATCGCCCAGAAAGGCACGTTCGCAGCAAGGATGGTCAGCTGCGCTTTGTTCACTAACAGTGCCGTGGTGTCGTCCATTCTTGCAAGCTCTCGGTGGAAGCGCTTCGTGGAGTGCGGTGACATCACGCTCCCGTGTTTCCTTTCATGTTGCTTGTACCGCTTAGCGCAGCGCTTTTATTTAGATGCTTGCGAAACGTAGGTAGACTTTGTTTTAGCTACACGGACTGTAAACACGGTCATGCAAACGGGAGCGCATTTTTTTCTTTTGAGAAGTGGCGTCTCAGACGTTCTTGAAACGTTTGTGCAAGTGTGCGCGGATCATATCGACGCTTCATGCATCGAGAAGACGACATCGTACACGGATCCAAGGACAGGGAGAGTTATTGATGTTGCACTCCCAGTACAACGGTTGCGTCCTGGATCTGTCCCAACGGTATTTCCCGGCTGTCCGTCCTACTTATCAGTACGAGACCAGAGCACGAGAGAAACCCCTGACGCCAAGAGGAGCCAACAAGAAGCCTCCCAACTCGCCCGTGCTGTAGAAGAGTCGCTGGCGTCATATGAAGCGGAGCAAGAACGAGACCAGTTTTCGTCCCTCGAAGAACTAAGGGTTCGCCTGCAAGGGGTGTCAGTGTCTCCGAAGTGGACTGTGGTTCATAAAGAAGAGTGCTCCATGTTTTTGAACATTATCGACTATCGTGAACCTTGTTTGAATGCGTCATTGACCGTGTTTGCAAACCTTGAAGTCTTTGCCTGCTATCAAGGTTCACCAATCAAGAACCTTGGTAGCGCTGTTGTACCAGACTCAGTTCAAAAAGTAAGTTCCTTGTTGGAAATTTTGAACAACCTGTTGATGCTGTCTGAGGAGCGCTGCACTTATCGCCACCTGGCTCAAGCAATACATTTCCTTCTGGACAAATTGGAAGCCAGCATTGATGAAGGCAAGAAAGAGATGGTGAACTTTATGAAGGAGCAGCTACTACTCCTTTCTGCAGAGCGCATTCAGTATAGCGCACAGGTGAAGGTCTTTGCATGCATCTTGCTTACAATATCACCACATGCCTACAAGTTCATGAGAAGCACAGGTACACTAACTTTGTCCCACCCAAGCACTATTAGAAATGTGTGCTCGTCTATTCAAATGTGCCCACAAGTTGATTCTTCTGACGACACTTTCCTTCAGTATGTGTCTCAGAGATTCAAACATCTGCAGCCACATGAACACACTGTGACGCTGATGCTTGACGAGATTCATATCAAACCTTGTTTAGATTACAAAGGTGGGAACATATGTGGTGCAGCAGTTCGAAGCGGCCACATCGGTGCACGTGTTTATGATACAAAGTTTGCTGAGCGCATTCAAGGAGGTGGCGCACATTCTTCCGGTAAAAACCTTACAGGGTGAAGATCTTCATTGCATGCTGAAGAAGGTGATCTTGGGCTTAGAAGAAATTGGATACAGGGTCATAGCCGTTGTCTGTGACAATAACTCGCTGAACAGGAAGGCAATGAAGATGTTTCTGCCAGAACCAAAGCTAAGCCCTCTTTACCCGCATCCGGCAGACCCAGATCGGCCGTTATTTTACGTGGTGGATGCTGTACATCTATTTAAATGCATAAGAAATAACTGGCTCAACCAGAAAAATGCTGGAACTTGCTTTTTCTACCCACGCTTCGAGCTTTCGAACAATGAAGTTCATCCCGAATGCAAGATGACTGCTTCATTTAAGCATTTGAGAGATTTGCATAAACAGGAGTCACCACTGCTTCTGAAGTCTGGGTATGGCTTGATGTCAAAAGCTCTAAATCCAAGCAGCTTTGAACGACAGGACGTCAAACTCGTACTGCAGGTTTTTAATCCGCACGTAGCCGAAGCCCTGGCCTCTCGCAAGGGTCATACTGATTTTCAACATGCTACAGCAACCGCCGAGTTCATCAAAATAATTCTTCGTTGGTGGAGCATTGTCAATGTAAAGACACCTAGTAAGGGCTTCCATCCCCGTAATGTTTACGAAGAGCCCATGTCAAACCACACAGATGACCCAAAGGCAAGCTTTATAAGCGCTTTTATCACATGGCTCGAAGTGTGGGAATTTTATAGGCACGACACCGGAGTACTTACACAGGAGACATTGAGTGCCTTGAGGCTCTCTGCTCATTCCCTTTTGGCATTGGTGAAGTACTGCGTTAGTGAGCTTCACTTCAAGTACATTCTGCTAGGGAAAGTCCAGACGGATCCCCTCGAGAGTCGCTTTGGACAGTACAGGCAGTATCACATATCTGTTCGCCAGCTTTGCGAAACCGAGGGAAGGATTCGCCTTCAAAATGCCCTTCCAAGGATGAGCAACGATGATCTCAGTGGCATCGAAGAGACGGACAGTGTCAGGAATTAGGGCACTTCTTTTAGTGTTCATGTTAGCGATGCTGACCTTGATGAGCTCAGAGCACAAATGCCGGTGATTGGTTATGTTGGTGGGTATTGTGCACACGCTGCAATGAAAGTTTTCAAGTGTGAAAGCTGCCAGAGGCAGTTGGTCGTTACCGGAAATACGGCCGAAACAGGAGAGAACACCCATTCTTTAATCGCACAACTGGATCGGGGTGGCCTCAAATTTCCTTCTGCTCTTGTAATCGCACTAGTTATGTACACGGAGGTTGTAGTTAGAAAGCTCATGACGGAAAGTACCTCTACCCAGTTTCTCCATGGCCCGAACCAAAAGAATGTCGTTCGGCAACTTACACTGGACTCTCTGCCAAGGCTTGAGGACATAGATACGTGTGAAAACGGGCACACCTACGAGCTCCTCATCACATTGGTTGCAAACTGTGCAGCAAATATAATGCTCAACAACTTGTGCAAGCAAAGGAACAATCTTTTACGCATTGAAAAAGAACAGAAGGCGAAAAATAGAAAGGCCCGAATTTTTCTTGGAAAGTAATTTTCCAAGCGTCGCGTTTTTCTCTTCACATTTATTCTTGTGAAACTGCAATGAGTGTATTTGATTGCATAGTCATGGCTTGATTTCCTTGGTATACTTCTGCCTTATGTAAAATGAGCCTTGTTTCCAGTTTTGTATCTCTTTACAAGTTGTTAGCTTTTAAAAGTGCTGTATCTTTTTTTTTTTTAACTCGAACTGCCTCGGTGCCTACTGTAGCAGTTGTACAGTCCGTTTTGGTACCTGAGCTGTGTACACTTTCCTTGTGCACTCTGTGTACAGACATGTTGTGCACTGTGATTTGTTTTTTTCTTAGATTTTTGTTTGATTTTTTCCCTAGGACATGCACCTACCTGTGGCAGTACAATTACTTTTCTTTCTGTCATTTATCATGCTGTGGACCACAATTTAGTCACCAGTGTTCTTATGTATTGTATTTTTTGGCAAGTGTTTGAACCTGATACCTTGTGTTGCTACTGCTACTATGATAAACGAATGGTATGTTTTCCTCTAACCTACAATTTAAATGAAAGTGTGCTTTTTCTGTTCCAAAGCTCGGGGATGTTTTAGCTGTTACAATCTGTTTTGTTTTCTGAGTTTTATGTGGCAAGATATTGTGTTTTGTACTTTTGGCATATTTTCAGCATTAATGGAAACATCTTGTGTTGCCTGTCGTCTGCCTGGACCGAGAACAATGCGCACATTATTCCATTCACGATATTCATTATTTCTTGATACCTTGATAAGTTCCCCCGCCGCGGTGGCTCAGTGGCTAAGGCGTTGCGCTGCTGAGCACTAGGGCGCGGTTTCGATACCCGGCTGCGGCGGCCCCATTTCTGATGGAGGCGAAAAGCAAAAACGCCCGTGTGTACGAGATTTCGGCACACAATAAAGATTCCCAAGTAGTCAAACTTAATCCTGAGCCCTCCCCTACGGCGCGCTTCATCGCCTGCGTTGCGTCGGCGCGTTAAACCATACAATCCAAGCATCACAGCTATCACCGACATCATTCGGGATAAAATCAGGCAAATCATTCCTCCCTTACCACGATCCCGAGCTCAACTTTCTACGCTATCCTACTAGGATGCCCTGCAATCGATACCTTGATAAATCGTGCGGACATGGTGTCAAGGAACCTCGCCTGAATCAGTAGGCGTGAAGGGCGCGCGCGGCAAGTGCTCGCGGCTGGCGCAGCCACCCAGCGAAGGGCGGCCGGCGCGATGTGACGTCGTCGACGTCACGTCACGTGACGCGCAGGCCTGAAAAGCTTCCGGGGGTGACGGTTAAAGCTGTGTAAATAGAAGTAGAACCGCCTGTTCCCCTTAAGGAGTGTGACAAAGGCTTTGTTAGGTGGGAACCTAAAAAGTGCATCCAAGACCTATAGAACCCATTTAAATAGGTCAGTGTCGGCATCATTCGCCGTCCAGTCAAGCTCCCAGCGCCAGAGTTCCTGCTCATCAAGGCACTGCAGACCGCCCTCCGAGCGAGGGGAGCCTGCCTCGTGTCACCCAATCGGGCCGCATGTGCAGTGAGAAAATCTGCCAGCTCATTGCCAAAACGTCCCAAATGTCCTGGCGGTTGGTGGAGCGCAATTAAGGTGACGGCAGAAATGTCCTGCAAGAAGATCTTTATTTCTCAGGTTCTCAGGTCGGTCGTCCGGAACCCTGAGAGTGCCTGGAGCTGGGACAAGCAATCAGTGTATACCAAGACTGTGGCAGCTGAGCCCTTGTTTGTTATGAACTTAACACTTTGATTACTGCAATGACTTCTGTGCAGTACGCACTTGTAGCATGGTCGATTCGATACCTGCCTACCGATACAATTCACTCGCTCGAGCCCAGTACGACGAACTGCCAAGCGATACGTGTACAACCCGTCTGTATAGATGAGTATTTCTGGCATGCAGGCCATCTGCCGCACCTCTTCCCGCGCGAGTCTATGAAACGGGAAGGCGTGTCTGGCTATGGAATGGTCCAGCCAGACGTCCAGGGTAGGCAGGATGTGGTCAGTTAGTAAGGACTGCTCCTCATACTGAATCGGCTGATGCGAGACTAGCAGCCTAAAATTCGTGTTGGCCCTATCGAGCTACAGAGTGATCGGCGGAGCTCCCACCAACACCTGAATGCCCCCAACAGGATCAGGAGAACCGTGCGCTGCAGGGAGATGGCACGGGACTTCAGGCGACAGTCTGGGCATAGCTCGTCCCATCAGACTGGCGAACCGTACGTGATGGCAGGTAAAATAACGCTGCGATAGAATGTCACCCTTTGCTTGGGGCGTGGGGCGCAAGGGGCCACCCTGCATACGAGCTAATGTCCCAATCTTGATGGTATCGTCAGCGTACGTTCGGATCGTAACTTTGGGCGGGAAGGGGGGGGCACAAAGGTCATAAATGATGACATTCAATTGCATCGGGGAGAGCAGGAACCCCTGTGGACTCCCCGAAGAGGGGTACGCAATGAGCTCGCCAGCATATGACCTGAAGACCACCAGGCTCTGCCACAAGAATGTCCGCAACGGGTGGTACAAGTTCACAGGCTCGCGGCGCTCTCAGAACAACCTGAGCACTCGAGGATGCCACGTGCTGTCGAAGGCGCCCTGAAAATTCGACGCCATTAACACCACAGGCATTTTGAGACCCTGAGCTGAAGAAGCATCTCTTTCAAGTGTACGAGCGCCATCATGACACTCCTGCTGTGCGTGAAACCGAATTGTGAACATGCCCGTTATTCCACAGGAAGTATTACAGGCAACTGCTCAAGAGTCGTTCCAAGGTCTTGCTGCACACGGAATTGATGCAAATGGGCCTGTATGATCTCGTGCGCTCGGGAGGCCAGCTGGGCTTCAGGATGGAAATGATCCTGCCCTAGCGCCAGCATTGAGGGATCTAGCCAAGTGAGAGCACCACGTTAAATACAAGAATAGAGACCGCACGTGGATTCTAAATAACCCCTTCAGAAGGAGCGCTGTGATCGCGTCTGGTCCCGACAACGAACGAGACGGCACCGCCAGAATAACTTCACGCACCTCTGCTTTCGTGAAAGGGCCATTCACGTCATGTGAATCATAAAGCGCAGTGGCCACTTGTCTGATCTTTGGAGTGTTCGGGTAGATCAGTGTTGGGGTCATCTACCACCATTTGCGTCTATAGTAGGAGGGCTGCCGACTCGAGATGGGTCGTGTTCCTCGAGGGGTCCGCCCGCTCCAGCAGAGGCAGGAACCCTTGCAGGCGGGTTCTGCCGAAAGCTTCTCGGTAGGAGGTTGAGAAGATGTTTTTCCACGAGCACGCCGAGTGACACTCCTTTTCAAAGTTTGCCTTCGACTCTCTGACAAAATTTCGGTGAGGGGGACATCAATGCAGGCACAATACTCACCAAAGCAGAGCTGCTGCACGGTAAGCCGTGCCATAATGTCCACCGTCTTGTTTGTGAAGTCCACAATGAAGTACTGCTCTTCTTGGGTGTTCAGCACAAGCTGGTGCTTCTGCACACAGAAGGAGATGGAATAGCATGACGAATGACTTCTTATTCACAGCAGCACGCTTGAAACATCGCACAATATGGAAATAAGCCTTGTTGGTACATGCACTATAGCTAAATATTAGAATAATGCTTGTACTTGTTTTTAACAGAAAGCTGTTTCGAAGCTGTGGGTGCAAAAATTACACAAAGAAGGCTCACGTTCGAAAGCTCTAAGAGCCACATTGAAAATAGTTCAAAAGCAATGTGGCAGTAAAGCCAGTTATATGGATGCGATGTAGGTTGCCTATAGACGGACACGAGTAGGAGAGCAGCGAAATGTACATCGGCACACGATGAATGCTGGAGAGAGACCAGATTTTTATTGTGTGCGGATTGCACCCCGCGGTGCGGGCGCTGTAAGCTGGTGTGCACTGAGTGCAATGCTTAAGATTTGTGGCACTGCAAGTGATAGTGGGGGTCTGCCACTACACTAGTGCAAAGTGCGAAAATGCAAAATAAGAAAACAGATTTTCAAATTCTTATCTACCACATAATATCTCTAATGACAGAACCACCTTCTCAGATAAGCTCGAGACATTGCGTGCAAATCGTGGCTTGTTTGGCAAGAGTGATAAGTAACATAGCACAATAGGAATGCAATTTTTCAATAAAATCTATTAAGGTGTATGGTGATCTTCTGACCCAATTTATACAAATTATCATTGGTACATACATACAGGGTCTTCCATTCACTAATAATTTTCTACATTTGAAATAACCTTAGCGGTAACTTTTCCCTCTGGCTTTAGCTTTCTTTCTTATTGAACAATTTCCCCTTTCCTCTGAAGTGCCATTTCACCATCACCATCGGCCTGGCTGCGCTGACAAAGGTGCCTCCCATGTTCCACTAATCAACCCGGTCCTGTGCTTTCCGGTGACACGTTATACTTGCAAACATCTTAATCTCATCTGCCTGCCTAGTTTTATGTCTAAATAAGTATGTGAACTTGCTGCTTCCCAACAGCACTCTCATTCACAGTAAGAATGCAGGCTGAGGCTGCAAAGTTCCCCTATGTGGAAAACTAGCTCTAATCTGAGAAGCTGAGCCTAGAAATATGACGACTTTTTTGACATCTTATGTATGTTAAAGCTGGCATAAACAATCACGGGAATGTGCCAATCAATACTGGTGCAGCAATATTTGAGGTCGCGATGACTGCTTGAAGAAAATGGACCAAGTTTTCGGTAGCTAATCTTAATGGTACAAAATCGTGAGCGTAAACCGTTATTTGAGTTCATACAGCATGGCGAAACAAGCTGACGTGACTTTTGTAGATAGGGCCCATAGTATCTTTAAAAATGATCCTAGCATAACTAACATTGTGCCATCTAATCATCATGCCAACCAATTATTGTTCCATCCAATCAAGTTTACGAAATCATGAAAAAAACGCAGAACTCAAACTTCCTTTATCAAAGACATTGCTGAGGAACCAGATCAAAGACTGAAGTTCTAAGGATGAATCCTGTACTGAATTAGTCTGTTCCTTAGTATAAACCTGCAGATAACTCTTGTGGCATAAATGATACAGTAGTGCCAGCCTCATTGATTACATATGCATTGTACCAGCTGTTCAGAAAGTGCACATGCATACCTCTGGGTTGTAGTCACGGATTCCGTGAAAAGTTTCCATATAATGGGCGTACTTTGGCTCCTGCAACTTCTTCGTCTGTTGAAGATAAAATGAAATCCATCCATGCAATGGTCACATCTTCATTGCTAGACAGTCTGCCTACATTGATGCAAATGACAGTCACCTTTAGAGGCCTACTGAACAAAATTTTGGCCACCAAGATTTTCACACAAACAAAAAACTTTGGTGCTAGGATTGGTTAAGGCAACGTTGTTTTCATGCAGAAACTAGGAAAATTAGTAAATTTAGGACATTTTTCATAAAATGTCACAAAACGTGTGCCAGGCATCGAAAACAAAAAGCCAACGACACGGATATTACACCTGCCTGCCTTGCGCACACCCGCATGCACTAACGGCCTCTCGCTCTACCCTTGCAGTCACCAAGGCTCCGAGCATGCCGCGCGAGATGCTGCCCCATCGCAATAAGCCGGCAGCGAGGCAACCACGCAAGATGCACGCTCGTGTGAAAATTATTAAATTTGTGGCAACATTCCTAGGTTGTCGGTGGCAAAACTTTATTATATCAAAAATGTCAACCACTGCCACATTGTTACATAGTGGTCACAAATACATACGCTTCTATGTAGTAACAGCAGAAATGAAAGAACTTCATAATATCACAAAATTTGTTGTATTGAGGTTCGTTATGACAGCTTTAACTGTACACATAAACTCATGAACTTTCATCGAAATCTACCCAGACATAAAAAAAAAATACCGTGTCCCCCACTGAACTCTGCAGGGTAATCACAGAAGAGCACTGACCCAAAGATCGAGGTCGTGGCGGCTGGCCATAGCATCCGCCAAAGGGCTGGTGGCTTTTATGAGCACGCCGTCCACGTAACGAGAGATGGCGGGCACCAAGTGTGCCACGCGCGTGGCCGTGCCGTCGTATTGCATCTGCCAGCTGACGTGGCCTGTCGATGCGCTCAACAGCTGAAACTGCATTCGCAAGAGAGGAACGACAACAATGCGACTGCACAGCTTGGCCACTATCATCAACGTCGTCTCAATTATTTATTATAACCATGGGGTAAGAAATAATTTAAGTGCAAACACTCTCTGCCTGCCGCGATGAAGAGCGCGTCCAGATAATGTTCGGCTTTAGTCAATGCGTCGGCCACAGTTTTTCGGTGGGGAAGAGGGGCACTGCGACCTGAGAGCTTAAGAAAACGAGCGCAGCGAGGTGAATGCGCATTTTTCTTTATGTTTTTCTCAGCTCATAGCTTTTGTTTTTAACTGTACACGCTAGCAACTAGAGCTAGAAAAGCATACCACATTTTTCACTCCCTAAGAATGACATGTGCGGCGAACGCCGAAATAGGCTGCACGGCGTAAAAAAAGAAAAAGAGACCACACTTCTAATGTTGAGCTCTCACATGGGCAATGTCGTTACGGACGCTACGCACGCAGCTCGTTTTCTATGGCACAAGCGCCGGCCACAGTTGCGTGAGTGGTGCTGCGACATGGGGGCCAAAGGGAGGAAAGAGCTACACATTATCTGGACGCGCCGTTGAGCGGAGTGTCCACACGTAATTTATTTTTCTTGCACCGTGGTAATAACATATTAAGAGGGGACGAGGGCCCTAAAAAAAGTTATTTATTTATTATCCAACTGTCATGAAAGTTACCATGCATGCGTACCACTGAATGGAGATTTCAAATCTGCAACCAGATTTGAAATATCTCATTTAGAAAAAAGTAATGACAGATTTCCTCATTAAAAACAGATAACTTCTTACGGGTTGTTATGGTAACTTGCAATAAAAAAAGTAACTTTTTAAAACTATGTGGTACCTTCAAAGGGTTCATCCCACAGGCTAAAGCTAACTAGATGACAGATTTCCTCATTAAAAACAGATAACTTCTTACGGGTTGTTATGGTAACTTGCAATAAAAAAAGTTACTTTTTAAAACTATGTGGTACCTTCAAAAGGTTCATCCCACAGGCTAAAGCTAACTAGATGTCAAAACGGCTATTTCATTGATCAGAAATAATTTTAAAACTTGGAAGGTAAAAATTAGCTTCCAGTAATTAGCTGGTATTTGTCACATAATTACAATTCTATCAAGTTTGAGAGAAACAGAAAAGCTTTAGCCTGTAGTTGAAGTGCTGCAGAAAAGAACGGTACTAAGTTTGTTTACATATCTTCTGAGAAACTTGCTCAAAACTTCCGTAAGGCAGATTCACTTCACAAAAATAACAATGCCAAGAAAATTACCTTTCCGGTTTTAAAAACACTTAAAATTGAACATAGTAAGCTTTTAACAAAAATAAATAGTATTTAGCCATTATATAAAATTTTTCCAAAACATACTTTTGACTTTAAACACTTCAAATTGCAATTTTTGATAATCAGCATTTTTTACGATTTTGGGCTATATTATTAAGAGCCTCGTTTCCCCATATGCAGCACGTGATACTCCAGGAGGTTGACACTGCCACAGTAGTCTCCTAGCCAAACGATACTGTCAGTAAGATGTAATCTCCACCCTGAGGTGCGAGTTGAGAGGGGGCAGGGGGCTGGTACCCGCCCATTGCCCTGACTCATAGATGGGGAGGTCTCACCCGCCCAGAGCACACTATGCGAATGCTTTTTGTTCTTAACATGCAGTATAATGCCCGAACGAACACAGCACCAACAAGCTTCTAAAATTTGATCCTGATAATTGGAGACTAGTGACAATGACACTACACTGCATGTATATTGCCCTGCACATTTATAAGCTGCATTTGAAGTGTTCAGGTTTCAGCCACAAAAAGTGTAGGCAATGGTCAGTGCACGCCGCACCACAATGTTTGGGAAGCTTTGCAATCGTTTGACATTGTTTTGTTAAGATTGCGCACAGGACGCAAATAGTGATGATTATTAGAGAGCTTACATGGGCACCGGCAATAACACTGAAAGGTTCAATGAGTGCTTTGTAAAAGAGAACGTGTTCTACAGATCGCTTGATGGCCAGCGCTGTTTTCGTCGCTATGAGTGTACAGCCTGCATTGCTTGTACTTTAAACCTTTCGGTTTACAGAACTACGTTGCCCAAATGAAGAGTTTCGTCTTGAACATACTGACTGCTGCCTTTGTTAACCTCAGAACCTCATGACAGTATACTGAACGTGATGAACATAAGTTTCATACAAGGAGAGCATTGTGCTACAATGAAACCTTTTAGGATATAATTACCACTGTTTGCAACAAAGAACATTTCTATAGGACCAGTTTTGATATACCAGGGAGCCATTGTACACATGCCACCAACAACACACAATCCCCGTCGAGAAACTCACCAGTGTGGCTCGAGATCGAGTCCCGTGGTCCGAGACTACGAACAGCTCGTACGTGCTGAATGCTGTGAAGTGGCCGGCAACCACGCTCCTACGAAGAGACACTTATAAGTTCAGCGGGCCTTTCAAGTATGTGCTAAAGTTGAATGCAACGCACTGTGAATTGGCCTAACAGTCGAACAATTCATGGCAACAACGCCAAATTCCACTGCTCAGCCTCCGGTGGCGGCTATCAGCAAACCACCGTCACGGGATCCTATCACAGGTGTATACGAGTTTCAACAAGAGCACATTTTCAGGCCATCATGTAAATATGCACACTTAAAATATTTGAAAGAATATTAGGGTGTTTGAATTCCCGATGTTCGAAATAAGCATTATTTGATAATTTAGTGCCTGTCAGTACGAAGTTTCAGACTGATCAAACCATCGAGTAACTTCAATTATTCCTGCACACATTTTTTATGTCAGTGTTGCGAGGATGTCAATGTCAGTGTCAGCGCACGTGGTCCCAAATATGTATGCTTAAAAATATTCCTCAACTCTATATTAATATCTGGGGTCTTATGTCCCAAAACCACGATACGATTATCAGAGACGTTGTAGTGTTGGGTTCCGGAAATTTCGACCAACTGGTGTTCTGTAACGTACACTGACATCACACATTATGGGCCTCTACCTTTTCGCCTCCGTCAAAATGTGACCGCCGTGGCCGGGATCGAACTCGTTACCTTCAGGTCAGAAGCCGAGAAGCATAACCACTGTTCCACCGTGGCAGACTATTCCTCGGTTATTCCGCGATCCTAATCACATATATCTTCAAGTGGACAAAGCAGTAAGGACAGATGCTCATGCAGCATACAGTTTAGTTTGCTGCCAGTGTGGTAGCGTTAATCGATATTAATGCTAACTGTCCCAGCGTTCCATCT
Source organism: Rhipicephalus microplus (assembly GCF_043290135.1). Lineage (NCBI taxonomy): Eukaryota > Metazoa > Arthropoda > Arachnida > Ixodida > Ixodidae > Rhipicephalus > Rhipicephalus microplus. The sequence continues at coordinate 66,445,231 of NC_134706.1, read as the reverse complement.
TGCAATCTTTAGGCATCTTCGGTTTGGCTCGGGATTCTAACACACATGACCACAACACCGATTCCTGCCAGAACCCAAACTACAGTTGAAACTCATTATAACAAACTTGCATCTTACCTGAAAATGAGTTTGTTATATCCAATAAATTGTTTTAAACAAATATTCCCATCATTATTGCAGGACTGTTATTCATTTACTTGATTATAACCCATATTTCATTATATCCGGGTTCGTTATGTCGAGGTTTGAGTGTATCTAAGTCGCCTCTGGCTGCCAGATGTCTGAAAATCGAAAAACCCCAGTATTACCTGACGGGCGAGTCCAGCTTGAGGTCCGTGCTCCAGCGTTGGTGGTAGTCGATGCCGGACAGCTTGAGCAGCTTGCCGTGGCCCCAGGCCAAGATAAGAGAGGGCTCCTCGTCTTCTTGAAGCACAACAAGCTGCAGGCCGTGCCCACTGGCAGACTTGCCCTTGCTGCTGACCCATTGGACCACATTGAAGACGGCGGTCAAGTCAATTGATAACCGATGAATTTGGGCAGTGAAATGCAGAAACATGAAAACAAAAGCACTAACAGTGACAGATTACTCAGACTGTTTTGGGCCTAACCAACATCCTTTTTCCAGGGAGTCAACAACAAAGCAGACCAAGGACAGTTACAAGCTAAGAAAAAATAAAAGCTCTGCCCATACAATCACGCCACACCTGCCTTTCATGTGTGAAATAGAGCCACGCTAGATGGTTTCTGCTTGAACAACGAGAGCTTTCTTCTTGGCTAACATAAACATTATGCATTATAGAATTAAATGTTCGTTGTTACAAACTAAAGCATTATGTTCGGCTGAGCAGCAACGTCAGAATCCCTGACAAAATTTAACAGGACATTCCAGTTTCCAACCTAAAACAGGCCACACTAATGTGTCTCTGAAATGGAAAGTTGACTATCTGAAACACTTGGGAAGTGCTTGAGGTTACGAAAATAAGTTAAAGGTCTTGGAAGGAGCATTTATTAAAATCATGTTTGGAAAGGACAACGATGACTGTGGGTAGAGCTCACATTTTTTTTTAGGTTGTAGTAGCGCATGGGTTTAGATTGCCAAAAAACCCAATATAATTACCAGGCACATGTACCACAGTGGTTAGCTGCAGATAGTTTTTTACTACTGCCTCAGGCTCTTTAACGCAGACGTAGACATCAGCTGGACATGGCGGTGTTCCTACTTTTAGTCCCTCCTCCTCACCCTCCCATGGAAACCATTTTGTGCAAGACTATAGCTACAAGGCTACCACCGTAAGTCAGCTAGTCAAGTTACAGTTTTTCCCCAGTCAGCACAGTGACAACTCCTTTTAGGGTTGCCACATTTTCAACGTCACATTCAAGAGGAGGATCACACCAGAAGTGACATGCGGTGTTTCAAAACTTCAGTCAGTGCAATTATACACAGGCAGCAAGGGTAGGTGCCGGCACTACAAGGAAGTCTGAATAAAGTCACGTGTGACACGGCATTCACACATGACACATCACGACCGCAACCTGACATAGCATTCTCATTCTTGCATAGTGTCGCTCACCTCCACATCACACGTGTTGTGGCTTCACTGTCTGTCCGGTTGACCGAAGACAGCCGACTTAATGCCACCTTCAGGAGTATGCCTGCGTGGAAGACATTAGGCATGTCAAGCATCACTACATATCGAAATAATTTCCTGGAACATCACACTGCGGTTTCATAATTCCTGAAGTGAAATACATCGTTTAACTGCCTCACAGTGCTACGACGCTGTTTTCAGCAGTCGTTTTCACCAGTAAGGACACTTCCCTGACAAATCTTGGCAAGCGAGATGCCACGTTGTGGTTGAACACAGGCATTTTCAACATATTACAGCTTTTTATTAAATAAGCTTGAAACATCCTATTTTGTTTTATTACACGCAATTCTCATTTTACATTATTGCGATGTACCGAATTACTATGCAACTTTCTCAGTTTAGGAAAAGTACATGAAATGTTTGATATTTTAAAAAGTAAACAATAAACTGAAAAAGTAATTGTGCCCTTTAAGTTGGCACCCAAACATATGTAAACTAAGCATGTTTAATCAAAATCAATAAATTAAAAAGTTGGAAGAGCAGCTTCCCCACTTAAATGAGAAATACCTCCACACCATAAGGGTTTCTTACAATATTCACTAGAGGGAACTCTAGCCCAGGTGTCTATGAGAGCTGTAACGCACACTGCTTCAGCCAGCAAGGGAATGATGGGTAGTACAGGTATTAGTCTAAGCTTTTAATTTTGGCTCCGTTAGGCTCTGTGCAGCCCGGAGGTGTCTTGTTGCAAGACGAAATTCGGCAAATGTTAAGCAGTTCCACTTCACCAACGTAAACTTTTCAAGCTCACCAACTCGAATTGGCTGGCAAAGTTTAGACTGACATAGTTTTTTACCGAAACAAACGCCAAAACACTACAATAAACAAAGCATTGAATGCATTTGAAGCCACAGGCAGGAAGATTAAACAAACCCACGTACTTCCCATTATTCCCTTTATGGCCTAACAATTGCAGTACCCCCGCTCTCTCTGGGTAACAGTAGGGAACTCGATGCTTCACACACATCAGAACTTGCATGCCTATTTCAATGTATACGTGAATGTGCCAATGTGTGTGTGAAAGACGCCTAATTCATATCTTTCAACGATTATCGAGTTTTGTCACCCACATACTTTTGTTGTGGTGCGTGACGCAGTGCACGAAGACGTCGACGTGGTGCGATATGTTGCGGCCGTGCTCCAGTGAACCGAGGATGCGCGGCATGTTCTGGCACTGAGGAAGCGACAAGGGTGCCTTCAGCAGGCGCCCGTCGTCCTGGGAGATCAGTGCCAGTGCCCTCTCTAATTTGGACACTGAGAACGGTTCGGTGCTCGGTTTCTCCACCTGCGTGAAAGCAGGCAAAGCTCACCGACTGTGCCATAATGATGCGGGATCGAACGATTTTATCATCTCAAGCTTATTCACACAATAGATGTGACCGCGAACAAATCGGTTATGTCGTATGTGACGCATCGCGGGAAAATTTGCGCTACAAGCGAGGATTTCAGCATTGCTGACCCGAGGATTCCAACTGTAATTTGGGCCGCCGTCGTTAAACGAATCGATCTGCGCAAACTGAAGCAGGATCACGGGAACTGCTGACATGGTACACAATCCACAGGTTCGAATCACAATGTTATCTATCGCGTTAATACAGCTTTAAGGTGAGACGCTGGTCTTCTGGGCCAAAATATTGCGGGAATATTGACTTTCTGTAGCACTTTTTTTCTTGCGATCTAGACGTTCAAGAGAATCTATTGCTGCAATAACAACTCATTTTGATCATTACTTTTATCATTACACTCAAAAGTCGACTTTATGATTATTTTCGCTTGCAAACACTCCCCGAAATAGAGGCACCTTTTTCCTATTTTCTGTGCCGTTATCAACGTTATCTGTTGGAGTAGTAGTCAGATTTTGATTATTAGTGTTCCAATAAAAAGCTTATGTGTACCTACTTACTGTAAAAACAGTAAACATTGTGTTATAGAACAAAATTTCATTGCACGACACAAGTGACAAAAGTACTGGGATTCCCTACGACAATATTACATATGGTAATAGCTCTGTTTGAACAGAACTAAATTAAAGTAATGACCTAATAGTGATCTACAAATGTTCTAAAATATGCCCATATAAATTTTTATAGGCTATTTAACAACAAAAGTGCAGAAAAGATGGACAAATAGATTTTTCATAATACATAATTTATCAAGAGAACCACTTTGGATAAAAAAAGGTGCATATTTGCTTTTAGCTTGTAAAAGTGTGCTTTGACAAAAATTTTATTGGTGTATGTTAAAGGCTGATTAATTTTTTTATAACGACTACTGTCTTTTTTTAATAAGGAGGAATTGTGGGCCACATGAGTCAGAATTTCACCATAGTGCACCTTGAGCCCAAATATTCTGCCTCTCCGTCTCGTCCTGCGTCAAACCCCGTGTAACGCAAGTTAAGACCACCAGTAACTAGGAAACCCATTAGATTTCTGTTCAGCATTAGCGAACATGCTAAAGAAAAAACTTGTTCTTGTTTATTCAAAGTCACTTTGATAATGTTTGTGTGTATGCGTGTTTATAACCTATTTGTGGAACCCGTCCAGTGTGACGCCATCACAGTTATTCTATGAACTGCCTCATTCACTTGGTGTACACCAAAATGTGCATGGCGTGACATGTATTCACAATATAAAATCAACGGCATGACAGATATAAACGAAAAGACATTGCAGTGGTCACATCCTCAGCAAGGACATCAGAATGTGCCCGACATAAATGACATGACATTTATGCCATATGCCATGTATAGGATTTACTCTCACGGGAGCAGCACTGGAAAGTATTGCTTCAATGTCGGCAATGGTTGACTAACGCTGGTTATTAATGACTAAATATTGACTAATTCTTGCCAATGTTTTCTATCCACTCACAGCAATGCATCAAATAAAACATATGTGCTACTATGCCCCTGGCTCCCTCCTTTTAAGAAACACTAAAGAGGAAAAAATTTTTTCCCGTATTAGTAAAGTACAATTTTTACCATGCCGAAAACAAATCTTACTGCGACATGACGCTTGGCAAGCGAAAAAAAAACAAGGCAAAAGCAAAAGCACGTGGAGCCGCCACTTTGAAATTCTCGCACCAAACACGGTGCGACGTCGTAAATCTTGAAGGCATCTACTTGGTCCCATGTAGCTTCTATTTATAAAGTTGAAGCACATTGACATCTGTGAGTGTTCTAGATCTAGGATACAAGGTTTCAGATAATTTCGTTGTGCCAATGTCCCTAAAATAAAAAAAAATTACATTTGGAAACATTTAACTTCATGCACGATAATTTCAGCATGAAATTTAAAAAGAAAACTATAGCCTTCATTTTCTCCGGTAATAATAAATTTATAATAGCAAAAAATGTGGCATTAGAGTTCTCTTGTGAGTGCAGTTTGGTGACCTAAAATGAGCCATTGTTGCTTTTTAGCGTTCCTATAAGTGCTTCACACACAACGATCGTTGCCCTTTAGAAAATCTGGCCCCAGGTTTTTTCACGTTTATTCTAACTTTACGTAAATAAAACCAGTTGCAACATTCGTCTCTTAACACCTGAATTCAATCAGAAAAATACCATTAGGAATTACCAAAAAGAACAGGCAGAGGTCTGCAAAATGAACGAAAGCCTGAGCGTGTGTCACTGTACGGCCGACTCACCTGCATAGACACGACAAGGTCTGGCAGCCCATCGTCGTTGCAGTCAGTCACGACGTGAAAGTCCGAGACGGACTGCAAGGTGCTGCCGCCCAGCTGTCCATCGCTTCCGTGGTCGTGTGCGTACCAGAGCAATGCACCTGCGATAAAGTAAATGTACATGCCATACGACCGTGCACCGTCGACAATAGGGATACAGTCGTAATGCAAGCACTGACGCTACAGTGAATCCACAAATGCAGGGCTTAAAGAAATATTTATAACTGAGAAGCAAACTTCGTTTTGCAAAAGTGGCTCCAAATGTACCGAAGAAACAAGTTGGAGAAAGAAACTGACCTCGCTTTCCTCATAGTCTCTGTGGCCTCTTTGAAAGGAGCCAAGCCTAACTGCCATAGATCTTTTTTCTTTATTTGTGATTCACATGAAGTTGAACCACAGTGATACCATTCAGCGTACCATAGTTGCGCCGGCGTAATGCACCTTTTTTTGCCAACTGCAGTGCTCAGATTTGTGTGCATGTACAATCGGGGTTGACAATGAAATAGGCGTGAAGGTAACATTTTACGTTTTCCGGATGTAAAATTACACGCGAGTTGATATTGAGGACACGCGCCGATTGTGAAAATGTGATGATGCATCTTTTTTTGCCCACACCAAGGCATGATAGGATTAATGTATGTATGACTACGTTACCACTAGAAATGGCGTAATAAGGCTGCGGGAGTCATGTTTTGTTCATATTTCTAGAACGCATAGCTTTACACAGAGACAACATGTCACACTCTCGCAGCCACGGTCTGCATAATTTTGAGAAGGAATATGAGACAACATCCTAGGAACCTTTGCTCGTAAAACTTGTGATTTTTCATACGATACATTTCTTCTTAAAATAAGCTAATGTAAAAAGACCCACATGCCTTGATTTAGGCTTCTATGAACGAACCGTTCAACACTTGGCCCTACAACCCACACAATAATCGTGCCATAATTTCAGCACATAAAACCAAAGATTGTAAGAGATATGTTGGGTTTAACGTTTCAAATCCACCATATGATTATGAGAGACGCCGTAGTGGAGGGCTCCGAAAATTTTGACCACCTGGGGTTCTTTTAATGTGCGCCCAAATCTGAGCACACAGGCCTACAACATTTCCGCCTCGATCGGAAATGCAGCCGCCGCAGCCGGGATTCGATCCCGCGACCTGCGGGTCAGTAACTGAGTAGCCACTAGACCACCGCAGCGGGCAAAAGATTGTAAGAGGTACTGACAAGAATTTTCAAAGCCGACATTACTCAGCCACACACGTCTCCTTGTATTCAGATCTGAGTAAATTTCAAGACAGTAAATAACAATATTTTATTTTGGTATAAAGTAAATTTTTGCATAGAGCACAAACTAAAATCAACACTGGTGTGACAGCAGGCTACAGTATCAAATTATGCTAACTTAAAGAACTGCTATGGCTAGTTTTGATGACATCCAGGCACCAAAACATACAAAATGACTGCTGGCATATAACAAACAGAGCTATGCAATAGAGCGGCTGGTGCATGTACACGATGAGAAGCTCAAACCTTGTCACGACGACAGGATATACAGTAGGAACCAAAACTAGCTATAAAGAAAAGATTCTAATCAGTTTCTCATGCTGCATTCACGTTTACCAGTACATTTTCTAGGCTCATAAGGGCATAGCTTTTCATTTGCAGCAAAAGGTGTCAAATTGTCATGATATCAAGTAGCAAAGATATATGTAATGGTCACTTGTGCTTCACCAATGAAGCCACGGTGAGAAGCGACCGAAGAAATGTCACGATATTCGGTGCAAAAACCCAACGATAAGCTCATATTGTACTTTCGGTGTCTACTTAAACAACACCTTTTGAAGATATGTCGTAATTTAATATTGATGGCATACTCACACTTGCCAGCACATTTCCTTCAGCTCTTAAGGTCATAGCCTTTCACTTGGCGGCAAAAAATATAACAGCCAAAAATTTGTACCAGCATCCCTCAAAACTGTTAAATGGTACTGACCGCTGGACTTGTTGACTGCAGCAAGCAGCGAGTTGGAGCCGTCACCCAACACAAAGCAGACGTCGAGGAGGCACTGCTGCCGTACTGCGGCTGCGTACAGCTCCTGCTTCCACATGACGGAGCCCGTCATGCCGTTGAGGGCCATCACGCCGACCGTGGCCGTTTCGTTGTGCTCAGAGTACTGCTGAAAGCCCAGGTGCACTGTGCAGTCACGCTCGACATCATCCTCAAATGAGGCCTCCACGTTAGACGTCAGTGCTGCATCGAAACACAGTAAACGTTTCTTTGTTATGACTGTGACTATCGCTATCGGAAGTCGCGGAGCAAGGAACGTTGATTGATATGTGGGGTTTAACGTCCCAAAACCACTATATGATTATGAGAGACGCCGTAGTGGAGGGCTCCGGAAATTTAGACCACCTGGGGTTCTTTAACGTGCACCCAAATCTGAGCACACGGGCCTACAACATTTCCGCCTCCATCGGAAATGCAGCCGCCGCAGCCGGGATTCGAACCCGCGCCCTGCGGGTCAGCAGCCGAGTACCTTAGCGACTAGACCACCGCGGCCGGGCGGAGCAAGGAACGTCACTGGTGCCCACATTTCAAAGAATCTTAAATGGGTACCCAGATAGGTAACATGTCTTTTTCTTGACAATGAAATGTTCCATCTTGGGGTAATTATCGAAGGCAAGTGCCCTCGTGGACTTTCGCTGGCAACGCGACTTTTTTAATTGAGTGGCTTTTGATGCCTTCAAGCCTTCACCTTTCCGAGAAAGTATGACGTTGCTTGAATAGTAACCAATGGGCACCCTTTTGTCGGTTTTCAGTGCCATCATTCTACATCACGCACAAAACACATGCCAACATCAGCTTTCAATGCCATCATTTCACATCATCTACAGCACACAGCCCAACCTTATGTCATTCATTGGTGCTTCACGTCTCTTGCGAGAGATCCTTCGCAGCTGTTGTTGAAACTGCATAACTATCTCCACCACTTTTGACAATAGAAAATGGCGTTCCACGAAAAAAAAAAACCTCACAATTTTTAGAGGAGTGCTAATATAGCTTCAATGCTCCACCTCGGGTGCATAGATGGCTGGAGTCTATACCATGGAACTGGCATGAAGCTGAACTCCTCAAGCACTTGATAACGGTCATACAGGCACATGTAATGGCCATGCCAGTACAAGAGTTTTGCCTTCAACTTGGCAGCCTGATATCTCAAAGAGAAACAAACTCCAATCAAGAACAAAAAAGAAGAGAAAAAAGCATATCTACTTGAGTAACTGCTAAAAGCTATAAATGCAAAGTGAACAAGCGCAATATGCCTTATGTTACGTAGGTAGAGCTTGGAAATGGTATGAAAATCGCATAAAAAAGAAAAAGTAAGATTAACATTCAGTGTTGTACAGAGTGCCTTTTAGTGTGAGACTAATGTAAATGTGGTCCCCCTCGCTCAAGCCACGAACCCAAGCAGTTTACACCAAAACACCACTTTGAAAAAAAAAAAAAAAACATTTGTATGCCATTGAACATCTCTGAACTTCTACGTAAACTTCCACAACATTTCCTGCCTTTTGAGGGTGCTTGAAAGATGCTTTAGAAGATGTTTTAAAAGCTGGAAAGAACTGAGCCAAACTAAGCATAAAGTCATGGCCCTCACCAAGACCTTGGTAGAGGTGCGTCCAGTGCTGCATCACGCTGGGCACGCTCTCCAATGGCTGAAGGCTGTCGTAGCGGCATGGCAGAAGCCAACCAAGGCCTATGACAAACAGGGCGCTGCATGCCAGGCTCAGTGCAAGGCAGCACTTGCGCCACACTGACAGAGGGGCTGTCCCTTCGCTGCTCCAGTCGGGAACACTGGAGGCCTGTGTATCATTTATTTGCATGTTTGTCAAATTCATAAGGCCCTTTTACAGGCATTACAATAATGAGGGTGTTATACATGAAATCACAGTGACACATGAACCACACAATGGAATACACTAAATAAGCCAAAAAAAACCTCATGTGCTTTACATGGTCATGTGCTTTGTATGGCTTTTGCGGACAACTTGTGCAGATGCCAGTCGAGTGCATGTTTGTGCCAACCAAGCCAAGAGATAATTTCATGTGAAAAACCATTTTAACTATGTCCTAAAGGCACTAAAGCACCTCCAACAATCTGGCATGGAGACAACACAAGTACAAACTCACATCAGCTTGCTTGGACTCCAGACGTGTCATGGCTATGTGCGCTGCACATGCAGAGCGTTCAGGAGCTGCACCGACACGACCGTTTGCAGTCCCCACGGCACCGGAACCCGCGAGTGCAGCACTGCTGCGACGTTGCACCTGCCGATCATCAAGCCTCACGACTTCGTCGTCACTTTGGCTCTGCGGCAGCGGAACGTACCGCTTCGGAGCTCCGTTGAACTTCATGGCTGCAGCAAGAAGACGTAACAATGCCCAATGTGTCAGTGGACTCCCGTCACGCTTTGTGATCAACTACAGAATCCATTGTTTGCCGAAACTGGGCATATGACGCAAGACACACGATACACATTGTGAAAGGCCGCTAAAGCTGAATTTTACAAGCCCTTTCCCATATCACAGCAAACAAGCAAAACAGAGAAAGATCAATGCCTCATATGCGAACACACGTGTATCATTCATTATTGGTTAAACAACAGAACAGAAATTGTGAGGAAATAATTTCACTTACCACTGATGTTAGTAGGTATGAATAAACAACACTAGGAATATAAATAATTTAGCACATAAAGATTGAAGACTTCCTAAGTGACTGGTGCTCTTTGGCAGAATTGAATATGCAACTTCAATTGTGATCATTTGCATATATACTTTCTTTATATATTACTGTTTTTGGCTTGCCATTTCTGCCTGGATTTTTTACTTTCCGACTATTGTCTGTGCTCTCGCTTCCATAACACAGTTTCTAAGAGTGCGTTGAAATAGAATGAAACATGAAAGAACAACGATAAATTTTGAACAAAGACGTCACTGAAATGTTATCTATCATTTTGTTTCAGAGTAAAAACCAAATATCTCTTATGAGTTTTCAGTTCAAAGAGAGAATTGGCAATCAAGAACAACTAATGCCATGCAACACAAGCATTATAGCAAATCTCAAGCAGAGATTCCAAAGTAAAGATGGGGATGTAATCACAATGTGCAATAGAGTACATAAGAAATTCACCGAAATTTACAATACTGCTTAATACAAACTCTGAGCACAGCTTCATGATGGTACAATGCCGACTGTCTTTGAAGTTTTGGCTTTCTGCAGCTGTAGCAATGTAACATTCATTACATATTGCTACAAATACTGCCAGCACTCGAGTACTGTGCACTGCAAATGGCGTGAACCCAGCGAAATGCCGCGAACTGTATTGCGACAAGCAATACAATGTTTTTTTGATACAATATTGGTTGGTTATACGTGCTTTTGTATGACATGCTTCTTATCTAGACGACCATCTATGGAGTTGATCATTTATGCTAGTTGCCCATTTTGCCGGTTGCCCATTACTTAGCATACTAATTCGTTCAATGTTGTGTGTGATCTGCTATCAACTTTACCCACCCCTGCAATGTTTCCCGAAGGAGACGACAGCATAGGTAAACAAGTAAACTATCTGTTGGCTTGATATTACTGCGTATAAAAGAAATGAACTCCTCAATGAATCTGCCTTCTTTCGTTTACATCTGAAGCTGTAAAGGATGCATAATGTGAACATGAGTTTAGCTAAGGTCAGCAGTAAGTTGTTTCTTTTTCCACTTTCATTTTGTCAACAGCGTGCCATTTCATCCTTGCAGATAAAGCTACAATTCACTTCCTCTATGCCTTCCTTGAATTCCCTATCTATTGCAGTCACGAGTACCTACATAGCCAAAAAGAATTGCACCCCTCAAATCTCTTTTTTATCACTCCGAAAGGATCTCGGTCAAGTGAAAGCAAGTGAAATCAGGTATAGCCAGCCACCGTACTTGAAACAGCAATAAGCGACAACGTTGTCCGTTTCACAAACTTTGTTACCCCGTGCCACTTAACAGCAGTGCCTCTCTTTACACTGCCATCCTGCAACTATATCTGCATCAACCCTAAAAGGCTGCCATAGGCCTGTGCAGGCTTAGGAGAGAGGGGGGTATTTCGGCAGTTCCTACCAGGTACGAAGTAAATGTACGGGGCAGATTTTTTACACCCCCTCCTCGGTGACTACGCCACCGACTCTGCTCCCACCCGTGCACACACTTCTACGAAGACTGTACATATATCTATGCATAGCACTTACCCCACACCTGCACATTTTTCTTATCTGTTGATAAAAATTGTCTGCATCACTTTACGAGATGATTACATGCATTTCGATGTCACCATAACCGACTTTTCCTGTTTGCTTTTTTTAGTATATTGTATCTTTTGCTTTTTTTAGTATATTGCATCACCTTACCAGAGCATTATCGCTCTCCTGCTTGCATCTGCATTTTTCAGTGGCTGAATGCGGAAATGATTTTGTTTTCCCAGCTCATACTAAGTACTCCATGAGCACTTTAAAATAAAAAATTTATATAAAATCAGAGAGGCTTGTAGTTGCCCAATTCATTCATTCAAGATGCATACATGAAAGGGCGTTATGTAGAGATCAAATATAAAACAGAGAGCACTTTGTAGAAGCAAGGTAAAATAGGCTCTACCAAAACTATCACGCCTCCAGGTTGAGCAAGCAGGCCAGATAACACCACCGTAGATATAGTTTCGAAAACAGGACCTGAATTCGCAAGTCATCTTTATATTTTGTGAAAAAAACTTCAAAGGCAGTATAATAACTGACAAACTAAACGAAATCAATTTTTTTCTGCTAGCTAACCAATGTTCAAACTGCACTAAAATTGCCTTGATATCTCAGATCTGTAACACACTGCTACGAGTAACACAGAAAAGAAAAAAAAGCATACATGTAAGAAGAGACAGCAAAAGAGTAAGCACATTTCTGAAAATAATGTGGTACCAGAGACCACATCCCGAGCTTGATATGGTGGGTGGAAAATTGTAAAGAACACCAAAAGTTTTTGTATTTTTGTTTGGTCAATTACAGCGGGGCTTTTGAACGTGCAGTAACATTGCGCAGCACATGCTCCTCCAGTATTTTGCCTCCATCAAAATGCGACTGCCAAGGTCAGGATCGAATCCACAGCTTTCGGGTCAACAGCCACGCACCACAATCACTGTACAACCAAGACAAGCCGGAAAGATAATTTGGTGGTGTCTTTTCAAAACGAGCGGCACTGAACACCTAAGCGTTCCACTAGATGAAGTACTCGTTAAAACGAATTCTTCTGACACAGATTGGTTTCAGCTTCGAAAATGGTCAGGCAAGGTTATATTTTTTGGTTATACTTATTTAACTTATGCATGGACTTTGCACTAAAACAACACAACCTCGGAGACTGGAACATAGGAGTGTAAAACTAAATATGCTACGGAACTAACTTACAAAGAGCAGTAGATGATACAACGTTTTAGTTGCAGGGTGCATAATACTTAGAAACTGTCATTGTGACGGGGAAAAAAAGAAATAAAGAAGGCCAGCCTCTTTCTGGACACAAAAGTGAGATTATATTCAAGGCAACAGCTGCAGAACAGAAGACTCAGACAAATAGAACTGCAATGGATCTTTTAGAATGCTATATTTGTGGAATTTACGTATACAACAATGAAAAATCCAGAAAAGAAATTCAGTGAAGCATAACAGGCTAGCAAAGAAAGAATTTAATGAAGTGTCAATTATTACAAAATACAAGCATGCAAACCTAAAAAAATAATAACAGAGCTAGTAGGTAAGTATTCATTCTAAAACAAGATTTACAAACTGATATTTGCCCAGTTTTAGGCCTAGTTCTTTTTTCAGTGGATATCAGTTGTAGCTTTGTAGGTGTAGCAAAAACATGAAAAAAAAAATCTAGACTTTCTTGAACTAGAAGGATGCCACAAAGGTTCAAAAATCCCATCAGCTGTTGCATGGACCAACATCTCGGTCATAAGAGAGAATAATCCCAGACATTCATTTGAAGAAAAGGTCATGAAACAACAGCTCTCTCATTACGATCATGTGATGCAAGTTCGTGCTATGCGTATAGCTACACGGTGGGCTGGTCGGCATTTATTTGTAGTTAACGTTGCACTTAGTACACATTGCACATGTTAAGAGACAGAAGACAGGGTGTTGATTGCACACTATCAGCTGGTTCATTTAAACTTAAAGGGGCCCTGCAACAGTTTTTTGAGTAACCATGCAATTAATTCACTGGAAGAGCTTATTGCCTCACAAATTCAACGCTGCAAAAATGTTAGGAACCCATCCAGTACGAGCGGAGTTAAAGATTTGTCACACGCTGCAATCCCATTCTCTCTTCTCTCGTCCCGACGAAAGGACTGGAAGCTCAGCAGGGAGAGATGGCACCAGCAAAGAATATAAATCACGTATGCCGTGTGACCTTGAGCACTTTTTCTTTTTTTTTTCTTCTTGGAATTTGCAGATTTTTCATTGAGATCACCCGCCCACCTGTGGACAAGTCGCGCCTCTCGTGGTGATCGCTGCAACAACTGTCATGTTCAAATTGGCCAATGGCTGATAGAACGGTCGTGACAAATGATTTCTGAGCTTATTCAGTAAGTTGTCGAGAAAGGAGAAAGCAATGTTTAGCTGACTTTGATAATTATTTGTAAATTCCAGGTCGCATGCTGCGCGATATTATTTGGCTCGGGTGTTCTCAGAAGCAGCTACTACCGATCGGCAGCATTTTGTGAACATGACTCAAAAAGTTTTGCAGCGCCCCTATTTAACCATTATGCAGGATCGTGTCGAACGAGCCTGTACAGATGCTCAAATAAAAGATTCAGGGGAAGGTTAGTGGCTGATAACCGCAGACAGAGAGGGTCAACACGAAAAGAAGACATTAGCAGAAGCAGTATAATGTCGAAGCTGTCACGCTCTTTTCTGCTAATTAAACTCGTGAGTTCGTAAGAATAACACAAGGTGCTCGGACACAAATATCCTCACCTTCTTTGGTAATGTTCAGCGTTTCCAGTATTTCCCTAACTGTACCCTCTTTTGAGAGCATGACAGCTGTCAACTCACGAAAAAGAATTTGCAAGGCTTTTTTTACAATGCGTAGTACAAGAAATCATGGTGCAAAAGTTACTGACAGTTATAATGGAAGATCAGAGAAAAATTTTATCACCTTTGCACGACATAGTTACACGTTATTTTACAGGCCACATAAAAACATCTCAGAGTGCGTAAAAGACTTAAAGGTGATGAATAAGCCTTATATGTCCCAGGTGTTCTGGCCATTTTAGGGTACTGTATTCCCAGTAACTGAAAAACTTTTTTTCGAAATTTTCCACTCTCATAATTGAATTTTTATATTTTTTTTACCGCTAGGACGTAAGCATTGAGTTGATTGGGCACTTTTGAGAATTTGTGGCACAAAAACTGTAAAGTGTATAATTTCAATTCCGCTTCAGTAGTTGTATGCATTTATGCACAATACAAGAAAAAATAATGAAGTTGTTATTAAATAAAGAAGGAATCATTAAATAACGAAGGAATTTTAAAAATTGCTCCGAAAAGCTCACCTCACTTGCCAAAATTATTGGCAACACTGTCTGTGTGACGTCATGTTTGGCATGTCAACGGAAGTGACACAGCCAATGGCATTGCTACTTTGGCCGCTACAGCGTTTATTGCGCTTTCCACAAGGCGACAGCGGCGGTGTTTGGCACGGGTATAGAACGGGAAAGCTTTCATCCTTCCTCTGTAATGTTTGGCCGGTCTTCGCAGGACTGGCTTTCACAGTTTTCATACTATGTGCCGGCGGAACCAGTATACGGCCTCCGGCTCTACCAAATCATATGTCATACGCAGACAGGGCGCTCGGTTGTGTTTCGGTATTGCACAATTTTGCTTATTAAAAACTATTTTCAGATTTCGTGAGCATTTCAGCTATTGGACTCGTGACACGAGTGTCTCAGGAACATAGAAACCCCATAACCTTGACATGGTCAAAAAATAGCAGGAGTTGGCCTTTGCGGTTAGAAAACAGTTGAAGAACATACTCCGTCACAAACACCGTTTACATTATTTAGTAGCTACAAGCCAGGTGATCACTGTCAAAGTAAATTTTTCACTTTGAAGCCACTCAAATTGATGCCTTGTTTCTTTTGTAAGCTGTCATGCAGCTCTATCTGCAATGTAGCATCGATTGTGGTCAACGTTTTCCAGCAAAATGACTGTATTTTTTGCCAGGCTTCAATACTATTTTAGAATTTAGGCTTGAGCAATACTGCCATAATTAACCGAGAAAACAACATTCAATGTTGCAATCATTAGGACGTTAAACCTACGCAAACACATCGAAGAGTCAGCAGCACAATCCCATTACTTCAACACTTTCACCACTCAGTTTGCACATACAACTCCGTCTAATTGAACAAACAATAATACTCATGTTCATTAGAGCATACCCATTGTCACCCTGCACGCGATTCAGTTTGAAGGACGCTGAGAAGGTTCAACGATGAAGAGCTTGCCGTTTCCGCATTAAGCACCTCAGTACGTCATCAGCATTTGTACACACTTACGAGAAAACTGTATTGGCTGCCATAAATTTAAGCTTTCTGAAGACTTTCTTTACCCTCAGCGTCTCAGCTTATCGGAAAGAATGACACGCAAAATATAATGAAGCTAACAATCGAAAGAGCTTGAACAGATATGCCCTCCGAAGACCAAGTGCACGCAGAAAGGCACACATAGTCTTCGACTTGCCTTGGAAGTTACCCGACAATTTCCTATACACAGCTCATTTGAGACACGAATGCTGGCTTTCATACGGAGATGGATGGATGGATGAAAAACTTTTATTGGGGTCCTGAAGGATTCTACCCCCGTTTTATAGGGGTAGAATCGCGGGCCGCTCCCACGTTGGGACGGGGAGGCCCAGCCTCACCGCCGCATCGTGGGCCTTCTGGACAGCCTTGAGTTGTTGTATGAGAACCGGACTCGTGAGCATTAAATGAAAGGAGTTCTCAGAAAATGGAGAGATTAAAAAAAAATGTATCGCAAGGGTGGAGCACATTCGAGGGGCTCGCCTTAAGGTGCACGTTCACTCACTAGTTGCATACAGAAAAAGTTATTTTCTGCAACGAACAAATACTGTTTAAGAAAAGCACGAATGTGAAGAATACGCACAAAGGTACACTCTTCACAAATTACAAAAAAAGCGAGTTTTCTTATTTCAAATTTTGTCATACCTTGTGCCCTTACGAGTGAAATAAAGAAGTTAATATAGAAGCCTAAACCACTAGGCATAGCATCTTTCTGGTCAGCAACCATGTTATTATTTTTATCAGTGCACCACACTGAAGTCAGGGGCGGCGCCAGAATTTTAGTTACCTGGGGAGGGGGGGGGGGGCACCCACGACAAGCTAGTTCCTTTAGGGGCGGCATAGATACTAGAAACATATGCATTGTGTTTTGACTATGCTTCTCTTGAAGGGGGGAAGGGGGGCAGGAGAAAAAATTTGGGTGGGTGGGGGCAACAGCCCTCCAGTTCCCGCTGGCGCCACCCGTTATAGATGGATCTCACCGACGTTTATATCACTGTGTCACCAGGACTTGTTGGCAACTACATTATACTTAAAAGCATTAGCAAAGGATTAATCGACAGAACATCTATGCACTTGGTATGAAAAGACAGCATTTTGTTCTATTGAAAGACACTCAAATACCTAAGTACAGGGCCATGCACACTGGTGATCCCTTTATTACCTAAGCATAAGAAACGAGATAGCTTCACGTTTGCAGCATTTTTTTTGTTGCTTTGTTGTCACTGACGAGCCCTCGGATATACACTTTGATCTTCATGCTGTTAAATAACATGAGTAATCCGTCTTCCCACAGTCCTACTCTATTTTTATGATGTTAATTACTGCTGCTCAAGGTTCTCCTTGCTGAGCTGTTTTTATTCGTTTTCAAAACTAATTCTTTGAGTGGTTTTATTTATTTTTGTATCTCATCATACTGCTAAAATTACAAGTACTATGCCTCTTACTGTACCACATAATTTCATGGCCTGTGCTTTATTATTTCATTAGGAATTCTAATCAAGAACAGTAAATATCACAGATACTCTACTAAAATAAAGAATTCTCTAGAGAGTAATCTTATAAACACAATATATATGGTAAACTTCGAGAGTAGCTGTACTTTGAAAACAAAAACAAATTTATATTCATATTCTCCTGACAGTTTTGGTGTGTGTGTGTGTGTGTGTATTATATATATATATATATATATATATATATATATATATGCAAGAAAGAAACGACGAAACTTTCACAGAAGCGTCATTACTTAACGTTTTCAGCTGGTGAACCAGCCTTCGTTAGAGTAATGACGAAGACTGGTTCACCTGCTGAAAACGTCAAGTAAAGACGCTTCCGTGAAAGTTTCGTCGTCTCTTTCTTGCATACAATACGTCGGGTCAAGCGTAAATGACGTTCAAAGAATCTGAGTCCCGTCGGAAGCTGCCTTCATCTCCGTCCACCAAGGTATGCTCAGGTAACACCTGTAACGCTTTGTGAAATTGGCGACACGTTCGTTTAGCAGTCGCGTTCAAATTAGTTGTCCCACTCATACTGGTTCGCGTGCCTCTGAGAAGATATTGTGAACGACACACCGGGTCAGTGCAATACCTTCAACCAGGCGCAAAATAACGAACGAAAGAAAGACGACTTCAACTCAATCAGGTGCAAACAGGTGTAAGACTCACCATTTCAGAACGATTACCAGGCGGTGTAAAAACAGGTCAGCAGTATCCGGACGTCATTCCAGAAGCACGGATGACGGCAAACCCGCAGAAAACCGACGTTTCCGCGATGATGCATTTGAGTTCAGATGTCGCAGACTCGTGGTACGACACGAAACCAGCGACGGCGAAGCCAGCGTCGCCGGCTCACTGCCGTGATGAACGGCTCGAGCGGCGATAGACGCACACCTGCGCTTACAGAAACATGCAGCTGGCCAATTGAGCTGGCGATACGACTGAAAGCCGGCGCGGTTTACAAACACCTCCGTTGCGCCAGCTTGCGTGTATTCGCCGCGGTGCCGTCTGCACTACACCTACGATCTTGCGTCGGGTCCCAGCCACAGAACACCTACCAGCGCTTACACATTGGATTGGCTTCGGATTCGCTTAGTTTCGGATGCCGGTGGAAACACTCACTTTTGGTTTCGCTTCCAACAGGCAAACCAAAGTGGAAGCGACGTTTTTAACCGCACTGTAAAACACATATAAGGTCGGGGTAAGCGGGACTTGCCGATCTAACGTTTCTAGCCATTGTTGATAATGGCCCGGCAAGCCGCTGCTGCTATTGGGATCCCTGGACGAGGTCATCGTCTGCATGCGACAGATGGTTTTAGGCATGCACAAGGGTGCTCCTCCGGGAGAGGCGGAGTCTAAGCTTTGTCGCAACGCCCTCCCTATTATGTAAATGCGCCGGCTATGCGGCTTCCCTTCCCCCCCCCCCCCCCCCCCCTCAGTGTGCACGCCTAAGGGTAGGCGGGTCGCAAGAGCAGACGTACAACTTCTTGAGCACCTATAATAACGTATCTCCCCTGACGAAAATCGAGCCTCTCGTTGTTTAAAAAAAAAAAAAAAAAGGTGTACTATGTACAATAAACCACAGCTAGATTCTACGGGTTGCTGCTGCAGGACGTGTATTGAAGGCCGAACCGTTCGTCGTATTCATCGATCTTTTTCCAACAACCTCCATGGAAGGACACGCAAGAGCAGTGTTTCAACACTTACCTTTGTACATTTCACTTCCCCTAATGCAATTTCTCTGAATGAACACACTCTATCTGGTGTTGTACAAGAGTGCTTGGACTATAGCTGCTTTGACCTGGGTCAGCTGGACTGATGTATAGCATCTAAGATTGTACATACTGAAGCACTTCCAATTAGCCAAACGCCAAGTCTACCAAAGCATCCAGCATGTAAAGTGCACAAATCAGAACTAGCGTGTGTAACAGCAGTTTTGGAGACTACGTGCATTAGCGAGTACTGTGACAACAGGCTCTAGACGAGACCATTATCAGACCCAGGCACGTAACAATTGAAACATGAATGTAGTATGGCAGGACAACGAGAAAAGATTTATTATCATGACTGATATGATCGCAGCAAGCAGGATTTCGGGCCTCTCCTGAGCCCCACTGCACTTATGCATTTCTGTTCAGGTCGGTCTGTAATGTTGGCAGCCCGGTCAGCAGCCAGGGTCTTCACGACCGGATCCGTAGACCTCAACAGAGTCTACTAGACTTCTTAAGTCTCCAGGTGCTCTAGGATTCGCATGTGAGGGTCCACGGGGCATTGAGAAAGGAGAAAAATGTCTACCATTCAGGCTGAAAGAAGAAAAGTGGATGATAGTGAGAAACAGGAATGACAATAAAATACTAATAGTTGGTGTTTTACATACCAAGACCACAATAGGATTATGAAAAACAATGCCACGGAGGGCTCCAGGCATTTTGATCTCACATTTTTAACACGCACTTAATTTGAAGCACTACATCGACATGACCCCTCCAGCATTACGATACTATCGAAATGCAGCCGTTGTGGCCAGTATTTCACCACAGACCTTCAATTCAGCAGTTAACCATTAGACAAACATGGTGGGTTGCCAGAAATAGTGAGGAGAGGGTAAACTGTAATTAAAGAGGAAAGGGTTGCTTGACCATTACTAAAGAGCTTATGCATAGGAGAGCATATCCGACAAGCTCTGTTCTCTTGTGTCGGTCTGCTCAGCCGTTTCTCCTTCCCCATAATGCGCTATACCAGTTCAAGTCCGACAAGCCTCCCTGGAGGCCTGCATTGATCCACTGAAGGTATGCATGGGCTCCTTAATGAACCCTGCATAGCGGGCCTTGTGAGCTTAGTTCGTGAACACTCGTCAAAGAGGTTGGCAACCTTACATACACGACGTAAATACTGAAAAAGTAAGAATGACATGTAGGGTATATTCATTACACGATATTATGCGTATGCAGGGAAGCGTCACACTACAAGCTGGTCTAGTGGCCAGTCACTAATGAAATGCCAAAACTTATCGTAATTAGAATGCAAACCATGTCAGAATGTAAATGAAAAAAAAAAAAACTTTTTTTTTTTTTTTTCAAAATACACATCCTTAAGATTTCCATTGTGTCTCAAGTCATGTCCCCTCAAAGATTATCAGAACGCAATCTGCTTGCCCTTGGACGACGAGGGAAGTAGTGCGAGCGGGACGCAAACTAAAAAAGATGTGCAAAAAACTGCGCCAGAACCTGTCATCTCCTTATGCATCAAAATTTTCTAATATGCATTTACAGTTAAATAAAACCATAAGAAAGGCAAAAGACTACTTTTTCAACATATCTTTGAAAAACTTCTTGCTTTCTGCTCCTGCGAAGTTCTAGCGACACTTGTCACCTAGGAAGCAACAGGCATATAAAATCCTCATTAATGGAGAATACGTAACTGATGAATCACTCCTTGCGTCATCGTTTAACAAGTTCTTCTGTTCAGCCTACACAAATGACGATGAAAAACTACCAAATTTTGTGATTTCTCAGGACGTACCTAAAATTTCTGACTTAATGATAACTGAAGAGGGTGTCTTATCACTGCTGCTTAAAATCAATATGAAGAAATCACCAGGAATTGATTGCATACCAAACGCATTTCTAGTAAGGTATGCATAATGGTGCTCAAAGTATTTATCTATTATATTCAAAAAAACATTGTCCACTGCAGAACTCCCGAGAGATTGGAAGCGTGCGAAGGTTGTTGCGATCTTCAAGGCAGAAAATCGTTCACTATGTACGTCATACAGACCAATATCTTTATTGTGTACCTGCTCAAAATTGCTAGAGCATATTATTTTTACGCACTTGTCAAACTTTCCGCAACAAAATAAGTTGATTGATTGCCGACAACATGGTTTTCATACGGGAATGTCGACGGTTACCCAACTCCTTGAGACAATACACGAGTTTGCCTCAGCCTTAGATAAACAGAGTCAAATCGATATAAATTTTTTGGACTTCCAGAAGGCATTTGATCGCGTCTCGCACCATAAGCTTTTGTTAAAATTAAAACCCATATTACAAAATAACTCGCTTCTCTCATGAATAGAGCCATACTTATCGTCTGGGAGTCAATGCGTATCAGTTGGCGGCTCGTGTTCACGCCCGGCGCCTGTGCGATCAGGCATTCCCCAAGGGTCGGTTCTCGGGCCACTATTCTTTTTAGTTTATATAAATGATATCGTAAACGATATGCCTGTCAAAATCAAACTGTTCGCGGACGATTGCATCCTTTATCAGGAAGTAAACACACCTGCCGACCAGGCATTATTAAGTGGTGCCCTGGACAAACTACATATTTGGTGTGAAAAATGGCAGATGAGCATCAATAGTATAAAAACCATGTCAATGACAATTTCAAGAAAGAAGGCACCACTTACTTTCCAGTATTCAATAAATGGTCGCTGTCTTAGTGCTGTAAATCGTTATAAATACTTAGGTTTATTAATCACTTCAGACCTCCGGTGGAATGAACATATCACTTTTCTAGAAAAGAAAGCCATGAAAAAGCTTGGATATCTTAGAAGATCGTTACGACAGTCAATGCAAGAAATAAAACTATTAGCATATAAAACCTACATTCGTCCCCTTTTGGAATATGCCTGCGTGGTCTGGGACCCATACACAAAGAAAATTATTGATAAACTAGAAAACCTACAAAGAAAATCTGCTCGATTTATCTTTCACTCATACAATCGCCTTACGTCAGTCACTGCTTTGCGTCAGACAGCGAACTTGGAAGCTTTACATTTGCGGCGATATCGCGAAAGACTAAAATATATGTACCTGCTCTATCACGATAAGCTTGGCATTGATTCAAGTGCGTATATAGAAAAAGTCGTGCGACGACCCACGCGGGCGGATCACTCAAAAAAATTACAAGAATTTTCTTGCAGAACGAACTCGCACATGGGCTCTTTTTTCCCCCCGAACTGTACGTGAATGGAATCGCCTCCCTGGTGGGATTGTGGAGGCGGCGACAGTGGCGTCATTCATATCGGAGCTAAAAAACTTATAGCATGTCTTCCTGCCATATTTGTACTCTTTGTTTTGTGACGTTGCATTGTTAGTACACAAGTGATGTTAGTACACACTTATATAGGTATTATGCTATGTGCAATTGCATGTCATGCACTGTATATTTTTATTTTTAGCGCGTTAAAACCTGTGTATCCACGGCATTCTCTGTGCGTAATATATTGTGAAAATGTTCAGTGTGCTATATTTATATGTTATCCAATCCTGCTTATGGCTTCACTTTGAAGCCAGCAGAAATCCTGTAAATAAATAAATAAATAAATAAATTCCCACATACTTCGTAAAACAGGTCACACCTGCACATACGGCCCTCTTTCTTTCTCTATTTTTAAAATGGCTGACAGGGGCAGCTATGTAAGCTGACAGCTACAAGAACTGTACATTTACAATTCACTGAAACCTAATTGGCAATGACTACATAGTTGACCAAACAATTTTCAAAAGCATTAAGTAAGAGTTAATTACACCACAAGTTGAAACATACCGTTCAATGTCTATGTCCTCGAAGCGATTCCCTGAACGGCTGTTTCGACTTCATACCATCAAGTATGCAAGCTTCAGCATATGCCACTCGTTCTCAGCCTGGTTGGTGTAGAAATGGCTCCCAAACTTGGCATTTTTCAAGGCAACCAGGTTCTCCAGAGGGTCCAGTGTTATTTTCAGTCGGTTCCCCAAGTCTGTTGCAAACATTTTTTTTGCTTAAAATAATACTCCAGGTCACGGCCATAACCGAGTGTCGCCAGTCTCAGTAGCTGCGTGTGACGCTGCTTGTGGCGGAACCACCACGTCACCTTAGGCAGCCTTTGCGGTGCCCGAAGAACTCGCATCAATACAGACTTCCTCGGCGGAAGTGACCTGTGGGCCTCCTGCAGAAGGGCACAATGAAGCATAGACGACACGAAAATTACTCGCACGACATTGAAATGTCTTAGCAGTGGCCACGTAAACAAGAACACCATCCTCGCGCAGCACAACAAATCTTTCTCCGATAAGAAGGAAACCTTAGTCTGCACCCTACTAAGTGTATAATCTTTAGTTGTGCAAGGACTCTTGCTATACCAGGAAGAGGCCTGTGACAAGTGAACTGCAATACCACTGTAGAAGTAGTGGAGCGAAAAGAACCGTCAAAGCAAGCGTGAAACTTTGGCTTAAACGATTTACAAGCAGACGCTGCAAAAGTAAAGACAAGGAGACTGCGTGGGCTGCCAGCTGAATAACACTACAGGCGCGAGAGTCCACAGGCTGCGGGGAGAGGAAAAACGAGTGCCTTTAACACAGCAAAGAAAAGAGGCCACATCTTCAGTGCTGGCCGAGAAAAATAAATGCCTGGCAGGTACTCAGGCAGTATTGCGGAATTAGTAAAGAGACTCATTACAATGTCTCGAGTTTTCATCGCTATCTCACCTCATATTCAATTACTAAAATGAAAAGAGAAAATTAAAAACAGAGCCCAGACAAGCATAAACCAGAAAAAGCTGAGAACAAAAGAAAACCATAGAGGAGATAGTCAAAAAAGCGAATCGGAGCATTTGGATCGAATAAAATAATAATAATAATGATAATAATATACAAAAATCAAAAAGAAGGAAAATCGGGCAGAGCGAGTAGAGAAAAACAAGTAGTAAACAGTAATCTCAATTCGCATCGGCTCATCCTAATGGGGAAAACAAAAACAAGATAAAGATTGTGCAAATTATTGTGTGCAAATATTATTATAATTAAAAAACTGAATAAAGCAGCCCTACAATTTCCCAGAGAAAGCCAGATTTCTAGACCAACATGGGGGTCTTTTTAAGCCTCTCCGAATAAACACCGCAACTTTAGTGCAACTGGAGTGGAACAACTTTTAGCAAAGACAACTGCCGCAACATCCTCCTTAACTATGAGGAACCCCCCCCCCTCAACTGTTGTATTCAGTGCAACCGCACAGGGCGACCTCGAGATACTGCATATTCATGCAAATATCCAAAACCAAGGAGGAAAATTGACCTCCTGGAGATTCAAAGTGGGCTACCAGAAGCCCCTTCAGACACTGTTCAATCAGTGCATAAGGAGGCGTGCAAACCACGTACAAAAAATGGTGGCAAATAAGCTCTACAAGACCCCCCCCCCCTCGAGACCCAACGGTGGGCAAATGAGAGCCATTTCGAAAACCACAACGGGTAACGAGGTCAAACTAGAGATACAATCTCTAATACCTTTAGAGGACTGTAAGGTATTAAAAGCAAATTACAAATATGAGATTGCAAACGCAAACTCCTCTC
The DNA here is from genome assembly GCF_043290135.1 of Rhipicephalus microplus. Classification (NCBI taxonomy): domain Eukaryota; kingdom Metazoa; phylum Arthropoda; class Arachnida; order Ixodida; family Ixodidae; genus Rhipicephalus; species Rhipicephalus microplus. The sequence continues at coordinate 66,420,405 of NC_134706.1, read as the reverse complement.
GTGATTAAATCTTGGTTCATAAAAAGAAAAAGAGGGGAGGAGAAAGATGAATGAGAAATATACTGGATTAATCAATAATAGAAGTCCGAAAGTGAATGCTCCTTACGACTCCTAACACATTCTACAAGGAAAAAGAAATTATCATGAAATGATTGGCTGCGCTAAGGAACTGTCAAACTGAAACTGCTCAAATGAACGTAAAATAAATAAATAAATAAATGTATGAAAAACAATGCATGAAGAAAAATATAAGAGCAAAAAAATTAAAAAGTAGAAATAAAAGAAAAAATTTGAAAGAATAGATACAGCAGTAAAAAATGAGGGAATTGTGCTTTTGAAAGAAAAAAAAAAAAGACAATAGAGCGAGAACAGAAAAAAAGGAAAAGGAAAAAAAAAGAATCGAGAGAGAAAAAAAATAGAAGAAATAAAGAAAAAAAGAAAAAGAAGTTGAAGCACAAATTGTGAAAATTGAGTATAAGTGAAAACTAGATAGAATTTTACCCTTCGCGAGTGAATTCTAACAACCATTGTGTGTCACAATTAAAACATTTTCTTCCTCAGAATGATAATAATGCAATTACGTCTCTGAAGTTCAGGAAAAGTATTAATGAATACCTACAAGTCAACCATTGATATTGCAAGCAACTCGACATTCTGTCGCACTTTGAATCCACAAAATATCGTTAAATAATAAAAAATGAAACGAAAATCCAAGAATGACTCCAACTCTACGTACCTACTCCGCATCTGCTACTAGGAAAAAGTAATGAAACTGGTATGCAACCGAACTTCACGCTAAGGGGTAGTGGGGGGGGGGGGGGGGGCAGCAACTAAAAGTCGTAATTTTACAGAGCACTCACTTCGGAAGGGAAGTTTAACTCAGCAGTCAACTTCTACTCTTGCAACAAACAAGAAAAGCAAAAACTCCAAGAGAGGCCCATTAAGCTGCGCATCGCAAGAATTCATCAATGAAGATTAAACTCAGCCGAACATGTTAGCAGCAAGAACTTTGCAAACCAAAACAACAGCTTTTTATTCTTTCTGGTTCGACTGCAGGTACAGTCTGCTTCTCCTGAACATCCTTCCCCCTTTAAATTTCACTTGGCTCTGCTCTGTTCATTTCTCTTTTCCAATCGGCTTGACTGCTATATTTTTATGGTGCGGGCTGAAGATTTTTTTTTTACCTCACAACAAAAGGTTTTGAGAACTACATAGTGGACAAGACCCTAGCACAGAAGACGACAAGACAAATGCTTTTCCAACTAGCCCTCCAATACAAGTGGTGTCTCATCACCAGTGCCATCGAAATTCTGAAATAATTGCGTTACAAGCTAGCACATGCTCCTCAGGGTCATTATAATTGAACACAGTGCTGAACAGTATCAAAGATACATGTATCGTAGATAATCTTTCAGGCTCTTGACTTTACATCGCGATACATGTTTCAGGACATGTATCAGTACCTGCATTTCCATACATAGCAGAGTGTATCGTGTATGTTAAGATACAAGATACCTAGTAGCGCATGGTTGGAACGTAGTTGGTGCATTCCTTCAGGAAGGAAGGTTTGCGCGAGAAACGTGGCACACCAAGCCAGTCAAAGACGGCAGCTGCAATGCCTACATTGTCATGTTTGACTAGGTGTGCAGCGATACTCGTGCAACTTTTCCTTTCTCATGCATGATACCACAATCGCACCACCACTGTACGAAGCAACGAAGGTTGCCCAATGTGCATTTCTCAAGCTGATAATGCTGCCACTTAATCACCAGAATAAAATTAAAGGTAGTGACATTATTTTACCTATTTGCCAGCTTTCTAGCGAGGATAGGCTATGAGCTATGGGCGTTCTAGAACAAAGTTGCACGACGGTGCTTGCGTCGTCTCAACAGGCAAGTGCGCAAATGTGTACGCCCATAGGAATTTCTGTTTTTAGTTGTTTTTTCCCCTTTTTATGTTTTTCACTCTGTCAGCGCTACTTGGAACTTAGCCACTGTTTTGTACCACATAGCCCAGTGCACACAACTTTCCCAAACAACCTGATGCACTGTAGTGTCCTTATTGAAGTTTCTGTCGTGCCATGCTCAATTCCAAAATCCGAAGAATGTGAGATGCAGGGTTGCCTTAAATCTCGTGGCTTTCACACATTGGCGATTTGAAGACTCTCGTCGATGTATGTGACTTGCGTGCAATAAGTTTGACTTATATGCAAATATTAATGAGAACAAAGAGACAATAATGGCAAGGAAAATATAAGGGACGTTATTACTAGTAAGTGTTAGGTAAATGTGAAGAAGGAAAAGTGGACACAAAGATAACTTGCCACCGACAGTGAATGAACTTGCGACTTCCGAATAAAGCATCCGATGCTCTACCGCTGAAAAATGGTGACGGTCATCCCTCCGTCCGCTTTATCAGGTACATATGTGCATTTAGACGTGGAAGCGGCCAGCAGCACTGCCAGTAGCCATTACGGCGAGCGGAATACATTTTCCTTTTACTTGTTGGCGCCACGCACGACAAATCTTATTACGAGTTGGCAGCTGACCAGTAATCTCTCGCATACTACCTCAGAGCATTATCTCAGAGTGAGAAAGACCCCCCTCCCTTATGGAATGCGATGCACACAGCCGTTTCTTACTCCAAGCATAGTTTAGGTAACATTCCTAGTGGTTATGTTATAGTGCTCGTTTGCAGATAACAAAATTGCAGCATGCACGGCAGGAAAAAGCAGCGGAATGAAGCTTAGTTTCATTCCTGTTTCGCTAAACAGCTCATGTGCTGGACATACAGGGCCTCACACCGAGATGCAAAACAAAGGTAATGCGCACACAGTGAATACTCCTCAGTAAATAAAAAAGAGTATATTAGCGATTGCGAAAAATAAAGCATATCTAGTCACCCTGCAGTAGTATGCTGCAAACATGAAGTATGACATAGCTTGACATGTGTCTATTAGCAATGCATTACTTTGCAACTAAGATTGCTCTATACTGGTAGGCTGCTATTTCTTTGATTATTCAAATACCATAATATTCACTGCATGAACTGCAAATTTGGCCATGGCCGTATACTCTGGTGAATACAGAATTGCAATTTTGAACAGAATATACTTCCAATAAGAAAAACATTACATTTGTATCCCAAATATTTGCATGATCGTACAAGTAACTGATAAATCTGCCAATGAATAGAAGAACCATTTATAGCATTCATAGGATGAACTGCTATGCGAAAATTCATGAATAAACCTCAATCTTCACTTTCCTTCCTACATCAACTTCATGTGTTCTTTGAACTGCATTTCCTCTTTCGAGTGCTGGGTTCCAAAGGTTTCATTATGAAAACTTGACAACGCAAACAAGCGAAACACAGACAGACCTTTTCACAATATATCTGTACGAACTAGCCCGCCTAGAAACCCTTCTCAACAGCAGTTTTTCAGGCTTCACACAGAATAAGTGACAATATCTTTTAGAAGTAATAATGATGCCAAGATAAGTATAAAGGATGTTATTAAATGCAATTGTTATGTATATGTGAAGAAAGAAAAGTGGACGGAAGGATAACTTGCCACTGGCAGGGTCCGAACCTGCGACCTTCGAATAACGAGTTCGCTGCCCTATAGGAAATTTGAACGTTGCATTGAAAGGAATGTTGGTTGGCCCAGAAGGCGACACTGCAAGTGATAGCACAGAGTCAAGGGTAGCGCTGGCTGGAAGCACAGACGCAGCGCTTGTATGGGCCAGCCGTGGCACCCGGCTGAGAGTCTCATAGTGCAGAAGCCCGTCGCCGGTGAGACTCCAGAGAGAGACCGGCTAACCTTCGGCAAGCACATCACTTCGCGAGAGAAGAGAGTGTTGTAGAAGGGGGCCATACGATGGACAAGGTTAGGTTAGAGGATGCAAAGGGTGCCACTGGGTTTGCTGTGCCCTCCAGCCGCTAGGGCTCCTGCCAGTGCGCACCTGTTCTCTGGCAGGCACTGAGCAGTGCAGGAGGGATGAACTTCGAAATGATTGAAAAACTGCCAAGTTTTAGCTTAAAAAGGACATGCGATATAGTTCCAAGTAATCGTGAAATTCCTTCATTAAATGAGTTTATTACCTTGCAAGACAACTTCCACAAATATTTAGAAAACCCGAGAGGTATAAGCATAATTACACGGATTTGTCAACCGCTTCAACCACTTCCTCCCTCTTTTCGTGCCCTGGAGTGCACTGAAAGCTACACCCGCAAGGGGTGACAAGAGGGCAATTGATTGATATGTGGGGTTTAACGTCCCAAAACCACTATATGATTATGAGAGACGCCGTAGTGGAGGGCTCCGGAAATTTAGACCATCTGGGGTTCTTTAACGTGCACCCAAATCTGAGTACACGGGCCTACAACATTTCCGCCTCCATCGGAAATGCAGCCGCTGCAGCCCGGATTCGAACCCGCGCCCTGCGGGTCAGCAGCCGAGTACCTTAGCCACTAGACCACCGCGGCAGGGCGACAAGAGGGCAAAAAGACACATCCCTTCATAAGCTCGTGTCATGACCATAGGTCAGCATATACTGTGGAACTCACTTATCTTGCGCTTTGAGCTCATTCGAACTTTACCCGATATTTTCCTGGGCCGGACTCGCTGAGACTCACACTTGCAAAAAGTTTCTTCAACCAGATTCGCTTGGGCTCCAGCTCACCAAAATGCTTCACAGCCAGACTCCGGCTGGATCCAAGTCTGAGTAAGTCCAAGTGAATTGACTAATGAACGAGTTCGCCGACCTATGGTCACGACCTTGAGCGCTTTCTCTTTTTTACTTTGAACGCACGGCTCAATTTCTGTGTGATCGCAAGCTCGGGCACGTAAAGACATCCCGCGGCGCCAATGGTATAACATTGCTCCCCATGCGCAAATCAATGACGGCGGCCTTTGTGCAGACGCGCTCAATTGGCAGACGAAGATGGCGCGCTCAATTGTGCAGACGACACCACTTGTGGAGTAAGAGAGAACAATTTCAAGCCGACTCTGAGAATTTATTGTAAATTGCAGGGCCGCACTATTAAAGTTTAAGTCGAATGTTCCCGGGAACCTCGAAAATCAATCCGCAGCGTTTTCTGACCACGCTGAAAAGTATTGCAAGGTCTCTTTAAGGGCTCGTACAGCGCGATTCGACAGGGAGCTTGCGAAGGAGGGGTTAACACAAAACGCCGGCTCGCCGCTGCTGTTTAATCCAGGAAAGTGTTTATAACACGTAGTGAAATGGCAGACACTGCTGTCGATCACGGCGGGCGATCCTCGCAAAACGACTCTTTCCGTAGTTATAAATTCGCTCTCACAGACATCAAATGCAATCAACCAAGGTACGCTCACGTAGTAACAAAGTGAGATGGGCCGCCCGTCAAACAATTCTACACTGCTCAAATTTAGCACTCAAAACCAATAAAAACGATCCTTGCCGATACGTGGACGGTGAACTGCCAAATTTCGACAAAATATACCATTTGATGCGATTCGGGTACGCACAGCAGCACGGCGATGAACTGGGGACAACGGTACTTGAACAAAAAGGGCATTTGAAATTCGTGATCTAAAACACAGTCCCATAGAAGCCTTGAGTGGCCTCAGAAATGAGGTGCTTCACATGTGAATACTTTCGCTAAGAAAACTCGACGCTAATGAGGCGAAAAAAGCAAACGACAATCGCCGTGCCACTCGATCGTGCAAGCTTACCTGAACAGCAGCAGCAGGTAACGCGATACGCAGCCAAGCGAAACCTGGTTCAGCAGCCGACCATAGGTTGGGGACGCAGCAAGTGCTACGTTCAGCAAAATTCATGCCTACACAAGCTCTGCAAGCTTCCGCAGTAACTTTACATGTGTTGTTTACTGTCGCTCCTGCAGCCTGTTCCCGCCACAATTATATCGCGGGCGTGTATGAACCTGTCAGGTCATGGAGGAAGGCGTAGTGCTGCGGAGCTACAATTTCCCCACGTTAATGCTTTGTAGAAAAGTTTCTTTGTGTTGCAAAGTTAGAAAAATATTCACCCACAAATGTTTTATTCTCAAATTTGTTTTGTAAGTAAGAAAACAGAAAGTTTGAACTCCACTGCGCGCGAATTTTAAATTTCTTTAGGCGGGAAATGACTCCAAAACAGTGATGTTCTGTGCATGAAATTTTTCCTGTTTCGGATAATTTCCAGCCATCATTATGAACTTAAGCGAAATAGGAAATGTTTGCGTTGTGTTGCAGGGACTTTCAGGTTTGGTGGTTCACAACATTAGCACTCTGTGAAAACGTAGTTCTGTATTGTAAAGATGGAAAAATATTCATCCGCTACTGTGCTAATTTCAATTTTTTTTTTCTGAACAAAAAGAAAGAATGTCAAAGTACCACTGACACCAAATTTGGAAAAGATTTTTATGTTGTTTGATAATTCTGCATGCGGGGCCACTTCTGACCGATTATTAGTGGCGAGCGTTGCCCAGAATATATAATTTGGTTTTAAAGTAAGGGGGTGCGTGCTCATCCGAGTATTCAGGTACAATCCACAATTTCAGTGGTTTCACCCATGGTTTCACCATTCACGTTGACAGGGGCTCCCTTTGTGGCGTCCCAGAGGTCAAGAATATTTTCGGGGTGCGCACGATACCCCGACTGACTGGCGCACGGCGAGGACAATTATTCTTCACTTCTCTAGCTATGTTGTGTGTGTGCGTTTGCGTGTGTTTGTGAAAAACATTTATTCATGGAAAGCTTGCAGGCCCATAAGGACCTTTACAGGGGGAGTCACTATTCCGGGAACGCGCTGGACAAGGCCGCTATTGGCACCCCTTATACTAGAGCTCTTTGAGTAGGGCTGCCTCCCACGCCTCTCTAGTAAGGGAAGGGTTAAGGGGAAGGGAAGGATTCACCCGAAACGCCCACACCATGTGAAAGTTATCGAAGTCTTCCCCACAGTGAGGGCACCACCCATCGGCTTTCGGGTAAAAATGCTTTAATATTGCAGGACAGAACAATGTGTTGGTCTGCAGGCGCCATAGGCTCCGTTCATCGGCCTTACTCGGGCCCCTTGCAGACACCGCGAAAAGCAGACGTCGTTCGCTATAGGAGGGTTGCACGTGACGTCATCCGCTTGAGGCGCCAGTGGCGTTTCCCTCTACCGCACTGGTAGTATAGTGTACTAGAATTCTGGTACACTATACTGGTAGGTGTTCTGTGTCTACCGCCATATCTGTCTCCATCAGGCTGTTTGCCGATGATTGTGTTGTTTTTAGAGAAATTAGCTCACCTGATGACTGTGAAGTTTTGCAGGAATCCCTTGTTGCAATAGACAGTTGGTGTGAGCAGTGGGGAACGATGTTGAATGCTGGAAAATGTGCATTTCTACGAATAACGCGCAAAAAACATTTCTTCAACTCCCAGTACTTCATGCAGAACACTTGTATTGCAGATGTTGGGGAGTACAAGTACTTGGGCCTCACTTTGAACTCTAATTTATCTTGGTCATCCCACGTAAAACGTATTTGTTCTGCTGCATTTACTAAGTTGTGTTTTTTGAGACGAAAATTAAGGCATTCTCCAAGTCACGTTAAGCTTTTAGCCTATGAAACTTTTGGTAGAGCTAAACTCGAATATGCTTCCGTGATATGGGATCCGCACGTGAAAAAAGATATCTACATGCTTGAGCTCGTTCAGAGAAAAGCGGTGCGTTTCATTTTTAACAAATATGGGCGTTACGATTCTCCGTCGAAGCTCATGACTGACAATGGCATTCAAACCCTAGCAGTTCGTAGACGCTTGGCCCGTTTACTCTTCCTCAACAATATTGCTACTTCTAAGGTGAAAATAACTCCGTCAACTATGATTAAACCGCTAAGTACAAGAAGGACCCGTCACATGCATGCTCATTCCTTTCAACCTATCTTCGCCAAAACTAATCAGTTTAAGCGCAGCTTCTTCCCACGTACAATTTCCGAATGGAATGCGCTCCCGGAAGCAGTGATACAAGCTAAAAAATTTTCCCAAGCGCTCCAGGAAAGCATCTGTGGCTAAGTATATGCATTGTATGGTGTGCTATGCCTTGACCAATCTGTCTTGTACTTCTTTTTATTGTTATTATTTTTATTCTTTGTATGCATGTGTAACAGTGTTATGTGTATTGCCAATTGCCCCTCCTGCTTGGGCCACAAACTGGCCTGCAGTATTCGCAATAAATAAATAAATATCAGCGGTCTGGGCGCGACCTTTTTGAAGCGGCGAGCGGCAGTAAGAGGTTGCGTGCTTGCCGCTACGCACGGTACCAACGTGGTGAAATTCAACTGAGTGCTTACGCGCGTGACTTCCGAAGTCCGGCGAAACTTCGCCACGAACATGATTAAGGTTCATCATTGCGGTGGATATCGACGCGTTCTACTGGAGCAGCGATGAAGCTGCAGTGTGTTTGATGTGAAGTGTTATTCCCGCATCGAGCTCGCGGACATTGAAGACCACCTTGTTGGCGGCACAAGCTTCGCAACAAGGGACGAGCTTAAAGTCTATAAATCGATGGACGCCCACAACTATGTGACTAGTGGATGGGTCCAATAGCACCGAGTCTCTAGAGACATCGGAGACGGCCGCCACGTCGTCGTCGGAAACGTGACTGGTTCCCCTTGCTCAGTGCTCGGACGAATAATGTTTTTCACCGCGGTGGTGTCGCTTTACGAATTCTTCGTGTGGAAGGGCTTCACCATTTGCAAGAGCATGTGAGGTGCTACAATTGGCATAGCTCGTTCGTGGTTGGGCCCAAGCCGCTTGCGATCAAAAATGCTCTTTGCTGCAGGGTCCAACGACGCGCGTCGGGCAGTTGCGCACCCAGAGATAACATACGATCTCGATTGTAACTGATCGACGTTAATTTGATATCATCGTTTATGTGCTCAGCTCGTCAAAGCATGGGTAAACGACAACGCACTGCGTCGCTCACTGTTTACTAACACACCGAAATCAGTACCACGCCGCAATTACCAGAATGATACGCTGGTAAGCAGCGATCACAGTCGTAGTGCGCGCGCGTCTCCTGCTGCGTAAACAAAACTTCATAGCACGCCATGAAAGCCTAAGTTTTTCACCACAAAAGCGCGCCTCTGTGATGTTGCATAGGTCCTGAACACTTACCGGAAGTGGAATGTCCAACGCACATGCGTTATAGTGTGTGGCTGAACCATCCCAACCTTTTCGATTGGTTTTCAATCATTTTAGGTAAGGAAAAAAAAAAAAGCCGACATCAGAAACATTTTCATGACCAACCATCTAACTCAAGAGGTTGTATACCAACCAAATACAGCACAGTTCATTATTATGACCACAGGCGCGCACCCGTGAGTGTACCACAGAACACCTAGATACTAGTGTACGTTCTGCGACTGCTTGCCCGTGGCGGCAGGGAGATAGACCACAAATTTATGGATGCGCTGCCTCTTCGACGCTGGCGCCATCTCGTGGGCCACGCCCTTGAGCAACCTTCCTATAGTGCCATACAGAATTTCTCTGAATCGCAAAAACGATTGTTGGATAGTCCGAGGCCCAAAAGCCTGAATGAGGGGCCCGGTTATCTGTAAAGCCCTGGTAGCTCGGAGTCCAAGCGATGCGTCGTTAGGATGAGAGGTCTGAATTCCTGACGGCACGCTTTAGTTAGAATACCGTAGGCTAAAGGTTAGGCCTCACCCATCAGATAATTTTCACAAGCTCTATGTGAATCTGTCATGACTACTGTAGAGTCCGTGTGCGAGGCGCCAAGCGCCAGCTATTGCTGCCTCCTCTGCACGCGTGGAGTTAGGAACCCGATAGGAGAGCCCGTTAACGCGTTTGTCCAAAGGAACTACGGCAGCCGTGTAGAATCCAGTGGGAAACAGCCCTGCCACATCAACGTAGTACACCCGGCTTATGTCCGTATTGGTGTTCGAGGGCCAGAGAACGCGCCCCTCGTCTGCCTTCGTGTGTCTGCGAGAGCGCGTTTCGAGGAAGTGGAGGAACCCAGGGCTTGTGGCACCTGCAGCTCAAGAAGTCCATCTCTTCGGGAATGCAGTCGTGTTTTATGGGCACGTGGCCTAACAGGCGACACCCGGATGCCATCTGTGGAAGTCACGTATATATTGATTGACGAGGTGGGCCTCCTTTAATTCCTGATAAGAGTTGAGCACCCCCAGTGCCAACAAATGGGCATTGGAGGTAGTTACCGGTAGGTCTAAAGCTCGCTTTGTAGCTTTCTTAATGATGGCGTCGATGCGCTGGTCGTGTTGCTGCGTAGTGCGAAGGTAGGGTATGGAGTATAGATGAGTAAAAGGCATGCACAAGTCGAAGCGCGTCCCTGCCCCTCAACCGGCCACGTACGTTGAAACCGCGGTGGATCATACGTCCGACCTGTTTGCATGTGTGTTTCAGTTTGGTAATGGTAGATTCCGGTCTGAAACTGTTATGAATGGACAGGCCCAGGATTCGGATCTCCTCACTTCACTGACTGTAACTCTCATGAAAAAAAGATACGCAAGTTTGTGTTGTCGTTGTGGTGGGCTACGACGCGCAGAAGCTCTAATTTTGCAGGAGTGCCGAAAGCATAGCTCCTGACAATGGAGGTGACCCGCTTGAGGCGGTCCTCCATTTCTCAGTAGTAAAAAATGTTATACTGCCGCACAGATTGCTGCATTGAATTGTATTCCTCTATTTCTATAGGCCTTTCACCATTACGTGGCCATGGTGCATACATAGAAAACCCACGCAGACCGACCTTTCAGCATTGGCAGTGTCGGTAAAGATGTTGAGCTTCTCCGCAGTGTAAACAGAGTGGTGTTCTGTCAGCTGTGCGCCACACGTCGCTTTTCCGTGGTCTCTGCTCTCCAAGAAAATGTAAGATAGACGAAGCTGACTGGCGGGCGCTGGGAGTCGCGAACGAGCCATTGTTCACGGCAGGTTGGCGTAAAGCGTCTGCGTACGTTGTTACACGGCGTTCCTGCAGGGGTTGTTGAAGTCGAAGAGGTTGCACCTCTGGTTCCGGCTGAAGAATGGCGTGCCGAACTTCATCACAGATGACGGATGCGAGGGATGAAACAGTCGGCATGACTTGTGGTTGCAGAAGGTTTCGAAGCTCCTGTTTTAGGATGGACCACACCAGCTCCCTCAGGGTTTCGCTACTTCTGTCTTGCTTTGCCAAAAGCATGTACGCAGGCTCACTGCTGGCCTCCCTATTGTAGTGACGGGCACAATGGTGCAGTGCTATTTCTATGGTCGTGGCTTCTGTGCAGAATTCAGCAACGGTACGTGGAGGATTGTGAACCAGACCTGCAAATAAGTCCTGATTGACTCCACGCATCAAATGACGCACTTTCTCTTTTTCTGTCATGTTTGGATCGGCGCGTTTGAAGAGGCGGGACATGTTTTCGATATACATGCTGACACTCTCGTTTGGGCGTTGGTTCCTTGATTGAAAGGCGTTTTCTGCCCTTTCCCGCCCATCGGTGCTGACACACACAGCAAGCAAATGCTGTCGAAAGTCTTCCCACGTCGTTATTGCGCTTTCGTGGTTCCCAAACCATATTCTCGCTGCATCCTCCAACGCAAAGTGCACGCGGCCTAGTTTCGTCGCCTCATCCCAGGCATTGGTCCTTGCGACTCACTCGAAATGCCCCGGCCAATCTACCACATCTTTGTGCGCGTCACCGTGGAAGGGTTCAGGTAAGCACGGGGGAGACACGATGAGTTCAGATGTTGAATATGCATTGGCAATTTCTCTGAAGTTGGTGGTTGCTGCTGCCTGTGTTGCTGGACCAGCGAGGAGTGGTCCGAATTCAGGTGACTAACCTCAGAGGCGGCGGCTTGAACACTGGTGTACAGGAGTAAGTTCGCCAGGTTCCAATCGCTGAGGGTCAGCTGGGGCTCCTCTCTCTCGCGCCAAGGGGACTTCCAATCATACCCCGCACCTCCACCAGAATGTCACATAATACAAGAGGGGGAATACGCACATAATTATATATTAAGGGCGATCTTGTGCTCAGAAAAGTAGCCATGACAAAAATAAGGGTCGGCTAAAAGCGTACGTGTTCCTTTCAGATAAAAATGAGGTCAGTCTCTTGGCTCGTGCACGAGAGGCATGCGCTTCCCTGCACCAAGACGCGCGAGCACGCGCGAGGCACTGCAGACGCCCACACAGCGTCTCGTTGGTTCCCTTCGTAAAATAATTAGTAGAAGCATGTTGAAGCAATCTCTGCGGCATTCTATGCGGTTCTTCGACATGGTGCCTCAAAGGCGGCCGAGGAGCAGACTTCGCATCGGATTTGATGCAGTGTTTGATGATAATGACGAACACCAGTCACAGGAAAATCCCTGCGCACCATCCCCAAACGAATGGGTTAACGGAATTCATAAATCGAACCATCGCTGTCATTCTGCCAATGCACGTGGACCTGGTGCATAAGACGTAGGACGAAATCCTGCCTTCTGCAACATTCGCTCATGATACGGCCCTCCAAGAGACCACCCACGTCACCCCATTTCAGCTTGTGTATATGGTCGCATAGTCAATTCAACTCTCGACGCCATGCTCCCAGTTGACAATGACCACAACGAGCCATCCGACATTCACGAATTTCTGCAGAAAGCTGAAGGAGCACGCCAGTTGGCAAGGCACCGAATACGTCAACAACAGTTCAAAGATGCGGACTGCTACAACGTGCACCGCAGGGGAGCTAAGTACCAGCTAGGTGATGAAGTATGGATCTGGACACCAATACGACGCCGCGGCCTGTCAGAAAAGCTCCTTCGACAGTACTTTGGTCCATATAAGGTCTTTTGCCGACTAAGTGTCTTAACTTATGAAGGTATCTCTGACGGATAAGAGCGCTCGAAACAGCAAAACCAGGCGGACGCCGTCCATGTTGTCTGCATGAAGTCATACCACGAAAAAGAATTAAGCATCTACCTCCTCGACAACCTTCCAAATTCACGCAACGGGACGATGCGCGTTTTGGAGGGGGAGTAAAGGCGCAGAGATTGCTTATACTAATTATTTTACGAAGAGAACCAACGAGACGCTATGTAGGCGTCCACAGTGCCTCGCGCCTGACCTGATTGACCACAGGGGATCAGTCTGACCCCAGGAGATCGGCCATGAACGGAGGGTATCTCATTTTAGAAATAAACTTTTTTTACCAGCCGAATACGTTTTGATATGGATTTTTAGGACCGCATTGGTAAAACATGGATTAAAAATAGAATAAACAAAGAAAAGAAAAAAGAAACCCCACCAACCGAATAGGGTTGCAAATGAAGATACTTTATGTCATATTCTATTTATTTTGTTTCCCTTAGGCAATCGCATACGGCTTCGCAAACATGGCTGGGGCTAAAGCTCTTTTCATTCGCTCCAAAGAAAAGAACCACTTTGTCGCAGCACCTTTTAGGATGAGATAAATAAAGTTGCTTTTTCTCTCTCTCTCTCTCGCAGTGCAAGAAAGTGCCGGAAATATTCGAAAAAGCTCGAGACGAGAAAGAAAAAGAGAAGATCAGCTAAGGTCAGCATTTATTAATGGGTTCCTCAGTACGAGAGGTTGCGCAGCTGTACAGAATTATTTATTCAATCTAAACTATCAACCAACTAATATATATCATTATCCTTCTCTGTCGACACATGCATAATTCATATTTATTTATCTTTATTGGGAGAACAGGCCCTCGATTTGCCTCTGAAAGACAGAAGCTTTCGGACGCATTGCGAGAATTGGACGATCGGCCACTCTCTGTGCAGATGGTACTGGAACACTGTCATCGCCTTTCGTCGGCTAAAAAAGTAGTCAAAGCTGTCTTTTGCTTTTTGAGGACTACAGACCTACGTGACCACCTTTAACTTTTGTGTAGTGCCACCGCTGCATACGCACCAGCCGACTGACTGACAATCCTCCTTTTTTGTTTTTTCTCCCTCTCTTTCTCTTCTCTTTCCTCTCTCTCTCATATTTATGCCCCCTTCCCATTCCCCCAGTGTAGGGTAGCAAACCGGGCATGTGCCTGGTTAACCTCCGTGCCTTCCTTCTTGTTGTTTATCTCTCCCCCCCCCCACCCACACACACAGGGTGTTGATTTAAGTTACATATATAACCCATTACTAATAAAAACGCACAATATTTTACATCCTGCAGAGTGAGCACCCAACTTCATATAAAATTTGAAACGTTTTCATTCTATAAGCTCCGTTACTCTAGAATTCCATGCGATTTTATAAGATCACTCAATTCTTGGCTAATCCCTCACTGTGGGTATGAGCCACAAAGGAAGGTGAACAAGAACAAGAACAAGCCGTTCACGATCTGCGTCAACGAGTGGTCCCGCAGCGGTGAACCAATATGTCGTCGGTAAGACTGCACTTACGTTACGCTAAATATTCTGTTACTTGTGAACCTCATAGGTTCACAAGTAACAGAATATTTACTTGTGAACCTCATAGGTTCACAAGTAGTGGAGCTGTTACCGCAACATCATTGGGCCAGCAGGTCCCACAAACTCTCCTAAATGCGTAAAAGGAAAGACCATGCCTATATATGCCAGCAACCGGCATATTTTGCCGAAAAAAAAAGTTGCCGGCAGTTTTTCTTTATTGGCTGCCCATGACTATGTGACTTATCGGCCACCCATTTCTGGTGAGCCTGTCATGCCGGCAATACATATGCCGGCAGAGTAGGGGCTGCACATGTAATGCCGGCAGCTGGCATAATACACCAGAAATCAGTGACTTATTAGCGCCCTGCTGTATTTTCAGCGTTTAATCGACCATTTAGCCATTTGTGCTCTCCCACATTTAGCAACATTGATCACCATCGTTAGGGACAGTCAAAGACTTGAGCTTATTATCTGTTGGCCAAGGCAAGTCGATGGAGTCGACCCGGGCTCTAAGCATTTGCTGACGTGGCCGCTGGCAGTGGCTTGAAAAACATCGAGTACGTTTTGTTTGTGACGTGAAGCTAACGTAACCTAACCTCGTTACTTGGAACATCGGAAAGAACTGCCGGCATTTGGTCGACTGATATAATCTGCCGGCAGCCTGAAATATAAACATTGCAAAATAAAAATTAATCTTTATGATGCAAAGTGAGGAAATTACCACGGGCACGGTCTCTCTTCCAGGACATCAACAGCATGAGGGGCTCGCTTGGCCTCACCCAGAGTGACCATCTCGCTTCCCAGAGAGAGAGATCGACAAGTCGCGCCTCTGACAACCACGTACGCATTCGAACGGGCGAAGAATTTTTCCAGTTACCTACATGCTATGAATACCGATCAACCGACGCTTATCTAACAACATGCTGAATCGAACGCCTGGCTTTAATCCCTTCCCAGCGCCGTATGCCAGACGCTTCGTTGCATGTCCTCATGCGCAGTGTATTAGGACAGTGTGCCAGCGTCATGTATATAGTTGAAATGGCCACATTTTGTATAAACATTGTTACATGGCACCTATGACACATATCCAAAAATCTCGCATGATCACGCGAGAACACACATGGTTCATATGTGTTCGTACGAGGTTATTGAATATGAGGCATATGTGTAATGTGAAAATTCTCGATATCCTTTGTTCGCGTATCAGATATCTCGTATATATTATTCTGTAAGACACACCGTGCAACAAGGAATTATTTACCAGTTGAACTTAATGGCTACGGCAAGAAGAAGAGGCGCCTGTAGATATGTGCTCTTTCTGGGGCCTCGAAAATCTCAAAGCATTTGAGTTTTAAACATCCCATTGTAATGTTCACTTTGTCATTCATGCCGTAAAATGTGTATGAATTAGGGATGCCATTGAAGCTACTGATAATGCTTCTACATGATCCATGCAATACGCTGAAATGTTGAGAATTGTTACAGGAAAGCTTTCGTCATTGTGTAGTACGCCGGTGTGAGGACATTGTGTAGCAGGGCCACATATGATCGTTTTTGAATGTACAATAATGGTACCTAGGTAGCTTTTAAGAACATTATAAAAGTGTGAGTAGCTCCCGTATTCATGATAAAAATACCCGAATCACTTGTGCTACAGCAAATATTCTGATATGGGGACACTCGACATAACGTAATCGAAGAGACCTATAAACGCGTCTAGAGAACTTGGAGACGATCGAAAAACTTACGTAGTTCAGCCAATGGCCTCTATATTTGGAAACCGTTGTTGCCTCTGGTTCATTTTGTAATAGACGTATACGGACATTACTAGAGTTAGCTTAGCGGAGACTTACTAAAGGGACCCTGCAACACTTTTTGAGCATGATCAGAAAACGCTGCAGTCAATTGGTAATAGAGGCTCCCGAGAACACACGAGCCAAATGTTATAGCGCAGCGCATGGCCTGGAATTCAAAATAAATTATCAATGTCAGCTAAAAATTGCTTTCTCTTCGCTCAACAAATGACGGAAGACGCTCAAAAATCACACGTAGATTGCCCATCTATCAGCCATTGGCTGATTTGAACATGGCGCACTCAATAATTACAGAGATCGCCATGGGAGGCCGCCACTTGTCCACGTGGGTGCGCGCGATCGCATTGAAAAAAACAAAACAAAACCATGTATTCGAAGAAAAAAAAAGATAAAAGTGCTCAAGGTCACGAGGCGTGCATGGCGCTCTTTGCTTGCCCCTCCCATTCTTCCCTGCTTGGCTTCCAGCTCTTTCGTTGGGACGAAAGAAGAGAGAATGCGATTGCAGCGTGTGACAAATCCTTGTAACATTGCTCGTACTGGACGGATTCTTTACATTTTTGCGGCGTTGAATTTGTGAGACAATGAGCTCTTCCAGTGAATTAATTCCATGGTTACTCAAAAAGGTGTTTCAGGGCACTTTTAATTAGAACACTAGAAGACGATCCGAAAACGGCGTGTACATTAGGTCCAAAGATAAGAAATAATTTTTGAGAGAATGACCTGAATAAGTTGGGCAACTCTGAAAACTAGATTTGCGCCGTGGTGTGAAATCATTCACTTTGTCAGCTGTGATTGACCCCGAGAAATGCCGTGGCTTTTTTCCTTAGTGATCCCAGATGCCCTTGTTAGAAAATTTCCGATATGCCAGAACCGAATAATGTACTCCGTATTACGTCATTGCAATGGAAATGTTTTAATGTTCACACTGATGACTGTAAACTTCATCGGTTCCTAATCGTGTCTACGCTGTTGCAGACACTGTACCAGAGAATGGAACCTGAAACTTATTCGTCCACCGTGTTTCTGTCCTTGCTGTTTTCTTTCTCATTTTCGTGAGTTCACATGGCATGGTGGGAGGGTCATTTTGTTTTTTAAAATGCCGACACTAACAAAATCATTGAAAATAGGCGATTAAGGGCCAGCGCGTATATGGCGTTACCTCTTCAAAAAGGTCAAAAATCAATGGTTTTGGCAACTAGTTTTCCTCGATATCGACATGAGAGCTCATTTTTACCATCTGATTGTCCGAGTAGATATCTACAATTATATGCTCTACGAGGTGTGACTGCCTGGCCCGTTCACTAATAGCATTATTGATAAATTCGCTCATCGAACGAGCTTGAACAATATGGCCGATAAGGCCGGGAACCCGCACCAAGTAGTTGTCGTTTTGACTGAGTGATGAATTCAATGACAAACTGACTTATCTGAATCTGTAGAAGTGTGAACGACGCACATAACGTCTCAACGACTGGCGCAACACCGTCGTTTCAGCTGTCGCCGCCAATACAAGGCGCCACGCCTACTTCCAAGGAGGGATCAACGGGAGCTGACGTCAAGGTTTCACGTGATGATGCCAAGTCACTATCCTATGGTGACAGATCACCTCCCAAAGTTAAAGCCTGGCCAGGCACGCCTTCGGGATCGCCTTCTCCATCGTCATCACCTGGCAGAAAGGGTGTTATGACACCACCAAGAAGCCCCTCCCTGTCGATACTGCCAGATATCCGGGACGAGGTAATTCCCCGGTATTCTGTGAAGAAAAGCCACTAGCTGTATTACCAAGCTACAGTGTTCATGTGATGCCAGTCAGGCTGCTATTATCATTAATAAGTGCTTGCACGACAGAACACGCAAAATTAGGCAACCTTATACTGTATTTTACAGGATTTTATACGCCCCGCCGTGGTGGTCCAGGGGCTAAGGTACTCGGCTGCTGACCCACAGGTCGCTGGCTCGAATCACGGCTGCGGCGGCTGCATTTTTGATTTAGGCAAAAATGCTGTAGGCCCATGTGCTCAGATTTGGGTGCATGTTAAAAACCCAAGGTGATCAAAATTTCCAATGCCCTCCACTACGGCGTCTCTCATAAATCATATTCATATGGTGGTTTTGGGACGTTAAACCCCACAAGTCAATCAATAAATCATTTTTACACGGAACAGAAATAGGTGAAAATGGGGTTTGGTTACACTGATTGTGCTATACTGATGGCTCTAGCCAAGGTGTCGAGGGAAGCGGGAGCTCCTGTTAGGTTTTCCTAGGCCTACAATACCGAAGAACAGCCAGATTGTTGTCGCAGTGGGCTTTGTGATTGGTGAAAGACTTGGATGCCTCTTGAGATTCGCGCTCACAAGTAGAACGTGATAGCGTAACCATGCTCATTGCGCATCGCCTTTAATCTTGATGTATTAAAAGGAACGTTTTGGCACGTAGCACTGACCATCTCAAACTATGCTAAATTGTCAGTTGGGTGGGGCGGAGAACGACCCTCCAGCTACGCCTCCCCCCCCCCCCCTCACCCCATCCCGGACACTGACTATAAGCCTATGATTTATTCTAGGTGGATACGTGGCTCCACAAAGCATCACGAGATATAACCACTACTGTTGCCACACTTTTATTAACAGATGCGGCATTACAGTGTGCTGTGAATGGTATCATGTACTTTACGACAACGGCGCGTAAATGCCAACCAAAGCTCAAAGCCAGTATTTACAAAAAAAGTCTTGCACTAAAATGTTTCGTAAGAAAATCATCGGCGAACGCGGCTGACCAATGGAAGGGCGCCCTCGTCAATGAGAATTTATGGTGAATTTGGTCCTGGTTGTCTCATGTGGCAATTTTATAATGCAGGTGAACCCAGCCCTGATTCAGGCTAAGATGGTGCTGGAGAGGCTGCAGGAGGCGCACATGCAGAGGGAAGAAGAACGAGAGCGTGCCATGTTGACGAGGAAGAAGAAAAAAAGAAAGAAACCTTCGCAGGCCCCGCCACCAAAATCTGGGGTTGGCAGCGACGCAGCAGAACTCTTGTGGACGGACACGTCGACTCTGGTAGGGCGTGAGCGGTAAGAACGCTTAGAATAGTATTACTTGGGGTTTTACGTCCCCGAAAACCACAATGTCTTTGTTAGGGACGCCGTAGTGATGATTGATTGATTGATTGATTGATTTGTGGGGTTTAACGTCCCAAAACCACCATATGATTATGAGAGACGCCGTAGTGGAGGGCTCCGGAAATTTTGACCACCTGGGGTTCTTTAACGTGCACCCAAATCTGAGTACACGGGCCTACAACATTTCCGCCTCCATCGGAAATGCAGCCGCCACAGCCGGGATTCGAACCCGCGACCTGCGGGTCAGCAGCCGAGTACCTTAGCCACTAGACCACCGTGGCGGGGCGCCGTAGTGATGGGCTCCTGAAATTTGGGCCATCTGGTGTTCTCTAACGTGCACAGACTTCACACAGTACTCTGTCCTCTAGCATTTCTCCTCCATCGAAATGAGACTGCCATAGCCGGGATCGAACCCGCAACCTTTGGGGCCAGCAGCTGACATCTTTAGCTACTAATCCACCACGGCGGACAGGATGCTTTAAACTGAAGCTTAGCGTACACACAGCAGTGGTTTATACACGTAAAAATAACATCGAAAGATGGTGCTGCCTTGCTAAAGACTCCGTGTTATTCCGATATACTTCATTTGCACAACGAGAATGCACTTTAAAGTTTAGGACCTTTGATTGGGAAGAGTTAGGAATTGGAGTTAATGGAGCGTACCTTAGTAACCTGTGATTCGTTGATGACGTTGCCTTGATGTCATCACTCAGGGGACGAATTACAGCTCAGGATTATTGAACTGGACACGGGAAGCAGAACAGTACGTCTGACGATTAATATGCACAAAGCTAAAGCAATGCGCAACGGTCTCGGCAAAAAACACCACTTTGCATTAGGTGGAGAGACGCTGGAAGTTGTAAAGAAATATGTCTACTTGGGACAGGTAGTAACCGCGGAGCCGAACCATGAGATAGAAATAACCAGAAGAATAAGGATGGGACGGAGGATATTCGGCGAACATTCTCAAGTCATGAATAGGAATCTGCCGCTAACCCCGAAGAGGAAGGTAGATAACAGCTGCATCTTGCTAGTACTACCTACAGAGCCGAAACCTGGAGGCTCACAAAGAGGGTTCAGCTTAAATATGGGGGCGACGCTGCGAGCGATGGAAAGGAAGGTGTGGCCTTAAGAGTCAAGAAGAGAACAAAGTGGGTCAGGTAACAAAACGGGGTTAAGAATATGATAGTTGAAATCAAGAAGATATGGATATTCGGCGGCCACGTAACGCGTAGGCAGGATAACCGTTGGTCATTAAGGGCAACTTACTGAATTTCCAGAAAAGGAAAAACGCACGAAGGGGAGACAGAAAGTAAGATGGGCTGATTACATTAAAAAGTTCGCAAGTATAACACGGCAGCAGAAAGCACAAGACCGGGTTGATATTGGTGGATCAGGGGAGTAGCCTTTGCCCTGCAATGGGCGTAGTCAGGCTGATGATGATGATAATGATGATGATGATGAACTTTACGAGCATCTCAATTGGAAAGAGGAGGCGAGAAACACTAGCCCAACGAATGAGGTTCCTATAAAATTTAGTGATCGCACTTAATTATCAGACCTGATTATTAGCACAAAGCAGGAATGTTTAGTGTTGTGTGGAATAATTATCGACTACTCATGCGATGAAAAAATAATTCGTGTAAGATGAGCGCTTGTAGCAAAACGTGAAGTGTTTGAGATCTCTCTCAGCTTACACCACGGTGTAAGCGTGGCTTACACACACTGCGTAGGTGTTGAGAAGCTTGGGCAAATAAAATGGAAATAAACTCACGCGAACAGATCACAAGGCAGTACATATCTATTACAAAGTGCACAGGAATGACACAGAAGCGTATTACATACGAGTTAATATGCGAAGGAAAATTCACTAGTCGTTCAACTTTGGGAAAGTGGATGACAAGCGAAGCTGCGCACCGCAAGGCGCGAAAATCATACATAATATTGATAAAGAATGCTGAAAGGCAAAAAAAAAAAGGTGTATGCTTTAAAGCTCCTTCAAGGCGCTTTTACCTCGATTTGCGTTCGCCAGAACTGCAGCACGCAGATAAGAGACTGACACAATTTTATTTGTTTATATACAACTACTTCATTCATTCATTCATTTATGAATTTATCCATCTATTCATCCTTTCATTTCTACACATATTTAATGATTTGCTTTCATTCATTTACATTTTTGTTCTTATTAATGGCGAACTAATGATGGTTGGTGGGTTGTTACAGTATTGTGCACCGCTTGGAAGACAAAGACTGAACCACGCGAACACGAGCGCAATCTTTTAACTGAATTTACCGGTAAACAAAGCAGAGAATCGATACTAAATACCCTAGGCAAGTACCCTTATGAATAGCGGGGGTTTGCCCATTTCCGAGGCACTTACTTGCTAGGCGTTTTCTGTTTACGTTTTTACTGTTACGGATGATCTGGTTATATGCAGATGTGCTGTAAAATTTTTCTTTATGGTTGATTAACTTGATTGACATGTGGGGTTTAACGTCCCAAAACCACCACATGATCATGAGAGGCGCCGTAGTGGAAGGCTCCGGAAGTTTCGACCACCTGGGGCTCTTTAACGTGCACACAAATCTCAGTACACGGGCCTGCAACATTACGCCTCCATTGGAAATGCAGCCGCCAAAACCGGCATTCAAACCCGCGACCTGGGGGTCAGCAGCCGAGTACCTTAGCCACTAGACCACCACGGCGGGGCTTCTTCGCGGTTACGTATATTTCGAAAGTATAGACTAAATCTTAAACTTTTGTCTTGCATACTTGCATGCGGTCACTGCATGCTCAACCTGCTGAACTGATGCGTCTATTCGTAACGAATGGTAACTGCATATCTTTCCCCTTCCAGTCGGTTGTCCTTCGTGCCACTGCCTCCGTAAGTACAAATTCATCGCTCGATGACTTTCAAGCGAAGCACTACAGTCTGGATGAATTGAATGCGTATTTAGGTAAAAGCAGGAAGGTCAACAAAGAATGGGCTTGTGTGAATTCGACTATACAAAATGTAGCTGGACGGGTGTTGCAGGTGCACAACCATGATTCCTTTTATTGCGTGTTATGCCTCGTACGTGAATGTGTTGTCTCTGTGTGTATGGTTATATGCAGGCATGTAGGTACGTACTAGCGCGTAAACTGAAAATCGGAACCCTCTAACCTCGACACTGGCTCTGCCAATGTGATGTTAGCAGAATGATCGAGAAGAAGTATACCCTGTACGATGCAGATCTTCTGAAAGCAGAGCTATGGTACGTGCGCATGAAACAGCCGCAACTCCTAAACATAAACCAAATAGTTGTTTTCGCAGGACATATAAGTAGGTAAAGTGAATAGTAGTGAATATATATGTTAGTTAGAACGAAGATTACCATCAACCTCTAAACTGGATGAGCATGTTAAAGTAACTGAAAACAGATCTGTAAAATACCAAGTTAAACCGGCTTCAATGCAAGAACAAATGCGGAGAAGACCGCATTTAGTCGGTGCGAGTTGGTTATCCACTGTGACGTTGAAAACACTACACAAGAGGAAGAGACGCTAATATTTTCTTGCAAATGATATCTGAATATATTTATTAACGTATTCAATTGCATTGTATAAAAATAGCGAAAAACATTTATTAACTCGCGTATCTGTTTTCCATTCTTGAGTGACATCAAAAGTCTTACTGGGAATTTCATATTCACATCTTAACCCTATAAAAGACATGTCCTGATGACAAGTGAAAGTTGAGCATGGCAGCCGACTTCACAAAAATATGGACCTTTTTTTTTTTAGGGAAGCTTTTGGTACCAGTATACGTTGGAAGAATGCTGTCACTGTATATGTCACCGGGATGGGAGACGTCAAATATATGCATATTTTAGGCCAGTCAGCCTACTTTCCGTGTTGCACAAAACTCACCGATGTAGTATAAATGAGATGAAAAGAGGAGTTGGCCTTTGCCCACTCAGCGAGCAAACTGGCGACCTTAAGGTCTACTTAACGATAGATCACAGCTACGAGATCGATCACTGCTTTCAAGGGAGCTATTGATTGTGATGTAGGCCTGTACTCTTAGCATGTTTTTTTAATTTTAACTCTTGTTTTTCTTATTGCATTGCATACTCTTACCAACGCCCTCCTGTAATGCCTTCGAGGCCTGAAAATACTGAAAGAAATGAATAAATAAGTCAAGTGACTCAGAACTTTGTCCAGTGTAATGAACTCCTTTAAATGGCGTTCTACACCATCAGAGTGATTCGACTCAGTGTGGATGTTAGTAGTCTTTGGTCGCAGAGCTTCGTGGTAAAGAGGACGTGAAACTTAAGACGGCTTATAATTTTCAAAAACTATTACGTCGCTGTTTCTAAACATGAGCTGGAGTGATACGCTTTCGTTACTCTGATTAAACCATAATGCGCAGGGACGAACCACCATCTAGCGAGCGCTGGTTGGTGATGTTCCTGAGCATCTCACTTCTCATCGTGAGCGTCTTTCTGTTCGTCGTGTTGTTCGGCATCTTCTCTCGAGAAGGTGAGTGGTGGAGAGTTGCGAAAACGGCGATGACTGGCGTGGTCCGTGAACATGGGATCGGAGGATTTAGGCTAAAAATATTTCTTTATGGGTGAACGTGAGATAAATGAACTCGCTGGCATAGTAGACCTGTTGGCAAAAGCATTAACCTGCAAAAGTGGAAAGCTGAACCAGTTCGTATGGATCCATAGCAAAAAGCGCGGAAAAACAGACGGACAAAGAGGAAGATCTCGAAGAGACAAGAACAACACTTATTCTTTCTTTTTCTTCTGCCTTCCCTTCTTTTTGCTCACTGCTTGCTACCATGAAGCTTTAACCTCACGTACTTGACGGCAGGGGGACCGCCAGGTGGCGCCGAAGAGTGCACACGCGTTCACATCGGCTCCGTCAATCATCGTACCTAGCAGCAGTTAAAATCATGTGACTACCAGTGAAACTACGGGAATTGTGCAGGAAGACGTCAGGTACACGCTGACACCACCTTTTTGGACAAGTGATCCCAGTTTCCTCTGGGAAGTGAAGACCTTCGGCAGAGCATGCCAACCCGCCACGCTAAGCCTCGCGACGAAGCGGAACGCGGAGTCCTGGCAGCCAGCTCTCGGCCGACGCGTTGCGCTGCACCTGCTCGAACCCCAACGGACAATGACCCGGAACTAGCCCAGGCACTTACGGACATGGATGACCAAGACATCGAAACCCAAGTGAGCTCTGCGGTGAACGCCAACGAAGATTTCCTTTCACCTGACGAGGTGCTACAAGGGGAATCTACTAGCGACGCCGAGAACAAGGAAAAAATACTCTGCAGAGGAACGCGACGACGAAGCCAAGAATGGTCAGTGGCAGGTAGCTATGTCATTGCGACAGCGAAAACGCATCAGGAAACAAGAACGCACAGCGAGTGATGACAGCGTTGCTCTAGGCGAAACTGAGAGCAACAGCTCCGGCGCTAGAACGCTTGCAGCAGAGCAACGCGGGAGAGTATCTGATAGAGGCCGACGACGAACGCGCGCGGCGCCGCTGCCCGAAAACGATATGAAGATTAACATGCGGCCCAGACCAGAGTTAGTTGCGAAAGAACTGAAAGCATACCAGGTTGCGCGAGCGATAGAACATGCGAGTGGTGACCCGGAGGCCTGTAACAGCCACAAATTTCTGCTGCGCGCCTTCGCAACGAATCAAACATAATTATTGCAAGCACTCCGTACGAAGATGTAGCAGAAAGGATCTTGAAGATAAAAACACTGAAGCTCAATGGCACCAACTATCCCATGAACACCTACATATCCACTCCTGCTGGATACCTGAAAGGAGTGGTACACGGATTAGAACGCGAAACGCCAGAAGCTGAACTCCTGAGCCATCTCCGAGTGCGTACTCAAGGAGTGACAATTGTTCAGGCCCGCATGCTCGGACAGTCACAAACTGCTGTGATCATGTTCGATTGACCAATACTGCCGCGCTTCGTGTATTATTACGGTGGCGAAATGCCGTGCGTGCCTTATCAACCCCCGCGGCAGTACTGTAAACTATGCAAGAGCCAGGGACATAGGACGGATGTTCGTCCCACACCAATGACAAAGGCGTGCAGTAACTGTCGCCTAAGAGACCCACCTGAGGACCACACTTGCGATCCGGAATGTGCCCTGTGCGGCGGACGCCATCCCACGGTGGCATCGGAGTGCACCAAGAAACTCAAACGCGTCCCTCAAATGGGCCGGTCGCTGCTGTCGCACCAACACAGCACACCAAAAACCACTGGCATACTCAAGAGACGCTGGTTCAGCACGGACCGCGAGGACTCTGCACCGCCAGGCAGGGCCCGTTCCAGTTCCCGATCCAGATCTCGATCTACATCCCGATCCAGGTCCGCCTCTCGAGACTGCTCCAACTCCAGGAATGGTGGCCACAAGCGGGCCCAAGCAAAGCAACAACAGCAAAAGGGCAAGAAGGCGCAGAAAAAGGAAGCGAAGAACCAGGTGAGCTGGGCAGCAAAATCCTCCCTACACTCACACCAAACAACACAACTCACGCGCTTAGACCGTGAGTTAGAGATAATGCGGGTGAGAATAGGTTACCTAGAACGCGAAAATAGGGAACTAAAAAAGCAACAAACGCAGCACCCACAACAAAACTTCATACCCACCCAGAGTGGCCAGACATCGTAGACGCAACCGAATGCAGGAGGTGACTCAATGATTACGTCGTCGATGCTGAAAGAAACATTAAAAAAATGTTATACCGACAGTTATAGAACAAGTAATGATAAATGTAGATAGAAAGCTCGAGATTCTGAACAAGAAAATCCAGACACAACACGTCGAATTCAAGAAAGCCATGCGAAAGCATGCCACAGGCATCAACATCAGAGAAAAAGCTGAGAAAATTTACAACAGGCCCGGATTGTCGGCCCTGAACCAGGAGACGCATAATGGCTAATCATCAAACGCAGCGGTCAGAAAAGTGCGAAATATGGCAGTGGAACTGCCGTGGTTTCCGGCGGAAAAGAGGAAAACTGTTGCAGCTGGTGGCGTCGCAACAAAAGCCACCTGCTGTCATAGCAGTCCAGGAAGCCGGAACACAACCAAAATTACGGGGCTGCGAAACTTATAGTACCGGGGACGCAAAATGGAAAGTTGCTACATTAGTCGATAACTCAATTACAGCAATATGTAATCAGCCCATTGAAGAGGCGGGTATCCCGCATATCATAACAGAAATAACCTACAAAGGGAGCCATGGAAAGAGCGCCTTCATACTTATTATCTATAGTCCCCCAAGACAAAAGAGAGCAACGTTCGACAAGTTCTTTCAAGAGACAGCAAAACTGGTGAAAGGGAATCCATTAATCATAGTTGGGGACTTTAATGCCAGGCATGCAAGCTGGGGATATAAGATGCAAGACACCAAAGGCAAGAATATCGCAAGACAGAGAAACTGGAAATGACTCTGTTAACTGACCCTGCAATACCAACGAGGATAGGCAACAGCGTATCCATGGACACAAGTCCGGACTTGACGATAGTACAAAACTGCCACTGCGTGGACTGGTACAACACCCTTGAAAAGCTGGGCAGTGATCATTACATACTAAGCACCACAATCCGCACCGGCCGAATCCGCAAACACATCGGCACAGCCAAAATTACAGACTGGCACGCATATAGAAAAGCGCTAAAAGCGCACGTGACCGCCATAGACGACTTGGACGAGTGGTGCAAAGTAATTCGAAATGAAAAGCAAATGTACACCAAAACTGTCGCCAGAACAGATGATACCCCTGAAGTAGACGCTCACCTTCTCCACCTGTGGGAAGCAAGAAGAAACCTCACTAAAAGATGGAAGAGGCAAAAGCGAAATAAGAAACTCAAAGCGAAAATTGAAGAAATAACGCAGCAAGCCGAACAGTACGCTAATCAACTCGCGACAGCTGACTGGGAACAAATTTGCGATTCACTAAATGAAACCCCATGAACAGCAAAGACATGGAATATCCTAAGAGCCATGATTGACCCTCTGAAAACTAAACGCGAAGGACAAAAATCTCTAGAAAGATTATTGCACACATATCCAGGCACACGAGATGACCTCCTTCAAGACATCTATATTTAGTGTTTCGGCGCCCGAGCCATCACAGCCCCTTACCAGGCTAAATAAACTGGGCTCCCAAACTCAGAACTGGATGCACCTTTCACGCATGCCGAGGTCAGAGCGGCAATCGTCAGCATGAAACGCAACACAGCGCCTGGGGCGGACCAAATCACCAATGCCATGATTCGCAACATGAATGATGAAGCCATAACAGCGCTTCTAAACTTCATTAACAAACACTGGGTGAATGGCACTATACCTCAGCAATGGAAGCATGCTGTAATAATTATGATACCCAAACCAGGAAAGAAATTGGCAATAGAAAACCTCAGGCCAATCTCTCTTACCTCGTGCTTAGGCAAAGTGTTTGAGAGATTAATAAATACCAGACTTCAACGGCACCATGAACAAAATAACTTGTTGCCAAACACCATGTTTGGTTTCCGCTCGAACCTTTCGACACAGGTCATCCTTCTGCTTTTAAAGGAGGAAGTACTAACAAATGATCCAAAAGCAGGAGAAAACATTGTCATGGCCATCGACATAAAAGGCGCTTTTGACAACGTAAGCCATAAGGCCATATTAGATGGGCTAGCAGCGACAAACTGCGGTCAAAGGACGTACAAATATGTACAGAACTTCCTCACTAAAAGAACCGCTGTTATCAGATTAGGAGAAGACGAATCCAATGTCTTCCACCCACCGAGCAAAGGCACACCACAAGGCGTTGTGATCTCGCCTACGCTTTTCAACATAGCCATGATTGGTCTAGCCAAAAAACTGGGAGGTATTCCCGACATCCGACACTCCTTCTATGCGGATGACATCACTGTATGGACAACCAAGGGTAGCTTGGCGGAAAAAGAAGAGCGGCTTCAACTGGCAGCTAAAACCATCGAAGATTACACTAAAGAAAGGGGGCTTCAGTGCTCAGCAGACAAATCGGAACTCATTCGGTTCTCCAAGAGTAAAAAACAAAGGACAGACCCGAGACTCCGCCTTGAGGTCAAGCCAGACGGCAAATTATACCAGAGAAAACAACTGTTCGAATCTTAGGGATGTGGTTACAGTCCAATCAGCGATGTCTCCACACACTGAATATGCTTAAACGAACAGCTCAACAAATTGTTCGTATGATAGTTCGAATAATGAACAACCGTGCTGGACTGAAAGAACAAGACGTGCTTCGTTTGGTAAAGAGCTTAGTCATCAGCAGACTAACATACTCGCTACCTTACCACAACATGAATAGAGAGGAGAAAGAAAAAAGCAGACAAAATAATAAGGATGGCGTATAAAGCGGCTCTGCGACTACCACAAAGCACTTCAACTGCGAAGCTATTAGCGCTCGGACTTCACAATACATTTGATGAGTTGGCTGAGGCACAAGTAACCACCCAGATTAACCGCCTGCTACAGACGCCAACCGGCAGAAAACTTCTGCAGAGGATCGGCCTCGGCGAACAAGTACAGGCACATGGAAGAGCTAAGGAATTGTCGTGCTCAGTCAGAGCCTGGTACAAAATATGCCCCCTACCGAA
Organism: Rhipicephalus microplus; assembly: GCF_043290135.1. Taxonomy (NCBI): domain Eukaryota; kingdom Metazoa; phylum Arthropoda; class Arachnida; order Ixodida; family Ixodidae; genus Rhipicephalus; species Rhipicephalus microplus. The sequence goes on along the minus strand of NC_134706.1, from coordinate 66,391,432 downwards.
GAACATGGACCCAGTTTTACATGCTGGAAGACGTAAAGCAAGAGCCGCTTACATAGATAAACAGATAAAATATCTGAATACGGCGAGTTTTACTGACGCTGCACCGTATCAGGCAAATGCAAAGAACATGGTGGCCGTGGTCACAGACCGAAAAGGAAACGTCACAAGTTGTGCCTCCATAGCCCAAGCCTCCATCACAGAAGCGGAGGAGATAGCGATCGCGCTGGCAATCAAGGAGGGCGGGGAGTGAAAAGCCCCAATGACAATAATCACAGACTCGAAGGCTGCATGTAGAAATTACGAAAAAGGTAGAATATGTATGAAGGCCTTCCAAATTCTAACCGAAGTGTGGCAGCTTGGGCTAGTTGGTATGGTATATATTTTCGTGCTCTGCGCAATAAACTCAGTTGGAAGTTAGCGCTCGTGTCTTTCGTGTCCTTCTTGTCTCTGTGTCGTCGTTTTGTTCTCGCGCTATAACTATCGTCTAACCGAAGGTCACAAGGTCTTCCCAATTGAATACACCCAAACCATTATCTGGGCGCCAGGGCACGAGGGCGTCACCGGGAACCAGTCTGCAGATGAGGCGGCTCGAGGCTTCACAAATTACCGAGCTTCCTTGCACACTGCAATAGAGGATCCAACGTCCCTAGAGCCTAACTTTGGTGCAATTATTCAGTATTACAGGGACAATAGAAAAGTGTATCCAGCACCGCATAAGAAACTCACAGCTATGGAATCGGTGGCATTACGCAGAATCCAAACAAACACATACACGAACTTACACAGGCTGCATGTATTCTACCCCACAGCATACAAAGATATATGTCCGTGGTGTGGGGCCACACCAACTCTGTTTCACATCACGTGGGAGTGTACGCATCACAATGAAGAACACCACAACATGAACAACACAAAGGAACAATGGGAGGCACTGCTGTCCAGCTCGGTCATTGTTGATCAGCGCTGGCTGGTCCAACGGGTAGAGATGATGGCTAGGGCCAGCGGAGCCCTGGAATAGGGGCCCGACCATTTGTAATGCTCCGCGTTATGCGCAAATAAAGTTTTCTCTCTCTCTTTCTTGACGGCACTTCGGATGGATGGATGAAAAAACTGTATTGATGTCCAATAGGTCGCGCTAGTGTCCCAACCCGAAGTGGGCCGGTGCCACGTTGGGACCGATATAGCCTTTCAGCTTCTTCGCGGGTCCGTCAGACTGCCTATAACTGTCCCTCTAATGTAGGACTGCGTAAAGCTGAGTCCCATCGTTTTTTTAGTATTTTCCTTGCCGCTGCGTAACGCAGAGCAGCGCCAGAGTATATGAGTGAGATCTATGGTGTCATGACATTTATATCGCATGTTGTACGAACAGAGTACTACGGATAAAACCTGTTAATTAACAAGAATTTCCGGTAGGTTCTTGTCCGTAATAGCATATAGGGCAATGACCGGGGCTATGGTTAGAGTACTGTGTGGAGGGGGAAGACCCCGCGTCCAAGATAGAAATGTTTCGGTATCTCATTGTACGAGACGAGGTGATCCTTGCATTCTGAAACCTCAGCATCTTCTTGCCTTGTGGCTGCATGGTTGACAAGTCCTAGTGCAGCATTGTGGGAAGATTCGCTGAGGTTCGGATGCTAAAGCATTTAACTGAAGCAGGCTGTGATGATTGCATTATTTTGGCTTTATCGGTCAAGTTTCATAACGCTGCAGTGGGGTGAGCTACAGTGAGGTTACACAATCGTAGCTCTAGACCTTGCAGAAAACCTAGCCCCTATTCACTACTTCTGTTCCTCGGACTATATGAAATGGATAACATAGTAACCCAATTGTGAGGTAAATCCTGTACATTTTTTTTAATCAGCCAGGTCAGGTTGTAAAGCGCTGTTGAAACTGTTCAGGGGTCTTAGTTGTTCACAATATCGCCCAGTTTGAGCACATTGAACGTACGTGTATTATTTGGGCTATACAAGTGCGAAAATTTACACTGTAGCTTAGATGAATAGAGTATTGACCGAGTTGGTTTATATTGCAAAAAGGTGCAAAAAAAAAGAACGACAAACATAATAACAGGCCTCTTGGTGACACGCTCCGACCCACTGAGAAGTTTTGTTCATAAAAACATGAATTAGTAACGGAGTTATTGCTGATAAATTTAACGAGTTGACGAAAAGATGAACCCAAACCAATGCTCAGCAGATTCATTTGACGTGTCATTCGATACAGCCGATGAAGGCCTCCCCAGCTCAGACCATTAAGCGTTGGATGGATTATGCATTAAAGCCCCTAAACATTGTTTCCCGAGTAAAACATGTCAGTTTGTAGCAGCACATAGTAATGTGTTCTTCCATTATATGCAGTGGCGGAGCCAGGGGGTGGCGCACCAACTCCCCCCCCCCCCTCGAAATTAAGGCTGCTCCCCCCCCAAAGAAGTTCTGCATACGACCCTGATCGCTTTAGTCGTGCCTTTTTACATCACGTATAAAAACCAACTCACCGAACTTTTAACATTGTCGGGGAGCTGAAAATCCATCACGAAAGAAAGCGCAAAAAAGCTACATTGGGAAGAGCAGGAGAGAAGGCGACGACTACACGAACGCTTCTTGCCTTCTTGTAGTCTCACTTTTCTGGTTTTTCTAGCGCTTTCTCTCATAATATTTGGCGTACTTTGAACCAACATTCACGAAGAGCTATATACGCGCCAATGTTTGGAGGTATGAGTTCATCAATCATGACGTAGACCGTTGCGGATGCTAATCGCATTTTCACCTGCTTATTTTTTCTGCAGAAACTGAACTTCGAGCAGATAAGCAGGTGAGTGCAGCTGTGCGGAGACGGCTGCTACTGGGCAATACGAACGGAGCGCTCGATCAAAAACGGACGAGAAAGGACGTGCGCGCCTTTCATCAATGAGGATTCTGCGATATTCCAGAGCTAACGTTGCGTAAGTATACATATGCCATGGTTTCAGAAAGGTGCAACAATCGTAGCCACGTGATATTGTGAAGTGCTGCTGAAATTGTGCACTTGTCTTAGTTAATTTCACTATAGCCCTGTTTGGCCCCGCCGCGGTGGTCTAGTGGCTAAGGTACTCGGCTGCTGACCCGCAGGTCGCGGGTTAAAATCCCGGCTGCGGCTGCTGCATTTCCGATGGAGGCGGAAATGTAGGCCCGTGTACTCAGATTTGGGTGCACGTTAAAGAACCCCAGGTGGTCGAAATTTCCGGAGCCCTCCACTACGGCGTCTCTCATAATCAAATGGTGGTTTTGGGACGTTAAACCCCACATATCAATCAATCAATCAATGAATCAATATATAGCCCGGTTTGTGAGATGTAAGCTTGGACGCTTACGCGTAGCTTGGTGGAATGATATCACACGCCGGGAATCGCTACTGATGTTTAGAATGAGAATTCGTTTAACTTGGGGCATTCATTTCCATTTTCGTCACATTAACACAGAAACGCCACGAATGAGTGTACAGTTTTATAAGAGCAAACCTAAGGTGCTGTTAGTGGCCACACTTTCGGGTTTGAAATTCGTACTTCGGCACTTCGGTTAGTGTAGCTGAGATGGTGGACTTGAGCAAAGCGTCTTCAGGAAATCCGCAGTATTACGGCGGCATGTTTGAATGGCCAATGGGAAGAGACACAGAGTAATGCAGAAGGAATGGAAGTGCCGAAGACAACGTGCAAGACATATGCTAAAAGGTACTAGTGTATTTAAGTAGGGCTTGATGTGAGACGACCACAAGCGATGAAGGTGTGACATGTCTAAAATGTTTGCGTGTGCGTGAGATTAGGAAGATCTCCACAGACGTCGTTTTTTTCTTTCTTCCAGATACATTGTTGTGTCGAGAAATGCCAAACAATGGAAAGCATGAAAACATAGGATTTTGCTCTGAGCGTTTTGGAAGCCTGACGTACAAAATACGCCTTACTATGCTTGCGATTTCCAACGAATGAGTTTTGTGTAACTGGTATATGAGCAGGAAAATATACTACGCCAACGTAATTTCAGAGCCGAATTTTCTCTCTATAAACGAAATATGAGGGTGCAAAATGTGTCTACGAAGTTATGCCGGTATAGACCAGACTTCGAATATGGGTACAAATGTGAGTAGTTCATCCAATTCATTGCATGAATTTTGTATCAAAGATCACTTATATCACAGGATTTAGAAGCAGTTGAAGGGTGCAATGAATGACGTAGAGTAATTGTCAGGTGGTTCATTTAATTTAAGGTGCCCAGTGGACCTCCAGTGACAGTATATGCGCCAAAAGGCTGTAGCAAAGAATTATATGAGAGAGCGTGAAGGAGCAAAAAGAAAAACAGATGGATGCGCTTGGTTTGTGTGATAAGAATGAAAAATATTTTGTACAGAAGGCGGGCAACCGGAATGGCGTCCATGTGCTTTCCAGGTGCGAGTGCATGCTAAACTTGCCTAAACATTTATTTTGTGTTAAGAATGGTTATCATCCTATAGCTGTGCATTTTTTTTTGGTTTACATGCAAGCATATGTCTATGTAATGGGAATCAGCAGCGTAGGAATTTTTTAAATTTTTTTGGGGGGAGGGGCAGCACCTTCAGCCTAAGTGGCGACCGGGCAGGCAGGTCGAGTGTCATTTCATTCTCTGTATGCTATTGCAAATAAAAAGTCGGAGGCGGGGGAGGGGCGCACGGGCCCAATGTGCCATTCCCTGGCTACGCCACTGCTCGGAATCTCGTAGGTTGGGGTTTAAATTTAGAAGAAAAGAGGACCCATTTTTGATTTCTCCAAATTGTGAAAAAAAATGGTTCAGCTCATCTACAGAGCATTTAACCATTTTTTAAATTTTTTTGTTGCTGGTGAACAAGACAGCGAATCTTGAAGAAAGTTGCACTCCCCTACAAAGCCAAAATGTTTTTTTTGGGGGGAGGGGTGAAGGCCTAATTAACCGAAAAAAGTCTTTTCATGGCAAACAGAAAGAAAGTTTCCCGGGAATATAGAATGTGTTCTATTATTAGAAGAAAATGAGAACAAGGTGAAATGCAGCACAGGTGGTGAGTTATTCAGCGATAGCCAATCCTGCTCTGCCACTCCCTCACCAGAGCAAGATATGCCACCCCGGTACAGTACTTGGCCACTACCTCGCATGAATACAGCAATTAACCCTTGACCCTCAGTCCCAAGCGGCTGCGAAGCAACTGTCCGAGGCGGCGGTCAGACATACGACGCAGCGGAGAGTGCTATGTATATCTGGGTCCGTACAGGCCGCCATTGGAATGTGATGTTGACTGCGTTCAACGCTATAACGATATCTATTGAGGCTAGTCGTGGTATTTGAGGAATCCGAGGGTGTAAAATGAGATGTATTAAGATTTTTCGAAGTTACGAGGACATGTGAGGCTTATACAGTGCTGAAGAACGGACACGTTATATGCTAGCATGAATTAGTTGACAGAAAAGAACTAGGGGTTCTGATACACATGAATATTGCTGGCAACAAAGAGGAATACAATAGCATCAGTGAGAGGGTGGCAAATATCCTAATTAAGTTGAACAAAATGTACAACATGAAGGTGGTGCAGAGTTATGTGCTAACATTGAGCCATAATAATCATTTGGTTGTAAACGTAGAGTCAACCAATAATAAAGTAAAACACAGTTTACTATTCTGATTCGCGAATTCAATGCCCAAGTGGGCAAGAAACAGGCTGGAGACAATGCAGAATGCAGGGGGGGGGGGGGGGAACACGGCATCGGCTCTAGAAATGCTAGAGGGGAGTTATCAGTAGAGTTCGCAGAACGTGATAATTTACGGATCTTGAACACAGTATTCGGGAAACGGGCTAACGGTGGTGGATGTGGCGGTGTCCTAATGGCGAAGCTAAAAGTGAAGTAGACTTCATTCTGCGGGCACCCCCTGGTATTGTGCAGCATGAAAAAGCAGTTGGCAAGATCCGCTACAGTGATTATAGAATGGTAACAGCTCGTATTTACCATGATTGAAAAAAGAAAAGACAAAAACTGATACGCAAAAAGCCAATTAATGAAGTAGCGACGAAAGCGAAAGTACAGGAATTCAGAGTTTCGCTTCAGAATAGATTCGAGGCGCTAAACGAGGCAACCGACGTTAGCGTTGACAAAATGAACGATAATCTTACCGGTATCATCAACGAGTGTACAATGAAAACTGGAGCACTAGACAGGACACTGGCAAACTATCTCAGGAGACGACAAATCTCTTTAAGAGATGACAAACAATGAAAGCCTCCAATGCAACCGACGAAATAGAGCTAGTGGATCTTTCGAAGTTAATCAATAGGCGAAAGGTATCCGACATAAGAAGGTATAACATGGAGAGAATTGAGCAGGCTGTAAAAAACAGAAGAAGCCCAGAAGCGGAGAAGGAAAACTTATGGATAGGGAAAAATCTTGTATATGCATTAAGGGACAAGGAAAGAAATTTGATAACCAATATGAATAGGATAGTCAAGGTGGCGGAGGAGTTCTACAGAGAGCTGTACAGAAGCCAAAACAATCAGGATGGCATCGTAAAAATCAATAATAGCCCAGAGGAATTCGATATCTTACCAGTAACGACAGGGAAAGTAAGGAAAGCCCTATGAAGAATGCAAAGAGGCAAAGCCCCTGGTGAGGTAAAGGTAACAACGGACCTGCTGAAAGATGGCGGAGAAATTGTGTAAGAAAAACTGGCCACCAATGTGTCTCTTGGCAGAAAGGGTACCAGAATCTTGGAAGAACGCCGACATCATTTGAATCTATAAGGAAGGAAACACCAAGGACTTCAAAAATTACAGGCCAATCAGCTTACTGTCTGTTCTCCACGAACTATTTACAAAATAATAGCTAATATAATTAAGGTGACATTACAGTTTATGCAACCAAAAGACCAAGCAAGGTTTCATACAGGCTACTCCACAATATACCATATTCATACCGTCAAACAGGTAATAGAGAAATGCGCCGATTACAACTAACCCCTACACAAAACTTTCATAGATTACGAGAAGGTGTGTGTCTCAGTCGAGACATCAGCCGTAATGCAGGCAGTACGAAATCAGGGCATTGACGAATCCAACAGAAACATACAGGAAAAAAGAAATTTACAGTGGATCCACAGAGTCCATAGTTCTCCATAAAGAGAACATTACAATCCCATTAAAGAAGGGTGTAAGGCAGGGAGACACAATCTCTACAATTATAGTCACCGCGATTTTACAAGAGTTTATCATGACCCTAGATTGGAAAAGTCAGGAGTAAGAGTTAATAGATAGCACCTTATTGACCTGTTATTCGCTGATGACAATCGCCTTAATGAGTCCATAAGGGGACGAATTACAGCTCGTGATTACTGAACTGGACACGAAAAGCAGAAGTGTACGTCTGAAAATTAGTATGCAGAAAACTATAGTAATGTGCAACAGTCTCGGCAGAAAACAGCACTTTGCGATAAGTGGGGAGACGCTGGAAGTTGTGAAAGAAGTATCTACTTCAGAAAGTATCCATTATCCGTGCTTACTCCAAGTCTTGATTCATCACCGGATTTTCTGCAACTACAGTTCCCTTAGAGCACGATATGGTGTGCAGCAAGACGGGCTGAAGTTGTAATAACCAGTATGCATTGTAGAATTCCAAATCTAAAGTTTTACATGCACAGAGCAGGTTTGGCTATCTCCGCTTATTGCCCCTATTGCAATGAACTCGAAACTATCGATCACTTCTTGTTGAGCTGCCGACGTTTTTTCTTACACAGAAAAGGAAGTATCGAAATGATATTGCGGCATTGTGGTCTACCGGTTACGTCGGTCGTTCTGTTATCATTTGGGGTCCCTGCACTAGGACACTCGGACAGGAATATTTTCAAAACTGTTAAAAAGTTTATATGCGACTCGAAAAGATGAAGGTGTATCAACTACTAACACTTCTTTATTCAGCCTTCCTAGTAAAATGTGTTCAGTCACTGGGAGGTTACACAAAATAGTACAACATTAAATTACAATAATTCATAACTAACGTTACATTAAAGAGAAGCAGTTCAAAATTATTTTAGCTCTTACTAAATATTAATAACAAATGTAGTATGTACGATCCGCCTGACTCATGGCTGATCCCCCTAAGTGGGGGATCAGCCAATGAGCTTCATCGTTCCAATGAGCTTCATCATCATTCTCTGTTCGTGGCTCCCGGCCTAACGATCGCGGTAAAGTGCCCCGCTTTCGAAGTTACCTCCTAAATACAGGGAAAATGAAACTAATTATTCAAAAGTGAATATTTCGGCCGTTTTTTTCGTGCGTTGGTGAGTTTCTTGCGTGAACCTTTGTTGATTGGCAAAATACACCCACATGAAAAGCCTAGCTTTACATGCAATGGCTTCATCAAAACAAGAGCGCGCGGGGTTATTATAAAAAAACGAAGCAAGCAGAATGTAAGTAGTGGGCGGTTAAACGCTGGACCACACCAGAAAGCTTGGTGGTGAATACACGAAAGGTACGAGACCACTTTACCGAATAATCATTTTGGAGCCTCGAACTACCTAAATTGTCCCGTCGGCAATTGTGCAGCTCACACGCACACAGGCAAAACATGAGTGACAAGCTGATGCATTTGTTTATTGCATTTGTTTATTTAAATGCAATAAACAAAGGCGAATGCGGAAGACAATCGTGAACACGTTGAGGGTACAACATTGCCACGTTGTATTACCACAGCACTCTCACCTTTGTGCTCGAACGCAGCCTCGAAGGCTGCTGTCGAGCGAGAACTTTGTCCTGCTCGCAGATTTCCCGGGCATCAGCATTTGACAGCTCATTGTGACCACTGCACCAGGGATATAGAAAACCCGAGATCGAGGCCTAATAATGATGCCAGCCATGACATTCGGACTATTTATTATTTTGCAATTTCCCACAGTACCAGGGCAAATAACACGTTTGGGTATAAGAACTTTCGAAGCCCTCAAAAGTCCGTCATCGACTGTGGCAATTATTGATACACCAAGACCCGATGAGTCATCGAGGAACTTCACAATGGAGTTCCTAATTCCAATAACCAGGTGGAATTTTCGTGCGGGGAGTGAATCTTTCCCAGATTTTTTCAAGTACATCACGCAGGACGACAGCAGTTTTCCGAGGGCCGGTGTAGTTATTGTTTCATTGCAGGAGGTTCGGTTGTTGCCAGGCTTCGATAAGATCATCCAAGAGTTCCAGCGGTACCACTCGTACATTCAGTGGATTGTAGCGGCTCGTGAGCACGACCAAGTGGTAAAACACCTGTCAGGACACCTGTGCCAAGTGATTAGCGTGACGCAGGTTGAAGTAAGTGCTCCTTGGGATGAATACAGGTCTTGCGAAGAACGCCGCGTGATCCCAGCTGCTGACGTCGGTATGCTCGCAGGTTACCGACCACATGCCGCGAGGTTCCCCAAGGACACTCGGGTAGTTTTTGCGAACCAAGACGACAGCTCGAGGCTTTGTTATACGAGAGGTAATTTCATCACCCTCGTCCGTCTAGCTTATGCTGCTCTGAACATCACTCTAGTTGAAACGTGCAACAGCGGAGAGACCAATTCGCTCCTCCTGGACCGGCGCGTAGACTTCGTCACCACCATTCCAAAGCTCGTTTCCATGCGATCATATTATGGGTACGTCATGTTTACGCCCTCTTCGCTATGCTTCCTTTCTCGACAAGCGACTCCACTGCCACCATCGTTTGTTTCCTCTTGGCTGTCCTTCCTTCAAGTTTATCTAATCGTGTGTACACTGGCATTGGTGCTTCTAGTACTAATGGGCGCGGAAGCTCGTCTTTGATCGATCCCTGCTACCAGAAGTTCTCATTTGTTCATGTTCTTTACCAGTACTTACCTGGGCCGCAGCCCGGCATCAATTCCACATACAATGTCGACACCCGTAAAAATTTGCATTATTGCGTGGATGTTCACGATGTTGATTCTGGGGCAGTTCACGCAGACGGCGATCACAGCTTCCCGTAGCGTTCCGGCCCTCTCTTCCCAAATGAAGAGTGTAGAGCAGTTCGAGTCTCGACTGGACGACGGAAGTGTATTGCCCTGCATGCATTTCTTTGCAAAGAACATCGTTGACGAATTTAGCCACAGTGTATCGCACTTGAACGCGCTGCGTGGAGCTCTGGAAGACTGTGGGCCCAAATGCCTAACCCACAACGTCCGAGATTTCTGTTTCCCTTTAGCTGAAAGCGGCACGCACGCCATCGTGCATATGTGCCGCTTGTTTAAGGAGGGTAAAGGCTGTTCGAGCGGTCTTGCGGTTGGTGAAGAAGAACTTGCTATGTACTTGAAATGGCTCCCGACGAACACACGATTCCCTTTGAGGTAGGTGTGGTTAGACATATTTTTTCCTTTGCTGATTACTTGTCGTATGATAATGAGAGCTTCGTGGTGGCAAGATGTTCAAGGCGTTTTTCTGAGACATGTCTTTGTAGAAGGTGACCTGCAAGCCGGTAGGCAACTCACGGGGCACCCTTTGTGTTACGTCACCTCGTCTTGTGTCCGTGTTCCTAATGCTCAATATATTACAATCACAATGTCACGTCAAAGGCCTTCTGATTACCTTTAATCGCGTATGATCACAAACCCACATCTTCGTTGCATCAAGAAAAGAAATTGAACAAATATAGGCAAAGGAAATGATCAATTCATATACACCAGCTTTTCAGATCTGACAAAAAGAGTTTATAACAATGATATCTAATTGTAAAAATATCCAACGCTTTTCGACATAATAACTGTGATTTCGATACAACGCGAGCTTATTATGGCCTTAAGCAATTGTCGGACGTCGTACCTTATATGTTCATCTACAACTTAACGAACACGAGTGCGACGAACAGCATTTCTGTCTTCAGTCGCTTAATATATTCGAAGTGCAACGTTCATTCAAATGTACTAAAGAGATTGCTATTAGCAGATAAAAAAAATCATGTCATGATCTGTTACGTCATGTATTCTTGTGTTCTTGCTCTTTATGCACTAGGCTATATATACGAATCATCGCAAACCAGGCAGATGAAATAACAACGCTGGTGACGTGACTTCTTCAGATACTTTAAGGTCTGGTAAGTGGGACACATTTTGTAATTTCCCTATTTATTGAAAACAGCCATAATGGCAGTGAGATACGCCGTGCAGCTCTAACACACTTTCTGCCTGCTGAAGCCTAGTAATCAGGTGTAGTAAGGTGCGGTATATATATAACAGAACTACTGCCAAAGCTCTCTATAGTAATAGTGAGGCGGTTAGCGTACGGGTCACCCTGGCATGAGGTGTCGTCCTATTTGGGGCTCACAAATGTTCCGATAAGCACGAGTTTAAAAAGAATGGTTGCGACGCTGCAAAGCGTATTCTAGTATTACTTGTCAAGAGAAAAATATCAGGTTAACGAAGGATGTTTTCAAGAATTGTACTTTACTGCAAGTTATGAAGTATTGGCCTGTTAGCAGCAAAATCACTCACTGAAAATAGTGAAGGTGGTGACGTATTGCTGAAGTATTGTTGGCTGCATTAGTTTGTGTCCTTCAAATACGAAAAAAAGTTAAAAATAGACAACCATTCAACCATGGAGCCGACAGTGATAGCCCATACATTTACACAATGATCACTAAAAGGCTCGTTAGAGATAAAAAATATAAATTGTGTAGGAGCATGAAGTAAGGGCTTTTCTGAGAGTAATGCCAATACATGCAGCGGCTAGCCGTACCATTAGAGGGGACCATTCGTGGACATATGGACAAACGCAAACAGGCTCAAATATTTTATTATTTTCCAAGTATTTCTTTTTACAAGTAAACCAAATATATTACTACAACTTACTTTTGTACATAAAAATAACAAACTATACCCCATGTTTGATTCTTCTAAGTGTGTTGAGCACTGCCTCCATACACCTGGCATGAAAAAGCCGCAAATTAGGACCACCTGCGGTCAGCAACATACTGACTATAAAATACCCAGTCTCCTAAACAAACTTGAAAGTTTAGTTGACCTAAATAAAAAATTTCGAAAAATACATTCAAGGAAATTCTCCTTAATAATTGCATTGAATATGTTCAATATAATATTTTGATTAGTTATTATTTTCGTGTACTAATTGTTAACTGCATATTTTCAATGCTGTTGTTTGCTATAGAAATGTGTATGTCTACAAATGTGTTTTTTATATCAACTACTTTACATAATAGTGATAATGATGTTTTTCTTTAATGGTATTTTGCCTTTTTATATGCACATTATTCTGTTCTTTTTTCACAATGTAGCGCTCATTTGTCTAAATATAACTTGCTATTATTAGCCTTTATGTAAAAAGTTGTTTTCATCTGCGTTCAAGTTGTGTACCAGACTGTACTTTGGAGCGAAAGCCTCCGTCAGGCTTCAAAGCCTTTTGCCTTCGTTTCGTTTTCTCCTATGCACAGGAAAATTGAATAAACCTAAGCGCGTCTTGCAGGACAGAAATAAAGTTTTTTCATTTCATTCCATTCCTCTAACCTCAACCTCTATGGCTCATTGCACATCATCAGGAAAACGTGACCGACGATATACTTCCAACGAAGATTGGCCGTGTAGCCATAGAATAAAACACGCATGATGGTCCTTTTCCTTAATACAATGCCCCTATTTCAGGCGCCAGCAACGAAGACTCATGCTTGAAATAGAAGAGTCTGGTCTCTGGCTGCATCACATCACAAGGCGATTCCCTCCTGGTAGCAATGGCGTCGCTATGGCTGTCTTCGATATGCCATTCAGTGATTACGCCACCGTCTACCTCGTCGGATGCATCCTGTCTCTTCTAGCGTTCTTAGCAGAGGTGGCCTACCAGCGGTGCTTTCTCGCATGACGCCTACAGGCTTCAGTACCAGCCGTGGTGATTCGACATCGCTAAAGCTATCAAGAATTTTTCTTGTTTTTGTTTGCTGTAATCGCTTTTTCCTCGGGCGTGAAAATAAAAGTTTGAATAATCAGGCCAGTAGCATCTGTCTCTGTGTTAACACTTCACTCAGATTTTGCGCGTGTATGCCTGGCTTTCTCATGTTTGAAATGCAGTCTGTCCACAAAGCTCTTGAGAAGGATGTCCTTCAGTGATCGCATTTTTTCAGGGGGGAAGGGGTGCACCACCATATCCTCTCCTTATAAGTCGCCGACTGAGGTTTTGCTCTTGTCAGTGCAGTTCAGTTCAATGAAATGCAACGCTGCTAGAGTGGGTTCGTTAATATAGGAATCAACGCGGAGCCTTCCTTAGCAATTTCTTGCTGTTTTGTGAGTCCACCACCAAGCGTTTCTTATGGGATATGCTGGCACCATCAGCGAAGCCTTCCGCCAGGGGCCACCAGACAGCGACACCGCGCTATGCGAAATGCGCACGGCCTATAGGCGGCGCACCATGCAATGCAAGATGGCTGCGGAAGGACAATCAGCCCGTGAACTCGCATAAGAAAAGATAGAACGCACGGACGTACTCTCCACGCCGATTTCACCTGATGAAATCTTGATCTTCAAATGAATGTATATCGAACCTCCAATGTATATTTCCAACCGATAGGAACTGCTGAGTGTTCGCTACCTCGTTTTTTGCCGCTGTGCAAAGAGTGGTGATGCCAGCCTATCGACCGTGTATCAACGATGCTTTGCGTAATCCTGGTCGTGCTACAGAAAACTTCGCGAACTACAATTAACGTATGAACTGAGCGGCATTCCGAGATCACTAGTTACGAGCCTGTCTGGCAGATTTGCCGCAGTAGTAGGCCACTAGTGTAGTGCGCCGTCGCGGCTGCACAGGTCCGAATGTTTACCTTTGCGATGGTTTGCAAACACATTAAGCCGACGTAATTACTCGCGCTGTAAGCATATCATCATGCAGCTGCTTCTTCAACGGAACACAAACACCTAACTTCTCACTAAGTAGTGTCTGTGTCACAGCCATAATCAGACTCTAACAGTGTCCAATTCTTTGCACTCGGATGTTGCAGGCTCCACCTGCGCAATCAAAACAAGAATATCGGCAGGCGTACGCTTTTCGCAACGTCAAAATTTTGAAAATTTGTCGAACAACAACGTCTTTCGGACGAAACCGGTGAGGTGTAGGAGAAGTTAGCGTGGACTGTAGTCGTAATTGCATATTTCATTGCTCTATTTCGCTTCGCTGGTCGAGCTCGAGTGTGTTGGCGGCATGCGGCGCTTTGTAATATCCACTGTATTTGGGATATGTTTTACGCACAAGAAAGAGTATGCTTTGACATTGAGCTCGCTGAAGTCTATTATACAATAGGTTTAATCAAAGTGACTTACGAGCGTGAAAAGCAATAACGCACGACGGGACGTGAAGTGCAGCTCTCTGATTGTGAGTTAGCAGCTCATCGTTCATCGCCGCTGTCACTCTGAGCGCGTTGACTATCATCTACGCTGAGAAACCCTCGACGTCAAGACGGTTTCTTTGAACATCACTGCTGAAAGTGATCTCAGGAATTCTCTCCGCCAAACGACTTCGATAGCACCAACGACGCGTCATTCACCACAGACAACACCCACACGGCGCCACTCACGACGTTTATCTGAGGTTTCGGAGATCATTTCGCTCCGATATCCGACTAGAAAAGAATCGCTTGCAGTGTGCTGCCATCTATTAATTAACGTAAAAAAAAAAACAAGTAGCGCAGCGTAGGCCAAGGTTCACAAACGCAAATTGTGAGCCTGCGCTACATTCCGCGTACAATGAATGATATGAGATCCATGCACTACAAAAACACTTATGAATGCTATACGCTCGTAAAACAAGGCGAGTTTTAACTGGAATGGTCAGGCGAATATATTTAACTATCCAAAGTTGCTGCAAAAAATCTCGCGAATCTGATATGTGTAATTTGCGGGCTACAATCGAAAGCGTGAGTTGCCACGTATTTTCACAAAAACTTCGCGTCTCGCAAGAACGAACGAGATTTATCATGTCATGAACGGTCCGGTATATTCAGTGATTCACTAAACATACAAAGTGGTTTGTGTTCGTTTCTTGCTAACGTTTTAACACTGCGGCTAGCGCCGCCGAACAAGGAACCATTGGGAGCCTACTGATCATCCTTGAGAGGACGCTCTTGAATTCCGCCAGGCGGCGCGACAGTCTATGAACATAGCGAATACTCGGCGAGAACTTTTCTTGGCACTGAAGGGAAAGCTACGGGGGCGGAGCTTCCCCACACGTAGCACTGCGCAACGTCGTGCGTTTTGATTAGTACACTCTAGCTTTGGCACACACCTCGTAACGCCGTGAAAAGTGTCGATGTCACACCATCAGCCTTTTATGTGCACGCCGCTTGCCGTTTCAGGTACACGTAAAAAGGCGAGACTTTCTCGCGCGTTCAGAAATGCGAATTCACAACGAATAAATCAAAGGAAATACGAATATCTTACTGGCGTTCGCTGCGTCCTGTCTCAAATAGCTTCACGTAGAAAATAAATGAGGAGCTTTTGTATTTCATGCTGAGAATACGGCCACTATTGTAGAACCACATTTACTTACGATAAGATGCACGTGGTTTGGCTTCGTAGCCTTCGCTTCGAAGCTTAGAAAAGCTGTCGCCTAGGATAACCCGGTGGAGCACCATACAAGGTGCGTACATTGCACGCGCATTGCTGGCATTTCGGACGAGCTTTCGTAAGCGTATTCGATTGCCCTGGTGGAGTAAGAAATATGTCATAATTACGGTGAACTTGCGGGGCGTTGTTGCTTCGTATGCTGTTTCCGAGTAAGCTGTTTGCATCGCAGAAAAGCACGCGTTTTGTGAGACAGTGTACGACAGGATACCGCGTTAAAACTCCGAACACGGACTGCAAAATTTAGCGCGCCTGTTCGCCCGGAACGCTTAAGCGGGTGGGAGAAGAATATTAAGTTGGCAAAACGAAGGAAAACTTTGGCGGCTGTCATTTCCGAGGAACACCGAAATATTTGCTCCACTGAGTGTTGTTAGGTCATTGACCAGATAGTCTGTAAATATATAGCAATTAGACTGCTGTGCTAACTTCGCATTTGTGAACATGTGTCACATATTACCGTTTACTTAAAAAAGCCAAGTTCTTCCACAAGAAACCCGGATTCATTCATTGGATTTTTTTTAATCAAACGCTCGTTACCGGGCAGCGTAATAATGACAATTGGTTGCGCGATCGTTTGTTCGTGCAGCGAAATCACATTCGCTTTGCACTCCAACCAACGTTTCGCTGTGGTTAAGCTCGCAAACTTCTCTCTATCCAAAAGTGGTTCCCATGTTCTCCAGAAGCATTTCTGGCCTGTTTCGAAATAAGCATAGGTACTGCAGTGAGAGGCTGGCCGAAACGGCAGCCTCGGTTGAGAACGCCTCAATGTGAACGCGCGCGAGCGACTGGCTAACAGCGTCGTATCCACGCAGAGTGGCCAGTGAAGTCGTTCTTTTCTTTCTTTCCATCTCCCTTGATATTTCTTGCTGCCCAATTTTTTCGAACTCTTACTCTGTACGTCTGCTCTAATGACTCTTTCTTTTCCGGCATTTTGTTCTCTCTGTTTATCTGCTTTTCCTTCTTTGTGTGCAATGGTTTGCCTTCTCCCCTGCTTGTTTCCCTCGTCCTCATTCTCAGACTTGTGTTCCTCACTTTTAAATACATTCCTAAGTAATGTCCCTGCAGATAGCCGAGTGGTAAAGACACCCGATTTGAAATACTGTGCACCTGGATCGATTCTTGCACATCAAGTACCTCCTAGAATTTCTGTTTTTTCCCGTAATAGTTTCTATTTGTTCTTTTTCTCTATGATCTGGTTTCCAGCTCTTTCTCTCTTTCTTTCCATCTTCCTGTTCTCATTGTATCGAGAAAGCAGGCGGGCGTTGATGCACGATGATGATGACTTTCGCCTCGCCGCTCACGCACAAAGGGCCACCCTATATAACTCCTTAGTCCAATTTTCTTCAGAAAAAAAAACAAAAACAAATGCCACTCCGTCTTCTGGGATCAATATTTTCACCGGCCTTGCAGCCGCAATAATGATCTTCTTTATACGTGCGCAGGTTGGTGGCGTGACAGTGTGATTATTTTCATGATATTCTTGCATGACGGAACTGTTGCGTCTCATAAATTTATCAGCATAAGTGCGTGCTTATACAGATTAAAAATGAGTAGAGCAAAGTGAAGCGGTAGAACACTGCACAGTTTCACGAATGCACGGAAGGCACACAAAAAAAAACTTATGAGAGAAATTCTTTTAGAACATCCAACTTTCAAGTTTATATGTCGGCAAACTGGTATATTGAACGCCTGACGAATGGAAGACGACCATTTCAGCTCTATTATAAGCTGCAAGAGAGAAATGTGTGTGAAATACAGAATGGAAAATTGATCGAAGGTGCATCATTTTCGCGTAATATTCCACAGCGCTCAAACTTTCGCATCTGGACGCTGTTACGAACTCCTTTGCCAGTCAGATTTCTTCTTGTGCGATCAGCTTTCTCGTATGTGAATACGTTTCAGCCGAATGAGTGACGGCCCCACAACAGGATATACCAAACATGGGCTGTAGGCCAGATATATTCGCTAGGAATTTAGCGCTTGTAGTTATTGTGAAACATTTGACCGTTTCAGGGAGTATAACTCCTTTGGCTATAAACACCTTCGAGTTGCTCGCAAGCCAGTCATCTCGTGTCGCCCTTATTTTTTTGCCAAGACACCGTGAGTCGTCCAGCAACTTCACACCGAAGTTCCAGATTCCAATCACTAGTTGGAATTTTCTTGCGTGAAGCAATTCTTTCGATGCTTTCTTCAAGTATATTACAGGGGCCGACAGCAGTTTTCCGAGGCCCGGAGTAGTTCTTGTGTCTTTGAAAGAGGTAGGCTTGTTGCAACTATTCGAGAATATTGTCAGCAAATTCGAGAGGTACCACTCATACATTCAGTGGATTTTCGCTGCGCACGAGCACGATCAAGTGTTGAAAATGTTGTTGGGGCACGTGTGTCAAGTGATTAGCGTGACGGCGGTTGACATAAATGCGCCTTTGGATGGGTACAGGTCTTGCGAAGAACGCCGCGTGATCCCAGCTGCTGACGTCGGTATGCTAGCAGGTTACCAACCACATGCCGGGAGGTTCCCCAAGGACACTCGGGTAGTTTTTGCGAACCAAGACGACAGCTCGAGGCTTTGTTATACGAGAGGAAATTTCATCACCCTCGTCAATCTTGCTTATGCTGCTCTGAACATCACTCTAGTTGAAACGTGCAACAGCGGACAGACCGATTCGCTCCTCCTGGACCGACGCGTCGACTTCGTCACCACCATTCCAAAGGTCGTTTCCCTGCGATCGTATTACGGGTACGTCATGTTTCCACCCTCTTCGCTATGCTTTCTTTCTCGACGAGCGACTCCACTGCCACCATCTTTTGTTTCCTCATGGCTATCCTTCCTTCAGGTTTACTTCATCGTGTGTACGCTGGCATTGGTACTTCTTGTACTAATGAGCGTCGAAGCTCGTCTTCGGTCAATCCCTGCTACCAAGCGTTATAATTTGTTCATGTTCTTTACGAGTACTTACCTGGGCCGCAGCCCGGCATCAATTCCACATACAATGTCGACACCCGTAAAAATTTGCATTATTGCGTGGATATTAACGATGTTGATTCTGGGGCAGTTCACACAGACGGCGATCACAGCTTCCCGTAGCGTTCCGGCACTTTCTTCCCAAATGAAGAGTGTAGCGCAGTTCGTGTCTCGACTGGACGACGGAAGTGTATTGCCCTGCATGCATTTCTTTGCAAAGAACATCGTTGATGAATTTAGTCGCAGTGTATCGCACTTGAACGCGCTGCGTCAAGCTCTGGAAGACTGTGGGCCCAAATGCCTAACCCACAACGTCCGAGATTTCTGTTTCCCTTTAGCTCAAAGCGGCACGCACGCCATCGTGCATATGTGCCGCTTGTTTAAGGAGGGTAAAGGCTGTTCGAGTGGTCTTGTGGTTGGTGACGAAGAACTTGCTATGTACTTGAAATGGCTCCCGACGCACACACGATTCCCTCTGAGGTAAGTGTGGTTTAGGTATATCTTTCGCCTGCTGATTATTAAATGCGAAGCATTTCTTAGCAAACTTTGGTGAGTTTGATCATGTCCGTCCGTCCGTCCATCCGTCCATCCGTCCATCCGTCTGTCCGTCCGTCCGTCCATCCATCCATCCATCCATCCATCCATCCATCCATCCATCCATCCATCCATCCATTTATCCATCCATCCATCCACCCATCCATCCATCCATCCATCCACCCATCCATCCACCCATCCATCCACCCATCCATCCATCCATCCATCCATCCATCCATCCATCCATCCATCCATCCATCCATCCATCCATCCATCCATCCATCCATCCATCCATCCATCCATCCATCCATCCATCTATCTATCTATCTATCTATCTATCTATCTATCTATCTATCTATCTATCTATCTATCTATCTATCTATCTATCTATCTATCTATCTATCTATCTATCTATCTATCTATCTATCTATCTATCTATCTATCTATCTATCTATCTATCTATCTATCTATCTATCTATCTATCTATCTATCTATCTATCTATCTATCTATCTATCTATCTATCTATCTATCTATCTATCTATCTATCTATCTATCTATCTATCTATCTATCTATCTATCTATCTATCTATCTATCTATCTATCTATCTATCTATCTATCTATCTATCTATCTATCTATCTATCTATCCACCTACGACATTTAGCACTCCTGGCTGGTTGGATAATGGGATAAATACCAAATTTGGCATGGCATAACATGACTGTATGACGAGCATAACTGACTAGTCGTATCATGAAAATCATGGCCTTTATTTAATGAATGTGATGATTTACATGTCATGGCTTTGCTGCTCCTGCGGTTATATCGTTCACCTGACATGTCGCAAAACTGGTATAGTATGACATGACTGCATGGCGAACATAAGTGACTGGCCCTCACGCGGAAATTATGGCATGCGTGTCATGTAAGAACATGACTACATGCCACGCTCATGATGCGCTAGCGGTCGTTTCGCTAGCTTCACATACACGGAATTTGGTATTACGTGACTTGAATGGATGATGAAGGTATATGACACGTCCAAAGATGATAATCATTGATATGCGTGTCATGTATAATATGACTATATGCTACGCTCATAGCGCACTCGCGGCCATTTTTATAGCTTTACATATACCAAATTTGGTGTTAGGTGATGTGAATAGACGACCAAGGTAAATGGCACGTCAAAACATGACAATCATGACATGCGTGTCATGTAAAACATGACTACATGCCACACTCATAGCGAGCTTGCGGCTGTTTCGCTAGCTTCACATATACCAAATTTGGTATTACGTGACGTGAATGGACGACGAACAGAAATGGCAGGCGCAAACATGATAATCACGACATGGAAGTCTAGCACGTCATAAATTGCGTCCGCCTCGTAACGTTGTGCTGATTTTAAAGGGAGATATAAATCTTACCCATTCGTGCTTCGCATATCATCGATTCCCACAGTGCATAGGATCTGCCAATTTTTTTTTTCGTTTGATGATGAGAGCTTCATGGTGGCAAGATGTTTATGGTGTTTTTCTAAGACTTGTCTTTGTAAGAGGTGGCCTGCAAGCTGGTAAGCAATTCACGGGGCACCCTTTGCGTTACATCACCTAATCTTGTGTCCGAGTTCCTAATGCTCAACATTACAATCCCTAAGTCACGCCAAAGGCGTTCTGATTACCTTTGATCTATCGCAAACCCTACATTTTCATGCATGAAAAATGAAATTCCAGAAATATATGAAATGGAAATGATGAATTTATATACACCAGCTAGTCAGAAATGAGAAAAAGTTTTATTAATGATATCTAAGTGTTAACATATTTTACGGCTTCCGACATAAAAACTGGGACTTCCATACACCATAAGTTACGGCCCTAAGCAATTCTTAGTTACCATACCTCGTGCCTTAAATCCACAACTTATTGATCTTATCATAAGTAAATATTCAAACTGCAACATTCATTCATATATGCAAAACAGATTGCTATTAGCAGAAATTCAAAAAATTCACAATGATGTTTCAATTAAGTATTATTGTCATGATCTGTTACGTCGTGTATTCTTGTGTTCGTGCCTTTACGCGCCGCGTTATATCAATCTATCGCAAACCAAGCCACCCAGATAACAACGCTGGTGACACGGCTTCTCCAGATACCGATTGTGTATGATAAGTGCGACACATATTGGGACTTCCATATTTATTAAAAACAAATATAATGGCGGTGAAACACGCCGTGCAGGTCCAACGCTCTTTCTGCCTGCTGAAGTCTAGTAAACAAGTGTAGTTATGCCATATATTCAGCTGAACTATTGCCAAAGTTCTCTAAAATGATAGTGAGGCGGTTAGCGCATGCCGTCACATTTGGGGCACACAAACGGTCTGATAAGCATGAAATAGAAAAAGATTGGTCGCGACGCTGGAAAGCATGTGCTAGTGTTACTTGTCATGGCAAAACTATCAGGTTAACCAAGAACATTTCCGAGAATTGTACTGTACTGCAAGTTCTTGAGTATTGGGTTTGTTAACAGCCCCTGCACCTTACTAGTGTCTACTGTACTTTGTGTACTGTACTTTGTACTTTGTAATAATAATAAAGATGGTGATTAAGAGATAGAGAAAAAAAATCACTCACTGAAAATAGTAAAGGTGGGCACGTACTCTGCTGAAGTACAATTGGCTGCATTCGTTTGTGTTATTCAGATACGAAGGGGAGTTAAAAATAACCAACCATTCAACCGTGAATATATATATATATATATATATATATATATATATATATATATATATATATATATATATATATATATATATATATATATGTATATATATATATGTATATATACCCTCCGACAGTCATGCTAGCACATGCTGCGGCTAACCCTACCTTTATGGGGAGACCATTTGTTGTTCAATGAGCAAACGCAAACATATGTTCGTTGCACGATCAGGTTAACGTGACAGACGGTATACTTCCAACAAAGATTGGCCGTGTAGTCGTACAACAAAATATGCCTGACGGTCATTTTCCTTTACACAATGTTCCGATTTCAGGCACCAGCATCGAAGACTGTTGCTTGCAATAGAAGAGGCTGGTCTCTGGCTGCGCCAATTCACAAGGCGATTCACACCTTGTACCAATGGCATCGCAATGGCTGTCTTCGATATCCAATTCAGTGATTACGCCACCGTCTACCTCGTCGGATGCGCCCTGTCTCTTCTAGCGTTCTTAGCAGAGGTGGCCTACCAGCGGTGCTTTCTCGCAAGACGCCTATAGGCTTCAGTACCAGCCGTGGTGATCCAACATCGCTAAAGGTTTCGGGAATTTTATTCCTTTTTCTTGCTGCAAATACCTAATTTTCAGGCGTAACAATAAAAGTTTGATTAAACTGGCGATACGCATCTAATCAGTGAGATAAAACTTCACTCGAAATTCGCGTGTTTTCCATGTTCGGTATGCAGTTTGTCTACAGAAGGATGTCCTTTACTGATCCTTTTTTTTTCGTAGGGAAGGGGGTGAAGGGTGTGCACCACTGATCTCTTCTTCGTCGCAGACTGCGGTATTGCTCTTGACAGCGCACTTCGGTGCAGTAAAACGCGACGCTTCTAGAGTGAGTTCATTGCTCTAGTAGACGGGTCACTCACCCACGTTGTCTGGCATGATGGTATAGTGGTAGAGGCGAGAAAATACAGCTCTTCCACTCTGTGAAAGAGAGGATTAAAAAGTTTGTCCCACAACAATCTTGTTGATAAATGTGGGCTGCCTTTTTGTAGATTACCGCTGTGCGCTTGGTACATCCAGTGCACGAACGGTATTACTGTTATCAGCGTGACATCGCGTTCTTGAAAGGAATGTGCCGACAACATGGTTTTCCGAACAGAAAACGGGAGCGACCTAGGTGGCAATGAATGTTGGAGAACAAAAGCACTTTGTATTTTATTTATTATTTGCTCAGCATGCAGGACTTCAGGTGAAGGCGTGGGGTATGGATTTGTTTGTGATAGGGCATAATTAGAAGCATCAGGTGTACTCACGTGATGGTTGACACTGAGCAGATGAGCACGATATAACGAAGAGGGAACGCGTGCACAAGGAGATTTTCTTCATGCTGAGAGATGCTAGGCGCACGTGAAAACACCAAAGCAGGAGCGAAATCAAGTATCATGCTTGAAAGTCTGCAGTCTATTATCATGAATCCATACCAACCAGCAATATGAGCTTTTTTTTTCATTCGTGTGTAGTGCGGAGTCATTGAATTACACGGCTTATCATGGTCGTTTTATATTGCCCCTATTGCCCGGTAGTACAATTATTATATTACAACAGCTGCACGGTCACTACAAAGATATTGTTTGGCGTCTGTGGTACTGATTCCGTGTGCGTCATTGACCGGAGAAAACAGCCATGGACAGTGCGTTAGATCGGGGTCTGACGAAGCACGTGAGACGCTACGCCACACAAATTGCAAGGGTGTGACTACCTCTTGGCCAACAATACGCACACAAGGTAGAACTACTTAAGGGAATCGTAGTGCAGAAGTAGTCTTTCGGTATTCGCATGATTCGAGGGTGAAACAGCCAGTGTTCTAGTAAAGTTTAAGTTTCGAATGGATGCCAAAAACACTGCAAATGAGGAAGGCTGACGATGCAACGTGATTTTTTAAAAACAACTGAGACTGAATCAGGACGGACGATCGAGAATACGTGAACCTGCACTCCACCAGCAGATGGCAATCACGAATGAAATGGGTGCGTGAAAATAAATCTCGAAGAAACGAATGGACAACATCACGCACATAGCAATCTGTGTTTCATCCCATGGCAGATCCAAAGATGAGGAAGTAGAGGCGATCACCCCCCCCCTCTTTCAATTCGGTATTTACTGATAGTACAAACTAGTACAAATGAATGGCATAACTGTGAGCATACATTGACAGTATTTTTGCCATGACTGAATTTTTGGGCTACCAGAAACAAACAAACAAAAAATAGGCAAATCCCATGTACCTGGGAATCAACGTCATGCGAAGCCTGTGGACGGAATGTGACCATGTTGCAATTTTTTATTGAGCTAGCGCTATGCGATTGCGCTAAATACTTGTACAAATGTTACACGCACAGACATAGGTTGTAGAGTTGCAGATGTTTATATAACCAGTTATTTACACTTGCGCAACAATGTGAACTGGAAAATGCGTATTAGCAACACCACAAGCTGATATGAAGCCCTGATGCTCGCGAATATTCTAGCCCTGGAAACTGCTACATAAATCAACTTCAGCGGGTGTTAACCAACCACAACTGACGTTAACCCGACGTGACGGCTGTATCAAAGTGGGCCATTTGTAATGTTCATAAAACTGGGTAGGCAGCACAGCATCCGCTATTGACGTTTTACTACGAAGATTAGCATCTATTTGGAAAGTAGTTCTGAGACCTGGCGTAGCTCTGTGGCAGAATTCATTGCCACGCAAAATGCTTGCGTTCGATTTCAGCTGGGACCCTGACATTTATTCTTTGCATTCGTCGGGTCGACGCTAAACATGTCGGGTATTTCTTAACGCTCGCGCGCTAAAGCTGCCCATATGTGTTCTCATCGTACCTGGGTAGATACTAAGTGTCAATCACCTGTAGTGCATACCCACATACCAGCGGCACATATCCGCCCATGGGTATGTGCCACTGTCTAATGAGAGGTGTTTGGCGACGTACGTGACGGCACTGTGGCATTATTCATGTCTTGACCAGCGTGCCATATTTGTAGAACCATCTTACCTTCCCATGCTGATTTTGGTTCACGCCAAGTTAAGGGGTGACCACGAGAGCACCCAAACGTAAGCGACTAGATAGATAGATAGGTAGATAGATAGATAGATAGATGGATAGATAGATACTCTCTAAGTTGGCGAAGTTCGCCAAGGAATGCTTCGCATTTAAAGGTCATGGTCTTGCCCTCCTCTTCGGTGTTACTTCTGCGTCGTGAGGGGGAGGCATTAACCCCTAAGTTACCGAAAAGCGCGTCCTTCAACGTGCAAACGGGAAGTTATTTATATCTACCACAAACCGCTGGTGATGGGCATCTCGGAGGGAAACTTTTGTGTTTTCAGCAATAACAGCGAGATGGCGTAATTAGTGTGCGGCGGCGCGCCCTTAACAACCACGCGTACTTTGCCTCGCGGAGAGGAGTGGTTGATCGTAAAACCCCTGAACGCACACTCGCACGCCTTTATCTCGCAGTTGGGAGCATCTGCAGCGGAGCTGTTGTAGTTACCGGGCGCAATATCACTGTAATCGTTGCACAGTCTCCATTTTCGAAAAGAGCGCGCTTTTCAGACACTGCGAAGTAACAACTGACACGCTTATTCGCGTTCACGTGTACCTGTCAGTACGTTGCATATGTTATTTGTCAGTGAAAAACGCAGGGTACGTCTTAATCTGCTTGTCATTTTGCACGTGACCTTATATACAATTTGTTGCTATAGCGTTCATTGCTTCGCCTTTGCGGCAAAGCTGTGACTTTTTTTTGTCCATGTGAACTAGCACCCCCCCCCCCCCCAACCAGTATCGATAATTATAGACCCTGTTCGCCGTAGTAGGAGTGCGCATCGTAGTTGCCTTCAAAGTAATAACCGTAAAGAAGTTTGCATATCTTGCACTGTCGGCTCAATGTTTAAAAGAACCATGCAATAGTTTATTTTTGAAATTTCGTTAGTGTATGGACTCGCGCATCATTAAACCATTAGCACAACCAATTTAGCGCCATGCCGTGTACTAACACCACTACGGACAGTCATCATACCTTACTTCTCACTCCCGCCTTACTCTCTCCCGAACTCAAGAGACATGCTAGAATCGCTGGTTATCGCTGAGATCTCATGATCGCACTCGACGATTTAAGCTTCAGCCAGTCATTCTCTCCGATATTGCAGCAACTTGTCGGCATGAAATCTCGGAGACATTGCACCCGGCAACACGCACGCCGCTCGGCAACACGAACGAAGATCCCGTAATGCTTAATGGAGCTGCTCCGAGAGGTGCCGCCGCCCTACCAGTTGATGTCCCTTTCGCTCATTTCACAATCAGTCATATGAGCAGCGATTCGCAGGCTGAAGCATTGAAATAATATACACAGCTTAGAGAGATAGCCTAAATCAGTCTGTAAATGACCCTTGGGACCCTGTCTTCTGGCCCAATGTGTGTGCACAAAATATTCATAATGATTCTAGGGTTTCCTCAAGAGACAGTGGAGCTGAAAGGCACTCAAGTAGTCTCTGTCTTTTGCTGCTTGCCAACTGTTGCAAAACTTTTGTTGTGTTTCTTCTGTTTCGCTCTTCTTCAGTGTTGTCTCGGTTTATCATGCATTTCTTTTGTCTTTCTTTAATTGTACCTTCTTTCTCCACTTCTTCTTCTTCCTTACGTCTCTCATAATTAATGGTAGTTTCGAGACGTTAAACCACATATATCAATTTCCTCTTTCTTCATGATGTATCAAAATATCCTGAAAGATAGTAGAACAAGACTAAGACAGAAACAAAACAAGGGCATACTAACAACGAAACTTTCACTAAGAAAAGACGAATACACAAGGTAAGGTATAAACGCATGTGCCCCACGAAGAGAATCAATAACCTCAAATGTGCGAAACTAGGTAGCTTATCTTTACCTTTTTTAAACAGCACAGGAGCCTTTGACACACAGTTATCTCCAGCTTTCAAAATGAAGAAAATTGCTAGATCCCAGGTACAGTGGGAATCGATGATATGTGAAGCACGAATGCGAAATGTTGATATGTCACCTTAAAATCAGCACAATGTTACGAGGTGGAGGTAAATGATGCCGTACATAACTTTCGTGTCATGATTATTATGTTTGGATGTGTCGTTCACCTTCGTCATCTCTTTACGTCACGTGATACCAAATTTAGCATATATAGAGCTAGCAAAACGACCGCGAGCATGGCATGGGCGTGGTATGTTGTCCATGTTCTTACATGTGCCGCGTGTCCGGATGTTTACACCAACCGTATATTTTGTCATCTATTGACGCCATGTAACGCCAAATTTGGTACATGCTCTATCGTGAGGCGCCCGGCAGGAGCAGTCGCTCATCGCGTCGGCTCCGTGTTTTCTGGATGTTTCGCGGCGGAAATCACCATATCCAGCGTATTTGTCGTTACGAATCGACGCCACAAGTCATCGCGACCATCCTGACGAAAAATCAGGTGGGAGGACTTGAATTTGACCATTTTATGCCCGTTTTTGTGTTCGCTGCGCCGGAAGAAGAGCCACCTGCATAGCGTTCGCCGTAGACACCGCCGTCACCACTGCGACGCAGCTAGCGTCGTGAGGAACCACGAAGAACGTGGCACCGTTTTTTCTTCGCGGTGTGCCGACAAGACGCCGGGTGAAGACTTCGAGGGCTCGGCGCCCTACAGGTACGAGGTTCCGTTATCAAAGATTTGGCTAGTACGCGACCACTACGGTGGTTGGTAGCCATCGCCACGAGCCTTATGCTCGTCCAAGTGCGTTAAACCACATGAGTGATACTGCAGGACACAATGAAAAGCCTGGGGGCTTACAGTTGCGTCCGAGCATCATAAAGCCGGCACGTTTGCGAATTCACAACCGCGAAATGGCTCCAGCGAGCACAGCAGCATTGGAAGATAAAACGTCAACTTATTACCTAAGTGATGAAGAAGACATGGGCGAAGATCAACCATTTACGTTGGTGACTTATAAAAAGAAACGAGCAGAGGGTATCCCAGTCGTCTTTCGTCCAACAGCTGAAGGTGCTAGCTTCTGGAAAGTGAACCCCAATCGAGTGTCAGCTGAAGTAGTTTCCGCTGCTAAAGAAAAAGTGCAGACATTCAGAACGAACAGAGATGGAAGCTTTAGTGTCAGCGTTGCTTCCTTAAGTTCAGCTAAGCGACTTCTGATGCTTTCAAATGTAGGTGGCCTGGAAGTGAAGCCTTTCATCCCAGAGTCATACACTCGGAACGTTGGGAAAGTAAAACATATTCCTCTGCAGTATTCAGACGAACAACTCCTAGAGTACTTGAGAGATGCAGGGGTTATATCGGCACGACGGCAAATAAAATACTACCGCCAGGAAGATGGAGGAGTAACGACGCGTCCACTTCACTCAGTGATCCTGACTTTTCGAGATGACCGCCCGATTCCAGGAAGAATCTACTTAGGATTCACCAGTCACCCAGTGGAAGAATATCTTGGTCCAGCACTTCGGTGCTATAACTGCCAGCGATTCGGACACATGGCGAAAAGTTGCCGTAACACACGCCGGTGTAAGATCTGCTCAAAAGAACACCATCATAAGGAGTAAAAGTCTGTTCTTCAGCCTAAGTGTGCAAACTGTGCAGGTAATCACGCTGCCTCATATTCAGGCTGCCCGCAAAGTAAAGCTGCTGCAAAAATGCGTCAGCATGAGCTCATCCATGGAAGAAAACCGTGCCCCAATGAACCATCTCAAAACCTTGAGATTGTTCATCCTGTACGTGATCCACCTCAGCGGCCACCGCAACAACAGCCGACAAGCACGCCAAGAGAACCGCCAAGAGAGACGCCAAGAGCACACTCGAAAGACCACTCTCGAGAAGTACCTTCAAGTAACCAAACCTACGCGTCAAAGCTACGAACGCCCACGGGACCTCTGCCGGAAAGTAGCAAAACCGACAGTGCCAGTGTTCGCCCCAACTACAACATCGAAACGCCACGTCATTCTCAACAAGCCTCAGAAAATCAACCATTCAATGGAGACCGTGCCTCTGCACCAGTCATGCAATTGATTCTGCCAATGCTTTTCGCAGCACTTAAGGCAATCCTGTCTGCTCTTCCGGAAGCAAACAACCTGCCAGAAGTAAAAGCCCTGCTGCCTCTGGTGCACAGTAGTGCTTCCAGAGGCAGCAGGGCTTTTACTTCTGGCATGTTGTTTGCTTCCGGTAGAGCAGACAGGATTGCCTTAAGTGCTGCGAAAAGCATTGGCAGAATCAATTGCATGACTGGTGCAGAGGCACGGTCTCCATTGAATGGTTGATTTTCTGAGGCTTGTCCAATCCTGTCTGCTCTACCGGAAGCAAACAACATGCCAGAAGTAAAAGCCCTGCTGCCTCTGGAAGCACTACTGTGCACCAGAGGCAGCAGGGCTTTTACTTCTGGCAGGTTGTTTGCTTCCGGTAGAGCAGACAGGATTGCCTTAAGTGCTGCGAAAAGCATTGGCAGAATCAATTGCATGACTGGTGCAGAGGCACGGTCATGCAATTGATATCTGCAATATCTTACTCGTCGCAGGTTTGACCCGGACTGTGTCAACAGTCCGGGTCAAACCTGCGACAAGTAAGATATGAATAAGCGCTACAAAGATGTCTCCATATACCAGTGGAATGCCAATGGTCTTCGAAGGAAGTGTGCTGACTTCCGTAAACTCCTTCTGCAGTATAATTTTCCAATACTTTGCATCCAAGAGGCAGGAATGAATGATGATTTCCGCCTCTCCAACTAGGTGATATATAAGTCATCTCGTCGAAGTGGTCCTAGCAGAGTACATTTGTGAGTCAGAAAGGACCTACCTTCTCATCAAGTTAACTCAAGTGATTCGGACTTCCCGGGATTCGTCACTTGCAAAGTATCCTTTGGTGAGAAGTGCTTTACAGTGATCAATTTTTACCTACAGCCTTCAAGCCGCATTTCGGTGGAAGAGCTAACAAATATCTTCAACATTTCTAATTCATATACGTTTATATGCGGAGACTTTAATGCGCACAACATAATCTGGGGTAGTGATCGATGTGATGCACGTGGGAACATTGTTGAGTGTGCCGCAGACAAATGCAATTTGACAATTTTAAATGACGGCTCCCCAAGGGCTCCCCAAGATCTAGTGAATGGTGTGCTATGGACAACGGATGTAGAAACACGTGGGAGTGACCATTTTCTCATTCTAATAAGTCACCCCTACTTGCGAAAAGACGACACCAGACGCTACAGCAAACTGACGAACTGGAAAGCTTTTCCGCACCACCTAACAAACCAAAATAGTGAACTCACGACAGTTGAAAGGTTTACTGAATTTCTGCAAGATAATGCGAATAAATGTACAAAGAAAGTCCCGATTCCAAAAGACTATGCTGCAGTCGATGAAGAGTATGAACATCTAAGAGCCATCAGAAGACGTTCAGAAAGGGCATATCGACGCAGCGGAAGTTTAGAAGCATACAAAAATGCAAAGAAAATCCACAGTGTAATGCGCAGACGGCTAGAAAATTTAGGTAAATGACGCTGGCGTGATTTCTGTGGCACGCTCTCTCCCCACACACCTGTTCCAAGAATTTGGCTTGTAATTCGAGCACTTAGTGGCCCTGTATCACAGAGCTTCCCATTTCGTGCTCTTGCTGTAGCTTTAGACAAACCGGAAGCTGTGGTAGCAGATGAATTTTGTCAACTTATCAGTAGGCCCGCCACATCACAATGTGCCTTATTTCATAATTCTGTCACATTAGCCAGCCAGAAAATTAATGCTTGCTTTTGGGCCCAGCATCCTCAGCTAGACCCTGTATTTACGTTAAGGGAGCTGCATTGTGCTATAGCATCATGTCGTCAAAAATTGGCCTCTGGACCGGACGGCATTACGTACAATATGCTAAAGAACCTCGGGCCCACAGGCACAACTATTCTCTTAGATATTTACAATAATCTATGGACGCAAGAAATTGTACCTGAGTCTTGGAAGTCTGCTCGCATCATTCCGATCTTAAAACCGGCTAAGACACCCTTGAACCTTGAATCCTTCCGTCCAATCAGTCTGACAAACTGTTTATGTAAGGTAATGGAAAAAATGATTGATGCGCGACTTCAATGGTGGTGCAACAGAACTGGTGTATTCTCCAACTACTTGACAGGTTTTAGAAAACAGAGATGCACAATGGATGCAATACTGGACCTAGTAACGTATGTGGAGCATGAACGCGCCTGTGGTAGTTTGACGGTCGCAGTGTTCTTGGACATCAAAATGGCATTTGACACAGTCAGTCACACTCATGTTTTGCTGAGTATGTTGGAACACGGACTGTCCGGCAGGTCTTTGCGGTGGGTATCCAAATTTTCATCAGGTCGTAAAATATTCATTCAGACGAGCGAAGGAAAAAGTGCAGAACACGACGTCAGACAGGGAGTGCCACAAGGAAGCGTACTCAGCCCTTTTCTTTTCAACTGTGTTATGGCTGATTTAGCTAAAAGACTGCCTTCCAGGTTGAAATACTCCTTATATGCAGATGATGTGTGCATTTGGGCATCTGGCACGGACATACGGTTAATTCAGATTGCATTGCAAGACGGAATAAATATTATCAACAACTTTTTAAAAGAAAGAGGAATGATTCTATCGCACGCAAAGACAGCTGTATTGCCCTTCACCCGTAAGAAGTTAAAGAACTTCAATCTCAATTTAGAAGAAGAACCACTAATGATTGTGACACAGCATCGATTTCTCGGAGTAATACTTGATAGGCAGCTATAATGGGCACCTCACATTAAGAAACTCGAAAACGAGGTGAATACGCTAGTGAATATACTCCGCAGAATTGCTGGGACATCATGGGGCGGATCTGTATTATCCATTCTCGCTGTTCACAATGCTTTAATACGACAAAAAGTTGCATATTCTGCAGCAGTGTTACACGGCCTTTCCCACACTTCAGAGGAGCGACTTCAAAGACTATTAGCTAGGGGACTGCGCGTCTGCATAGGTGTTTCACGAGCGACTTCCAGCAGCCTTGTCATAGCAGAGACTCGACAACCACCCTTTCCAGTCATGAGAACAATTGAAACATGCCGCCATTTTTTTCGCTTACAGACGCAACACAGGGACCACCCATTGGCGCTGGAGATTTTACTAAGAGATAAAAGCAATGCTCATAACGAAGTACAGAGTAATGTACATATATTACCCGGACATGAATTTTGGAACTCTGAAATGGACTATCCTCCATGGGTGCTTGCTACACCAAGCATTGAATTCTCAGTGGATGGCATTATTAGAAAGAGAGACATGTTCATCCAAGCTGCTCAACAACTAGCGCTTTATCAGATACACATGCGGTGTCCAGGGTACATACATATTTACACAGACGGCTCAAGTACTACAACGTCTTCAACATCAGCATTTATCATACCACAGCTCAATATTCAGGAATCGTTTAAATTATGCCGCACGACGTCATCTACAACATCTGAGCTCTTCGCTATTTTGTATGCTGTAAAGTTTATAAACTCGGTAGCAGACGCTAAAAAATGGGTACTTTTCAGTGACTCACAGGCTGCATTAGGATCACTCTCCAGTACGAACAGGACAGTAATAAGTGATAGTATGACATACGAAACGCTGAAGGAGCTCACTAAAGCAAAGAAGGCGCAACATGAGATCAAATTCCAGTGGATACCTGGCCACTGCAACATTCCTGGAAACACAGCTACCGATGAAGCAGCACGACAAGCACATCGTAAAGACGTTACTGTTTCTTTACCGATATCGAAAAATGAATTGCGTAGTATTATAAAGAATACAACTTTCAGAATGAGCAAAACTGCTTGGTTTGACCAAAGTACAAAGAGCTGCGATTTATACCACATCGATCCATTTATTGAATTCAAAATTACGCTGGCATTAGATAGAAGGATGGAAACTCTAATTCACCGATTGAGGCTAGGCACCGCATACACAAAACATTTTTTGCACAGAATCGGCAGAGCTGAAACTCCCAAATGCGATTGTGGATTTATAGATGACGACGTATGTCACCTCCTCATACACTGTCCACATCATGACACGCCAAGACGCCGTCTTAAAAGTTAACTGTTCGCATTGGACCACAGACCATTTAGCATAAAAAAACTTCTGGGCCCGTGGCCAACTGGAGTTTTACAGTCCCACGCTTTAAAAGCATTAACACGTTTTTTACAAGACAGCGGGATTGCTGACAAGTATTAACAAAGAACAAGCTTTCATTTGTAACACATGTACTTATTATATACAGTATTGTGTGACACCCATCACGTGTGTGTTGTGAAATGAATGACGTGTCGACTATTATGTACATACGAGCGAATGCATCTTTATAAGGACCAGACGTGTGCTTTATTGTTTTGTTGTTGTGTTTGTTGTTTGTGTTTTGTCGTTTCCAGACACTTCTTACAATGACTTTCAAACATTTACTTACCATTGTGATATGTACGTATAAGTGTGTCTTTGCATATCTGTGCCTGCGTTTTCTATTTTCCATGCACTGCTTTGTATGTTTTGCTTCAAGTTACGTGTTCAAGTTTCAGTTAACGGCTAAGGAGTAGCCGGCGCCATAATGGTGCGCCAACATCTCCTTATATATCATATCAATAAAAAAAAGTTTGGTACATGTGGAGCTAGCAAAATGGCCGCGAGGGCATCATGAAGGGTCCAATATGCCCCAATGTAGCGTTGATGCGTGCACTCAAAACGCGAGAACTCAATAGCTTTACGCCAGGCGCGACGAGCGTCCGTCAGCGCGGCCCCACGGCTACCCGCGCGAAATGCGACATGCTGCGTTTCGCGCAGATGCATTACCCAGACAACACTGCGTCTCCCTGTTTTTGTGATGGAGGGACGCCGGACGCGCTGACACGTGCATGCGTCAGAGCAACGCAGCGTGGCATGCGCCTGCGAGTATATGCAGGACCGGCGCCTGGTGGGGCAACGCCTGCGTGACGCGACGAAATGAACGCTGGCGAGCACGTGAACCGCATCATGTAGAAATGTATTGGCGCCTTGACTGGGTCATGTAGTCATGTTCTGATATGACACGCATCTCATGATTATCATGTTTGAACCAGTCACATACCTTCGTCATCCATTGGTGTCACGTAATACCAAATTTGCCATATGTGAAGCTAGCAAAACAGCCGCAAGCCAATTATCAGTGTGGCATGTAGTCATGTTGTTAAATGACACGCATGTCATGATTATTATGTTTAGATGTGTGATTTAACTATGTCGTCCGTTCACGTCGCGTAATACCGAGTTTGGTACATGTGAAGCTAGCGAAACGGCCGCGAGCACACCATGAGCGTAGCATGTAGTCATGTTTTTACATTACACGTATCTCATGTTTATCATGTTTGCACGAGTATCATACCTTCGTCATGCATTCACGTCCCGTAATACCAAATTTGGTATAAGTGAAGCTAGCAAAACGGCCGCCAGCGCATCATTAGCGCCGCATGTAGTCATGTTGCTACATGACACGCATGTCATGATTTTCATGTCAGGGTCTGTTGCTTGTGTTCGCCATGAATTCATGTCATGCCATACCAGTTTTGCAACATGGAATGTGAACAGAACTACCGCAATAGCTGCAGGACCATGAAATGTAAATCATGACATTCATGACTTATAAGTCATGATTTTCATGTTACGACTAGTCAAATATGTTCTTAGTACAGTCATGTTGCACCATACCAAGTTTGGTATTTATACCATTTTCAAAACGGCCAGGAGAGCTAAAAGTCATAGGCGGCTAGATGGATAGTTTGATAGATAGATAGATAGATAGATAGATAGATAGATAGATAGATAGATAAATAGATACGCACAAAGTCACCAAAGTTCACTAAGACAAGCTTCGCATTTAAAAAAATCAACAAGCTCCCTGCTGCGTCGTCCATATGGTGTGCGAATACATTTGCGTAAAACAGGAGTGGAGTAAATTGACACTCACGGCAGTGCAGGGACGAATTTGCTTAAGGCTTATTTATATATATACATATATGTTGATTCTGCGAACGCAAATTCACACAGCGGCCTGGATGTCCTACCAGCACTCCTTTTATTTTTTTCATAGCCCGGGTTAAGGCTCTCTTCAGACCATCGAGCGTGCGCTCCTCCTCCGCTCGCCGCTGCCGCATGGTGGCGCGGGGCGAGTAGGCAGAGTTTTTCAAAGCACTGAGGTTTAGGGACAGGGAGGGCAAAACAGACCTTAAGCGGGTGGAATTAGCTAGAAGAATGTTACCTGATTGGTGGCTAAAGACAAGGCAGGAGTGAAAATTAAACCGTTCACTGCAAAGTACCAGTCCTCAACCCTACTATTTAAAGGAAAAAAAAATCTTGTTCTTCGTTCTCGAAGTATTACGGCTTGGTGGCTTGGACCTGTACCTGAGGATAAGTGGCACGCATGTCATCGACCCCTTTCGCCATTGTGGTCGCAAGTCCTGCTGTATCTTCATATAAGACACCGTTTAAACCGCCTTAAATTATCACGAGGTTTCGTCTATCAGCTGTAGTTTTGAATTTTGCGCTCGCTTGCCTCATGACTGCTTCGAGCTTGCGTCCTGTGAACGTCCCTACTGCAACCCTCTTGTCACCTCTTACCCTCTCTTTGATCGCTTCTGTGCATCGATTTAAATTTGAATCCCCGGCGATTATCACATGCTGTGACTTTTCAGCCGGAGCGTCCTGCACCTGGGGGTTACTTGCTCCTGTGACGCTGGCTGCTTTGTCCCCTTCCAGCCCCACCACTACTTCGCTGAAGGTGGGCCTTGCGACAATTGAACCAGCTGGACTTGTTTTTTCCAAACTTGCTTGCTCTTTCTTCTCCGCCATTCTGGTTGCCGGTGCCATACTGTTCTCTCCGTCGGCTGTTCCTTTGTTCCCCTTGGCTAGTTCTTCCTCGGCGGACTTCAGCCTTTCTCCCATTACCCTCGTTTTTTCTTGCTCTGTCGCCAACGCAGTCTCCAGCTTGGTGATTCTCACCAACAGTTCACTCTGGGCAACCATCGTTTTCTCCATTTTTTCCTCGACCTCACATTGCCCACACTTCGTGTCAGCCTCCTCACCGTTTGCTTCTTCACTTGGGCCCATTTTCAAACTCACCCCGCATCCTGAAAACTCTACAGCGTTTACAACCAGGTCTTTGAGACACCAATCGTCCTTATAACTTATCACTCGATAATTACAAAACACGAACCC
Organism: Rhipicephalus microplus; assembly: GCF_043290135.1. Lineage (NCBI taxonomy): Eukaryota > Metazoa > Arthropoda > Arachnida > Ixodida > Ixodidae > Rhipicephalus > Rhipicephalus microplus. Next base: position 66,355,314 of record NC_134706.1, on the reverse strand, counting down.
TGCCCTACGAAAATGGGAGAAAGGCTGCTTTACCCAATGCTCTCAAGACTGTGAGCAAGACAGTACAAATATCAAGTTATGCCGACGACATATGCATCTGGTTTTCTGGATATCAGCATAATAGATTGGAAATGATCGGCCAAAGAGTTCTACTCTCGGCACAAACCTATCTTGAATCTATTGGACTCACAATATCAGCTGAAAAGTCTCAATTCATGCTATTCCCAGGTATGCCAAGACGAAAAACAAGGATGAAAATATTACTTCCAGGTGCATCAATTAAGCAAGTTAAGTTCATGAGGTTCCTTGGAGTCACACTAGACAGCAGGATGAATTGGCGACGAGCAGTAGACAAGACGATGTCAGCGCTGACGCCCCGTGTAAACATTCTTCGAAGGATGGCAGGAACAAGCTGGGGTAGTCACCCAACATCAATGATAAAGTTACACGGGCAGTAATTGTCAACCGTATGCTTTTCCAATTGCCTCTGATCTCTCCGAGTGAGTCACAGTACGAATGGCTGAAAAAACTTCATCGTAAAGGCCTCAGAGCTGCTTTGAGAGTGCCAAAGTTTGCAGCGAGCATAGAGGCGCTTCATGAAGCTCGTCTTCTGCCATTACGTCTTCTCGCGTCTTAACGACTGCTGACACAGCTTTGCCGACTTGGCGAATCGAGCCCAGGACGAGCACTACTCAGTCGCCTTCGGCGACGCACAGAATCCCGAGCTTTCGTGGCCCTCAACACCCTTCGCCATCTTATCATCGATTTCCCCAAACAAAGACAACTTCGACAAGACCCACCTTGGTCACATGAGGATGTCAACTGCCAGGTGACGATTCCACACATGCAAAGCAAGCGTTCCACACCCACAGCAGAAATACTTTCTTTCGTACTTGAATATATTGAAGAAAAGTACGCCGATTATTTGAAAGTTTTCACCGATGGATCAGTCGAAATAGTGCGCGGAGAAAGCGCTGCAGCGTTTGTGATCCCATCTCTAAATGTTTCCTGGGCAGCGAGACTCAAGTGCGGTGTTTCATCGACAGCATGTGAAAGCGTGTCAATTCAGGCAGCCCTGAAAAAACTGAAGTTTTGTAGGCAGCAACAAGTCGTGCTGTTCTCAAACAGTAAGCCCGCTTTCGGCTAAAACATGGATTGATTTTGGATTGATGCAATAAAAAATCACTGCGAATCCTTAAAGACCTGCATGGCATGGGTATAAAAATTACGTTTCAATGGATTCCATCACATGTGGGTATAGCAGGTAATGAGGCGGCTGACAGACTTGCCCGGAGTGCTCTGGAGCTTACACCAACGAAGAAGGCTCCCAAAGACAATAAGCGTATCTTACGAGAAGCTGTAAACAAGCATTTTCACTTGTTATGGCCTACGCCTCACCAGTCATGTGTGACTAAAGGGCTTAAGGGAAGAGGCCTCCTTGCTTCATCGCATTCGAACGGGATCAGCGTGTACACCTGCATGGCTTCACAAGATCAGACTGTCCGCGACGCCCTTGTGCCTGAAGTGCAAGGAAAACGGTGATATAGAACACTATTTGCTTAAATGTTGTGCGCTTAAGAAAGAACGGCAAGGTTTATTTGAGGAACTGCAACAGTTAGGCTCGCCATGCGACAGCGTGACTGATATTGTGTTTCCGCGTGGTTCCTCGATCTTAAAGAAACAAGCGTCGCGACTTCTCTTAAAATTTTTGATTGCTACAGACTTCGTATGAGACTGGTGATAAGTGACAATTATGTTTGGTGTATAGTTCAGCGAGATAGAGTACTGGCACAGTACTGCACGTGGAATAGCATAAAGGCCGCTGTCTTATGCAGGTTTACGTCGCGCTATGAACGATTTTTATTTTAAGAGCCTGTTCGTGATTAGTTAAAAAACAAAGGACACAGCTTCATTTAGCAAAGAGGAAACCGGGCGGGGAAATTGCCTGCAAATTATGCAAGGATAGATCCGCCGGCTACCTACAACATGCTTAATCTTAACCTTAATCTACGAAAAAGAGAAAGTCTAAGCTCTACTACAAAAATTTGCGTGTTCAATGTACATGCACCTCCCCCACGGGGTGGCAAGAGAAAAAAACACAAAGAAACAAACACACACACATGCACAAACTAGTGAATACCTGGGAACTGACCACCGGAAAAGCCGTACAATCTATTACGTGCTACAATTATATTACCTGCTGCGTTTTTATAAGAAGGCAAGCTCAAAACATGCAAAACCACTTATCTGCGCAGTCGATCGGGAGCGCTCAAAAACACGTCCTTCCACCGTGCCAGTTTAAACTGAACGCATCTCTGCTCCAGTGGCGCCGCTTGGCGGCGAAACGCCGCACTCGCACCGACGGCCGCTTTGCTTCCCATTGAAATCCGCTCCTTCGGCCGGGCACAGAAAATATAGAGGAGGCGCTGGTCCTACATGGCATTCACCACGCGAGCAAGGTGTCTGGTATACAACTACCTCATCACGCAATATTCCATTTTATCTATTAGTTTATTCTCTTTTTGTTTCGAATCTTTAGCCCGCTGGGGCTGAAAAATGACCGCCTGCACACATCGATTGCTAGGCTGTTAGTATGTCCTGTCGTGTTGACAAAACGATAAATTAAAGGGGAAGTAGTAGAAAACACTGAGCTTAAGAAGCCTCACAAGGGTGGAAGTTGACACACCGCGTCCGTTTTCACGACCGTCAGTTGTGTTATTGACAACCCGGAAGACCTCTAGTGAGCAGCTTGTGCGCGTATGTGAGTGCTTCCTTTATTCGGCACAGATTTATGAGTAGTGGCACGCAGAGCTAAACCGAGCGCTTAGCGCTGTCTGCACGAGCCCAAAAAAAAAAAACAGATTTGCCATAAGTGTAACCATCGGACTACGAAAGATTTGGACTGCGCGTCGTGCCAGAGGAAAAGCCTCCATCTTGAAACCAACTTCAACTTCTTCAAAGAGATCACAGTGAAAGATCCAGATGCGTCTCTGTCTATCAAATATTTCGTTCTTCAATGAACTCAGCTGGGGAGCAAAACCTACTAATTAACTCCGCATACATATCTAATCTGAAAACAACGGTAAAAGTGAAACTCGTAAGAAGGCGGATATTGTAGGTTGCATGTCCAAGACCCTTTCGGCGGCAACCCAGCTTTCCTTTCTGTGCTTGTCTCAGGTTCCTTGTACGCACGGACCAAGTGTTGCATAAAACCCGCCTTATGCTGTTTGAGAAATGGTTCGTATTTAAAATCGTTATGATGGCAACTAGATTGCATGCTCCCTCATTCAAATGATTGTATGTGAAGGACGATTTTTCCACATTGTTATCTTCTTACTACTGCTCTCACAAAAATAATGTCATATCTTATTAGAGAAGAAGGTATAGTACCCCCTTCGCTTTAATTCTGAGCACTTTAAAGGTTATTGAAGCCGGTATTGTTAAATTGAATTTGAAAGTATTGCAATTGTAGCGACAAGCCTTCAATTAGGAATTTTCGGGTGGCGTTTCACGTCTTTCTTTGCAAGGAATATTTCGCACAATTCCTTATTTAAACCAATTTCTGCGTTATTCACAACATTGGACTCTATAGTATACGCGGAGTGAAAAACATGACATCTAATCAAGTATAATAGAGAAATGAGTTGTATTTGGAACATTTTTTATTAAATTGAGGGCAGCAAAAGTGCAAGGTAAGATTAGTGGAAGCGCATGCTACTCAATGTGTATGCAAAAGAACTTACCGACTAACAGCTACAATACTTGTTTTGGAGGATGTTTGGTCGATTTGCAAAAAAAAAAGAATATGTGGCTGGTCCCTCTATCTAGAAATGAATAAAACGCGAAAGCGAAACGTGTCTTCACAGATGTAGTTGAGCGTTTATTGTACAATTTTTCGCCACAAGGCCGAACAAACTGAATGCTATAGCAAAAAATCGCTACATCACGTGAAAAACGGAAAGCATCGGCATCTCAAAATTCCCAGTGCGCACCTCAAGCAGAAAGCATGTATGAAATGAGCGTACACAGCACGATAGCGGACTAAAAACTGTCAAAACTAGACATTTAAAGCGCGCTATAGAACATAAAGAAAGAAGCACAAAACTAACGCACTCCTATAATTTCGACAAGCGTGAACAACTGTCACAATTCTTACTTCTTGTGTGAGCAGCATGCTCCTTTCATAAACGGCCGCGGCAGTGAGAAACGTCACTTTCGTGCTCTTTCGAAACACAAGTGCGATAAGCACGCGCGCAGGAGAGACCACGCTCCGTGGAGGCGGCGCCCTCTGAAACGCGAGAGGGGACAACCTTTAAAAGCGGGCCCAACACGCGCTGGTCGCGCCATCTCGCTACTGGTGACGCAAACACGATGGATATATTGAGCTCTGAGGACTGCGAAATGATACGTGAGATATTGCTAGCTGTTAGCTTTCTTCACTACGTGCTCATTGTAGGGTAGTAGTTAGCGCCAAGCGCAAATGTTCAAGAGTTCACAGGTTCGATGGTCCGCGGCAGAGCTATTGCATATCGTTTTCTTTTGCAACTTGTATATACTTTACAACGTCACATCCGTCATGAATGTACGTCAGCGGAGCTGTGGTGGACTCTGACATGAAACATTTACGTGTTAGGAAAAAACAAAATGGTTCTAACTGTATGCAGATTCGAGAATTCTTTAATAAGACCCATTTTTTTTTTGCAATTCGAAGATTGGTTTTGAACTCTGACATCAGAATATTTTTAAGACAAAATTTAATGGCGTGCATGAACACACTATCGACGTTTTTATGCACACACACTCAACTACTGATTCAGGGATAAATGATTCAGCTATCCTCAAATCCCAAGTATTGATCTACGGTACGCATTCTCGAGTTCTCAGCTCAATGTTTTGCTGACTGTCTTAGACGACGAAGTTAGAATTGCATGTGATACCTTCATCAGGAGAAAAGTAAGTTGTCTTAAAGAACAAAATTAAAACATGAAAGTAAGGCGAAGACGGCAAGATGCTGTGTCGCGTGATACGGCTACTTCATGAAAGCACCAAATGTGCGAAAACACTTATGAAGAGAATCGTTTTAGGACGTCAAACTACTTACTTATTATGTTGGCAAATGAGGATAAGGCACGCGTGACGAATACAAGCATGCTTTCACATTGTTCATAAATGGCAACAGACAGATGTGCATGCAATGCAGCAGCGACAGCAAATTGCAGGCCCACATATTTCGGTGCTTTATTCCAGAGCGTTTTGACCTTCGCACCCCAACGCTGCTTCGAATAGCTTCCTCTATCGAATATCTTCTCGGGCGGGCCGTCTTGTCGTGTTTATTTACTTTAAACATTATTGTGTTCCAGCAACGTAAGCATATACTACAACCAATATTACAATTAAAGATAACCCTAATCATGGAATTTACAGTTTTCATTATTCTAGCAAGTTTGAGGGTTTCGGGTAGTATATCTCCTTTGGCTATAAGCACTTTTGAAGTCCTCGCACGTACGTCATCCTATGTGGCTGTTATCAACTCGCCTAAACACGGCGAGTCTTCGGACGACTTCATGCCGAGGTTCCGAATTTCAGTAACTAGGTGGAATTTTCGTGCCGGGAGCAACTCTTTTCAGGACTTTGTCAAGTACATAACGCAGGCCGATGCCAGTTTTGCGAGGCACGGTGTGGTTCTCGTGTCCTTGCGCGACCTGTTCGGGTTGCCAGACTTCGAAAAAATTGTTGGTCATTTCGAGCGCCACCATTCGTACATTCAGTGGATCGTTGCTGCGAGTGAGCACGACCAGGTGTTGAAGACACTGTCAGGACACTTGTGTCAAGTGATCAGCGTGACACTGATTGATGTCAATGCGCCTTTTGATGGGTACAGGGCTTGCGAAGAACGCCAGCTGATCATAGGAGCAGAAACTGATGCGCTCGGCCAAAGGGTGCAGCATGCCCGAAGGCTGCCTAAAAATGACCGCATAGTTTTTGCGACCTTGGACCACAACTCGAACCTTTGTTATAAGGAAGAAAAGTTTATTCCGTTCGTCAAACTTGCCTACGCTGTTCTTAACACCACACTCGTCGAAGCGTGCAACAACGGAGAGACCGATTCACTCCTCCTCGACCGACGCGTTGACTTCGTCATCGACGTTTCGAAGCACGTTTCGATGAGATCTTATTACGGGTACGTCATGCTGCCGCCAGCTTCGCTATGCTTCCTTTCTCGACGAGCGACTCCACTTCCCCCGTCATTTGTTTCGTGTTGGCTGTCCTTCTTTGAGGTCTCTCTTATACTCACTCCGCTTGCATTGTTGCTGCTTCTAATAATCGCCGTGCAAGCTCGCCTTCGCTCGGTCCCTGCTACCAGACAATCAAACTTCATCATGTTATTCGCGAGCACCTATCTTGGTCGGACTCCGACAGCGATTCCGAATACAACGTCGACAGTCGTAAAGGTGTTCATCACTGTCTGGATGTTTGCGACGTTCATTCTGGTCCAGTTCACACAAACGGACATCACGGCGTCTCGTAGTGTTCCGGCGCTCTCTTCGGAGATGAAGGAAGTCATGCAGTTGAAGTCCCGGCTTGACGACGGCAGCACAAGGCCTTGCATGCACGTCTTTGCAAAGAACATCATTGAGAAACTAGGGAGCAATGTGTCCCACCTAAACTCGCTCCTCAAGGTTTCCAACTCTTGCGGGTCTGAATGCTTAACCCACAACGCCAAGGATGTATGTTTCCCGTTAGCTCGAAGTGGCAGTTACACTGTCGTGGAGATGTGCGACTTGTTCGAGGAGGATAAAGGGTGTTCTACAGGTCTCGTGGTCGGGGAAGAACCGCTCGTTTTTTACTTGAAATGGCTTCCGACGCACACGCGGTTCCCTTTGAGGTAAGTGTGATACAAATATTTCTCTGCGGTTTATTCTAACACTTGATGTCTTAGGCTTAGTAATCTTGAGGCAGAGCTTCCATAAATGTGGACGCAGATTTTATTGACAGTTCTCGATTGATATGTGGGGTTCAACGTCCCAAAACCACTATATGATTATGAGAGACGCCGTAGTGGAGGGCTCCGGAAATTTAGACCACTTGGGCTTCTTTAACGTGCACTCAAATCTGAGCACACGAGCCTACAACATTTCCACCTCCATCGGAAATGCAGCCGCCGCAGCTAGGATTCGAGCCCGCGCCCTGCGGGTCAGCAGCCGAGTACCTTAGCCACTTGATCACCGCGGCGGGGCTATTGACAGTTCTTCAGAGTAGTGGCTCACTAAAAGTAAGATGCGTTGTAAAAAAAAAGGTAAACCGAACGTCCTACGTAGGAAATGTGTCATGACTCATTCTCGATGTGCTGCTATAAGTGACTGCGGCATTTTACCTCGGAGGGGGTGGTACAGAATATTGATCTGGTCTTTCGCCAAGTCACATTTCGGCACCATTGTGAAAAGTGTTATTTTAAGGTTCTCGAACTGAATAAAATCAAAAACAATATGCACATTCATTTAGTCGTTTCTGTAAAAAAAATCCTGCAATCTCACGCTTTGCGGTTAGCCTACCTGCGGGCCTGCGAGGTCTCGTGATCTTGATCACATATTTAACTTATTGGTATATAGACAAAAAATATATGAAAGGTTAAGGAAGTTTGTTGAATATGTCCATCTCTTGACGAGATGAAGAACGTGAAAATCCCTGTCCACCACGGTGTAGCAGTGATTAGGGTGCTCGGCAGCTGACCCGAAGGTGGTGGGTTCGATATTGGCCACCGCGGTCACGTCTCAATGGATGCGAAATGGTGGAGTTCCGTGTACTGTGGTTTGTCAGTGGCCGTTGAAGGACGCCAGATGGTCAGAATTTGCAGGGCCCTCTACTACGGCATCTCTCATAACCATGTCGTTGTTTCGGGACACAAAACCTTAGATATTGTTATTACGTCGACAAACTGTCACCTACGTTGATAAAACTTTTTCACCATGTGTACACGGTTGGCACATGCCGCTATAGCATGGGTCGCGGTACGCGCAAATGGGGCACAGGTGATTGACAGTTAAAAATCTACCCCGGAATGGGGATGAGAGACATTAGTAATTTTAATGTGACAACATTAACAGAAACTCACATCGGCAGTGTAGACCTAACGAATGTGAAGATAATAATCAGGACCTCGGCAGAAATTGAACTGAACTGTTCTGTGGCGCGAGCAGGCAATCTATAACTCAGAGCCTCGCCAGTACTTGCAACTGCTTTGAAAAAAAGCCAATATGAAGTTGTATGGCCAATTGCAGCGCTTTCTCTATACTTTTATCACAAAGAAATGCACATTATCTATGTAAAGCTCAGACACAGACGCCATGCCGCATTAACGTCAATTGTGGTGCCGAAGTTGACTTTTATATGCTGTATGCGTGTGCCAGAGTTTATATTGTGGCGACGGAAAGGGTGCATGTAAGCGGTTGCAAGAACACACTATATTTTTAAGTGGGAACGTGGGAAGCAATTTGGCTGTTCAATACCGCAATTTCATGAAATGCAAATCGTGCAAGCCAGTATTCGATTGCGCAACTATTTTGTGTAGCGGAAAGAGTTCGTATGAGCGTGAGATTTTAGAGTAATTTCAAATTGTAAATCCCAAAGATACGTACTTGTCTCTGACGTCAAAAGACTGTGCCTGCCTAGTAAGAAAATAAGTTTTTAGGGTCACGTGTCGTAACAAGCAACGGGATACGCATGTGTGATATATCTCGGGAGGCAACGTGATTTCTAATAAAGCCTGGTTGAAAGTCTAGCATTGTACGTGTTTATATATATTCGCTGGTACCCAGTTTGCAAGTTGTTGGTATCATAAATGGCCCAACTGTTCGCACCAGTGCACCAATACGTGCTTTAAAGCAATCAAAAGCCATTTGACGGGAGGGGTTTAGATACGTATTGGTTCAGATAAGGGGGGGGGGGGCATATTTTTAAAGAGCATATTCATAACTAGAAGTGTAACGACGTACAGAGCCATTTGAAGGTGTAAAGGTCTTTTCGCGAGCTGAACGTTACAATAATAGCTTCGAGACACCTTGCAGAGCTTTTGCTTAACTCTCGCGCGATAGCAAGGGGGGATAGCGTACGGGTGACATTCGCATCAAAAATCGTGAACTGTTGCGCTCAGAGAGGCTTTACTAAGCATGAGTTTGTTGGCATTTCTTCAAAAAGTTAACTTCTTATTGGCTATGTTTTTTTTCAGCTACGAAGGTCAAGTAAAAAAGAACATAGATTGAGCAAAGGAGTGGAGGTCAATAGCGCCAAATATTTACGCAATAAGAACTATGCAGTTTGTTATTCATAAAATATAATCATTTTGTAGTCAAACCAAAAAAATAATGGCCACCTAGCAGGTAATATCAGCATATGTAGTGGATCTTCTCAATTTATGGTGACAAGCTAGGCGTTAGCGTAAGCAGTCCTGCACAAATGTAATGTGCCAACGTAATCAGACATATATAGCAGATGGTGTTGCGTCTAAAGTTGACCACGCATTGGTATAGATCAATACTAAGTAAGAGTATTTTGCGTGTTCTTTCCTTGATGCTTGATGATGATTTCAGGCGGCATAACCAAGAACTGATGCTTGTCCTACATGAGTCTGGCCTGAGGCTGCATTACATCAGAAGACGTTTCAGACCATGTAGCAACGGCACTGCTTCGACTGTGTTCGACATCCCCACCAGTGATTACGCCACCGTTTATCTCATCGGATGCTTCCTGTCTCTGTTGGCGTTCGCTGCCGAAGTGGCTTATCGACGCTGCTATCCCCCAAGACACCTACAGTCGTCTCCACCGGCAGTGGTCATTCGAATTCGCAAAAGCATTCGACGTTAGCTGCGCACATTGCGTTCGTTGATCCTTCATGTATCGAAAGCGCGTAAAAATAAATGTTTCTCTCATCCAATAGATGGCAGCGAGTCTGTGAATGGATACTTTGCTCGGATTTCACTCGATTATGCTTGCGTTTTTTTTTAGTTGTAGTGGAGAAGTGACAGGTTGTGTTAGTTTTCTTGGGCCCACATCTAGACGCACTAAATTTCGTCGCACAAAGCAGTTTCTCGCTAATTGCATCTACTTGGGTTCAATCAAATGCGTTGCTGCTAAAAACGGCCTCTTATGATAGTGGCATGCAGCGTGGACCTTTCAACGTGATAAAACGTCAACGGGTGTCGCATTTTGGCATTAAAAGCCCTTTTTTAACCTTTTTTAACTCTGCTAAGAACAACAAGAAAGCTGTCCATTAGCTCACTTGTGTCAGCATTGTTGAAACGACACATTCAATTTCCCATGGTGACCTAAATTCGGCCTTCACACCTGAGCGCATGGGCGGACCTTCAGCGCTAGCTATGCTTTCCCTACACCATAAAGTAATGCTTCATTTTCATCCTCTCTCAGTGAAACACCACTCTTAAGCGATCGTCATGAAGACACATTCTTTCTTATTTTGTACTCGTGACATCTCTGTGCTATAGGTGTCCCCCTGTTCGTGCATATGCAAACCGCGAACTTCCGTATTAGACTGCAATCAAGCACTCGAGAATGAACATGATATATCATTTCAGTGGTGGCCGAGTCATTGCGAAATCGCCGGCAATAACCACGCGTACGTAGCTGCACGATCGACTGATAAAAAAATGACCACGTATCTGCATGTTACATTGAAAATGTCGTCGAAAGACGACAGTCTTGCATCTGGAGAGAGTGAAAAACGTTTATTTGATGTGCAACACAAGAAAATCGGTGAATGGTATTCTGGAGGCGCTGCGTTAGAGGACCTCGAGAGAGAGAGAGAGAGAGAGAGAGAGAGAAACAACTTTATTGATGGCATAGCAAGGTCGGTAAACGTAATTTGCCGGTGGTTCGAAGGGTGGTGGACAAAAGCTTGCCAGAACTGTTTCGGCCCAGTTAATCACTTCTGCCTGAAGACGGTAGTCAGCTGACGACAGGAGCGGCTCCCACGCCTCGAGGGAGGAAGCTGGCAGCATTGTTCTTGGTGGGGGGTTACCCTCGCATTCCCAAAGAATGTGATTTTGGGTAGCTTTTACGCAGCTGCAATGTCGGCAGTTTGGTGTAATCTCTTCTGGATAAATTTTAGACAGCCGATGAGGGCTGGGCAAAGAATCTGTTTGGATTTGCCTCCAGATCGTGGCCTGTTCCCTTGACATATCTGCCTGCGGGGCCGCGTATGTCTTGCGGTTCTCTCGGTAATACGCTGTAATTTTGTTATACGTGGTGATCCCTTCCTGCGGGAAGTCCAGGGTGGAAGGGTCCATGTCCCGGTTGATTAAACCTCGGGCCACGTGGTGGGCTGCCTCAATGGCTGGATTCTCCGCGTGAGCGGGCACCCATATAAGTTGTATTTTATTGCCCCGTTTCTTATTTTTGATAATGTTGGGCGCTTTCAGCCCAACTCAGCCCATCGTAAAAATCATGAGCGCTCTTTTCGAATCACTCAGGATGGAATTGGTAGCCGGAATTGAGGTGGCCAGCGCGATGGCGGCTTCTTCTGCTTCTAATTCTGAGGCCGATTTTATGGTGGCTGCAGTAATAAATTTCCCACTGCCGGTCACCGCCCATATAGTGTAACGGTCTCTCGCTTGTCGAGCGGTGTCAACGTACAGAACGTTTGGGCGATCCTGAAATTGTTTTGCGAGGTTATCTGCTTTTGCCTTTCGTCTCTCGTCATGTATTCCTGCCAGCATATTTTTGGGCAGGGGTTTGATTATAATGTCTGCACGAGTCGCCACAGGCAGGAAAACATTGTTGTTGAGCATGCAACTAGTGCGTCGTCCGAGACGGTTGACGATGTGCAAGCCTGCTTTCGTTCGTGAGAGCCCTTCTTCTTGGGCCGTCAAATGCCCTTCTATTAGTTCCTCCACTGTGTTGTGGATACCAAGGCTCAGTAGTTTTTCTGTGCTTGCGTATCTGGTGTGATGGTTAAGGACGCTCGTCACTATGCTTGCTTATAGCGGACGAGAAAGGATTAACATGAACAATTTATTTGATGGCACGGGTGGAACAGCTGACGGCGCACGGATACGCTACCGTGTGCAGCGCCGTTGAGTCGGACGTCACGGCCAACCCAGCAGTCAGGGTCGCAACTCCGGAGGTCCAGGATCAGGCCACGGCTCACGAGGACCACACCCGATAGGTCTCACCCACGAACCTGCTCCCGGTCACTGCACCCAGGCAGGAGCCGTTCTCCAGGCCCCGTCCTTGGACCTTGTACAGGCCGACGGACTCAACCTCGAACAGACACACCGGGGTTCGACCTGGCCGACACGTACGGGTCCCACGTCCGCCTCAGGAACGCTGCCAGAAACTCGTCCTCTCGAGCGGCGCACCGCATCGTCTGCCTTCGTGGCCTCAACCCTCGAGCTCCTTTTCCCACATTCCTTCTTCTTGGCCAGGGCACCGCCAGGTACCCTCGGGTGCACACTGCAGCTCATGAGCTCGCGGCCCACGTCCGAGTCACGCGCGTCGCTCGGTACGGCTCGGCACCGCTCGGCGATCCTTGATTCAGCCAGAACTCCCCTGGCACCTGGATTCTCGGCCACCCTGAACCTCGCCCGGCTCCGTGGTCCTCCTTACACACGCCCGCGTCTCGCCCGGCAGAACGTCTCGCTCGTCCCTTGCCGATGTGCGACGCTCTGGTGACACCAGCGCTTGATGGCATGGGTGCGGCTACGGAGCAGTCAACCCGCATCGGAGACGCGATGCTCCATGCGGGGAATGGCCAGCCCGTCCAGCGAACAGCTTGCGTCGAGACGCGATGCTCGGCGCAACCGTGACCATTAGCCAGGCCACGTTCATCGATGCGCCGAACGACTGACCGTGGAGACGCCTCGCCGAGATCCGCGATTCCATCGGCAAGGAAGAGAACAGTAGGCCAGGCCGCGCCCCGAGATGCAGTACTCGTGCCGGCAATGCCACCCCAGCTGGTGGTTGGACGGCAGCAGCGTGGACGGCCGCGTTCCCTGGCCGGAACCTGGATCGCCTTCGTCCGACACTTCGGCCTGCTGTCTTCCGTCTGCCGCTGCTCCGGCTCGTCCCCAGCCACAAAGCCTACCGCCACGTAATGATCACACGTGGCCCAATTGTGGCACGCCACCTCTATGGGCCACCACAGGTCATCAGCTGATTCGCTGACACTCACGCGCACATTACACACACCTTGCCCCGCACTTCCGTCGTTGTCGTTTTCTTCACTCATCACATCTGGGAAGTCCTAGGGCACGTTTATATGTTGGTCCAACTAGGCAGTTTAGTTTTTGTAGATCATTCTTTCTGAGTTGGTAGTAGGGGAACGAGTAGGTGACTCGACTGATTACGAAAACGTGGATTAACTTGCATAGGTCGGATTCCTTCATTCCTTGATTTTTCGTTGCCACTCTCCTTAGAGGCCTAGTCGTTTGCTGAACGTATGCCTGTAACTTGTTGATAGCTTTTGTGTTATGAGTGTTATGCTGGATGAGCATTCCTAAAATCCTTATTGTGCGAACAGTGGGGAAAACGTTCCCATTTACTGTGATATCGTTTGCGGAGCGCCCTCCACTGTAGGGGTAATCCTTCTTGTTTTTGGTTCTGATTACTAAGAGCTCGGATTTGTTGGGAGAACAACTAAGGCCCACTTTCTTTACATACTCCTGTACAGTGTCGGCGGCTATTTGCAACGCGTCACAGATTGGCCCATCTGAGCCTGCGCAGGTCCATATGGTGATATATGTGGATATACCTCCCACATGCTTACGTCAAATAATCAGCATAAAGCGAGTGCCTAATGTGTCGGATCTGATCCAAGAGAACGGTCAGGCCACGCATCGTAATGTTAAAGAGGAATGTTGATAACACGGCTCCTTGTGGAGTGCCCCGTGTTCCAAGGGTGATTTTGTCGCTTTTTAGGTCGCCAATGGTTCAGCCGTGCGTTTATGCAGAAAAGTTGTGATATAATTGTAAGTGCGACTGCCGACGTTCATTTGGGCGAAGTTGTCTAGTACAGCAGCATGGGACACATTATCCAATGCTTTAGTGATATCCAGGCCCAGGATGGTCCTAGTAGCCGCTGTGTGTCTAGGATTTAATATATCATTGTGAAGTTGCAGCATTATATCCTGTGTGGATAATTGCTGGCGGAATCCCACCATCGTGGGGGGTAGCAGGTCCTTCGACTCTGCATAAGCTGTTAGTCGTCGTAGGATTGCATGTTCCATTACTTTCCTTAAACATGATGTAAGGGAAATAGGCCGAATATTTTCCAGACTCAATGTCTTGCCCGGCTTGAGAATAAATATTACTCGAGCATGTTTCCAACTTGGCGGTAGTGTCCCAGACGCCCAATGTTCGTTCATAAGGTCCGTAATTACCGTAATAGACTTATCGTCTAGGTTACTCAATATTTTGTTGGAAATTTGATCATCTCCTGGGGAAGCCGTTGTACGAATACTATTCAAAACAGCACGTATTTCCGCCTCGGTTATATCTCGATCTAGCTCATGGTTAGTATTTCCGGAGTATTCAGGCATTTGGGACGAGTCTACCTGTGTGTTTAAATACCTGTTTTTCAATTCTTCCACTAATTCATGGTTGGTGCCCGTGTATTTGTAAACGAGCTGATGCATTTTATTGCGCGACGTACTTTTAGTCTGCTCAGGATCCAATAAGTGCCTGAGGAGATGCCAGGTGTTTTTATTTCCTAGCTGACCGTTGAGCCTGTCGCATAGCTGATGCCATTGTGTTTGACTGAGTTTTCTTGATTACTCCTCGATGTCCCTTTCAATTTGCGCAAGTCGGCATTTCAACTTTCGATTGTGCTTTTGGCGGAGTCATCGGCGATGTAAGCTGGCTTGTGCTTCCCACAGGTGCACAAGCTTTGAGTCCGGGACGGGGCCGTCCCGCTCCATTGGGGTTTCGCATGTCGTTTAGTATCATTAGTGAGATCGGTAGTCCACTCATTGAGATCTTCGATGGTGGTGGTTAAGCGCTTGTCTCTCAAGATTCGAAAGACATCCCATTTCGTGTGTTTAGTAGTGAATTTTGTTTTTTTCCAGCCTTTAGTGGGTACCTTGATGGAAAGCAGATAATGGTCACTTCCTAAATGTCGTTCAGTGTTTTCCCACGTAACTGCGTGAGCGTTTTTAACTTCGGGTGAGTCGAATCCGGCAGCAGCGCATAAGGCTTCAGAGAAGCGGGCTGGTCCCAGATCGGCTATGTGTAATGAACCCTGCGGTCGCAGGACTATTTTGTAGCCTTCCGGTGGTAACCGTGGCAGTGGGCGTCGCTTTGGGGCGGGCGGTGGTAGTGCACGGCAAGGAGTCGGCTTGCTGCGTTGGTTGTCGGTGGTCACATTGTCAGCCGCGTCTGAGCCGCGCTCGGGATCAGGCCGGCGATATGGGCGTTGCATGGCCAACGCAGTATGTGACCACAATCCGTAATTAAGTTCTTCATCAGTTATTGGCGTTCCTGTTACGACAACTTCCATTCTCCTGTCTGGGACGCGCTCTGGAAGTGAACGCTGACAGAGAAACGCGGTGTCTTGTCACAACGACGCCGGAGTTAGGGTAAGCTCGGCGGCCTAGCGTAGTCGGCCATGGTGCGTTGCGTTCACAGCAGCAAAACAATGACTTGCCGGTGTGAAGTGGTGATTTCCAACGGTGCCTGGTGTCGTCTTGGAGCGTTGGGTCACTTTTCAGACGTAGAAAAGGGAACTTGTGGCGATGCAGCAAGGTGAAATTGCAGAGTCCATGCGAAACGTGTCCATGAACTCTGGCGATCACAGCACCCCAGAGGGCCTCGAGCGTGCAGCGAAGGTGAACGAGCACATCGTCACGTCACACGGGAAACATGAGCGCTATCTGGCAGTTACCCTGGAAAACGAAGTGCGTGGCTTGTGGGCCAATCCCTGAGGTGATAAGGTGTAGAACGCATGGTGAGGGGTAGGTGCCACCACCATGTCATCTTAGCAAAGCGCTGGAAACACTTGCCTTTTCGTGCAAGCGTTGTATGGTCAGCGCGGCGTGATCAATGCTTCGGTCCTTACAAATACTTATGTGTGCCTTTTCTAGTAAAAAAATACACATACATAATATTGAAGTGTTGTTATGGTGCCTAAAATATGCGCAATAATTGCGTTTTGCTTGACAATTGCAAAGGTATGAACGCTGAATCTTGAGCAATATTGGTGGGCGCTGCGGATCGGGTCGGCCGTTTAGAGTACCGTTTGGTCACTTTGGTGTCGTTTAAGACACCGTTGAGGACAGACAGCAGACAAATGTACAAACAGACAGATAGACAGATCAAAGGTTTTGCGTCGAATGCCCTCAAGAAAGAATATCGTCTTTAAAAGCGCTGCGTTAGAGAGTCTCGATCCGTGCTGCGAAGTCTAACGAGAGTGCCGAGGCACGTTAGACACGAGCGCCATCTGGCAGTTATCTTCAAAAACGAAGAAAGGCGTGTGCACCCGCGGAGAAAGATGCGTGCCTGTGTCGGAGGCGGTAAGGAGCAGAACGCAAAGCGACGGGCAGGTGCCACCACCACGTCCTCTTAGCAAAGCGTTGGAAACGCTTGCCTTTTTGAGCATCACGTTGCACTGTCAGCGCAGCGTGATAAACGCTAGGGTCTTTAGAATTACTTGTGCGTGCCTTCTCTAGTAAAAAGACACACATAAAAACTTCGAGGAGTTGTTATGGTGCCTCAGATATGCACAATAATTGCTTTTTATTTGACAACCGCAGAATTATGAATGCTGACACTTGAACAATATTGGTGGGTGCTGCAGATGTGGTTGGCCGTTTGAGGTAACATTGTGTCACTTTAGTGCCATAAGTAGGATCGTTACTGCGGACAAGCAGGTAAGTGTACAAACGGACAGACAGACAGACGGACAGACAGACAGACAGACAGACAGACATACAGACAGACAGACAGACAGACAGACAGACAGACAGACAGACAGACAGACAGACAGACGTGCAGATGGACAGACAGACAGACAGACATACAGACAGACAGACAGACAGACAAAAAAGGCAGACAGACCAAAATTTTGACGTCAAAAGTCCCCGAGGAAGACTATCGGGGTTAAAAGACCTGCAAATGCTCATATCGCTCTGTAGAACGGAAGCCGCGTGACAACTGCAAGCTCTTGCTCATGGCGTCACTCTTCTACCATGTAACTCGCAGGGTTCCTCCAACTGATGCGTAAGCTCCACTGAACCTCTTTAACGACTTCGCTTGCCTTCCAGACTCTCCCATCCAGATGAAGATTTGCTGTGTCGCATGTGGTTGGGAGTGGCATTTACGAATGCATACTCTCACGTCATAGGAATGGTCGACAGCGCGGCACGCAACTCATGTGGCTGTGAGGAGACGATTGAACGAATTTCATACCACTGCTCATCTTATCAGACTCAGTGACGTGTTCGCCGAGTCAAACTCGATCGTATAGATGCAAGACCGCTGTCCCAAGAGAAGATCCTGGGACCTTGGTCCACGTTTTCGAACCTGCACTAGGCCACGAAAGCCTTGCTGAGCTACCCAAAGGCGGCAGGACTTGACGAACGTCTATGAACTGTCAGTGCGAGTTTGTGTTGTGTGTGTTCTCACTAATTGTTTGTTTCGTTTACTTTCTTTCTCTAGCCATTTCTTTTGTCATTTCCTCTTTTCTTCCAGCTCGCGTGTAGGGTAGCTAACCAAGCCTAGCTTGATTAAGCTCGCCGCCTTTTTCCTTGTTTCTCTCCCTCTCTTGTACTGTATTAGTTGAGAACAACAATCATTAGGCGTTAGAAATAACTAGCAAGCTTTTCAGGATAAAAGACACGCCAACAGACTCGGAAAACTTGTTATGTATTAGAAATGCCACTTGTACCGTCTCTTTGTAAGAAACCATGGAATCGCTGGAGTATGGTACAGTTTAGCTACCTCGACTTGGCTTAGCCGACTCAATGTACGGAAAGTGACAAGCACCTCCAACCATACTGTCCTGATAGCAGTGACGAGCGTATATCGAGAGATAATAAACTGAAAGGTTGCGAGGTGAACCAGGATTGCAGCATCATATTGTCGCGGGTTATAAATGACAGGGGGTTTATTTAAAAACACGGACAGTAGGACTTGTAGAGACGCTCTCAGAGAAGGCCGCTAAGATTGTCGTCTTCTTCACTCTGCTGCGCTGCGCCTCTCGAGCAAATCCGCTTTCTTTGTTGTCGTCGCTATCTCGCCGCTAAATGCAGCTATGCACGTGGCATTACCCTCCCGCCAGAGTGAGCGTCGTCCCGACGCTCAACAGGTAGAGATGCGGCCATCGAGTGTTTACATCACTGAGAGTGGTAAAGTTTCATGCGGACCACGTGCACTGTCTCAGGCAGATGCTGGCGACGTTTTGAACAGGAGGAGGCGTCGGGCGCGACTTCGTACGTCACGTCGCTAAGACGACGCAGAACCTTGTAGGGTCCGAAGTATCGGCGTAGAAGTTTCTCTGAGAGGCCTCGTCGTCGTACAGGAAACCAAACCCAGACTCTATCTCCTGGTTGATAAATGACGAATCGATGGCGAAGGTTGTACCGTTGGGCGTCAAGTTGCTGCTGCTGCTTCATTATTCTGACGCGGGCAAGCTGCCTTGCTTCTTCGGCGCGCTCAGTGAAGTGTGCGGCGTCTGTCTCTGAATCATTGCAATCGTAAGGCAGCATGACGTCAAGCATTGTCGTAACTTCTCTGCCATGAATTAGTGCGAACGGCGTCATTTTTAGGGGTGAAGCTCCTTAGGGCGTGGGCTGTGCGTCCCCTGTAGCCTGTATGTAGCCACCTCTAGTTTAGTTCTTGCAGTGTTCACTAGATGGCGGTACCGTCCCCTGTATGCAGCCACCTCTAGTTTAGTTCTTGCAGTGTTCACTAGATGGCGGTACCGTCTCCTGTATGTAGCCACCTCTCGTTTAGTTTTTGTAGTGTTTACTAGATGGTGGTACTTGTAGTTGATGATGAAAAGATGCAAGATGTTATAAACTAGAAAGCGGTACTTGTAGTTGATGAAAGACGCGAGATCTTATATAATAGGAATGATGTCACATATGGCGCGTGTCATTGGTTGAAGGCAATCGTTCGATTTAGTGCGGCGACGTACGCTAGGGGGAGCGTTGTAATAAAATCCGTTCGCTGTTGGCGCGCGCTCGGAGTCGCCGGATGGATAAGGCTGCACAGCGGAGAGAGCGCAAGGCGGCAGCAGCGCGCGCTCGCAGACAGAATCCCGATGTGCGAGCGCGCGAGGCAGAAGCGCTCCGTGAAGCTGCGCGACGCCGCCGCCAAGATCCTGCCGTACGTGAAAAAGAGGCTGCAGCGGCGCGACGCCACCACCAAGATCCTGCCGTACGTGAAAGAGAGGCTGCAGCGGCGCGACGCCGCCGCCAAGATCCTGCCGTACGTGAAAAAGAGGCCGCAGCGTCTAAGACAAATAAAAGTTGATTTGTGTATATACACACACAGCGTTTCTCACGTCTTTACATGATGATCGACTGGGCGAATTACACGGAAGATTCACAGTTTACCGATGAATCCCTCCGGAGCTTCGCCCATTCATCATCATTCACCCCGTGAATATGCCGTAATTTTTGTTGTTTCCTGGCACGCCGTATTATACGCGAATGTACGGCAATATTCGGTCCCAATTCTTGTGTTCTACATCGACGTACATGCAAAGCATGTCAGCGATTGTCTTGTTAAGTCTTTCTGTAAGCCCATTAGTTTGTGGGTGGTAAGCTGTCGTCTTCCTATGCGCTGTGCCACTGAGCGTAAGCACAGTGCGCAAAAGCTCGGCTGTAAACGCGGTACCTTTGTCTGTTATGACGACAGCTGGAGCACCATGTCTCAGAACAATGTTCTCAATGAAGAACTGAGCCACTTCAGCTGCAGTGCCACTCGCGATTGCCTTGGTCTCCACGTATCGGGTGAGGTAGTCCGTCGCCACTATAACCCATTTGTTGCCGCTGTCCGATGTTGGGAATGGGCCCAGCAGATCCATTCCGATTTGAGAAAACGGGGTTTCTGGCACGGGCACAGGATGTAATAGCCCAGCGGGTTTGACAGGTGGTACCTTGCGCCGCTGACAGTCAATGCATGTTCGGACGTAATGTTTAACCTCTGCTGCGATTCTTGGCCAGTGATATTTTTCTTTGATGCGTGTCAGTGTTCTTGTGAAACCGAGGTGGCCCGCAGTGGCTTCGTCATGGCAGGCTTGTAAAATTTCGCTGCGGAGAGCTCCAGGAACTACCAGAAGATAGCTTCTACCTGTTGATGAAAAGTTCTTTTTGTACAGAATTCCGTCCCATAAACAGAATGATGATAAGTTCTTTGAAAACACTCTTGGTGCATTGGCGGCTCGTCCGTTCAAGAATTATATAAGCGAGTTGAGCTCCCGATCATCTTGTTGTTGCCGAGAAATGATAGCTGCATCAACAACTCCTAAAAAACCAGGGAAATCATCATCCTCTATAGCTGGTGATTCAATCGGTGACCTTGACAAACAGTCGGCGTCTAAGTGTTGCCTTCCGGACTTGTAAACTACGGCCATGTCGTACTCTTGGAGCCGTAAGCTCCATCGTGCTAAACGTACAGATGGGTCTTTCATGTTGGTCAACCAACAAAGAGAGTGATGGTCGCTTACGACTTGGAAAGCGCGGCCATATAAATACGGGCGGAACTTCGCAACTGCCCAAACGACGGCCAGACACTCCTTCTCCGTTGTTGAGTAGTTGGACTCGGCGCGTGTCAACGTTCTGCTAGCGTAGCCAACCACTCTCTCCACACCATCATGGCATTGGACAAGAACAGCACCAAGGCCCACATTGCTGGCGTCTGTATGGATGGCTGTTGGTGCATTCTCGTCGAAGTGAGCGAGGACAGGTGGAGTTTGTAGATGCTGCCGCAGCTCGTTGAATGAAGGTTCTTGCTCTTCACCCCATACAAATGCGATGTCTTCCCTTGTAAGGCGGGTGAGTGGAGAGACGATGTGTGCAAAGCCTGCTATAAATCGCCGGTAGTAGGCGCAGAGACCCAGAAAACGCCTGACCACTTTCTTATCAACAGGCCTTGCGAACTTTGCGACGGCTGCTGTTTTATCTGGGTCAGGCTTCACACCTTCGCGGCTGATCACGTGTCCCAGGAACTGGAGTTCTTCGAAGCCGAAGTGGCATTTTTCCGGTTTGAGTGTGAGTCCAGCGGGCCGTATGGCTTGAAGGACTGACAGTAGCCGCTTTAGATGCTCTTCAAACGTGGCCGAAAAAACGATCACGTCGTCGAGGTACACAAGGCATGTTTTCCATTTCAGGCCGGACAGAATGGTATCCATTAGTCTCTGAAACGTGGCTGGGCTGAGCATAGACCGAAAGGGAGGACTTTGAATTCATAAAGCCCATCTGGCGTCACGAAGGCGGTCTTTTCTCGGTCACGCTCATCTACTTCTATTTGCCAGTATCCACTTTTAAGGTCCATTGACGAGAAGTAGCGTGCATGCCGTAGCCTGTCCAAAGAGTCATCGATCCGTGGTAATGGATAAACGTCTTTTTTTGTAACATGGTTCAGCTTACGATAATCGATGCAGAAACGCAAGCTGCCGTCTTTCTTTTTCACGAGTACCACTGGCGATGCCCAAGGACTTTTTGATGGTTGGATAACGTCATCCTCTAGCATCTTCTTGACTTGCTGCTGGATTACCTCACGTTCTTTCTGAGCGACGCGATAAGGGTTCTGTCGGATCGGTCTTGCTGTGTCTTCCGTAATTATACGATGCTTAGTCAGAGGCGATCGACCCACTCGCGATGTCGATGAGAAGCAGTCCTTGAATTGGTCGAGCAGCTCCATAAGACGGCATCTTTCAGTCGGTGTTAGACTCGGACCGATATCAACTGGTTGTATATGTGGAGGTGATTGAGCTGTGGCTTTCCCTTGCATTAGAAGACAGTCGTGAGAGTAGTCCAGCTCTTCGAGATACGCCACAGCCGTGCCTTTACCGATGTGCCGGCGCTCATTCGTGAAGTTGGTCAGAAGCACGTCTGCGCGCCCATCCACTAAGCTGACAATACCGCGAGCGATGGCGATGCCTTGGTGAAAAAGAAGGTAAGTGATGCGTTCGACTATGGCGTCTTCATTACAGTGCACGTCGCAACACACGGAAACAAGACTACATGACAGTGGTGGCACGCAGACGTCGTCGTCGACCACACGTAACACCCTGGGTTCTTGGTCTGGATGAGTGGTCACAGACTTGTCAGCGGCGAATGTGATCACACCGTCGCGTATGTTGACCACAGCACCGTACTCTCTTAAGAAGTTCATTCCCAGAATCATAGGTTTGCAGCACTCTGGTAGGATCTGAAATGTGGCTACAAAAGCCACATTCTCAATAGTGAGTCTTGCTGTACATTTTCCCGTGGGAGTCATCATCTGACCTCCAGCACTTCGGATATAAGGGCCCGTCCATTCCATCCTGACTTTCTTGAGTTCGTCTGCCAATCGTTCACTCATTATGGAGAAGTCTGCACCCGTATCGACTAAGGCCGTCACTTCAACGCCGTCAATCGTCACAGCAAGGTCGGCAGTCGCAGTTTTTTCGGCGAAGTCTTCATCGTCGTCTCTCACGTGTTTCGGCAGCAGTGGGGGTTTTTAGGCAATTATACGGCTTGGAACCTTCCCCCCAGAGGTCGCTGCTTTCAGTTTCCCCGCCGTGGGCTGGGAGACCGACCTTTGACGGCGTCAGCAAAACTACGGCGGCTTGGTGAACCAAAGCGAGCCGGTGATGGTGACCGCGTCCGGAAGGTAGAAGAGCCTTCCCGCCTGCCAGCCTGGTCGTCGTCGATGGGGGCACGGCTTTCGTCCAACTGTCGGCGCGTAGCTGTAGGTGCACTACCGCGGTATTCAGCTCGGCGATGTGGGCAAAAACGGCAAATGTGCCCTGGCTCTCCACAGTTGTAGCAGAGTGGTCGACGATCCGCAGTGCGCCATATGTCGGTCTTCCGCATATAGGGTCGCCTGACAGAATCCTGCTGAGCCCAGGCTGCCACAGGATACGGTTCGAGGTACTGCGGTGCTGGCATGGGCGTGGGTCGACGAATAGCGTCTGCATAGCTGTATCCGTTCGGCTGGTACGATACTTCTGGAGCCAATGGACGACGCACAGCATCTGCATAGGTATACGAGTTTGGACGGTGCGGTGGAGCGGAATATTGCTGAGGAGAGGCAAACGCTTGTCGAAGTTCATGGCGAACTATTTCAGCGGCGGAGGCTACCGTGTACTCCTGCTGCGGGGGAGCCTGTGACTGCAATCTGTATTTTGCGTTCTCCTTCGCGATCTCCTCACGCACAATCTGTCTAATCAGGTGGCGTAGAGCAAACTCGTCGTTTGCGGTAAGTGCGGCGGCGCCTGCAGCTGCGCCGGTGGCCGGGCGATCAGACTGTCGGTACCGTTGCTGTAGCGCACGCTCTATTGTGGTGGCTTCCCTGGTGAACTCGTCCACTGTTGTCGGCGGATTGCGCACAAGACCAACAAATAGCTGTTCTTTGACGCCCCTCATGAGATGGGTTAGCTTTCGAGCATCGGGCATGTTGGGGTCCGCGCGGTGGCACAGGCGCACCATATCCTCAGCAAACATGGCGACGCTTTCATGCAGCTGTTGGGTGCGTCCTTCAAGAAGGCGTTGTGCGTTTTCGCGTCGGTCTGCGTTACCGAAGGTGTCAAGAAACCGACGACAAAACTCCTCCCATGTCGTCAATGTTGCCTCCCGGTTTATAAACCATGTCTTCGCGCCGTCTTCAAGGGCGAAGTATACGTGGAAGAGCTTTCCATCGAGACTCCAGTAGTTCGATTTAGCTACCCGTTCGAACTGCTCAAGCCAGTCTTGTGCATCTTCGTTCGGCCGGCCATGAAATGGTTCAGGAATGCGCATATTCTGGACCGTCACCTGTGCAGAACTCCTTGCCATTTCTTGAGTAGGGGTGGTTGTCGGAAGTGTTGCTCCCTTTAAAAGGCCAAATTCTGGTTCAAGACCTTGAAGGCGACGGCTTGAGCGGTGCACAGGCGTCTCCACGCGTGGCTGTCTCGTAGGGCTGGACTCGGGGCTTCTCACAGGGGTGCTGATCATGAGGTGGTAGTACCCAGCTCCTCCACCAGTGTCGCGGGTTATAAATGACAGGGGGTTTATTTAAAAACACGGACAGTAGGATTTGTAGAGACGCTCTCAGAGAAGGCCGCTAAGATTGTCGTCTTCTTCACTCTGCTGCGCTGCGCCTCTCGAGCAAATCCGCGTTCTTCGTTGTCGTCGCTATCTCCCCGCTAAATGCAGCTATGCACGCGGCAATATGAAGGTGCCATGGGCAGTGATAGTGCATTTCTACAAAACTGATTGTATTACGCTGCTGGTTTATTTGCGTCATTGAACGTTTGGAAGCTAATGAATGCTAGCCGAAGAAGCACAACTCCGACAGTGCAACTCAAGATTGTACCCACTCGGCGATTGATAAAAGCGAAAAGCGCATTTCGGAAAAAATGAGTCTGCAGGTGTGACCTCGCAGTGTGAGCATTGAGGTATATGCTGAGCTTGGATTCTCCAGCTACGACAAGGGCGTTTCATTATCGCACTCATGTAGGCGATTTCAAGCCCTTTAAAGCTGGGACAAACTGGAAACTACCTTTTTCAAGCTTGCATTTTCCGCCACGCCGCCTCATTTGTTTATTCAGGTTTCAAGGAACCGGAATAACCTTACCACTCGGGAAGGGTTTTCACCTCATCCTGCTGTCCTGAAACACGTAATATCGAGTTATTGACTTTGAGATTCGCGCAAAGCGGACCAGGAGAACCTCGTGCCATGCACTGTTTGTTTCATCTACTGCTTTGGTGACAGAACACCTGCTCCAATTTTCTGCCTTAGAACGCAATAACAGGTGCGCCAAACAGTAAAGAGAGCGATAAAGAAAGAGAGAAACACAAAGGAAGCAAAAATGTCAAGAGAAAAATTTTAAGACCGCGTGGCGCACGTATTCATATGTGAGAATGCCCCTAGGCTATCCAGACATGCTAGGAGAGCGATGCATAGCCTTGATAGCATGTTATATTATTGGGTTGGCAAAATGAAATGGAGAGAAAAAGAAGGATGGAGAGATTGAAGAGGCATAACACCACTCGACGTAGACGCATCCGCGTCGGCACGTAGCGGCACATCTCCTTCCCGACGAATAACGCTCATGATCATCATCGAAGTTTGAGTCAGTCGCGTGGCAAGAATGAAGCGTTTAGCGCTATTTGAACCGGAACAAGAAAAAAAAGACTAGTTATCAGTGGAACATTTGGAGTACGAATGATTTGGATGGAGCCTTGTTCATGAACCTTGTTCAAGAAATAAAAGCGTTCTCTGCCTTGAAAACTGCCTTCTCAAAACAGATCGGTGTAAAACGTTCATATGTCTCATATGTTCTATGCATAGGACAACTGACCCACCTTGAAGCCTAGGTGTACACTCGTCAAATGATAGCGCTGAAAGTGAACCTAGCTAGCTATCAGAAATGAACATAGCTAGCTATACAGAATATACCAAGTATCATCCTGACAAGCGGCAAATTTTTTTCCTCGTCTCACCCAAATTGGATCGAAAAGAGTTGACATACTGGTGCATGTTACAAACCGATTCATGTCCTATGACTGCTCAGCTGCACAGAATGTTTCCAGAGACTTCAATTCTGGTTCTGGTTACCTAGACTAGTTATGTGAAACTTATAAAGTAGAAGCGGCCATATGTTACGAGGGGGCTCTCCAGGAAACAAACAGACTTCCTAGAACCTTTCGAGAGAAATGGCGTACTCAGCACCAATCTACAAGCTGCTCAGCCCCAATCTACAAGATCTCACCTGGGTTAGCTAGCAGGTCAAAAAGGCTACTGGGAGGCAAGGTGTTCCATCCTTCATATGAGCTCGAGCAAATGGCTAGCCAGATCTAGCAACACAGTTTCATTCATCTGTGTCGCAAAAGTTTCGTTACTGAACGAGAACCACTGAGGTGCAAACGTCTTTATTAACTAAGCACATGTTTTCAATCTGAAGAATCGGGTAAGGTGAAACATCACTGTCAAACGTTCTACACTAGGTGAGAGCAGGCGGATAACATGCATTCCGTATCCAAAACACTTTCTACCTTCTCATAGTCCTTTTACAATACCTTCTCATATTCCTTGTACAATACGGTTCATGAAAAGGTTCCATCCGAAAAACCACCTCGAGAGAGCATAAAGACAAACTTTTTCCCATAATATTTTTCTCTAAAGTACCCCCGATGAGTGCAAGCATGCACATATACAAAATCCCACTTTAAGGAACCCTTAGTCTCTTTCCCCAAGTCCTCGTTTTTTTGAACAAAAAAAGAATAAACTTGAAAGCTAAACATCGTGGCCATAACAGCTCTCATATCGGTTGTGTGTGAACGCCACTAGCACCGCGTTGATTGCTTTCTAACTGCGGTCTCACAAAAACAATGCAATTTCTTCTTATAGATTAGGTTATAAGACGCCCTTGACATTAGTTCTGAGGAGTATAAATAATAATGAGGATAGTACTCTTAAAAATTTATTTTAAAAAGAATCTAAAGAGGAACAATGAATTGGTTTATATTAACAAACTGCACTTGGAGAATTTTAATGTCTAACATTTCGTGATCGTACGTTCACTATGAGCGTACAAAATGAAGGTTGAATCAAGGTTCATTTTTAAAGTTCGCGCGAAAGTCTGCGCGCTTGATGTACAAAATTTCAAAATGTATTTTCAGTACTTCCGTGGAAACTTCGTATACTAAGTCTATGGCACCTTCGGATTACAATGTGCTTGTCTTTGATATATCGGAAGCTGCGTAGTATTCAGTAGATGCCTTCAAAATTACTCACGTCACCGTGTTTGGCTCGCCAATATCAAGATTCCATCGCCCCCACATTTTCTTTCCGCGTGTTTTTTCGCTTAGTAAGCATCACGTCACGTTGAAAAATGGTCTTGTGAGATTTTGTAATAAGACGGATTTTTCTCGCAAGCATAACATTGGTTCAATACTTGCGACTCTGAGAGCATATATTTTTTATCTACAAAATTAAATGGTTGATTGATATGTGGGGTTTAACGTCCCAAAACCACCATATGATTATGAGAGACGCCGTAGTGGAAGGCTCCGGAAATTTTGACCACCTGGGGTTCTTTAACGTGCACCCAAATCTGAGCACACGGGCCCACAACATTTTTGCCTCCATCGGAAATGCACAAAATTAAATGGTGTCCGTGCGCTTATACCATCGTTCTTAAGACGACACATTGACCTACTGATTGAGGAATCACTGAATACTAAACGATTAAATCAGGGATTAATATTTTAGCCGTCTAAGTATTGTTCTATAGTACACGTGCGCGAGGTTTTGCACCATGTTCTGCTGATTGTCATAGAAGCCTTAGACGACATGGTTAGCGTGGCGCGCGAAGCCCTCATCAGGGTAGATATGAGTTAGCATAAAGACCAAGAAAAGTGAGCTGAAATTCAGGCTAAGCCGATAAAACACTGGGCTGTATAGTAATTATAGTTCGCAAAGGCACGAAATGGCCAAAACAAGTTGTGAAGTTCATGGTTCTAGGAGGTCGATATACCTACTCGCCATGTCGGCTAATGAGGATAACACACGCTTGAAGCATAATTTCACATTTCTGAAAAAAATGGCAACAGACAAATGCGTATGTATATAGCAGCATGCGACAATTCAATGCAGGTTTACTCATTGCAGAACTTCGCACCTGGACTACTCTGTAAGTTCCTTTCTTTATCGAATATCTTTCAGGGTAGGAAGGTTCCTCACGCAAGAATATTTTTCAGCTGACGGTGTGACAGTGACGTCTGGGTTAATACCACAACCACCATGACGCCCAGACATATTGCAGTCATGAAATTCGGGGTTTTCTTTATTCTATCACTTTTTAGAGTTTCGGGGCAAATAACGCCTTTATATATAAGCACTTTCGAAGAACTCACAAGGAGGGCATCATTTGTGGCGGTTATCGATTCGTTTAGACGTGGTGAGTCTTCGGACAACTTCACACCAGAGTTTCGAACTCCAGTAACTAGGTGGAATTTTCGTGTAGGAAGCAGCTCTTTTCAAGACTTTTTTAGGTACATTACGCAGGCCAACGCCAGTTTCGCGAGGCCTGGTGTTGTCCTCGTGTCCTGGCGAGACCTGTACGAGTTGCGAGGTTTCGAGAAAATCATCGCTCATTTCGAGCGATACCATTCGTACATTCAGTGGATAGTTGCTGCCGATGAGCACGACCAGGTGTTGAAAACGCTGTCCGGACATCTGTGTCAAGTGATTAGCGTGACGCAGGTTGATATTAATGCGCCTTTGGACGGGTACAGGTCTTGCCAAGAACGCCGCGTGCTCGCAGACACCCAAATCAGTATGCTCACCGAAAGCGCACCAAGTGCCAGAAGGTTGCCTAAAGATGACCGAATGGCTTTTGCGTTCCGCGACGACAGCTCGAGCCATTGTAACAAAAGTGGACAGGTTTTGCCTTTCATGAAACTTGTTTACGCTGCCCTTAACATCACTCTCGTCGAAGTGTGCAATAAAGGAGAGACCGACTCGCTTCTCCTGGACCGCCGCGTTGACTTCGTCGTCGACATATCAAAGAGCGTTCCAATGCGATCGTATTACGGGTACTTCATGCTACCGCCAGTGTCGCTATGTTTTCTTTCTCGACGAGCGACTCCCCTGACGCCGTCGTTTGGTTCGACATGGCTGTCCTTCTTTCAGATATCTGTTGTCGTGTTTCCCGTTGCATTGGTGCTTCATCTACTAAGGGTCGCGCAAGCTCGCTATCGCTCGGTTCTTGCTACGAAACCTTCAAATTGCATCATGTTCTTCTTGAGCATATACCTAGGCCGGAGTCCAGCCGCAATACCGAGTGCAACGTCAACAATGGTGAAAGTATTCGTTACAGTCTGCATGTTCGCGATTTTCATTCTAGTGCAGTTCACACAGACGGAGATCACGGCATCTCGTAGTGTTCCAGCGCTCTCTTCCGAAATGAAGAACGTGATGCAGTTCAAGTCTCGACTGGATGAGGGTAGCATAAAGCCTTGTATGCGTTTCTTCGTAAAGAACGGTATTGAAGAACTTGGAGGTAACGTGTCGTACCTGATCTCGCTGCGGAAAGCTGTGGACTCGTGCGGCCCCCATTGCCTAACCCACAGCATCATAGATTTGTGTTTACCGTTAGCTCAGAGCGGCACGCATGTTGTCGTCGATTTGTGCGAATACTTTCAGGACGATCATGGGTGTTCTAGCGGTCTTGTGGTCGGCGAAGACGAACTTGCATCTTTCTTGAAATGGATTCCGATGCACACACGATTCCCGTTGAGGTAAGTGTGATTGTGATATGTGTTGGCGGTTTGTTTGCCACTTGATGACGAGGGATTACTCCTCTTTAGGCTCGGTGCTCACAAATGTAGACCACAGATATTTTTACCACTTAGTTGAACTCGTGGGTCAGTAAGAGCATGGTACGTTACAAATTGAGACAGCTCAACATCTTGCATAGTAATTTCGTCTTGACTCATTTTTAATGTGCCGCGAGTGACTCCGGCCGGTCAGGTCGGTGGGAGCGCTGCAATATTCGACTCGTTTTTCGACACACCATTCCCAGCACCAGTGGGTCAAACATTGATTTTTTTCGAGATAAATAGAAAAAAAAAACGACTGAAGGCTGCATTTCATTATATATATGTAAAAACAACGAGCAGATCTCACGCCTTCCGGTAATCAGCAGTTTCATTCGAAGCCGGCAGTAATGATCTATTTTGCGTTTTTTGGGCCAAATGTTAACCAGGGGATCCATGTGGTTTCAGAAGTGTAGTAGTTTTGCGCACATTCAGGGCTCACGAAGGACGTTGACTACAGTGGTGTTCAAAGGGTAACTTGACGCGAAGGCAGCGCTCACATTGAAGGAGAGACATGTGTATTATTGTAATAAAGATCACCTTACGATGCGATGATGTGAACGTTTACGTAATTGTCGTTAGCTTTTTACTTCAGGGTTCAGCAATGGTTGAATATAGTTTGCTGATTCGTAGCAATGAAAAATTTAATGCCAAGACATGTCAACGAGTCAAGTCTAGAAGCGCTATTGAAGTTACCATAAAAGAAGTCTTTATATATGCGATAGTGATTGCTTTGCTATTAGTTATATAGTCAGCACAGCAATCACAATTCATGTTACGTACACGTTTTGCTTGGACAAAGTTTTTTCTAAAGCACTTTCAGTATGTGGCGTGGCTTTTTGCTGGAATATCTGATTGCATAAGCACATTGCTTGGATTTTATTCATGCTTGTGTCCTTATTGTGTTCTTTGCATATGGGTAAACTCTGTCCGAGTCAATTATTTTAAAGCACTCGTATTTAAATTAACAATATCTATTACGCCCGGCCACTTTAAGGCAGAACGTGACAGAGGAGTGATAACACGAATTTATGTAGTCTGTACGAACAGTCTAGAGACCATGGAGTCGTTGATCAGATGGCTTTGGAAGTGGCTCCGCATTGTAATTCACCGGCGTTATTTGTTTTGCTGCAATCTAAACACCGTGGTGTGTGGAGCGAAGTTTCGTTGACAGACCATGGCTGGTTGACGGAATCAAAAGCCAGGCAAGTACATCAGGGACATCAGAAGCTGGTGTCTTCGAGCATTCGGAAGGGTGTTTCGGGGCAGTCTGTCAGTCAACAAACTCTATTCGTGTCCTAAGGAACTACAGAGTTGTAGTCCCAGTGCGGGCCGTAAACACGTTGGGGCCGGAAACTAAGGCCCTCGAGCCACCCGTTCGCGGGTTCTTTTGACAGCCCTTAGTTGCTTCTGAAGATCACCGCTTTTGAAGGCTTCGTACCAGTCTTCTGGTTTATAAATACGCATTTGGTAACGATGATCATTGCCGGAGGCTCCTGTGGGCTAACGAGCAATACTCTTCATGGCACTCAGGGCTGTAGAGATCGATGTCCAGATCAAGGCGACTAAACCTTCCTCTCGGCGGGAAATATCCCATTTGTAACATTCTTGGGGTTGAAGATTTAGGCCTAGCCAGCCTTGAGTGCGGGAGGGAGAAATCCCTGCACCGTTGCTGAGAGCGTCTCACTATTTTGTGAAAAGCTGGTAATGGGCCGGAGCTATGTTCAAAATCAGGATTGTATAGCGTATCGGGACTATCGCGGAAGGGGAGAGTTCACGCTTGACCATGAACTGTAGTTCATCTGGGTCGGATTCGCTGTGGTCTACATTGATTCCCATATGCGCTGGGAACGATAGTGTGAACGGCATCAGATGGTCCTTGGTTGATTAAAGCCATCACTTTTTTCGAGATTACATCAGATAGAAAGGCCCGAATGGCTGGTCTCGAGTCAGAGTAGATGTAAGGTTGGGAGGGGTCGTTCATAACTAGCTGGACGGCAGTTTGTCCGGCCACCACCACCGTGGTATGTCTTATTCAAGCTGCATTAACGATAGTTCCATTTGGATCAGCTACAAGATCGAGCTACAAATAAGTTTAGGCGCCATACTGCGCAGCGTTTACGTAAGTAGTAATTCAAGGCTTTTGTGTGCAAAGTCTGTGAGGGAGTGGGCTCGTGCCTTGCGCCTAGCGCCCTGATATGGAGGGTGCACATTCTATGGGAGAGGGCTGATCTGAAAGGTCTCCATAATGGTGTGCGAGAGCATGGTGGAATGCTCGTCAATGGCCAAGGAAGCCAGTCCTGCTGTCTTAGAGATGTTTTTGCCTGCTTTCGAAGACGAGATACGTACTGTTTGCACCGTTATTTGTGCTTCGATTACCTCGGTGAGGAGGTTTTGCACCCGTAGTTCGAGGAAAAGGAGCTTCCCTCTGCTAGTGCTACCAGAAATTCTCAGTATGCATTTGATGTTTGTTCTTATCAGCGCATGAATTTTTGCCTCCTCCAAGCGAGATTATTTTAGCGCCGATGCGACGTAGTTTATGCTGCTCGTTAGGAACGCACGATACAGCCTCAGGATATTACTCTCACTGAGACCGCCTCTGCGATTCGGCACTCTTGTGATGAATCTGAGCATGTTCTACGTCTTCGCCTTGACGTGGGAAGCTTTGATTGTTGGGTTCTTTTGCGTTAAGTAAGGCGCTTGGGGTGCATCCGATCAGCAAATGTGAAGAAAGGGACAATGCAGCGACCTTCTTCCGCATACTGAGCAGCTTGTTACACCGTTGTAGACTCAGAGACATTAGGGGGTAAGGGAAGAAAAGAGAAAATAAATGGTAGAGAAGAAAAAGGTAAAGGCTTGAACCATCTCAGGATCTCCGGTTTGTTAACCTACACGTGGAAACGAAATGAGGGCGATTGAAAGAGAGAGAGAGAGAGAGAGTAAAAATAAAAAGAGCTAGCACATACCATAGCCCACACACAGGAACTCAGAAATCTGACTGCACACAAGCAGGCGGCCCATCAATCTGGCCTGAAACGCGGCGTCCCTGTTACAGCCACTTGTCCAGGTCCAGCGCGCAAGAGGGCTTGCCTCCGCAAAGGAGGAAGTATGAATGAAATCTAGTGGTGGTCTGTACTGCAGTTTTAGGCGTGTACGTCACAATACTGAGAACATGGTCGCCTTGGATCGATTGGAAGCGATGCACTTTGATAGCAGATATTCCATATTTTTTGGCTGAATCAATTTAATGTTATTTCTTTTGGAGTGGTACACGAAGGCGGTACTATGAATGTCTTATCGTTTCTTGACAATGGATTCTACTGCATCTGACGAAAAACGCCAGGCCTGCGCGTAAGGCGCAGCACATTCACAGCGAAAGTTACAAGAGCTGCCTTTCAGAGCCTTTTCTAAACACTCATTGTGGAACTACTGCAAGCACACTTGCTTGATACCCACTATGGCATTATTAATAAATTGCTTTTGGTAGAAGGCCGGCATTCAACATGCTATATTTCGTCATTAATCTTAGATGTATGTTATCCGCTAAACACTTGCAAGGAATTTTGTGCCAATTGTTTACGCAGTGGCTGATGACGATGCAGAAGTAAGGCTGACGACGATGCAGAAGTAAGGCTGAAGTGAGTATGCGCCACAGTTAACAGGTGAAAAAGAAGCTTTTGTAGTGGGTTGGAGGATCTGACGGCCCACTCGTTACGCTATTCGCATTGTGCGACGATTTGTTGTTATTTCGCTCTTTTAAAATGATTTATGGGTCGTATTAACGCAATCGCTTTGCCGGAATCAAGCCTGCCTAAGGCAAGTTTTCCAACAAGTCCCAAGCACCGGTGTGGCTCAGTCGAGGAATATTGGGCTGACACACAACGGATTCAGGTTCGAGCACCACTGTGTCATTGGTGCTAGGTTTTAAATGCGAATCATTTATTAGCGAACTTCGGCGACTTTGAGCGTATCTATCTATCTAGCCGCTTGCGTTTGGGTGCTCTTCTGGTCACCATCTTGGCGTGAATCAAAATTAGCATGGGGGGGGGGTAACATGATTTGACGAATACGACGCACTGGTCAAGACATGAATAATGTCACGATCCCGTCGCGTACGTCGTCAAACACTTCCCGCCAGTTAGTGGCACATACTCATCGGCGGGTATGTGCCGCTGGTAGACGGGTATGTGCCACCTGTAATTGACACTTAGTTTCTACCCAGGAACGACGAGAACCCACATGGGCAATTTGAACAAGTGAGTGTTAAGCAATACCGGACATCGGTAGCATCGATCCAGGGAAGGCATAGAAGAAATGTCACCATTAAGAAAAATCTGACATAGGCAGCGTTGGTCCCCGACGAATGCAAATGATGGAATTCAGGGTCCCAGCAGGAATCAAACCCGAGCATTCTGCGTGGCAGTGAAGCATTTTACCACACAGCTACGCCAGGTCTCGGAACTACTTTTCAAATAGACACTAATCTTCGTGAAAGATAAATAGTTCATGCAGTGTTGCCTACCCAATTTTATAAACATTACAATTGTACTCCTTTGACACAGCCGTCAAGTCGGGTCAACGTCAATTCTGATTATTGTTGCCATGAGCTGAAGTTGATTTATGTAGCAGTGTCCAAGCCCAGCATCTTCGCGAGCATGAGCGCTTCTTAGCCCCTTATGATGTTGCTAACACGCATGTTCCAGTTGGCATCGTTGTGAAAGTGCAAACAACTGGTTATATAAACATCTGCAACTCTTCTACACATGTCTGCGCGTCCAACATCTGTACATATATTTAGCGTCATTTCATGACGTGTCGCTCAATAAAAAAGTGCCGCCATATCCACGAAGTGAATGATGATGAGTGGGCGAAGCTCCGGAGGTAAACCTGGTAAACCATGAATCCTCTGTACATTTTGCCCACTCAATTTTATTACATCGCTCCCCCTAGCGTACGTCGCCGCACTAAATCGAACGATTGCCTTCAACCAATGACACGCGCCATATGTGACATCATTCCTATTTTATAATATCTCGCGTCTTTCATCAACTACAAGTACCGCTTTCTAGTTTATAACATCTTGCATCTTTTCATCATCAGCTACAAGTACCACGATCTAGTAAACACTACAAGAACTAAACGAGAGGTGGCTACATACAGGAGACGGTACCGCCATCTAGTGAACACTGCAAGAACTAAACTAGAGTTGGCTACATACAGGGGACGGTACCGCCATCTAGCGAACACTGCAAGAACTAAACTAGAGGTGGCTACATACAGGGGACGCACAGCCCACGCCCTAAGGAGCTTCGCCCCTAAAAAATGGCGACACGGTCCCATTCCCCCCGCATGCTTTGCATACCATCGAATCCCAGGTACGTGGGATCTGCCGAATTCTTTTTCTAATTTTGCGTGACGTGGTTACGGACAGCGGCAGCGCCGGCGGCGGACAACTGCGATGGCGCGTGACCCAAGTTGTGGTCTCATAGCAGCTTTCGCTGCAATACACGATTTCTCTTAGGATGTTACGCGGTGACCATAACGCACAATGATGCAACGTAATACGAAATAACCGACATCACTTGCCGATGCTAATTGCAATAGTTAAGTGTCTGCGTAGTTCGTAATGTACAGACTGGGACAACTATTCATGCATTTTTAGCAGATATGATTAGAAGAGGTCTATAGATATCGATACAAACACGTTCGAAGGGCTGTAGTGGACCTGGAGATGGGGGAGTTGGATTTTTCCGGTGCTAGCAAGCAATACAGGAACGGATGTAGCGGGTGATGAAGCGATGCATTCCACACATTGCGGTGGGACGGGCTGATGTCAGATCTTACTACTTCAGCCCACTCACAATGTAGGTTGGTGTGAAAGAGGCGCATAGGTGTGAACAGAGATGCCTGGGAAGAATCGGGAGCTACCGACGTCATTCGGAGCAATAAAGCCTTCAGTATAGCAAACAATCACAGCTGGCGAAGTGCTGTATTTCATTGCGCGTGCCTACAGGCATCCGTGGAGAGGGAGGCCGACGCGACAAGTTAAGTTAGGCAACCAAGGGATCTTCGCATTGCTTTATGAATATGTAGATCACACAAAATGCAGACATGTCTTGGCTTAGGGCGATGAAGACTAATCAATATATGGTAGACGTAATCGGAGACGGAGCATCTGCCTCCGAACGACCTCATCCCAATCGGCAAATGACGTGAAATAGTACTCCTGGAGCCTAAGTATCCAATGGGTGAGCAGACCGGAGGGATATTTAAAAGACGAAAGCCAACATAATGCACGGCAGTCCGTAACCGCGCTAAATGAGCAGCCTTGAACATAGAGTTGACAGTAGTCAATGACTAATACAATGGCTGGACGCTCTTTTTATGTAGCTGAATAGTTGCCTTCGGCTTTGGTGAGAGCACGATTGGCGTAGGATATGACGCCCTTACCAAATCGATGTTTACGCTGGCCGGGTACTGCACCGAGACTGATACCACTATAGCCTCCATGTGAATTCATGTTGAAGCAAGTAGATCAAAATTTTGCATGAATAAAGTTGAAGAAAGAAGGTTGTAATATATGAACTGTTAATCGATTGATTGATATGTGGGGTTTAACGTTCTAAAACTACCATATAATTAATATAGATTCCGTAGTGGAGGAATCTAGAAATTTCGACTCCCTCGGGTTCTTTAACATGCACCCAAATCTGAGTGCACGGACCTACAGCATTTTCGCCTCCATCGAAAATGCAGCCGCAGCTGCCGGGATTCAATCCCGCGACCTGCGGGTCAGCAGCCGAGTACCTTAGCCACTAGACCACCGCTGCGGGGCCACGAACAGTTAACTGCAGTTATGTGCTGTAAATTGCTTTCTGAAGGTCACGAGAGATTCTAAAAGCGCCTTTTTAGCGCTTTTAGAATCTCTCGTGACCTTCAGAAAGCGCCGATTATTCTGTCTTTGATGTAAACTAGATATGTGACGAAGAGCTGTTAGAAGCCATTCGCGTATTTCGTTTGCTTGCAGACTATTATGTATTTGCCAGCGAGTAAGTGTCATTGCAGTCTGCGCGTCTCATCTGACCATTTTGAGCGAAACGGCTTACTCTCGATGCTGGAACAACGATGTGCCTCAAAGTAGGGGGGTTCTGGCAATGAAAAAAAACATTTGACGTGACTGGTTCAGATGCATATCGGTCCAAATAAGAGTGACACGTTTACTGCGGTACATATGTATGAACGAAAAGTGTTATGGCGCAGAAAACCACTGAAGAAGGCTTTAAACGCTTTTTTTGTGCCGACTTGTAGTAGGCAAGGGTGATTAGCGCGGGTTCACTTTGCACTTATGTCGGTGAACTGCTTTTACGGGACAATACTGGTCGCATTAAAATGAGGCATCGTAGACATTTAGGTTTACAAAGGCTTGGCTGAGCGTGGTCCTGATAGCGTTTTTTTTAAGGTAAACGAAGGACATTTCTTCAATTTCGAAAACGGTTCAAAAAGTCATTGAGTAATGGATTGCATTGAGAATTTGTGCTAAGCCCAAATGTTTACAGAACAAGCAGTATACGGCTCGCAAATGGCAAAAATAGATAACTTTTTTTCAGATATTTTGGAAAAGCAAAGGCCCATTGGCAGGTAATAACAGCATATCAAGGGTATAGCCGCAGTTTTAGGCTTAGGTGTTGCGTGCAGCTCTAAGCAGTCGTGCAGAAATGTAATGAGGAAACGTAAGCACAGAAAAGTAGCAGATCTTGTTAGCGTGGCAAATGAGAGACCCGCGTCTCATGTTCACCGCGCAGTTCTATAGCCCGATAGTTAAAGAAGTGTATGTTGCGTGCCGCTTTCTCAATGATCATTGCTGATTTCAGGCGACAGAACCACAGAATGATGGTTGCACTACAAGAGTCTGGTATCAGGCAGCGTTACATCAGAAGAATATTCACTACATGCAGCAACGGCACTGATTTGGCTGTGTTCGACATTCCGCTAAGCGATTACGTCATCGTCTACCTCGTCGCATGTTCCTTGTCTCTGCTAGCGTTCGCTGCCGAGGTGGTCCATCAACGCTACTATTGTCCAAGACGCCTGTAGGCATCTCCACCTGCCGTGGGAATTCCAATTCGCTAAAGAATTTGGCGCTGGCTCTATTCAATCAATCTTCATGTGCCGAAAGTTTGTGGAAATAAAGATTTCTTTGATTCAACGCATGACACCGATCCTGTGTATTGAAACTGCTCTCAGATTTCGGTTGGATAAGCCTTCCCTGATTGTGATGCAGCAACGACTGTTTGATTGCATAGTTTTTCAGAAGTCTACCTTTAAAGACTTCGTTTTTCAAGGTCACGTGTACAGGCACTTTATTTCATCGGAAACCGCGTTTCTTGCTAGTTTCATGGACTTAGGTGAAATAAAGTGAGCTCCTGTTTAATACCATTCTTTAGGGTAGTCGCTACACACGGAACTTCTCCTAGCGATTGAGTATTACTGATAAATTGCCAACAGTTGCCGAATTCAGATTAAGAAAGCTATTAGTTTGTTTTGCCTTTTGTTTTACATTTTAATATTACCAAGAAAGGTGGCCATTAGCTTACTTGCGACAGTACTGTTAGACAGACAGCTTCAACACTCTCCGTTCACCGAAATTAGGTGCGTATCCTGTAGTCTGGCAAAATATTATTGGTAAACTGGCTTTCTTCATAAGTGATCATTATTTAGGTGTTGAATAAATAAATTTAAATAAGTAAAGATAAGATAAATAAGTGAAACGATCACATTAACAGACGGGTTTAGAGGTTCGTGGAGTAAAGACACCGTGCCTGAACTGCAGCGTTACCACATCCTGGGGCATTACTTTCAGTTCTTGCATTTTCATATTACTATGTGCATATTGACATTCGTTGGGACCGCGAGTGACGATAAGCTGGCCCAACGCTGTAATCTGCTGGTGGCTGACGAACGATGAGGGTGAGTCTCAAATGTATTCTTCAGAGAATGCTGCTGTCCCAGCTTGTGTTCTCCGGCAAGTCAACTTAAAATCGTTACGTAGGACGTTCACAATATGACCCGCTTTTGGTTAATTGAACATATACGGCCGTAATTAAGAGCGTTAACCCCGCGATCTCCTTCTCGTGGTAGTTTCGAGATATACACCCAGCAATGAATGTATGCTAGATGCCCAGTACTCATTACTGGACACTGTATTTTAAGCGACTGTCTATTTCGTTCCTTGCCTTCCTATCGTGTCACTTTGATAAATGGTCTTTATAGTGCCTATAAACGCCTATTTATGACGTTTGTGCCTAAATCGCTAGAAGTGCCTATAAATGCATATATTAAAGGTCTTTGCGTATATGAACGCTATTTAACGTCAAATTATGATTTTGAGTATAATCTTTAACCGTTATTCACGCTGTTGGGCAAAATTGACCTTTTGAAGCTCCATGGGGTGCAACCTGCCTTTTTTTAGTTAAACCGAGTTCCCGAAAACAACAGCTAGCAGCAGTGAAATGGGAAGCACCAGCCACACTACCCCCAGCACTGACATGGCGCGAGTGGTTGATGGAGGGATAGAATGGACGAGAGAAAAAGACGCTATTTCTGCGACCCTAAAAGGAAGCACGTCCCAGTGAACGTAGGGGAGTGGGCATATGAAAATAAAAGTGGGAACAAGAGAAGGTGAGAGAAGGAGGAGGAAAAGAAGAATAAGTAGAAGGACGTGGAGGTCAGTTAGTTCTTAGAACGGCTGGCTACCCTGTGCTAAAAAAGGGGGGTAAGGACAACAAAATATGATAGGAAAGAGATGTTACAAAAAAATTGACCCCATATCAGCATGTAATCTGCAAATGTCGTCGAAAGATGATAGTCTTGCGTTTGGAGAGAGAAAACAAATGATTTAATGTTGTGCGCAAGAAAATCGGTGAATGGTATTTTGGAGGTGCTGCGTTAGAGGGACTCGAGCGTGCAGTGGAGGCGAACGAGTGCATCAAGTCATGTCCCACGTGAGACACGAGTGCCACCTGGCAGTCTTCTTGCAAAGCGAAGAGCGTGGCTCTGAGACGGGTGTGCGCGCCCGTCTCAGTGGTGATAAGGTGGGGAACGCAAGGCGACGGATAGGTGCCACCACCATCGCGTCTTAGAAAAGTGTTGGAAACACTCACCTTTTCATGCAAGCTTGCATGGTCAGCGCAATGTGATAAGCGCTATAGTCCTTAAAATTACTTATGTATGCATTTTCTAGTAAGAGGTGCATATGCAGAATATATACGTGTTGTTACGTTGCCCCAGACTAGCGCAATATTTTCTTAATAATTAAAAATTGCACAAGTATGAACGCAAAATCTTGAGCAACATTGGTGGGCGCAGCAGATGGGGTCGGCCGTTTCAAGTTTCCGGTGTCGTTAAGAGTGGACAACAGAGAAATGTACAGACAGACAGACAGACAGACAGACAGACAGACAGACAGACAGACAGACAGACAGACAGACGGACGGACGGACGGACGGACGGACGGACGGACGGACAGACAGACAGACAGACAGACGGACGGACGGACAGACAGACAGACAGACAGACAGACAGACAGACAGACCAAAACTTTTACGTCGAAGGTCCCCAAGAAAGACTATTGTCTTTAAGAAAAGTGGCGATCATAGCAGAAGGCGCAGTGGGGGGCTTTAGCAGCTGGTTTCGTAGTCCACTGTTTCCTAAAAATCGAAGGCCTTCCTTGAATACTTATGTGTGGTTAAGGGGTCAGAATAAAAGGAGCCTCTGTGCAGCCGCAGGAAGATGGATAACGGATGCTAAACCATGAAGTGCCGTTCGGGGAAAGTAGAGCATAGGTAAAAAAAAAATCAGATGTCCACGTGGTTTAGTTTTGTTTGCAATATGCTTCGAAAAGGGTGCTTCACCAAGTCACATGGGAAATTTTAGTAAGACATTGGAAGTTGTTAGGTGGCGAACGCTCCTCGCAAGATTTCGGATGGCTGTCTTTGAATCACTGAGAATCAAGTCCGACTACGTATTAGTTATAACTAGCGCTATTGCCGCTTCCTCTGGAGTTTCTGAGGAGCGGGTTTTGACCGATCCAGAGGCGACAAAGCGTCACCGCCAGTCCACCACCACAATAACAAAAGCGTCTTTGTCCTTATATTCCGCGACGTCTGTATAGACTGCCACTTTGTACTCGCCGTAATCAACGAGTAAGGCTCTGGCTCTTGCCTGCCTGCGCTGCTTACGGTGAATCGGATGCATATTTTTAGACAAAGGTTTTATGTACAGGGCCTTATGTAACTCTCACCGCACTAGAGTTTTAGTGTCCCCAGGGGGAGCCTCAGCTCCAATGCCAATCCTTTCCAATATGATCCTGCCCGCTCTGGTTGTCGAAAGCCTATCGTGCTGCATCACCAGATGCGCCTCCCATAATTTGTCCAGGGTGTTGTGCACCTCTAGTTTTAACAGCCTTTCTGTAGGAGCGTTGTTAGGCAACCCAAGCGCTGCCTTGTAAGCTTGCCGGATCATAGCCTCAACCTTGCCTTTTTCTGCAGCATCCAACTTCATATAAGGTGTCGCGTAAGTAATCCTGCTGAGCGCAAACGCCTGTACCAGCTTACAGAGTTCTTTTTCTCTAACCCCGCTTTTACGGTTAGCGATTCTCCTGATTAGGTTGACAGTAGCATTGACCGTGGTCTTAAGTTTTTCAAGGGCTACCCTATTCTTCCTGTTAGTTTGCAGATATAGACCAAGAATTCCAATACTTTGAGCTTCAACTACCGGCCTACCCCCAACCTTTACCTCCAACGGTGGTGGCGGAATATAGTGTCTTGCATGTAGCCCTCTGGGTTTGTCCCGAGCCACAAAGAGCTAGAACTTGGGCTGAGGGCATGAAAGTCCCTCCTCCCCTGCCAATTCTTCGAGAGTATTCACTGCCTGTTGTAGTGTTTCTTCCAGATGCGCGTCACTACCCCTTGTTACCCATAGAGTAATACCGTCCGCATAGAATGTGTGCTTGGGTCCCATATCTCCTCCAGCCTAGGCGGTATTTTAATTAACGCGAGGTTAAACAGGAACGGTGACAAAACTGAACCCTGTGGCGTCCCTTTGCCTCCCAACGCGAAGAAATCTGATTTGATATCTTCTATTGAAATTTCTGCGGTTCGGCCCTCCAAGAATGATCTCATGTAGCAGAATGACCTGATCCCTGGGCCAATGTCCGATAGGTTATTCAACATTGCCTCATGCGAAACATTGTCGAAAGCTGTATTCAGGTCAAGCCCCAATACAGCTGTGTCCGTGCCATGCCCGGGATCGACTACATCGTTTCACCTGTATCATGACATCCTGCATGGACAAATTGGCCCTGAAACCTATCATAGATAGGGAAAGATCGCCTTGTCCTCTGCATAACCCTGAAGCCTGTTGAGAACTACGTGCTCCATCAATTTGCCCACTCATGATGTCAGCGATATGGGGCGCAGGTTCTCCATGCAGAGTTTCTTGCCTTGCTTAAGAATAAATACAATCCTAGCATACTTCCATTGTGCTGGGATCTCCCCGGGCGCCCAATACTCAGTTATCAAGTCAGTGATCGCCCCAACCGATTTAAAATTTAGGTTTCTCAGCATTTTATTAACAACCCCATCCGGACCTGCGGCAGACGTAGCACGCAGCTGCCCCATGGCAAACTCCACCTCCGCAATCGTAAACTCTTCACCTAGTTCCAAGTTTTCCACCCCCGAGTAGTGTGGTAAGCAAACGTCTACTCCATCAGTTATGTACCGATTCTGGAGTTGCTGTATAAACTCACCAATTGTGTCTAATATTGATGCATTAATGGAGTCATTTGTCCCCATTGCGCCGATTTGGTTGCTGTCGAATCCAAAAGATGCCTCAACAGCTGCCATGTCTTTTTGCATCCAAACTGTCCATTCATGCGATCACAAATCTGGCCCTACTGCTTGGCTCGCAACTCAATAGTATAATTTTCGATTTTACGTTCTCACTTGGCAGCCCTTCTGCGAAGGACGCCATTATGTTTTTGCTTCTTCCACCTTCTCAAGAGATTCGCGTGCGTTTCCCACATGTGCAATAGTGTAGAGTCAGCGGTAAACTCCTCCTGCTCGACTGGCACTTCTACCGTGGTATTATTTACATCCTCCTTGAGCGCCTCTACCCATGCGTCCAGGTTATTAATTTTCCCGTTCACAGTGTCTGCTCTGTTTTTTCTAAATCTGTCCCAATCTGTAATTCTATGCCCCCTCACTTTGTCTTTATGCTTCGCAGCGCTAAACGTCGTGGAAAGGATATAGTGATCACTTCCTAGGGCTTGTCCCGTGTTAATCCACTTTGCATGACTGATGCCCCTAAACAACGTAAGGTCTGGGGAGGTATCCATGCTGATGCTGTTGCCTATCCTCGTATGATCTTGCAGATTGCTTAACAGCGTCGATCGCAGATCCCGAGCAACTTGCCAAAGCCGATTGCCCTTTGGGCTGGCTCGAATATAACCCCACTCCGGGTGAGGCGCATTAAAATATCCTAACACTATAAGCTGAGCGCGAGCTGCTAACCGTTGAGTTTGAATCAGGTGTTGTGGCAAGTCCAATCCTTTATTTTTGGAGAACTATACACATTAGGTAAAAACAGACTCTTCTCATACTTTTTTAGTCAAAATTTCTAGCAGGACGTAGTCTTTCCTGCTGCTATCTACGGAATGCTGAATGGCAGTGATGTTGCGATGGACTAGCATGGCTGTGAAGACGCGTGATACGTCCCTTCAATCAATCGCTGGCGCTGTAAGTGCCTTAAATCTGGGTAATTTTACGGAACCACTAGCCTCTTGTAAGGCTGATATGTCCGGTTTACTATCCAGATTTTGTACGTGCAACTGCAGGTTACCCGCTTGTTACGAAAGCCTCCGCAGTTCCACTGCAAAACCTCAATTTACTGGCGAGGCGCCATGATGATGCACCAGGTTGACTAATGGCACTTGGCCACCCACGGGAGGCAGTCTTGCCTTTAATAGAGTATAAAGCTGCTGAAACATGCCCATGACCTGGGTTTGGGAAGCCCTAAATTCACTGGAGGGCATGCCGAGACGCTCCTCTATTGTGTCTAATCTGGCTTCGATTTTTTCGACTCCAGCCTCCAACCTATCCTGTCTTTCACTTTGTTTGCCTACTTTATCCGCAAGGGTAGTCACATCCGACTTAAAACT
The DNA here is from genome assembly GCF_043290135.1 of Rhipicephalus microplus. Classification (NCBI taxonomy): domain Eukaryota; kingdom Metazoa; phylum Arthropoda; class Arachnida; order Ixodida; family Ixodidae; genus Rhipicephalus; species Rhipicephalus microplus. The sequence goes on along the minus strand of NC_134706.1, from coordinate 66,311,580 downwards.
AGTGACCTTAAAAACAGGCTGTGACATGTGTACTGGTGACGTTTCGACTGATCGTTTGGCGTTAGCTTCCTCATCCACCGGCAGTGGTCTCTTCACGGTCCCCCGATTCTCCACTTCCATAGCTGCACTCTCTTGTACGCGAGCAGACGCCCTTTGCGTCGCTTTCAGTAGGCCTTGCGCTGCTGGTGCCTGTGTCCTTTGTAGTTGGTCGTTTCTAAGTGCGCGTTCCATCTCTGCAACTCTGTTTTCCATTCTTTTAATCAAGTCTCCCTGTCGCTGAACCAGCGCTGCTAACTCCCTTTCTCGAGCGGTTTCGTTCTGGGAGGCCGTGCCTGACAAGCTCACCTTTTTGTTGGTGTCGCGTGCGCAGCTGTTGGTACTGAATGCTCGTCCACCATCTTGGCCGCCCCCGCGCCCTGGCAATGGCGGGAAGGAACTCGACCGGTCCCTGCTTTTGCTTGTGCCTTCTTTACCCCTCTATGACCACTCCGTGGTCATCGAGTACCACTCATCGTTACCAGCTTCGATCTCTCTTTCGATGCTCTGCTGCCGGCCTGTCGGTGGCTTGCGAGTCAGGCGAAACTTGCAGTTCCGGCTACCTGTGTGATGCGCACCATGGCACACGGTGCACGTGAGTGGCTCTCCTTCTGGTGGGGCAGGATGGTCTTTCCCGCAACGGTGACACAGGTTATTCTTCGGACAATAGCAAATGTCCGCTCGATGTCCAACACGTCTGTAGTTGTAGCAGGTCTCGACTAAATTTCTATACGGGATCACAGCGTACAGACAGTTTCAATAAGTAGCCTGCCGGGGTATGCATTTTCCCCCGAACGTAATCTGAATCGCCTTCGACTTTCCCAGAGGTCTCTCGTCCAGAATATCTATACCTTCATTCTTCTTCTTCAGGAATCCCGCCCGAACTTCTTCCACTGGGCATCCACTATAAGCTGTCGTGGATCCAGGGGTTCTGTGTCGTATCCCACCTCTGCCAACCAGTTGTCGTGATCCCACCGCTGATCACCAGTTGTTGTGATCCCGGGGTGCTGTGGTAGCGTGGTGTAGCTTCGGGTTGAGGAAACGAGCACTTACAAGATGGGGATACGAAAAACAAACAAGGTTTATGGCACTATTTACAAATATTTACAGCATGAGGTTAAGAGTTCACAAACCACGAGCGTGGTGGTTAAACCTTTTCTTGGTTCAGAGCCATCACAAACTACGAACGTGGTGGTTGAACCTTTTCTTGGTTCAGAGCGACGTCCTGCACTCTGCGGCGCCGTTATAAGCCCTGTCGGGCTCCTCCTTCTTCAGTGGAACACCAATCACACACATACACAACAGGTGAGGGGTACGAGCATGCACGGCGCACGTGAACAGCCAATTTCGAGTCAAGATCACTGCACTAAAGGTGGCGCCAGAGAGTCTCTTGCTCGTCGTGTATGTCGCTGGTCGAGGGGTTCCAAGCTTCGGACAGCAGACATCAAACGGTCCGCCAAACGGTCCGCTCAATTAGCCGGGCACTTTGTGGCGGCGGTCGCCGTTTCTTCAAAGGAATACGCTCTTTGTTGTCCCCTCCGGAACGGCTTACAGCTTCGTGGCGACAGGACGTCTCATCCGCCGGCTAGCAGGGACAATAGCCGGCGAGCATAGACATTCGGCGAGTCGGCTACTTGTTTGGGGATTAAAAGAGCGCCGCTCCCCCGTCATCTCTGGACGCTGGTTCCGAGAAAACTGGAGTTCCAGGCGTGGGAACGCGGCCCGGCTAGGCTTCTCAGCGACGGCATGGCGCCTGCTGACGCCGGTCATAACAGCTTCCCCCTCGCCAGATGAGTCACGGAGGGCAGCGGTCAACACTGCTGCTCGCAGGGACGACGAAAGGGTCCGTAGTCGAATCCCAAGAACTCGCCTTCGCTTGTGGCATGGTCTGAGTAAAGGCCGAATCTTCGACACCGTTTCTGCAACTGGACCACATGCACAAGCAAGCACTCGGCCCCCTTCGAACAAACCAAGCCAAAAGAGGGATGGAAACCAATTTTCATTTCCTAGCTTTAACAAAAGCTCACACTCAAAACTCTCAGGACTCACTTGAGCTGAAAAACCGGACGTGCTACCTTACAAATTTACATAAGATGCACGAAAAAAACTAAAATATCAATTTTGATACAGAAAGAGCACCCCAGAATGGCTTAGAAAGGGCGGCTAAGCGTGTCAACGTTTCCATTCAATTTGCCCTTCTTTTACCTAATGCCAAAATTGTATTTTCGAAGAATCAAGCTCTGCCTCACAAGGCGACTATTCTTTTATGTCACGGTTTGCAGCCAAGTAAGGGGAAAATGGTCTGTCCCTACTTTAAATTTAGCACCTCTGAGATAACCTGCAACTGATGAATGGCCTGCACAAGGCAAGCACATTCATTTCCTGAAGCGCAGTACGTTATCTCCTGTAGCCCAATTTCTGGCTCAAGTAAAGCGCAGCTTTGCTTGATACCATTGTCGTCCTGATATAAATCAGCAGGCTCTTTTTCATCGCTTGACTACTTTCATCGGTTCTGTCCCGCTGAGAGCATCAGTCAGGAACTCGGATTCAGTGAGCGCTACATTTGTCCGAACGTCCGTCTTTGTTTACGGCCGCCCATAATTGTCTACCACTGAGACATAAAGCTCTCTAGCTTTTCTGAATCTTTGGCCTACACTGTGGCCAAAATACTCTTAGTTTGCTCAGAATTAGAAAAAGCCTACCGTTTCGCTCATATGATCCTTGATCAATTGTCTTCAAAGAAAGCCAACAAAACAGAGACAAACACTTCTTTCTAGAAGGTTCGTTTGGTTGAAGCAAATTGCCTTTGCTAATGCCTCTGAGTAAATCTCACTGGGCTCTCCTGAGCGTTCAATTACTCTCATTTCTAAGCATTGCAAAATACACGGCGCTATTAACCAAACGCTTAATCCCTCACACTTTGTCTTTCTTACGTTACATTGTAACACACCGTGTACAACACAAAAATAACCATAGGTAAAAACACCTGAAAAGCAATTGCATAGGTTTTATGCCAAAACCGTGCAATAATATTCTCAATGCGCGCAACGGAAACTCTACCGTGTCGCGCCAAACTTAATCATTTTACGAATCACTTGGTCTGTGTTAACATCTTCCTTCAAATGCTCGTTCACTCCAAATCCACTTGACAGTGAAGGCATACGATATAACACTAAACCTTAAAAACACTAAAAAAAACAACAATTTTTTTTTGTTTTTACCTTCTCGGTATATTCGTACAAATGATTAATGGACTTCAATTTTCAGCCTTTAGTTCGGCGGTTTTCCTTTTCAAAAATTTACTCCGCATCATGTGACTTACAAACTTAAACAGACCAATATGCATCTCCAATTCAATAATCAGTAGCCATACTTAACACGCACGTGCAACCATTGTTAAAACTGACCGCCCCCTTTTCTCAACTAGATTCCTCTGAATCGCACACGATGGGGTCGTGGTCCCGGCAGTTTTGGAGCACGCCCGAGGCTACAAAATGCACAAACACTAAGCAGTGCACTTCCGTCACACCTAATTTTACACTTCGGCCTATTCCCCGTAGGAATTTGAAAGTGACGCCAGTAGCTCGGAGGGAGCCTGTGCCATTTTCTCTTTGTATTCAACCCTGCGCGGTACTTAGCCACTCTGCCCTTTCGACTTTGACCCTTCGGGCAAGGCCGCTTTTCCGAAGTCGTTGAGCTGAACCGCGCGCTTCGTTGGGGTGACGCACCTCCCTTTTTCCCTCTACACCTGGCTCGCCGCTTGTGCCTCCATGAACAGCCCCATAGACGTTTCCTTAAACGGATTAGTGGCCTACCCTTTCGTCTTTCGCGGGACGGTGTGGGACTAGTCCTATGCTTAGGCAGTGCCGAACGCTTTCGCTTCTTCCTTTTTCTGCGATGTTTGCAAACCTGCTCGGTGTTATCGCTGCACTGCTGAAGCGTGGCGTTCTTGCCCTCATCAGCCACTGCGCTAACCATGCCTAAATTTGACAATGTCGAAAGGTCCCCCTGAGGCACGAAGAAGGTTTCCAGCCTCTTACTGGGCCCATTAGGGCTGCTGGCACCCTCCTCATCCACGCAAGGAGCGTCTTCCGACATCGTCCCCACCTCCAGACCGGCCACGGCCTCGTTCTGTACATCATTTACATGGATGCATTCGAGAATATGCGGGCCCTTCTCTGGCGCAATCTGTTCCTGTCGCGCTTTATGAGGCGCCTCAGCTTCCGGCGCTTTGCGACGCGCCTCGCTTTCAGACTCCGGTGCGAGTCTTTCTTTCTTTTTGCTAACCGAGTTTACAAATCTCCTGATTAGCTCTGATTTAATAACTTCATAGTTGTTCGCGTGCTGCTCACTGAGACGCGCAACAACATCCGCTGCCTCGCAGGGCAGAACCGTGCGTAGCTTCTGAGACCAGGTGTCTCGCTCACACTTAAGTTGACTACACTTTCGTTCAAAGAGTCTGAGATACAGGCCCATATCCCATGATACCTCATATGGCTGCATGTACCTAGACATCTCGAACTCTGCCTCCTTTTCGAGAAGTACTCCTCGCTGGGGTCCCATTCTCATACGCAACTCATAGTCTTGTTTGAAAAACTTTAGCTTGAGGCCTTCTCTTTCGTCTTCACTCTTTCCTTCCATCTGAGCTGCTCTTAGTTTTCTTTCGATGATGAGGTCCCATTCTTCACTTAGTTCCTCGTCATCAGCCCCCAAATCATTAATCGCTTGAATGATTATGGGTTTTCGTGCCAAACCCTTTGTATCGATCCCCAATTCCTCACACAAAAGCAACAAGTCTGACTTCTGCAGCTCCCGTAAGTCCATGATCGTACTGAGTGCTCGCTACTTCCAAAATAACTTTCCGAAACGGCGAAACTGAGTCTTTCGGCAAAGTTAACTACCAGTTCTAAAATTTAATCCTCTTTTAGAACCTGGTTCACTCAAAGGAAAAGCCAAGCACTCACCCATACGTGATCCATGTCTCGAGCCAACTGCTTCTCTTGGGCCGACTGTTGTTGTCACTTGTAGCTTCGAATCCCACCGCTGCCACCAGTTGTCGTGATCCCGGGGTGTGCTGTGGTAGCGTGGTGTAGCTTCGGGTTGAGGAAACGAGCACTTACAAGATGGGGATACGAAAAACAAACAAGGTTTATGGCACTATTTACAAATATTTACAGCATGAGGTTAAGAGTTCACAAACCACGAGCGTGGTGGTTAAACCTTTTCTTGGTTCAGAGCCATCACAAACTACGAACGTGGTGGTTGAACCTTTTCTTGGTTCAGAGCGACGTCCTGCACTCTGCGGCGCCGTTATAAGCCCTGTCGGGCTCCTCCTTCTTCAGTGGAACACCAATCACACACATACACAACAGGTGAGGGGTACGAGCATGCACGGCGCACGTGAACAGCCAATTTCGAGTCAAGATCACTGCACTAAAGGTGGCGCCAGAGAGTCTCTTGCTCGTCGTGTATGTCGCTGGTCGAGGGGTTCCAAGCTTCGGACAGCAGACATCAAACGGTCCGCCAAACGGTCCGCTCAATTAGCCGGGCACTTTGTGGCGGCGGTCGCCGTTTCTTCAAAGGAATACGCTCTTTGTTGTCCCCTCCGGAACGGCTTACAGCTTCGTGGCGACAGGACGTCTCATCCGCCGGCTAGCAGGGACAATAGCCGGCGAGCATAGACATTCGGCGAGTCGGCTACTTGTTTGGGGATTAAAAGAGCGCCGCTCCCCCGTCATCTCTGGACGCTGGTTCCGAGAAAACTGGAGTTCCAGGCGTGGGAACGCGGCCCGGCTACGCTTCTCAGCGACGGCATGGCGCCTGCTGACGCCGGTCATAACAAAGCATTGTAAATCATTTCCCGCACGGAGTTCTTCAACGGCGCCACGAACGCCGAAACCAGCAGGTCATGATCACCCAGCTTGAGCGTCTTCACAGCCGCATATGCCCCACTGTGATTTATACACGGTGTGCTCACCGTCAACGTGTTGTTTGTGCCTTAACCCGCACAATGTCTTCTTCCGCGGCAATCGCACTCGTCAGACGCGCTGCTGTTATCAGTGCCCATTCGAGTTCTCTCGCTGTCACGACACTCAAGTCCCAGTTCTGGGACCTGTACACAACATTGAAATCCATGGCTGGCATCTTGAGAAACGATCCGCGTTTCTTCCACACCAGCGCTTTCCGTCGCTTGACTTGCTGCACTCCGTGCATCTTGCGCCCGTCGCTGCCGGCCTGCGCCATGCAGAGTCTTTTTAAATTGATCCTGTTCCTTCAGCACTGGATCCCACTGTTCCGCTTCAAAATCTTCGGGCGTTATAGTCTCTCTTCGACGTAGTATTCCATCTTCAGCACAACAAGGCCCACGGTCACCAGGTGCAAGCCGGATGCCCGGCGTCGCGGCCCAGACTTGGCCTAGGAGATAGGCCTAGCCTTGCCACCACGGAGTTGATAGGAAAATCTTGGAAACTCCTAAAACTGGGACAAAATTTCCTATACAAGTGGTGTCCGTAGGTGCAGGGCAACCTCCTGCAGACAAGCACACTAACAGCAAGGCCAGGACAAAGTGCGTCCACCGATAGTCGGTCACTGGGCCGGAGCTCATGCGAAGCTTCCCGTGAACCGGAAACACCGCCATTAAAGACACTGTTGAAACTCCCCGCGATGCCCCGCATCGCCCCATGGTGCCCTTCGGGAAGATGCTGAAACTTTTTCAAAAGTATCACTTACAAATGCAAAGAGCAGCGTTGTCCTAATTACATAACCTTCAGAATCTCGTTGATGTAACTTCACTTTAGCTAGCATTCTGCTTTTAAGTGTTGCAAGTTGATAAAAAACTCTCAAGATAATTTTTGTAGTGCTCAAGTGCGGCTCCAAACAGTGCAGGCTTGGCCAAGATAAGGATCATATATTTCTAACTATATGCAGTAAAATTTCTTTTAAAGACTGAGAGAACTAACAGAGACCCCAAGAGCGCGTTTGTTTAATTCGCATGTGCACCATTTTATTTTTGATGTCAATCAGAGATCTGATGGAAAACCCACGACATATATTTTTATACTGCCCATGTTGGAAAATCTTGAAACATTTTCCAGCACACCAGTGTGACTGTCATGCAGGGATCTGCTGCGACCACTGGTAACAATAGAATTTAGTACTCAAGGCTGGAACTGTGATATGTTTGCAATCAATACTAACGTGATACGTAATCATAAGGTATTTGATATCAGTGGCTAAGGCACACATTGATTTTTATCTGTGACATCCTGGGTGTTCTGTATATCTTTAAAGGCAAGTATTATGGCCTAGAGACACACCACGAATGTTTAACACTCTATTTGTCTGCTGAACACTAGTACAGAAGGGTAATTAGCTGTAATACAGCTAGAAGAGCTATTGTCGAACTTACCGATTGCCATAGTAGGGAGATTAGTGCAGTCCACGGTAACAGTGACCGGAGCAGTCGTCGTCTTTAGGGATCACGAAGGATTTAGTAAGCATAACTATGGGGAATATTTAGCTAAAATGGATGTTTTGAGGTGTAACTACATAACTTAGTATTATTTGTCATGTGATTGATATAAGATTGCCAAGAATGTTCATGAGTATTGTTGCTGCTAGTGCAGCAAGTATTGGATGTATTAGCAGCAAGAAAACATTCACTGAAATTAATGAAGGTGATCCAGAAACCCAATTGAGCATTGTGTATGGCATTTCCTTGCGAGAAAAGAATGCTTTAGCTCTGTTTTCGCGTTAGAAAAGCAAGTTTGAAAATCGCCACTAGTTCAAAAGTGGAGTTGATGGCGGTAGCTCCAAATATTTGCACAATGATCGCCATACGGCACGTAAAAATTCAATTTTGTAAAATTGAAAAGCACGATGAACACTATGGAAGTTGTTTTAATGCATGAAGCGGACAGCTGCACTGTTCCTGGTTATCTATCGTGCGCAAAAGTGTGAACGTAAGCACACGAGCAGGTAGTTATGAAAGAAGATAAACGTACAAATAAAAGTAGCCGCGCATTTCGAACAGAATACTTAAGGTGATTGTTTCCCACGTTATTTTGACTGATACTTCATAATAATTTCAGACGCCAGCACCCTAAGACTGCTACTCGTGCTGCAAGAATCTGGTCTCAGGCTGCATCGCATCAGAATGCGATTCAGGCCTTGTAGCAGTGGCACCACGTTCGCTGTGTTCGATATCCCATTCAGCGCTTACGTCATCGTCTACCTGATTGGATGCTCCCTGTCTGTGCTAGCGTTCGCCGCACAGGTGGTCTATCAGCGGTGTCATCGCCCAAGGGGTCTGCAGGCCAGCCGGGTTGGACTGGCCGTGGTGATCCGACATGGCTGAAGGATACGACAGTTTTTTTTTCTGGATGTAATCGTGGAATTTTTATGCATGTAAATATTGTGAAAATGTTGGTTATAGTAATCCGACCCGCACCACTAAAAATATGAAATAAAATCTGAGTACTTTACTCATGTATCCCTAATAATAATATGCGCGATTTTACGTTCCAAAATGACGATATCATTACGAGAGGCACTGCATTGAAGGCCTCCGGAAATTTTGTCCATCTATTGTTCTTTAACGTGCTGCTCACATCGAACAGTGCACGGGTCTCTGCCAGTTTGGTTGTATGCCTGTGTTTCCCCGCGTCAGGTCGAATTAATCACAATTAGTCCGCATTATCGTATTGGTGGCCTTTCTTAAAAGCTCACAGGCATAACACAGAGTCAGTGACTATAGAGAGATGTCTACTGTTTCCGGAACCAGGCTGTTTACTCTTGCACAGATGTCCGCTGTTGCCCGAAACGTGCGAGCCCAGGAACGTGAGCACCTACCAACCACTCGTCTTATGAATCACAGCCTCGCTGTTATAACTAATGTTTCAAGAAAATAACAAAAATCACAGCACATCCAGGAAGTGCATGATGTTCAGTAAGGCGAAGCATCCATCAGTCCGTTCGAGCTTTCGTCCGTCCATGCATCCGTCTGTGCGACCGTCCGTGCGAGCGTTTGTGCGTCCATCCGTCCGTCCATCTGCGCGGTCGTCCGTGTGTCCATTCATCCATCTGTGCAGCCGTCCTTTCTTCCTTGCGTTCGTACGTCCGTGCGTCCATCCGTCTGTGCGTCCGTCTGTTCGTGTGTCTGTCCGTGCGTCCATCCGTGCATTGATTCGTTCATGCGTCCGTTCTGCGCCCGTCCGTCCATTCGTCCGTGAGCCAATCCATCCATGCGTCCGCCTGGGCATTCGTCCATCCGTCCGTGAATTTGTCTGTCTGTCCATCATCAGTTTATGCGTCTCTCCATCCGTCCGTCCATCTAGTGAACACTCCAAGTACCACCATCTCGCTTGTTTTCATCATAAATTCATCATATAGAAGTCTAGCGGACACTCCAACGGCTAAACGAGAGGTGGCATGGCCGGAACAGAGGAGTGGCACGCGCGCACTCTCTAACAGCCCGTGCTTTGTGTCTAGTTCCCACCTTTCAACGCCGCTAGTTCATGGCACTGTGGCCCAACCCTCGCTAGACCTTGGTAATAGTCAAGGAGATTACACCCAGCAAGTTTAACGTGGAAACTTTTTCTGATCAGATAGCGCTCAAAGCGCGTTCTTCTGTTACCAGTATTTTTAATGAAGCATCAAATTCAAGGCAAGTTTTATTAGTTTCAGTCACCGATACTTGTCTTTGTAGGTTATTTTGTCAGAAACGACCATGATTTTGTTAATGATTAACGTGTGCAGGTATCCTCCTCGATTCTGCCCCGCCACGGTGGTCTAGTGGCTAAGGTACTCGGCTGCTGACCCGCAGGTCGCGGAATCAAATCCCGGCTGTGGCGGCTGCATTTCCGGTGGAGGCGGAAATGTTGCAGGCCCGTGTACTCAGATTTGGGGGCACGTTAAAGAACCCCAGGTGGTCGAAATTTCCGGAGCCCTCCATCACGGCGTCTCTCATAATCATGTAGTGGTTTTGGGACGTTAAACCCCACAAATCAATCAATCCTCCTCGATTCAAGAGTGTGCGCGTACCGCTCCTCTAGACTGGCCGTGGAGGTGGCTACCTACTACGACTACTACTACTACATACATCGCGGATGCACGACCCACGGCTTAAGGAGCTTCGCTCATAAAAACTCACAGCTTTGCCGCAAAGGCGAAGCAATGAACACGATAGCAACGAATTGGGAGGTCACGCGCAAAACAGATCAAAACGTGCCCCGCGTGATTATTATTATTATTATTATTATTATTATTATTATTATTATTATTATTACATGATTTGCATACACAGATGCACAAGGACACGGACGAAAGAGGGAGAGGGCAAGCTGGCAACGGCCACCTAGAGGGGCACAACGCCTGCTCACTCTTTCGGGAGGATGGAAGAATACAGAGGAAACAAAGATTTGAAGGGAGAAAGAGAAAAGAAGATGAGGAAGAAAAAATGACGAAGACTTCGACGAGTATGAATAAAAAAGCATAAATAAAAATATTAGGAAAAAAAGAGACCGTCTATAAACGGGTGGCCAGGTCCGTTTGGTTCATAAATGTAAGGAGAGCTCGGTGGGCCTGGTCGCGTCGGGAGGCACTACCACTCGGAAAGAGGTAGTCGTCTAGAGTCGCGCACTTGAGTCCTAGGAATTTATATTCCTTAATCAGCATACACCGCTGCGTTGCAAATGTGGGACAGTGCACTTCGATAAGCTCAAGTGTTTCGCAGGAGCCACTAGCTGCGCACAACAGGCTGTCCACACGCCCTTGACGGTGTAATCGTTCACGCACTAGCACAGAGCCAACTCTTAGTTTGTACAACAGCGCTCGGGAACTAGGAGGCAAGCCACGGCCACGAACACGGGGAGGGAACGATCAATTCGCCACACGCTGGTCTCGGTGCTGCTTTAGGAGGTGTCCAGCGTATAAGCAGACGAGCGTTGTCCATCGTACATAGAATTCCCGGACAGTCACAGTCATCATGGTAGCATGACGAAGGAAGGCGATTCGCTTCTTCATTGCCCGCAATACCCACGTGCGAAGGTACCCACTGTTAAGCTAGGATACCCCACGTGACACAATAATAATGGATTCCACGATGCTGTTCAGAATAGGGCTGTCGGTTTCCTTGCTGGTGAGTCTGCTAAGGGCACCACGAGAGTCGGCGAGGACGACAACCTTCGATGCTGGTAACCATTATTGTTCGTACTTAAGGGCGACATCATTCGCTGCTAGCTCGGCCGTCACTGACGGTGAGGGCTGCAGTATTTTAAACAACCGCCTGATAACGGTTGAAGGGCAGAAGAAAGCTGCAGAAGCGCTCAGGCCATCGCTGTGTACAGAAGCGTCCGTAAATACTTTTGCATAGTCTTCGAAGTTTTCAAATAAGTGTGAAGGAAGGCGATTCGCTTCTTCATTGCCCACAATACCCACGTGCGAAGGTACCCACTGTGAAGCTAGGATACCCCACGCGACACAATATTAATGGATTCCACGATGCTGCTCAGAATAGAGCTGTCGGTTTCCTTGCTGGTGAGTCTGCTAAGGGCACCACGAGTGTCGGCGAGGGCGACAACCTTCGATGCTGGTAGCCATTATTGTTCGTACTTAAGGGCGACATCATTCGCTGCTAGCTCGGCCGTCACTGACGGTGAGGGCTGCAGTATTTTAAACAACCGCCTGATAACGGTTGAAGGGCAGAAGAAAGCTGCAGAAGCGCTCAGGCCATCGCTGTGTACAGAAGCGTCCGTAAATACTTTTGCATAGTCTTCGAAGTTTTCAAATAAGTGTGAATGGGCTAATTGGTATAGTTCTGAAACAGGTTGGTCACACTTTTTGCGTATTCCTGGAATCGACAGATGGGTAGGGAAGGCACATGGCCTGTGCTCTGTCAATGTTGGCAACTCAATAGATTCGCCGGAATTGCCAGTAATGTCATTGAACAAAACCACCATTTTACCCATTCGAGAAAGTGGGCGCTGTAACAGCCTGTTAAGGAGTGTTTCGCCATGTGGGGCTCGGTTCAGACGCTCAATATGATGTAGCGCTCTCTGGTCAGCTTGCAGCCTCAACGGCAACTGGTGTGCTTCCGTCAGTAGTGGGATGGATTGTGCTTGACGAGGTAAGCCAAACAGTACTCGGAGGGCAACACTATGATCCCGTTCCAGCTGAGACATTAAAGCAGGCGATACATTCAAGACTGGCAAGGCATATATCACGCAAGAGAGTACAGCTGATTGGTAAACCTGTAGTGCCGTCTTCTGATCAATGCCCTCACCCCTAGCTGTCAAGGCGGCTACATACTTGAACAGGGACAGCGATTTTCACCTCACAGTTCTAACAGCAGGGAGCCAAGAAAGGTGATCATCGATGATTACACCCAGGTAACGATGTTGGTGTACCCACTGTATCGGTGTGTCTCCGAGGTAAAGCCTGCCAATGCTTCGACGAGCGCGTTGCTTTGGATGATACGCGATCGCAGCTGACTTCGCAGGTGAAACCTGCAGGCCAACTTCCACCAAGTATTCTGAAGTGGCATTCAGAGCTCGCTTTAATATACCACGAAGACGTGAACCATGGTGTGACGGACCAATGACCCAGAGTGCGATGTCATCAGCATAAATCACTATGCCTATAGGAAAGTCACATTCTTGTGGTAATCGGCCTGGAAGTCCAGCAAGTACGCTGTTAAAGAGAAGCGGTGACAAGACGCGGCCTTCCGGGACGCCACATTTAACAGCGCGAGGTTGACTCTGTACTTCTCCAATGCGCACTTTCATTCTGCACTCAGATAGAAAATCACGAAGAAAGTGTAAAGACGACCTGAGATTCCTCCATTCATCAGTGCACAAATAATCACCTTATGTGGCACCGAGTCAAACGCTTGCTGTATGTCAAGAAATAGAACCTACGCTGAATATCTCTTCGCTCGAGCAGATTCAAGCGATGATACAAGATCTGCTATGCTGTCGAAGGCTGAACGGTGGCAACGCAATCCGCTCCTGAAATCAGGGAAGAAAGTGAGCTCCTGTAATCTGCCGTCCAGACGGAACAGCACCATACGTTCCATCAGCATCATAACATTAGAAGTTAGTGATATTGGCCGGTATGACTTGAGGAATTGTGCAGGGTGACCAGGCTTGAAAATGGGCTTCACCACAGGCGATTTCCATTCATCAGGAATCAGACTCGTTTGTTACACTTAGTTGTATTCGCCCAGAATACATTGATGAAAGACCTCATCAATGTTTCGCTAGGCTTGGTACGTAACACCCTTTTCGCCTGGGGCAGTGCGACGATGCTTCTTACGCACAAGTGACGCACGAAACGTACTCACAGTCACAGATGCACGCTAATAAAGGTTCCAGTTGCTACTTCGCTGTGTCTGAAAAGTGTGCGCTTTTCACGAACGGAGACTGCAATGATGGCAGCGACCTTTGTGCAGCGTTTGTGCACAGAATCGTTCCAGGTAAAGACCGAGGCTAGCCAAGGCGTACGATCCTCCCCTCCTCCCCACCAGAGATAAGGATCTGCGAGAGAGCGTCGCTCTCTACCTCTAAACGGGGCAAAGTGCGCATGGGAGATCAGAGTATGCGGCGCCACGTGATGTGCTGATGGGCGTTCATTGCGCGATTTAGCTGATTATGCTGAAAACACGATAATGGCCCCCAAGATGCCCGTGAGCAGCGTTAAGTGGCAGATATAAATAGCTGGCTGTTTGAACGGTGAAGGGCGTGCTCCTCAGTGGCTCAGTGGTTAACGCCTCGCACTCACGATTTCGAGGATCCTAGTTCGATTCAGCACGCGAGAGTCATTTTCTTGTTTTTTCTTTCTTGCATATATATATATATATATATATATATATATATATATATATATATATATATATATATATATATATATATGTATGTATGTATGTATGTATACATATACGGTGAGTGACGTTGACGCCGCACTGAAATCCCGCTGAGAGTTTCCAAATGATTCCTATGGCAATAAAAATTACAGCAAATCCGCGGAGTGAATGATGATGAGGGGGGCGAAGCATAAGAGGTTTTTATCGATAAGCCATGAATCGTCAGTGTGCCCAGATCAGCGTGTCCGTGCGTTCATCCTTATGTGCGTGTGACCATCCGGGTGTCTGTCTGTCCGTCCGTTCATCTGTCAGTCTGTCCGTATGTCTGTCTGTCTCCTTGGAACACACGGATGGACGGACGCTTCACCCCACTTATCATTCACTACGTGCATAGCCGTGAAAGCCACGAATGCCATCTAGTTATATTATTCTCAAGTACATATACACACAACGCCATCTAGAGAGCAACTCATAAACTAGAGGGGGCTAGATACTGCTGCTGCTCCTGCTACTACTACTACTACTCATACTACCACTACACAGCAGGCAACGACGCATGGCGCAAGGAGCTTCGCTTCTGAAAAGTGCCACCCGGATGTTCCCATGGAATTTCGCGCTATTCGGGTATGGTTTCAGAATGCGGAATTGTTATTTCGTCTTTATTATTCTTATTGATTGAATGAAGGAGAAGCGCTGCCTTCAACGAGTAGTGGGACGCTGATGTGCGATGTGAATGGTTGTGCAGGTCGAACAGTCGCTTTTACTAGCAGACGCTGCCTGTGTCAGCCTTGCGAGGCAAAGGAAGGGAAAGGGGGAGCAAACAGTTGGCCCGAGATGCAAGCATGTGGCAAGATGCACAAGGAGCAAGCATGTGCAATGGGCGTGTGGAAAACGACGATGCACGATGCATGCCATCGTACGACTAAGAAATGCTCCGCATTTCAAAGCAAAGCCGCAAGCACGAATCGTCCTTTCAGTCGTCCTTTGTGCATCCGCTAGCTGCTTGCCTGATTGTGTAATAATTGGCATCCTACAGTCATATGATCAGCTTCGCATTACACGCAATACATTCATCAGAGAAGCAGTGGCTTCTTGAAGCCAGACAAACAAGCAAAAAAAATGTCAGCGTATCCATGGAGTGAATGATGGAGAGTGGGGCGAAGCAATTGTCCGTCCATTCGTTCTTGCTTCCGTCCGTCCATGCGTCCGTCTGTGTGACCATCCATGCGTCCATCCGCACGTCCGTGCATGCTTCTGTTCGTGCATCCGTCCCTGCGCTCATCGATGCATCCGCCCCTGCGTCCGTTCATGCGTCCATCCATGCATCTGTCTGTGTGTCCGTTCGTCCATCTATTCAACACTCCAAATACCACCATCTCGCATCTTTTCATCATATATTACCCATATAGAAGCACCGCCATCCAGCGGACATTCCAAGGACTAAAAGAGAGGTGGCACACGCACACTTTCTTACGGCTTGCACTTCGGGTCTACTTCCTACCTTTAACCACCTCGAGTTCATGGTATATACTAGTTCACTGTATTCATGGCCCTGCGGCCCAACGCTCGCTAAACCTTTCTAAAACCAAGGAGGTTACGCCCAGCGAGTATAACGTAGCAACCTTTTCCTGTCAGATAGTGCTCAATGTACATGCCAATGGCTGCTAATGGGAAATGAGAGACAGGAGGATTCGGCTTTTACTTTCCTTACGGCTCGCGCTTCGTATCTACTTCCCACCTTTAACCACCTCGAGTTCATGGTATGTACTAGTTCATTGTATTCATGGCACTGCGGCTCAACGCTCGCTAAACCTTTCTAAAACTGAGAAGGTTACACCCAGCGAGTATAACGTATAGCAACCCTTTCTTGTCAGATAGTGCTCAATGTACATGCCAATGGCTGCTAATGGGGATCGCTGCGTGCGCATTATCTAAAAGCCGAATGCTCCTGTCTCTCATTTCCCCTTAGCAGCCATTGGCATGTACATTGAGCACTATCTTTCATTGTTCAACAACGCACAGAAGAAATCTCTCACCAGCACCAACTTGGAGGTCAAAATGTTATACTTGTTAAACACTACAACGGCTGCGAGGGACGAGCGGGTGCCGCTATAAAAAGCTTCGCCCCTAAAATAATAACATCTTCTCAAAGGGAACCCTGATGGGACGCGGTTTTCGGTGCAGTAGCCCGCAGCGCCGTAACCATCACTTTCGAACGCTGCCCTGAGTTCTGTTCTCGGCCGAAAATATCCTCACGCTGGCCGCTTTCTACCATGTGGATATTATACTGCTGTTTGTGTAACATCTGCCACAGGACAACCGTGATTCGTGCTCAACGGGATGCCAGAAATGAAATTAGTGGCATCAATGATTCTGAAATTTGCGGTAGTTTCGGGGCAAATAACGAATCTGGCTAAAAGTACTCTCGAGGCCCTTGCAAGTCCGTCATCACTTGTGGCCAATATTGAGTTGCCAAGATACGATCAGTCGTCAGACAATTTTACACCATAGTTCCGGATTCCAATAACCAGGTGGAATTTACGCGGGGGACGTCAATCTTTCAAAGATTTTTTGAAGTACATAACCCAGGACGACAGTACTTTTCCAAGGCCGGGTGTAGCTCTGGTATCCTTGCAGGAGGTGCGGTTGTTGCCGGGTTTCGATAAAGTTGTCCAAGAGTTCGAGCGGTATCATTCACACATTCAGTGGATCGTAGCTGCTCGTGAGCGCGACCAAGTGTGAAGCACGCTGTCAGGACACCTGTGTCAAGTGATAAGCGTGACACAGGCTGATGCGAATGTTCTTTGGGACGAGTACAGGTCTTGCAAAGCGCGTCGCCTGGTCACAGGAGCTGATGTCGGTATGCTAGCAGAACGCCTACCCGATGCCAGCAAACTGCCTAAAGACGATCGTGTAGTTTTCGCGGTCGAAGACGACAAATCGCACTTTTATTATACGGACGAAAATTTGATTCCCGGCGTCCATCTCGCTTATGCGGCTTTTAACACTACCCTTGTCGAAGCGTGTAACTACGGTGACTCCGACTCACTCCTCCTGGACCAACGCGTAGACTTCCTCATCGGCACATTGAAGCGCATTCCCATGCGGTCGTACTACGGGTATCCGATGTATCCGCCATCTTCGCTTTGTTTTCTTTCTCGACGAGCGACACCGCTGTCACCATCGCTTGTTTCATCGTGGCTGTTTTTCTTTGAGGTGTCTCTCACGGGATTTTCCCTGGCATCGGTGCTGCTTCTGCTAACTCACGTGCAATCTCGCCTCTAGTCGGTTTCTGCTACCGGACATTCTCATTTGTTCATGTTCTTTATGAGCACCTATCTCGGACGATGCCCGGCAGCAGTTGCCAAGAGATTTTCTACACTCGGAAAGGAAGGAAAGGATGGAAAATAGGAGGAAAAGAATAACAGGGAGGCTAACCAGCTTACAGGCAGCTGGTTTGCTACCCTGCACATGCTCGATTTTTTTATTTAAGGGGTGGCGGGGGGGCATATCATACTTTTTGCACATGCAGAGCTGTCTGGGTATCCCGAATCGAGCAAAATACATTGCCCTTGCACGAGCTTCCCGAAGCTGCTCAAGGTTCAGAATATGTGTGTAAGTGTAGTACTTAGCGATGTAACGCCTTTTGGCACATTGAAACTAGTTGGTTTCGACTTCGTCCATACGGGTGCTGTGGTGACTCTCTTGAAACAATGATCCTATGACACATATGTACAAGTACGTATGCAACTGACAAGAAGGGCACTACTCTACCATAGCTGTTTTGTCGTTTTTAATTGTAGGTCTGCACATGTGTTATAGGGCTCGGGCGTCGCACTTTCCAATGTCCAGGCGACCACTGCGCAGGCGCTCTCACGTTTGTTTGTGCATTGAAGCGGGAATGACAACTTTTGTTTCGTAAAGCAGTATGCCCCTGACAATAAATAGAGCATCATTTGCGTATATTTTCAGCTCACCTTCGATGGGCTGCAAAGCATCCAACTTTCTTATCTGTGTGCAGTTCAGGGTTTGCTATAGTTTGCGCACTGGCTGACGCGGTGGCCGAGGCGCTGCCACGGCCAGTTTCGTCTTTCTTTTTTGATTTGTTGTTCAGACAGCGTGACCATAGCATGAATTTGAACTTTCTTAGTAAATTATCTTGTTAATTCTTGCCCCTGAATTTGAGAAATTATGTCTGTCATTATTCGCTGCTCCCCAGGATGGTGCTGCAACTGGTAATCATATTTAAAAAGTGCGAAAGAGGTCTTTGCAGTGTTAACGGAATATCACTGAGCCCCTTTTTACAAATGAGTGAATAACAGCTATCTGCTTAAGACTATCTGCCGGACAATAACAAGTTTGCTGAACTTTTAGCACCGAAAAACAATGCTCAGCGCCTCCTCTGTATCTTCGCGTAACAGTATTCTATGTCTGTTAATAATAAAAGCATAGCCTACCGTACGCAATTCTTCACTATGCCTTTGAAAAGGTACAGCTGCTACAGCGTAAGCCGATGCGTCGGTAGATAGCTTTTTGGGCAGTGACACATTGTGTATTGTAAGAATGGGCGCTTTTGTAAGCATTTCACGTAAATGATTGCATTACCTTTCACGCTCTGTCGTCTATTCTAAATTGACATCATCTCGCAGCAAGACACTCGAAGTTCGGTAGGCACTTATAACGATAGTTAAAAACGTACAAATGTTTTTGCAGATCTTTCTTAGTTGACGGCCTCGGGCACTTCATGAAGCATTTCACTGGGTCGTCATTGGGTTCCACTAGAAGGGAGCTGAATTTATCACCTATGAAGGGTATTTCTGACGTTGGAAATGTTCAATTCTATCAGTTTAGAGTTAGACGTGCTACTCGTGCAACATTAAAAACGTTATACAGCCTCGGCACGCTCTTCCCGCGTAGATCGACAGATTACGATAGCATCCACGTACACTCGCGTGCCGGGAAAACTGTGAAATATTTTTATCATGGTCCTGTGCAAAACTTTTGGTGCCAAACATACCCCAAACGGTCGCCGTAAAAAGTGGTTACGCCCGACCTTTACTATTTGGGAATCTGTACCGAACGTATATATTCTCGAACTTCCCTCATCAAGCATGATTTAATGGAGCCCGCTGTTTGCGCCCAGTTTGGTGAAAAATTTCGCAGCCGCAAGCTAGCTCATATAATCTCTTGAAATCTTGGAAGTTGGAAGTGATTTGTCTAAATTACGTCATTCAAATTTCAAGTGTCCATGTATATACGCCTCTTTCCGTGCTGTCTAAGCATAACGATCAATAGGCTCACCCAATAAGACGGTTCTCTAGCTCTCGTGATGATGCCAGCTGCTCCCGGGTAGTTCCGTTCTTCCATGGACGGGGGCCCTTGTGCGAGGGGAACACACCTCCCAGGCTCGACCAACGGCCAGACGTCGTCTTTCATAGTCATTGTGTACTTCCTCGCTTGCTTGCCAATACCTGTGAAGAAGAATTTAAACTTGGCTTGTGTGCACTTAGACAAGTTGCTCTCACACTTGACGTCCTGAACGTGGACAACACTCACCAAGCCAAACGGCTCACTGGCTTCAAGCCCCAGTACTCCCTGCCTTCTTTTTAGAATTTGCTTTACCACTCATCGCCCCTACAGCTGCATCCGAGAGACTTGCGCCAGCTTTCATAACACGTGGAGTCGATGGGCACACTGCACGGGCAACGAATTTGCTGAATGTAGCCGCGTAACTGTCGCGTTGGTCTCACGGCCGCAGCCAATGGCTGGGCGAGAGACATGTGATGTCATACCGCTGGTGGCGCCCGTGCCACCGACTCGTTCTTCGCCTCTCCGACCACGTCAACGGCTCCGATCACCCCGGCCTTTGCCGATATCGCCGTTGACGGCCACATGAAAAAAAACATTTGGCAAATTTTGTGTCCGGCATGAAATAATTCATGATTGGATATGGTTATCTTTGAAGTGCACCATTCGTAAGAGGCGATGCCCGTTTCCGAGTCACTATAGCGGGGAGTCCAGCAACTAATAGAAGGCCACTTCTCAGGTAAACTAGTGTTATCAAACCAGCCGCTGTGTCGGCTCGCTTCGCTCTCACCGTTGCTCTTCACATCGAAACCGTTGAGAGAACCAATTGCGCATGTAAACCTGTTGCACGAAAGTACAAGGTTATTATCTTTCGGTGAAAATAAACGCTTCATGATGACCTCACGTTTGCTATCGAACAGCACATGCGACAGCGTTCACCCTGTTAAGCTCGGAGTCGTCCACCCTGCTCGGAGGCGCGAGTGAATGTGGTGGGCTGTGACGTTTATTGCCCGCGATGGCGTACGCTTTATCGGCAGCGTTGTTTCGGAACGAAGCATGGTTAGACACTCCTTGCTTTGTATTCAATAAAAAGCTTACCACGTTTTCGAGTGTGTACGCCGAGGTGGGATATGTGGGCTCTGCCGGTGCTCTGACTGCACGTTCGCCCTATACGTGTCTAGAATCGTTGTATGCCGCATGCGGCGTAGCACGTCGGACCGTGAGTCGAATCTCACTATGTCTCCAGAGCTTTAAACACTTTCCTGTTAAAAGAGAACGCAAGACTCCCGATACGCTTGCTCACCAACGAAAAGGCGCACAGCGGCGGGGAACAAAAAGGCGAACACAAAAACTTGACTGCGCATGCCGGTGGCACTGTGACTTCTCTGTTGTACTCGCGTTTGCGCTCCCTGTCTTCCTAACGTGTGCAAAATACTCATTCAATTAGCTGTCAAACTCGACCGCAAGACGGCAGCTCTTGCACAACTCTTCGAGTGGAAGCAGCGACTTGCATGTGTGGGTGTGATTTGATTTGCAGCTGTGATTGCATGAAGCTATTAAAGTTGGATGTCAACAAATAGAGCGTGTTACGCAGCACATGTTTCTGGGAATTCCATTTCAAGAAAAACTTCGATTCACTCAGCACGTGCAGTTCATAATACACAACAGCATTTTCAAAGCAATGGGTCCGTTAAACGCTGTGACAATACTATCATGCCCTGTAGTGACGATACTATAATCGATACTATCGCAGTGACAATACTATCATGCCTTGTAGACGAAAGTCTCTGTCTTTCAAGGCAGGTACTGCACCCATAAGATTATTTCGGGTGGTACGGTATTTGTCGGCTCCAAAATTGCGGTTGAAGCGGCGTTTTTGTATGAAAGCGTATTTGGGAAGCATCTACGGCAGAGTGCATTTACTGCGAGAAATGTCGCAGAAATATTGTTGTCTAGAATAATTGCATGCTATTTATTAATTCAAAGGTGTTCAATCACAATTCGAGTGATGCGCTTGACTTGCAAACTTTCATTTGATGAAACGTTAATCGCAATATATGCTCCGCGTAGTGAATACCTATGCAAAGCATCAGCATTCAATTATTCATTTTATAATTTGTATCCTTGTATCTCTATTACTGTATTCCGGAATCTGTATTATGGTGTAATTTTTGTCGCCTTTGTTTATTGTATTTCGGAAATGTCTTGTTACGCCAAACACAAATGTATCTCGGTATCTGTATTTTAGGGTTAAAGTGCACGTATTTCAGTATGTGAGTATCTCTGCGCAACCCTGCATGGAATGCGAAAACAGCGACTGTTTTATGAATAACAAACTTGACTATACGATGCATCAATGTTCACCTTATGTCGAAAGAAGCACGTTGTACACAATCATAGAGTTTCTCACAATATTACCTAGAGGGAAATATGGCGCTAGTGAGCTGCTGGATGCAAGGGAATGCCGGGATATCTGAGCTTCGAACTTGACTTGAATTTGTATATCTCGAAGACGCGTCTGGCTTCACGTTAAAATGATTAGTTTCTTACTAAAACAACACGTATAATAGGCTTTTTATTTCTTGACATTGCACAAAACTATGTTTTATGGAACACTGGAGCCTTCCGCGTTGATGTATAATTTTACGAAGGGTAAGAAGTAATCAACGGCCGCTAAAGTTGGCAGGCAGACGACTGTGGTGTACACGTATCCCGAAGGACTACGGCCACCAGCGTGGGTCCGGTCTTAGCGAGCCGCAGGGCACGCGTCAACCGTCGCCGTGGCGGGAAACACGATACTGCTCAAGTCGCAACACTTTATTGTGGCAACACCAAACGCAGTACAGCCCGTTGCAAATAGGCGCGGCGGGAAAGCAAGTAGGCTTATCCACGCCACGGGCACAAAGTACTACACAGGGGTGCCACGAGCACGTCTCCGCGGTAAAGCCGATCCACGGAGACACCGGAGCAAAGGCCCGGTTGCTCGAGCGAGGGCAAAGGCGCTCGCGTGGGCTTCGAAGGGAGACGGGTCGGCGTAGCGAGGCCACGCACTAGGACACCGTACCGCCCTTCGGCCGTGCGTACGCAGCGGGGCAAACAGCGGGTGAGCGTTCGCCTTGGGCGCGAGGCGCCGTCAGCGAAGTCCGACGAGCCCCCGACTGACGGGAGTCGACGGACGAAAAGATAGCGTGGCTCACCGTTTGCTGTCCCGGAGAGTATCTGACCGCTCCCGACGCAGCGCGCGAAAACCTCTCTTGGGAGTCCCCGCGCGCGGCGCCACCGCCAACATCCGCTACCGGGTGAGGGAGCTAAACGTCACTCCGCTCTCCCACCATGGCAGACAGCGAAGGAGGGCAGACATGTCGGGACATGAGAACGGCAGAAAAGGCGGGAAAGCCCGCTGCCTTGTCCGGCAGAAAGGCGGGAAAGCCCGCGTAAAGGCAGCGGGCCAGCCTCAATTCCCACATCCCCCTCTCCTAAATTTGCCCTTTACCGGTCTGCAAAAGGCAGCCGGGCGTTACTCATGCAGTTAAAAAAAATGACACCGCTATGAGCAACACAGTGGCCTCTCCCGACCCAGTTGCTGCAGCACAAACTACAATGAAACGCTTTAAAGGAAAAACATAAGCTTTATGTTCAAAAAAAGGAAGGGGAAAAGAAAAAAACGAGTAGCGAAAGTACAATACATGACCGAACACGGGTAACACAAAAACACACACACACACACACAAAGTCAAATAAAGTCGTCATCAAAAGTGACAAGAAAGTCTGTGCTGGTGTCGCTGTTACCGCCCGGCGCATATGCGTCAGTGGACGGAATCCCTGGGCCAACGAGGGCCGCGAAGCCCGGGTTCCTCCGCATTCTCTCTCGGCAGAGAGCAGCCAGGTCTTCGTCGGGGAGCGCCGTGGGTGGCACGGACGAGGCCGGCGTAGACTTCTTACACCCGGAGGCTCGCGCCGCCTGGGCTCTTCCCGCGTGGAGGCTTCCCCGAAAATGGCTCTCTGCGTAAATGTTGACCCCGCACAGCGAGCACTCACGCACCCCAGGTGGGTCTGGCAGCCGGGCACCTCGCGCGAGCACGTCGCGCTCCGTGATGGTGTGGCCGCGGAACGGCAATGGCACCTTATCACTGGCAGTCTCACGTCGTACTCGCCGCTGTGCCTTCCACGGCAAATCGCTTACAAACCACCCGGGCGCATCTTGGTTTTCTTGGCACGTCCAAGTGGCCACGCTACGTGCTTGCCTCTTCGCGCATGGAGGCGCCGGGGCCGCGGGCTCGGGTGGTTTGCGCGCCCGCCGCGTTCCCGCCTTCTGCCGGCGGGCAGGCGATCTCGACTTTGCCGGAACTGCAGACATGCCGGAAGGAGGAACGGGAAGACACCACTTGTGGCCAGGGTCGTCGACTGCACACTGAGGGGCCGCACTGTTGGCGCGCAGACTCGCAGCCGTGGTGACCAACCCGCCCCCAATTTGTCAGCGATCAAACTCCACTCACAGCGCGCACCAACACTTACGTCACTTCACATCACGCCCTCTTCCCAATCACGGCACCACAACACCCGCCACTGACACTGATTCGTCGTTTCGTTGGTCCCCCTTCACCCCCACATCGCGCTCGCCAGTGGAGACAGTTCAGCGCACGGCGTGGAGAGCAAAAAAAAAGGAAAAAAAAATAACACGAGGGGAAAGAGAAAAAAAAAGAAAGAAAAACGCACGCATTCGTGCAGAAGAGGCGCGTTCTTAGAGCGATGGATGCAAAAAAAAAAACAAAAAAACTAACACATGAACGCTAGACAGGAATGAAGACAAAAAAGAAACACTTGCAGCAACTGGCGGGGGCCGGCTTCTTTCCGATCAGTGGACTGAAAGAAGCCAGCCTACAGAGACCAAACTGTGTGCACGTATCCCGAAGGAGTACTGCCACCAGCGTGGGTCCGGTCTTAGCGAGCCGCAGGGCACGCGTTAACCGTCGCCGTGGCGGGAAACACGATACTGCTCAAGTCGCAACACTTTATTGTGGCAACACCAAACGCAGTACAGCCCGTTGCAAAAAGGCGCGGCGGGAAAGCAAATAGGCTTATTCACGCCACGGGCACAAAGTACTACACAGGGTGCCACGAGCACGTCTCCGCGGTAAAGGTAATCCACGGAGACACCGGGACAAAGGGGGCCCGGTTGCTCGAGCGAGGGCAAAGGCGCTCGCGTTGGCTTCGAAGGGAGACGGGTCGGCGTAGCTAGGCCACGCACTAGGACACCGTACTGCCCTTCGGCCGTGAGTACGCAGCGGGGCAACAAAAGGTGAGCGTTCGCATCGGGCGCGAGGCGCCGTCAGCGAAGTCCGACGAGCCCCGAGCGACGGGACTCGACGGACGGAAAAGAATGCGTGGCTCACCGTTTGAAGTCCCGGACTGTACTCCCCACTCCCGACGCAGCGCGCGAAAACCTCTCGGGGGTCCCCGCGCGCGGCGCCACAGTCAACATCCGCTACCGGGTGAGGGAGTTAAACGTCACTCCGCCCTTCCCAGCGCGGCTGACGGCAAAGGAGGGCAGACATGTCGGGACATGAGAATGGCAGAAAGGCGGGAAAGCCCGCGCAAAGGCAGCGGGCCAGCCTCAATTCCCACATCCCCCCCTCCTAAATTTGCCCTTTACCGGTCTGCAAAAGGCAGCCGGACGTCACCCATGCAGTTAAAATGACACTGCTATGAGCTACAGCTAACCTCAGTCCAGCCCTGCTGCTAAAAAAAAGATCACAAATGAGAAACAAACCATAAATAACGAAGTAAACACATGACACTATAAAGATAACTGCGGAAGGGAGCACAGAAACGTGGCACTAGTGTTCGTGGTGCTGAAGGGGGTTAGCGTCCACTGCGCGGAGGGGCGGGAAGGCGTGACAGTGTCCGCTGGGTGCGATGCCCGAGTGCGAGGTCAGAGGTACCGGAAGGGGGGGCTCACTGATGGCTTGTTCCTGCTCTTGATAAGCCGCGAGTCCGACGAAAGCCGCTTCGGTTGTTCGGAGGCCCCGCATTTCTGGCTCGATGAGGGAGCTGGACGTTGCGGGAAGCCGGGCCTCTCCGGTGGTCAGGGAGGCCGAACCAAAATTGGCTGCGAGGCGCCCTGGCGTTGGCCGGCAGCATATAGCTGCTTTCAGCTGGCCTCGTGCAGGAGCCATGGTGGGAAAGGTAGCACGGCTTCTTCGGCGACAGCCGAGAGCAGAGCACAGCCAGATGGTCTGACGTCAGTGGGTCAATGACCCCCCAGCACCTCCAGCATCCGCATCGATGGGGGGAAGCCATGACGCACTCTTCGCGGGCTCGCACTGAAGCGTCACGCACTCACACGCACACACACCGCCGACAGCTGCGCGAGCGTAGGCGCAAAGCGTCCTTCGTCTCTCTCTCCCGGCAAGCACCGACACACAAGGTCACACACAGCTCCCTTCGCGGTAGACGAAACGAACACGAAAAAAACTAAACAGCGCAAGAACGACACTCAACATCTGGCAAAAACATAAAACACAAATAACACTTAATATTAGACAAAAAACATAAAACACACATGAACACTTCAAAAAAAAAAGAAACACTGGCAGCAGACAGCGAGGTCAACTTCTTTACGAGAAAAGGCCGTAAAGAAGCTAACGTATACTGAGGCTAGACAGTAAACTGAGGGCCTTCGGTTGCGGAGAAGTCCGCCGTCCGGCGCGAAATCACAAAGGTGACCGCTTCCTCAGATTATACCGGTGCGGGGTCCGAATGCGGTCCGCCGCTCCGGGTGTGCCCGTTGCTTGCGCGAAGTGCCGCAGGGCACTGGCGCAAGCTCGTCAGACCATGACAAAGGGCTTCAGGTCTGCGATGTGGGCACGGCTGAGTTTTCCCAAAGGGGATCTTTCAGCTAGTACGCGCCACGGACGCTCACTGACAATCAGTTCATAAGACCGGGCGGCTTTCCAACCCTTGGCTCAACCGTTTGTCAGACGTGGCAGGCACGGAATAGCGATAAAAGCCACGCTTCGTGCCGGGCCAGGTCACAACATTGCTCAGTTCGCAAAAACTTTCGAGCCACTCAGGTGACCGGCCATGGGTTCGTCGTGAGAGGATCGCAACAGTGCGGCTCTCAGACTTTTGGGCATAACCACCTTAAACGGGTCTATGGACTCGTCGTCAGTGGCTATATATTTCAGCAGGAGCTCGTCATGGTCCAGCAAAATGAATCCGCCGGGGACTCAGCGACACACGCTGTTTCAGCCCCCTAATCGCGCCCGCCGCAGAACAAGCAGCGTAACGGCGCTCCGCGCCTCGTCAAGACGGTTTAACGGCGCCCGCCGCAAAGCAAGCAGCGTATACGGCGCTCCGTCCCTCCGAGACTCGAAACGGATCCCTCTGCTGAGCCTTCAGTAGCTCTTCGCTGCCGAAAGCAATTCCCATTCTCCCAAATGGGGGAGTCTGGTATCGCGCCCACTCAGGACCGCAGCAACCGCCGCGTGAGTCGGCGTTACGGGTTCACTCTCGGCCTCGTGGCCTTCGGAAAGCTCCCCCGCTCGGCCGCTTCGCGGTGCGCCGCTTACCTGGTTAGCAGCCAAGGTTTGTCCGCATGGGGACTCACCCTTCTCGCCGAATGGCGGCGAAGCTGCTGTTTCGCCCCCGACGCTTGCATGTGCTAAGGCACCGCGAGCGGCCGTCGCACCGAAATCCAGGTTCTCGGCAGACAACAGGGGGCACGAGATAGCGCGTCAGCTACCACGTAGGAGTGTATTCACCACAAAAAGGGGTGACGACACAGGCGAGCGCCGAAGCGCGCCCGTCGATAGAGGCGGTGGCCTTTTGCTGCAACGCGGCATGCCACGAAGCAGACATGTTGCGACGAGCCCGAGTCGCGCAGGCGAACTGACTCGCTAAGAGCAATCAAAAGCTAGAGCTTTTGATACCGCGTTGGGCGCCAGTGTGGTGTACACGTATCCCGAAGGACTACGGCCACCAGCGTGGGTCCGGTCTTAGCGAGCCGCAGGGCACGCGTCAACCGTCGCCGTGGCGGGAAACACGATACTGCTCAAGTCGCAACACTTTATTGTGGCAACACCAAACGCAGTACAGCCCGTTGCAAATAGGCGCGGCGGGAAAGCAAGTAGGCTTATCCACGCCACGGGCACAAAGTACTACACAGGGGTGCCACGAGCACGTCTCCGCGGTAAAGCCGATCCACGGAGACACCGGAGCAAAGGCCCGGTTGCTCGAGCGAGGGCAAAGGCGCTCGCGTGGGCTTCGAAGGGAGACGGGTCGGCGTAGCGAGGCCACGCACTAGGACACCGTACCGCCCTTCGGCCGTGCGTACGCAGCGGGGCAAACAGCGGGTGAGCGTTCGCCTTGGGCGCGAGGCGCCGTCAGCGAAGTCCGACGAGCCCCCGACTGACGGGAGTCGACGGACGAAAAGATAGCGTGGCTCACCGTTTGCTGTCCCGGAGAGTATCTGACCGCTCCCGACGCAGCGCGCGAAAACCTCTCTTGGGAGTCCCCGCGCGCGGCGCCACCGCCAACATCCGCTACCGGGTGAGGGAGCTAAACGTCACTCCGCTCTCCCACCACGGCAGACAGCGAAGGAGGGCAGACATGTCGGGACATGAGAACGGCAGAAAAGGCGGGAAAGCCCGCTGCCTTGTCCGGCAGAAAGGCGGGAAAGCCCGCGTAAAGGCAGCGGGCCAGCCTCAATTCCCACACGACAAAGCAAGCGTTCTCTCCACCACTGTTATGTCGTCTGTTTCTTTCTTTCGCCGTTTGGTTGTGCCGTAAAGATAAGTGGACTTGTATTTTAGAATATGTTGCACGTGAAAAATTTCCGCTTATGAATATTTTGTTTCAGAGAGGCTTTATTTACGCAGTCATATTCACTTTTGAGCCGAAGCCTCGCTCAACACCAGCCAACACAAGCCTCGCAGACGCATATGCCGTAATTCTCAGCGCTCCAACGGGGCCCCTTAAGAAATTCGCATAGACGGTGGCGCTACACTCCCCTCTAGGTATTATTGTGAGAAACTTTAAGTGCACAACAATTTACGCCCTCGTTAGCGCGTAATTTTCTCACATGACATGTATACATACCTCTATCAAATTTAGTGTTTTTACATGTTCCTTGTGTGCTTATAGGCACAGAAAGGCCACACCCTTGCGTGCTAAATGTCGTCACGTTGTACAGAGATAAGATTCAATTATTATAATTAATTAAGCACTTGCCAGAGCTGCCACGAGCGTGGTTGAGTCCAGCTTGAATGTTGCGGTTTCGGGGCTTCATTTTCAGAGAACGGCGAGAGATGGAGCTAGTAACGCTGTTCCCAAGGCTGGCACAAAAAAAAAAAATGACAAATAAGACTGCGTGTGGAAAACGTGTATTCGAGAGTGGTGAAAAATAGCCGAACTGGCACTCGTCGTTTGTGTACACCGACCGAAGGCTATACAAATGGACGTCGACCACCCAACCCTGTTAAGGTGGAGACGTCGTCTCAAAGAGTCCCCCTTCCCACGCAGCTTGGTCACGCGGGACAAAGACTACGATTCGTATGTTGTGTTCTTGTCTAGTGGTCCCAGCCCTTTATCGAAGTTCAGAATCAACAGGAATGAAGAAAACGTTAATAATATTTACTGAAAGAACGAACAGTCAGTTTGGTACGGGCCGCACCGCTGTTCTGTCTGCGCTACATAAACTCTTATCGGGCCACCAGAAGGAGGCGTTGCTATAGTTGTATATCACCTGACCGATGCGATTATTTTTTCCCTTCTTTCTTCCCATATTTTTTTACCCTGGCTTCTCGAATTATTTTGCCCTTTTCACTTTTTTATCTACGTTACGTATCGTCCTTCTGTTATCTGTTTTTTATGTGCTATAACATTTCTTTATATATTTATTTTTATTAATTAATTTATTAGAGGTACTGTCAAGGCCGGAAGGCACGACAGAAAGAAGTGATGAGAAAAACCGGAAGTGCACTCTAAAAGAAAAAAATAAAGAAAAATCTCGAAGAAAATACAGGTCGTCATGCACGGTGAGCTTTAAGTCTTTTTGATTGATTGATTTGTGGGGTTTAACGTCCCAAAACCACTACTTGATTAGGAGAGACGCCGTAGTGGAAGGCTCCGGAAATTTTGACCACCTGGGGTTCTTTACCGTGCACCCAAATCTGAGTACACGTGCCTACAACATTTCCGCCTCCATCGGAAATGCAGCCGCCACAGCCGGGATTTGATCCCGCAACCTGCGGGTCAACAGCCGAGTACCTTAGCCACTAGACCATCGTGGCGGGGCTTTTAAGTCTTTTTCGTTCGTTATACAAGTGATGGAGGCGAAAAGGTGGTTCCAGGCGGCGCTTGTCCTTTGCACAAATGAATAATTATATGCTCTGGTGCGACAGGATGGTATACGCCCACATTGAAGCGATGATCGGTCCTTGGTGATATGAAGCGAGGTGGATAAAAGAGGGCGCCCTGCAAGTGACTGTTATAATTATAAATTGTGTAAAAAAAGTATGAAGGCGAGACTATTTGTGATGCAATCACAGATCAGGCAAGTTTAGGGTGCTCTTCATGGTTGTGGCACTGAAATGACGTCAAGAATTCGATAAGATGAAGCGTGCTGCGCAATTCTGAGTGGTTTCGAGAGACTGAATGAGAATGACATGAGCTGCGTTCCACATGCCGCATGCTTACTCTAATATTGATCTGAGCAATGTTTTACACAGTGTTATCCTGAGTGACGGTGAAGCAGGGAAAATGTTACGGTGCCAATAACCAAGCATGTGGTTAGCGTTGTTAATCACATATTCTGTGTGTTTATTCCAGGAAAGATGAGAAGATATGTGAACGCCAAGCTATTTATATTAGTCATCAGGTGGTACTAGAATGTTATTGAGGGCACAAGCACG
This sequence comes from Rhipicephalus microplus, assembly GCF_043290135.1. Lineage (NCBI taxonomy): Eukaryota > Metazoa > Arthropoda > Arachnida > Ixodida > Ixodidae > Rhipicephalus > Rhipicephalus microplus. The sequence continues at coordinate 66,281,466 of NC_134706.1, read as the reverse complement.
TTGACAGAGGGTGATAGTGCGACATGGAACGTTGCATGCTCTTATATTAAGATATACCAAGTGCACAAGCCATATGTTCCACAATGCGAACATGCTATTTAGTTCGCGTTAAAGGTTAGGATGATCGACATGACTGGTTATTTTCTGGTAGAGTAGGCCTAAAACGGACTCCTGTGGTACACCAGATGTGACTTCAGGATTAGGTGAACAAAAAAAATATTAGCTGCCACGTACTGGGTGCGGTTAGAGAGGAATTTCTTAATGCGTTTAAAGAAATTGGGGTCGACGTTGAGCTTAGTAAGTTTGAAAATGAGTAGTTTGTGTGAAACAGAAGAAAATGCTTTTGTGAAATCTAATTATATGCAGTCAGTATCAAATTCAAGATCTATGTTAATAAAGAAGTCGTTAGTAAAACACAGCAATTGTGATTGGCATGGAACTATCTTCAGGAAGTCCCGCTGATAAATATGCTAAAGAAGAAATTAGGTTGAAGGAATTCAATTAGGTGTGAGTGTATGGTGTCCTTTAAGATTTTAACTGGCATGAATGTTAACAATATGGGACGGTAGTTATCGGGGGAATGTACTTCACCAGATTTATGCATAGAGACCCCTTTCCGAACCTTTCAGTCAGATGGCAGTGTGGACGTCTACAATGACTGTTCAAAAAGTTTTGACATATCTACAGAAAGACAGACCTGAGTAAATTTCAACATTTTTGACGAAATGAAATGTGGACCAGCCGATGGTGACACTTTCAATTTTACAACGAGTATTTCGAGACCATCTGCATCAATGATAATGAGGTCTATTGGCAAGAAATCCGTGCTTGCCAAATGCAGAAACATATTGGAGTTGTTGTTATCAAAGTGCGCAGCGAAGACATCGCTCAGAACGTGGCAGCACCCACTTGTAGCGACTGGGACATCACATTAAATTATTGAACATGTAGAGATTTAGTTCCGCTCATGATGTTTCAAAACTTGCCTGAATGAGAGCGAAGCAACGAAGGAAGAGTCTCATCAAAAAATATTTTTTGGCTTCCGAAAGCGCAGTAAAGAATTCTCTGTTAAGTGTCTGATAAGAAGACCAATGGTCTGTTGTGGCTGTTGATTTCGCGCGTATGTTTAGCCACTGCTTTTCATTGCACGTGGATTTCGACGTATTATTGAATTAATGAGAATGAAGATTTGATAAAACTTTCCTCTTACGTATACAAATCAGTCAATTGGGGTTACCAGTTTGCTCTTATATTCTCACCAGTTCTGTTCAATTGACCGCTGCTCAAAACCAACAAAGAACAGGATGACAAAAAATTATAACTCGGTATTCATTCCATCAAAGTCCGTTTTGCTATAGTGTTGAATAATTTTCGTTGTTTTCTTGACAGAAACCCGTGCATTTGTTGTGAGGTGGACTATACAATTGTCGCTGATTCCCGGTAGACGAGTGAGGGCTGAAGCTAGCTCAGGTGTAGTGGTAAGTACTAAGTCTAATATGCTAGCGGAAGTGGGAGTAACACGAGTGGGAAAGTCAACAAGTTGGGTACAGTTCAAGTGATTTATTTATTGATATGTGTGTTTAACGTCCCAAAGCCACCATATTATTATGAGAGACGCCGTAGTGGAGGGCTCCGGAAATTTCGACCACCTGGGGTTCTTTAACGTGCACCCAAATCTGAGCACCCGGGCCTACAACATTTCCGCTTCCATCGGAAATGCAGCCGCCGACGCCGGGATACGAAACCACGGCCTGCGGGTCAGCAGCCGAGTACCTTAGCCACTAGACTACTGCGGCGGCGCAACAAAATCGTGACAAAAAAAATCACAGCATATCCACGGAGTGAATGACGATCAGTGGGGCAAAGCATCCGTTAGCCCGTCCGTGCTTCAGTTCGTCCGTTCGCTCTTGCTTCCGTTCGTCCGCGCTACCATCCATGCGTCCATCCATGCGTCCATTCGTCAGTCCGTGCGTCCATTCGTCCTTCCTTCTGTCTGTTCGTCTTCTAGTCTGTCTGTCCATACGTCTGTGCGTCCATCTAGTGAACACTACAAGTACCGCCATCTCCCATCTCGCATCCCCTGTGGCACACACCTGCTTTAGAGCGGGTATGTGCCACCGATGGCTACGTGTACGACAACGGAGGATGGACAGACCCACGTCTTAAAGAGCTTTGCTTCTGAAATTAAAGAAATTCCCTACTTTCAACTGAGTTGTGCTTAAGGTAACCGGGCCCTTTTCTTACAGGACATCGGTAAGGTTTAAATCGCCAGGAACGAAAGAAGAGAATCTTGGGTATTTGATGAACAGCTTATTGACAACATCGTGCAGGTCATTGAAAAGGGATGATGATGCACTTGGTGAGCAATAGCAAATATTATTTCGCGAGAATCAATGAGCTCGCGAACACAAACATTCTCAAGTGAAGACATAACAGGAATAATATGAGAAGCATGATTATTGGTAACATCCAGCAGAACACCCCTAGCATACCGGTAATCGCGGTCAAAGCAGTGCTTCTGAGAATCCAAGATTCCTTCATTTTTTTTACTTCTTCAGAAAGCCAATTCTCTGTCAGACTAATTGTGTCAGTGAAACAGGAATCAACAGCATCAGACAGTTCGAACCGTTTATTCAGGACACTACGCAAATTATAAAAGTTAAAAAAGAAGCGGAATTTCCTCCGCACCAGCAAGAGGGCGTAGCAATTAAGTGCTAAAAGTGTCAACACGTGCAAAATTCAGAGGGTACTTTCTCCCTAGCTTGTGGTGAAATGATTTCGCAAATATTGTCACTTTCTGCGGAGTGAAACGTAAGTTCCTTGTTCGTATTCAGTTTGAGTAGCAATTATGGTTGCTCTGCTGCCTTAGCAATTTTTATTGGAGTTCCTCTTGCTCCGTGCTTTTCCAAAAATCTTCGCTAGCTGATATACCAGTTCATTTTAGATTTGGCTCAGCGCCAGGATAGCATATATAGCCTTCTATAAGGAAAATTTGGGCGATCATTTGCCGACGTTTTTAGTGGCATACCTTTCTAGCTATGTGCTCGGAAAACTTCGAAGTCAGTTGTGTTCAAGTCAAGGTGGCAGGACGGTATCTATAGATCACGAAAATGGCCTTAAGACTGAGCCCACTTCTCATTAGAACTGCCTTATATACCAAAGATCAAAAGTTTTCTCGGATGAACCTCTCTTCAAGATCGTCTAGTGAAGCACTGAGTACCTGGCCTTGCAACTTGACAGTTTCAGTGATTAGACGCGGCATATCACTGACTGCTGCAGAACTGTCAAATGGGTTTTCTTTGAATCAGCAGCATTTTCGGAAATGCCTCCTGTTTTTTCGTTAGTCGGCAAGAGCTCTAATCAGCTCGTTATGGCGGTTTTAAATTTGCTTGATAAGGTACAGTGTGGCAAATGTCCCTTGCGGGCATGGGCCAAGTTCTTTTAGGGAATAAAACAACTTTTATTCCCAGCTACGTTGTGTAGAGTCGTCACAACAAGGAGTCACGTGACATCGATAGTAAGACACTTATTGATCCTTCGACGGAAAACTTTAATGAATGTTAGTAGGGTCCTTCGCTTAAAAAAGAATTTTTCTTTCAGTAACAGATGTATTTACAATGAAATACCAGAGTGCAATGCATGAATCCAAGACCTATGGTGTCATACATTGGCAGATTTGGATCACTTCCCGTAATACTTCCTTCTGCTCAATGCAGAGCAAGTTTGCTCCATTGGCGGACTGAGAGTTCTCCCTCTATGTTCCATTTGCAGATAAGGAGCAGCTCCGTCGCGAGATCCACTCCCCGGAGCAACGTCTTCTACTCCGCGAAAATAGACATATTAAACAGCAAATCATCAAATGGCCCGTGCCTCGAAACGGTGCCAACTTTTGGCGCGCCAAAAGACGCCGGTAGCATCAGGTACGCCTGGCGTCAGAGCTCACGTTTTGCTAAAGCAGCGTCGCTGTGTCCAGTGTGCCCTCACGTGCAAGAAGAGAGACGCGCGCGTCACCTTCCATTCTGACCCTGCTATTTGCTTAATAGGCAGCACGTGTGTTCCATTTGTAGACTCCCTTCTGTTCTCTCTGCCAGAGTGGAGTACTCCGGCGCAGAGTTTGTGGGTCACTCCAAATCTGCCAATGGATATCGTCATCAGACATTGTTTTGGATCTACTGGCAACGCAGCCTTCTGGATTCAATATTTATCCGCTATGCCTGAAACGTGAGACGCGAACGTGTCGCCCTACCCTCGGATTTTACCCTTCCCCTCCGGTACGGAGGCGAACGTCTGTGGCGGTCGCCCCCTGCGAACACAGCGATGCTATGGTGGCTCGAAGGATATGTGTCAGCATCGTCCCGGACGCGCCTTGAAGAAAGGCGTGCTGGTATAACAGTTCGCCGTAGAGCGGCGTGCAAGACGCCACCCTGATTTGTCGAGAGCGCTCGCCAGCCGCCCGTGCGGCACTTTTGGTCGCTTGCTCGTGTGCTCGCAAATTGCAACGTCTGCGCTTTGCCTATTTGGACTTGTTCAGGATCAGTACGTGCCAATGTGATCATGCCACTGTGATGGGTAAACAGCAAGGACACTGCTTTGCACCTGGATGCAATGCGGGATATGTTTCGGCCCGCAAACAAGGGAAGAAAGCATTTCTCTTCTCTGGTCCAGCCGATGATGAACGGCGCAAGGCCTGGGAACGTGCGATTCCTCGCGCTAATAAACCACTGGAAAATAAGTACGTTGTGTGCGAAGATGATTTAGACGAAAGAATAATCGTCCGTAGCTGCATTCATGTTATCAACGGGTTCTTAGCAACATGGGAAATAGATGTACCTAAGGAGGCTGGGTTCCTGAGTGAATCAACTGCCGAAGGACTCCACGTTACTCTAACCAGCATCCTTTCCATCCGGCACTATGTCACAAAAACCTTGGGCTATAAATAGTTCATGGCGTCTGGCTTCTGCCGAGACGCGCTTAAAATCTTTTTTTTTTGAATTCTGAAGCAAACGTCTGGCTTGAACGATCACCCTTCGCCGGCACAATTTTCGATCTCTGTGAATTGCCTCAGTTTTTAGAGCTTGGCACAGTCACCCTCGAGTGGAAACATACTTTCTGGATTCCTGAGCAGCCCTAAATGTCCGCGGATCCACACTAATTCCATAAAATTGCAGAATAAGCGGAATGAGCTTCTAGATGTGGGGCACCTCAATGAGGTTCATGAAATGATATTTGCTTGTGAAGCCCTCCCTGACCATACAGATCTTATTGGACGCAAAAGTGACTCCCGAATCACTTATTACGTCATTGGCTATGTGGCCCGGAAGATGGTGAAAAAGTGCAAAGAAATGTAGCAGGTTGTTGCTTCACTCTGAAAATTCCTGCTTGCATCCAGCAGAATCATGTCTTCTGTACCAGTCCGAGTCCTTAACAGACACGGTCAAAACTATGAAATATGCATTCATATATTGCTTCAGTTTTAACAAGTTGAGAGGGACAGCATAACAGAACTTATTTCCTGCCTGTCAGTAAAGAGGTTACAAATGGTCGGCTCTGAACACCACAAACTGGAAGTGACAAATCAGATAATTAGATTCTTTACAATGACAAGAATGGATTCTCTCTTAGCTGGAGAAAATGCGTCCAATAAATAAAGAGAAAAAATGACGCTCTTGAAGTGGAGACGTATGACCTAACTGTCAGTGTTAACTCAGAGAACAAGGGTTTATTTTATCGTATAGTGCATTAGTCACACTGTATTGTTTCTTGTGATTTTACTATTGTCTTGTTCACATTGTTACAAATCTCCCATTAACAACTGTGTTGTCACTGTCTGGCTGTGTTTCACGAATGCAGAATTCAATTTTATCGGGAACGGGTTTATGACTGTATCAATGTTTGCCAATCAAATCTTAATGTCATGTGTTTGTGTGTGCCCAATGTATTATCGTATATTTACTGTTCTTTTTAGTTGCCTTATTCACTTGCTTTAGCTGAGTTTCGTATAATTTGCAGTTCTCTCCAACCTTAATACATCTGCTGCGTTTATTTTTCATGTTGTTTTTCGGTTTCGTCAAAATAAATGTCTTGCTTGGAAAATGACCTTGATTGTACAAGTCATAAAATATAACTGTTGCCGACACCTTTACGTGCATTGAGACTTCACGAAGAACACCGCGGCATCAAGTGAAAACTGCAGGGACTTTGTTTTGGTGCCAAGCTCACGGCAAGTCACTTAATTTTCTATGTTCTAAGATTCGTAGCTCATATACTACGAAGTGAATTGAAAACACTAGTTTTCAGTGCCAATACACGCTTTACAGCGCACCGACAGAATTGTGACAGGTAGACTTTGTTATAATCCGCAGAATAACGTAAAGTATTTGACACAAAATACGACTGATATGCGCGTGCGGACGCGAGGAGGGGCATCTCGAAAGCGACCGCAGCGTGGCTGCACCCGCATGAATTCTCGCTCGCTCTCTGGCGCGCCGATGCTGACACCTCTCCTTCTAGCCACCATAGCGATGCTCTCTTAGTTGCCTCTAAGCAGCTGTGATGTCACGTGACAGGGCGGTACGGAAGTGAGCGATCCCACGCGGCGGACGGTCGCAACACGCAGTAGGAGGCATGGCCTCCAAGATTTTGTGCTGGCAGTAAGCTCTCAATTCAAGAAAGAGCCACGTTCCAGGCATAGTTTTTCTAGGAGGCGTTGCCTGAGCTTATGCTTATTAAAATAATTTATTTTTATCCTCACCTTGAACATACGAATATTTATCGCCACCTTCAGCTGAAAATGGGCCACGAATGCCTTTTTTCATAATGTCCTACTTAACCAACCTTACCTCGAAGTAAAAGACCGCAAGCACGCCGTTTACCCATGAATAACAACAGGCTGCCTTACATAAACATGTTGGCTTACAAACTCATCCAGCTTGCCGTCAGTTTGCTGTGTTAATCCAACAGAAGATGAGTCGGAGCCTACCCGTCACATCTGCGTAAATAATTGTAACCCGTGACCCAAATAACCTTTCCCGTTTTTTCGTGTTTTTCTTTACTTTGTCGGCACCACCGCAATGATACCACCGCAACACGGACATGTGTGTTCTTGGTATTTTGCTCACAAATCAGATGCCACCGTAGTCTATCTAGAGCGTGTTGAAGGCCACCTAGACAATACATCTACTTGGGGGTGACCACTGTATTTCAGCGTTCCGGTAGTGCCTCTCAATTGGTGCTCGAGCCTGTGCACAGACTTCAAAAAAAAAGAGAGAGAGAGAGAAACGTTTTGAAGCTGAAGACGAGAACACATTATTGCTTGGTCGCAAGATAAAGCTGCCGCCTGTGTAATCTGTTTATTTTTGGCCTCAGAATCTCGAGGTAATAATAGCATAAAAAAACTTGTTTTGATGTTTTTTGGGCAAAGCTTGTTATGCCGTGGGTTGTACGTCCGCAAGTAGTAGTAGTAGTAGTAGTAGTAGTAGTAGTAGTAGTAGTAGTAGTAGTAGTGGTAGTAGGAAGCCGCTTCTTGTTTAGTTTTTAGAATGTCCGCTGGAAGATTGTTCTTCTATATGATGAATGTATGATGAAAAGATACGAGATGACGGTACTTGGAGTGTTCACTATCTGAACGGACGGACGAATGGACAGACAGATGCACGGACGAACGGATGCATGACCGCTCGTACCGACGTACGCACGGACGAACTAACGCATGCACGAACGAATACACAGCAGATGCACGGACGGATGAATTGACGTTCGCATAGACGGTCGCATGGACGGTCGGACAGACGCACGAAAAGACGAATGGACGGACGGACGGATGCACGCGTTGACGCATGGAAGAACGCAGTGGCGGACGAATGCACAAACGGACGGATGCATCAATGGGCGCATGGATGGAAGGACGGATGCATGGACGCACGGCAGCCAGAACGAATGGACGGACGGAATCACGGACAGACTGATCGACGCTTCGCTCCACTCCTCATCATTTTGTCAGTGAATGTGCTGTCATTTTTTTTTCAATCTCACTTACCTTTGTTCACCAGATATCGACTTTCGATTACGTCTCCTTGTCAGGATAGCCAGCACATATTGCGAATAGAATGCTGCATGGCGAGAGATATCGTTTGAATTGAAGAAAGGAAAGAAAGATTCGAAGCTGTCACGAATGCATGCGGACTTAGACAAAATGAACTTGTGTCCAGTTGGAGATCGTATCACGACGTCTTGGACCTTTACCAAAGTACATTTGCTTCTGGACGATATAAAATGATACCCATTGCCATACGCAAATCTCAGACTACTTAATGGCACTCATTGTAGAATAGCGACAGCGCTGGATGCACTATAGCCTATTCGCACGTCTGGTTAACAAGACTGACTGAGAATATCATTTTTTTTCGTTTCGTTGTCATACAATTTTTGACACACCTCGAAACACGTGAAACACATGAAGTTTTGAATTTTCTCTTTTTATTGCTTCTTTTTCGTTCTGAGTTGTGAGGTTCTGGCGGTCGCCATGACCGAGAAGGTATCGTATTGCTGCATTATATTTAAGGTTTTCATTTCGTACGCTTTGCATAACATTCTTGGTCTGCCATGTACTTTTGATGCCTCATCCACCGATCATTTTGTTCTCGTTTCTGACGCCGTTAGAAAATGTTCGTTCATGACTAATGACAACAATGACTCGTATGACTAAATGTGTATCACGATGTTACCAAGTAAAGAAACGCTCTATGGACAAAGTTGTCAAAGATGGCCGAATACTGAAACTGCGCCACACTTGAATGTGCTTGTTGTTACCAATTGCCTTTGTGAATAGCTTGTAAATGATGGAGAGCAGCAATTGATTGATTGATATGTGAGGTTTAACGTCCCAAAACCACCATACGATAATGAGAGACGCCGTAGTGGAGGGCTCCAGAAATTTCGACCACCTGGGGTTCTTTAACGTGCACCCAAATCTGAGCACACGGGCCTACAACATCTCCGCCTCCATCTGAAATGCAGCCGCCGCAGCCGGGATTCGAACCCGCGACCTGCGGGTCAGCAGCCGAGTACCTTAGCGACTAGACCACCGCGGCGGGGCTGGAGAGCAGCAAGCTGAGCTGCCTGTAATTGTTGATGTTCTTGTCACCCCCTTTTTTTATGGATTAAGATAATGGTTGCCTTCTTCCAGGATTCTGGTATACCCTCCTCATCAGCAGACACTTCGTGAACAGTGTGGCTAATTTTTCCAACAGAAGTTTTCACAGTTTTACTTTAGTGCCCCTTTAATACAGAGCACAAACCGATGAAAGTACATGACCACGGGCACTGGGGAAAGGCGACGATGTATCAAAGTATTCTAGACTAAACTATGACATAATCATCAATTCAATCATATGCATTAAATCATTCATTCATATATTACACATTCAGTCATAGGATTCATTGCAGTCATGAGTCCTCACAGGGCATTTTGAAACAGTATCACAAATTTGGCAGATCCCTTATACCTGGCAATCAACGTTATGCGAAGCATGCGTAGGGAAGGCAACCGTATAGCAATTTTTTATGGAGCGACACGCCATAAAATGACGCTAATATATATGGAAATGTTTCACGCACAGACATATGTCGAAGATTTGCAGATGCTTACATAATCAGTTGTTTTCCCTTGTGCAACGATGATACCTGGAACATGCGTATTAGCAACACTAGAAGCTGATATGAAGCGCTAATGCTCGCGAGAATGCTGGCCCGGGACACTGACTGCTACAGAAACCAACTTGAGCGCATGTCAACTAACCACAATTGACGTTAACCAAACGTCACGGCTGTATCAAAAGAGTACATATGTAATGTTTATAAAATTGGGTAAGCCGCACTGCAACCTCAATTGACGTTTGACGAAGATTAGCGTCTATTTGAAACGAAGTTCCAAGACATGGCGTAGCTCTGTGGTAAGATGCCTCCCTGCCACGCAAAATGCTTCGGTTCGATTCCTGCGGGGACCCTGGCATTTATTCTTTGCATTCGTCGGGTCGACGCTACCGATATCCAGTATTTCTTAACGCTCACACGTTAAATTGGTCATGTGTGTTCTTGTCGTTCCTGGGTAGATACCAAGTGTCAATCAACTGTGGCACATACCCGCATACCAGCGGCACTTACCCGCCCGCAGGTATGTGCACCTGTCTGGCGGAAAGTGTTCGACAACGTACGCGACAGGATTGTGGCACTATTCATGCCTTGACAAGCGCGTCATGTTTGTCAAACAATCTTACCCTCCCATGCTAATTTTGGTTTGCGCCAAGTTAAGGGGGTGCCCACAAGAGCATCCAAACGTAAGCGGCAAGATAGATAGATAGTTAGATAAATAGATAGATTCTCTCAAAGTCGACGAAGTTCGCTAAGAAATTCTTCGCATTTAAAAACGAAACGCGTGGCTCTGAGATGGGACACGCTCGCACACGCCCGTCTCTGAAATGATATAAGGTGTAGTACGCAAGGCTACGGGTGGGTGCCACCACCGTGTCGTCTTAGCAAAGCGTTGCAGACACGCCTTTTCGTGCTAGCGTTCCATGGTCAGTGCCGCGTGATAAACGCTATGGTCCCTAGAATAATTTATATATACCTTTCTTTAGCAAAAGATGCACATACAGAATATATACGTGTTGTTATGGTGCCTTAGATATGTGCGATAACTGCTGTTTATTTGAAGATCGCACAAGCATGAAAGCTGAATCTTGAGCAACATTGGTGGGCGTTGCGGATAGGGTCGGCCGTTTGGTGAATCCGCTGGTGCCGTTTAAACCGCCCAGCACCGTTAAGTTTGGACAGACAAATGGACACACAGACCGAAATTTTTGCGTCAGAGGTCCCCAAGAAAGACTTTCGTCTTTTCTTTAAAACAAGAAAGAGTACAAGACCATTGGAGGATGATGCACCTGGAAATTTACTACACGGAAAAAATACCCATAAGACCAAGAAGTTACGCAAAGCATGCGAAATGAGAACCTAAAATAATGTAGCAAAAGAATATGTTGTCGGTCATAATGACCACCAGAACTTTACACATCATAACGAAAACCAAGCAATAAAAACAAAAAATTGTGAAAGTTCATGTGCTCCACGAGGTTGGAGCTTTAGCAGATTTCGCATTAGACAGAAATAATATAAAAGTGTATTGTTTGCGCATCGGACGTATTCATTAGTTTAACCACAGGTGCGGTTAACTTAGTGCGTCCAGTGCTGTTGCTACGGGACCAGTGCACTGAGGAGTGCCATTAAATATCCTGAGATTAGCGGATGGCCGCGGTGGTTTTACCAAATTGTCAAAAGGCAAGTGCACGTTCCTTAAGATCCAAGGGGTGCATAGTGACATGAGCTGCAACTCTACACAATTCGACTTTATCGAAACCCGCGTGCATTTGTGAGAGTTTCGAGTCTTTCTTTCTTTTTTATTTCACAGGAAAACTCTCGCCGTACAGCGTTCTATTCGCAATCTCGGCCCACCGTCCCGGCAAGAAGACAGGTACAGAAAGTAGCTTCACGGAGGACAAAAAAAAAACTGTGATGAAAAAAGCACCCAAACCAATTTAGCATATGCCAGAATTTTTTATGGCTGCGCGACCAAAAATAGTCAAAGAACGAAGGAGGCAGCTTTATCATGCGAGCAAGCCATAGTGTGTCCACGTCGTCTGCTTTGAAATGTTTTTGTCTTTTTTGCAGTCTGCGCACACAGTCAAGCTCCGATTCACGGACGCTATCGGCTCGCCGAAATACACTAGCCACCCCCGTAATCGTTATATTCCCTAGACAGCCTCGAACTCACCCTGACTTCGGCGCCGTATTATTTGTGTGCAAACAACAAAGAAAACACGTGTTCTAATGCGGTAATTACGTTGTACTGGTGCTTAGTAATCAAAGAAAAAAATGGCCCTGTATCTTCATGTTAACCTGCAAATGTCATCGAAAAACGATAGTCTTGCGTCTGGAGAGATGGAACAAAACGTTTATTTGATGTTCTGCGCAAGAAAATCGGTTAATCGAATTCTGGAGGCGCTGCGTTACAGTGCCTCGAGCGTGCTTGGGAGACGAACGATTGCACCAAGTCACGTTACACGTGAGACGGGCGTATGCACCCGTCCCAGAGGTGATAAGGTGTAGAACGCAAGGTGACGGATAGGTGCCGCCTCCGTCTCGTCTTAGCGAAGCGTTGGAAACACTTTCCTTCTTGTGGAAGCGTTGCATGATCACCGTCTCGTGATAAAGGCTACGGCCGTTAGAAAAAAACCCATGTATGCATTTTCCAGTAAAAGACGCACATACGGAATATATACGTGTTGTTATGGTGCCTATGATATGTGCGATCATCGTTTTTTAATTAACAATCGCACAAATATGAACGCTCAATCTTGAGCAACATTGGTAGGCGCGGCAGATGGGGTTGGCCACAGTGCCTAGAATCATACAGTTTCCCAAAATTAACTAGAGGGCACACTGGCGCTGCGATCGTTCAGCGACCATGGGAATGATGGGTAGTACACACATTTTCCTAGTCTTCATACTTGCGGACGGCGAATCGTATTTGCGGCTTCGTTTATTGCTGTGTTTCGGTTTTGTTTTGAGAGAAAGATTCAACCCTTTTGAACTTCATGACCCCATTTCGAAAGGTAAGATTTAAAGATAGGATGCTGAAGCCCGGCCGCTAAACATTTGCTAATATTTGTTTCGTGACAAAACAACTTGAAGGCACACCAACACACACGGAGCCAGAAGCAGGCCACAAGTACGAATATTAGGCAAATGTGTGTACTACCCATCACTCCCATGATCGCTGAAGCGCCGTGTGTTGCAGCTCCCATACACACTAGCGCCAGAGTTCCCTCTATTGTATATTAGGAAACTCTATGCCTAGAATATACTTACTAGTGTGTCGACCACCGAACGTTTCCAATGGGAGACGCTGGCACTGTGACACATTTAGGGACCGTGCCATCCGGGCGGCGGGGCTCACTGTGCGAGTCTGCGAGAGCGCGCGTCACTTGCGCTTTGGATGCACTTCAGATGCGCGTTCGTAAACCCAGTCAGTTGCGGTGTAGTTGAGGGGCATTTCTGCCGTTGCACACATAGCGAATGCTGATTGATTAGTGGGGTTTAACGTCCCAAAACCACTATTTGATTATGAGAGACGCCGCAGTGGAGGGTTCCGGAAATTTTGACCACCTGGGGTTCTTTAACGTGCACCCAAATCTGAGCACACGGGCCTACAACATTTCCGCCTCCATCGGAAATGCAGCCGCCACAGCCGGGATTTGATCCCACGACCTGTGGGTCAGCAGCCGAGTACCCTAGCCACTAGACCACCGTGGCGGGGCCACATAGCGCATGCCTTCACCTGTGTTTGCCGTCTTTCCTGTGTGTGGTGTTCACGTTTGTGCCCCTTCACGAAACCGGGATGTCGTCGCAGAAGAGTAGGCGTAAGGAGAGCGCCTGACTTTTTAAAGACGATAGTCTTTCTTGGGGCCTTCGACGCAAAAATTTTGGTCTGTCTGTCTGTTTGTCTGTCTGTCTCTTCACGGCACCAGGTACTTGAAACGGCCGACCCCATGCGCAGCGCCCACCAATGTTGCTCAAGCTTTAACGTTCATAGTTGTGCAGTTATCAATCACAAAGCAAATATTGCGCATGTCTGGGGCACCATAACAACACGTATATATTTTGCATGTGCGTCTTTTACTAGAAAAGGCATACATAAGTAATTTTAAGGACCATAGCGCTTATCACGCTGCGCTGACCATGCAATGCTTGCAGGAAAAGGCGAGTGTTTCAAACGCTTTGCTAAGACGAGACGGTGGTGGGACCTACCCGTAGCCTTGTGTTCTACACCTTCCCACCTCTGAGACAGGCGCGCACGCCCCTCCAAGGATGAATAAAGAAAAATGCTGGAGTGGAAGCTCCCGCAGTGCCTTGCCAGCAGAAGTGAAGGAAGCTTTTGCTACTGCCAAGATAGCGGAAAAATCCTCTTTTCTGATAGTGCCCACCTAACGATCAAGCGGATTTGATATATTATGTACATGCTACGGTAGTTCTATATTAATAGATAGTTGTTCCCGACGAAATAACACACAAAAACGAGTATAGATGAATGAATTTTCAAAGAACTTTGCCTCCCATTAGAGAATCACTAAGGAAAACTACTAATTTTAAGACGCACTTAGCACTATGTGTCCCGAAAAAATTCCCATAATAAACTCGGTGGGCGCGCGAGGGTAACGCCCCATTTTTAATCACTGAACTGTGCATACACTGTAAGCAATTACTGGGCACTCGAGGCCCAAGGAACGGCTTTACGCTCTCCCATAGTAGAGTACCTCGTACTCTAAATCGTTACCAACCTTTTCTAAACACACTGAACTGTGATACTTTGTCACGCCCCTAGTAAAATGGCCGCCACAGCCGCCATCTTGCCAGAGGAACGGCTTCACTTCTGCGCAATCATTTCCACTCCAGCAATTTTTTTTTACCCTCCTTGCGCCCCTCTCAAAGTAATGCGCTTCGTTTTCCAAGGAAACTGCCAGATGGCGCTCATGTCTCACGTGTGACGTGACTTGATGTGCTCTTTGGCCTCCGCTGCACGCTCGAGGCACTCTACGCAGCGCCTTCAGAATACCATTCACCAATTTTCTTGCAGAACATCAAATAAATGTTTTGTTCACTCTCTCCACACGCAAGAATATCGTTTTTTGACGACATTTGCAGATTACATGCAGATACGGAGCCATTGTTTTTTCCTATTGCGTGATTGAATACTGCTCTAAGAGAGACTGGATTTTATTATTCAACGCCCCTGCAGACACAGAACACTGAACCGAGTGGGAAAAAAACAAAAAGCGAAAGGATCGAAGACCAGCTGCGGCAGCTGTCGTTAGTGATAAACACTTTAGTGAATGCTACATTTAGCGCTCCTTGCGTTCCTTCAAAATCACAACTGATGGTGACATCAGTGGATATTCTCGTGAAAAAGCCAAACCAAAAATTTTTATCCTTCATTTTATTTGCTGCTCTCTTGATTTCTTTTCACTACCAAGATGATTTCTCGTTTTAAACAGCGTCGCCAACACCGGCATATCTACAAAACAACATCTTTAGTGTTATTGCGTTTATAATCATTTTTTTTTCTTGCACCAGTTGACAATGTCCGCATCTGTACCGGGTGTTTCAATCAATGTGTCATGTTTTGGCGTGGCGTAGCGGGTAGTGTGCTCAGTTCATAAACAGAAGGTGGCGAGTTCAAATCCCGTCAGTAGGCGTTTTGCTCCGCCGCGGTGGTCCAGTGGCTAAGGTACTCAGCTGCTGACGCGCAGGTCGCGGGATTTAATTCCGGTTGTGGAGGCTGTATTACCGATGGAGGCGGAATTGTTGTAGGCACGTGTGCTCAGATTTGGGTGCACGCTAAAGAGCCCCACGTGGTCAAAATTTTCGGAGCCCTCCACAACGGCGTCTCTCATAATCGTATGGTGGTTTTGGGACATTAAACCCTACATGTCAATCAATCAATCAATTAATCAATCAATCAATCAATCAATGTGTCCAAAATCTTTAATAATGAAGAAAACTCAATGTGTGCTGTAGTACTTAGAGCATATTAGTTATGAAAATAAAATATTTGCGTTTAATGAGTTACGCTATCGTCAACGTCATTAGAGTATCAAGGCTCATGCAAAAAACTCATCCCACATTTCAGCAATAGAAAAATTGGCTTATAGTAAATGTTGCGTCATAATTAAATCAACCAAATGCCGTGAGTTTCACTCTTGAGTTTTATTGAACTTCGTTAGAGTTTTTCCTTTTCTTTGGAAACCACGCGCATTCACCTATTTATTTGTAGTTTTTTTAACAAGCACTCGATATCTTGTATCGTAATAATGATAACGGGGCGTACAAATGTTTGTAAGTGCAAATAAAAAATATTGCTTTGATTACGCATTGTTATGCCGGGAGCGACAATCCAGGGCGGCTTAAAATTACAATGGGGGTGCGGTGAGTCTGCCGCGCCCGCGGACCTAAAACCCTTTCCACCTGACTACCCGGAGGAACCTTTGCAAGCTGCGCTTCCTCCTCTTCCTTTGGGTGGTGCACCGAACAATGGACCTCGCATCTGGACTTGTGCCAAGAGCACGTTTTCTACATTTCTGGACCAGCGAACGCACCTTGGTGCATTGTGTTCGGGGCCTGCAGTGAGCTAGCTGAGCCAGTGGTGCCGTATTGCTCCTCACTGTGCTACCGGGTGTGCGTGTCCTTGCATTTTTCTAGAAACTGGTTTGGCACACTATAATCTGCAGAGGGTCGGAGTGGAGGAGGACAATCCTATCGGAGGGACCTGAACTGACTTGTCTTCCCTCAGAGTAAATCCTGGGAAGGCAGTGTATAAAAACGCGAGTAGGGTGGCTAGAATGGGGAGGTGTGATGACCGGCCTCCGGAGGCTGGCCCAAAAGCGCGTTCCTGCCGCGCGGTGGCGCTGCCGGTGGGGGCGCTGTGCTTTTCTCGCGTCGTCTACTTGCCTCTGGGCGGGTAAATGATTCGACCGCGCTCAGTTTTACCGCTGTAGTCTTTTCAATTATGTTGTTGACGCCGAGAAACTTGCACGTGTAATCTACAAGCACAAACCACGCAGCCGATACAGAGCGTGGGTTTCGCGGCCACTTCTTGCGAGGTGGGCGCGCTTGTCACGCGAAAAATAGTTTAGAGGAATCTCTCCCGCAGACCAGCAGGTGGCAACAACCCTGCGTGTGTCGCTCGCATATTTGTTATACATTTTCGATTGCAATAGTACTTTAAAGAGTGGAAGTCAATGCAGTTTTTATGCAGTGCGGCAGAAGAATGCAATAAAGTACAAGACTGGTGGCTTGATACAAGTTTATTGGAAACAGTACATTAAAACATTACATAACACAGGGCTTCACCTTCTTGGCTTTATTCTGCTCAGCATGCTGGTTTAGCCCTTTCAGCAGAAAATGGACACGCGTAATGCTGTAGAACCTGACAACCGATGTTGTTAAAGAAGCTGAATGCTCACTGCAGCCAATTTGTGGCACATTGGCTGCTAGGCGCAAAAAATCCTTCACTGCTTTGGTGTGCAAGCGCGTGGTGCTAAATGCACGAGTTAGTCTATCCTCAAGGGTTTTGATTAGACTATATAGACGGACAGAGGGGTAAAGAAGGTCCCCCATGTCCCACTTTTTACACGCTTCTGCTGGCAATTGATCCCTCACACTATCACGTGTGACGAGGCAGGCGTCCTTGCAAGCTTCGCATTGGGTTGAGAAGATCCGCTTCCTGGCTACATATCCTGCAATATAATAGGTGAGGCGGTCATCACTGCGTTCTTCAACGTAGTCAGCGTGGTCAATCGCAACCTCTGCTGCTTCGACAGGTAGTGTAACGTCGTCACAAGCTGGTGCTTCATTTTCAGACAGCAGATGGTCCTCGGACAGCAGGGCCTCCAAAAGTCCAGGAGATACGTTTGCTCCCTTGGGGCTTTTCGCCAAGCTATAAAAGCTTATGCACCTGCATATATACATGTAAATTATAAAAATTGATACTTTGGATTATATGCTTTGTATTTAAATGTACCGGACTGAAAATGCACAAGCATACTTGATTATGATAATGAACTGCGCAGGAGTTGGGTGATCGTTAGCTCCACTGGCCTGTCTGATGATACCAAAGGAACGCTCCAAACAGTCTTGACTGAGACGGGAGGTCATCAAAAACCTAAACCCAATCATTTCAGTGAGGTACTTCAGTAGGTCCTTCGCAGAGTGGATCGTCACACGTAGACCTTCTGCCGTGCTCTTGCTTAAGAAGCCGAGCCCTCCTGCATGGGCCTCCCACTGGTCGAGAAATTCCAGCATGTTGTCAAGTGCAGTTTCTTTAGTGCTGCCACGACTGAAACATGAAAACACAACATACCTTGTGACACAGATCCATCACACAGAGCGGAGAACAGGCCATTTGCTGACAATGTTGTGCAGTCAGACACATCTAATCACTTAAACTCGCTGGTATTTCCCCACTCCACAACACACAGAGAGTTTTTCTGCATACACCAGAAGCTCTTGGGCCTCTTCCTCAGACTCAACGGTGCGCTGACAGTGAAGGTGGCCAGCCAGGAAAATGGTGCAGGAGGGTGAATTTCGCTCTCCAATTTCGAACACAGCTATCTTGTTGAATGCAACAGGCGGTACTTTGTTTTTATGATGTTCAGCTGTTTGGTAACTCGCTATGTTTTTGTTTTGGAATGTCTGACGTGACCAATACTCCGATGGTAGTCGAAGACTAAAAATGAAGTGTTTCCGAGGTACTTCATCGTTGACTATGTCCAGTTCGTCATGAGGAATGAGCTGAACCGATTCGCGTTCTGAATCGTCAATGTCCTCGCGGCTCTTCTTTGCAGGCACGGAAGAGCCCTGTCCCATTCTCCTCTTCCTCTCTTTTGGCAGAGTTTTCGTCATATACTTTGGAAGGTTCGGGAAAATTGTTGGAATAGCACTCTCCTTAAGGGCAGGCACATCGCGTGGTATATGGACCTCCTTTCCATTCACAATGTGCACGTAGTGTCTCATGATAAACCTGAAAACATAATAAAAAGTGAGCGTAGCCTCTGTAATGAAGACACTTCGGATTTCCAAGCAACGAAACAACAATTAATGCATGTGCTGCAGCGTTAGGTGACACACATCTAGCCGCGGGTCGATGGAGGCAGAACGCAAAACGCGCCCACGTGGAGCAACATGCCAATGTAAGTACAAGAACAACCGATCATCTGAATTAGTCTGGCTCTTTCCACTGCACTTCTGCTGCTCATGACCCGTGTGTCACACCGGGTCAGTGTGTTAACTTGTAGAAACCTCAACTTTTCTATATGCTTAAACATGTACGAATTCCATACGTACCTTGGGTCAAAATGCCTTTCGCAAACTGCAGAATTCTCTTGCAGTGGCTTGTCGGCCCTTGGTATGGCACGTGCCCACTTTTCAAATTCATCCTCACGGGCAGGTGCACGAAAGAGAGACAGTCTTTCACCGCAGGACTTGTAGCCGGCGTCGCAACCTGGCACAAAGCACCACCTCTGCGTTTTTTTTCCCCGTCGACGGCATTCTTCAGAGCGGTTCAAAAATCGACGACAACCGCTGACATCATCTCCTTCAAGAAATCGGGAAGCGATAGAAAAAGCAGGCCGTACTTCGCGAACAACGACAGCTTACTTACGCTGCTCCGTCACCAACGAGACACGAGCAACACATGCTCACAGTCGGCACATGCCAACAGCGCCCCAGACTGACGCGCCAAATTTCCCCCCAGCGTCGAGAACGCGCAGAGGGGCCTCGCTAGGCAAGAGGCCGCCGCCGCAGTCATCACACCTCCCCATTCTAGACACCCTAACGCGAGCGCAGAGACGCTCGGGTATGGTGGCTAGAAGAGCGAGGTGGGAGCATCACCAGCTGCGGAGTGTAGCAACAGATCATGGCGGCAGCGGCGGCGCTGCTGTAGCTTTTTAGATCGGTCGGTGGGGGCGAGCGTCCTTGACGGCCAAACAGGCCAGGCGATGCACGAGAAGGTATGCGCACTTAGCAGAGCTTGCGACCTCCATGTAATAACTGGAATGCAGCTGTGTGCACTAGCAACGGGGTGTTTTAAACGAAAATTTAAGCACGGAATGCATAGCGAGATTAAGGCAACGAACTACCTCTAATGGCATGCAAACATACGCGGTAGCACCCAAAAGGCAAGGCGGCGTACTCCACGATAAGACCGTGCGTATAAGTTCGAATACCATTTGAAACGTCGGTGTAAAACGATCATATGCTCACAATCGCAACGTTCGGTACCTCCCTTTACATTTCAATGCGTAACTTTTAATGATTTTATTATATTGTAGTTTTCGCAGCTGACCACTTTTTCGATGAGTTTCGTGTCTGGTGAATTTTCTACACACCGAGTGACGTATATTCAATCAAGGAGATTTTAATAAAAATTGTATACATGCACAACGTTCAGGGAATTAACATCCTGCATCTTTAGTTTTTAACATCGCCAATCTCATACAGCAAGCAGCTCTAAAAACAATCACATGAAAGCGCAACTCCACACATATTCACGTTACGTGACGAAGCTTCAAATAGTGCATTCGCTGCCGTCGCTTGCCCTCCCGTGCCTTGTTTTCCGCTTTTACAATGAAGTGCAGACTTGTCATCGTATAAAACTTGACGAGCCTGTTAGAAACATCTCTGGAATATTTTTCGCAGCCAAGATGAGTTAGCCGGTTTCTTGTCAACGCAGAAATGAAGTCCATTATGCTATTTGCTTTAAGCTTGCTGAAGCTAAAGCAGTGCGCGGATGAGTGTACCATGTTTTCGATAAAAGCCTGCATGCAGTTCATCAGATGGGTAGAGCAGCCCACCCCGGTCTACTTCTCTGATTAGGCAGGCATCTGCGGGCATATCAGAATCGCGTGGTCGGATAAGGGCTTTTGCACATTCAGGGCACTTGGTTTGACTCAGCATCCTTCGGGCGACATATCCAGCAACGTAATGCATAACTCGGGAGTCGCTTTTTACCGAAACCATTGCGCAGTGATCTGTTGGGAGGCCAGACGATTCAAGGATTTCATGTACTTCATTGAGACACCCTATGTCCATGAGCTCGTCAAGCTTCGTCTGGAACTCTCTCCGGTCTTTGTGGCTGCCATGTATAAGGCTCTTCAGCACTGACGGTGACACATTTCCGTTAGCAGGTGCGTTCGCCAAACTGCAGAACGACGGACAATTAGCCTAAAGCAGAAACTGGGTTGGCGTCGGGTGGTCGTTGCTTCCCGACATTTGCCGCAAGATTCCTAACACATTCTCCAGAGGATCCTGGCTTAGTCTTGATGTCAGCAAGTACTTGTAACCAAGCTCTTTTGTGAGATATTCGAAAATTGACATGGTGCTTTTCAGAGTAACGCGAAGCTCTTCTGCAGTACCCTGCCTGAAGAAGCCCAGCTTTCCAACGTTTCCTTCCCACGCATCTAGATATGCAATAAATTCTTCCACTTCAGCCAGGACTGGCGAGTTGGGACGCATGGCACCGCGGCTGCAGCGGGAAGTCATGGCTGCAATCAGCCTAGCCATTCTTCTGATAAATGACACTGTTGCATCACTAGAGCTAACGCCCCATACTCTCTCGATCTCTTCCTTATGTGCATACAAACCCCTGACCATCTCAACACTGAAAAAAGTGAAGGCATAGTTCACTTTCATTTTTTCAAATCCGTTCAGATCGATGACGACTCTTGTGACACGAGGCATTGCTTTAAGCCGCACAATGTTTCTATTGTCACACTTCCATGCCTCTTTCACAACATCTATCCTGACCCTTCCCTCGGGCACCTGGAGACCCGTCGACACAATGCTGTTGCGGGCGCGCTTCACAAGATGCGGAAAGTCTGATAAGAAGTGCAGACTTCTGCTGTGATCTGCAGGGTGCTTCTCTTTGCAAACAACTGACTTTGAAGAACCCTTGATGCCAAATTGTCGCCACATACTCCTGTTCAAGGATGCACCATCTGTGGTCACAAAATCCACAAAAATCCCAGACTTCCCAGCAGTTAGTGTTGCATCGACAATGATTTTTGCAAGCACATTTGCCTTGACATTTCCATGGGAGCCGAAAACCCCTAAGATTTGCTGAAAGTTGCCTTAAAATGGCTGGTACAATACTACTAGACCGTGATCACACGTTTGTGTGCTTTGATCTAGAGAAGTGTATTTGCCCAAGTCAACGAAACCTTCGATGAGTCCACTGCTTGTCACTTTGAGGCTCTCCGAGAGCTTCAGCTCGCCAATTAAGAGACCTCCGTGCCTGTGAAACTCATCTATACTTTTGGTTTTTTCTTCGATGGCAGCAAAAACATTATCATTGAACCCAAAGTTGCTCTTATAATTTCTCACGTACTTGTTCAAAGAACTCTTGCTGGGCAAGACCATTATTTTATGCTTTCGAATATGCTCATACAGCTTTGGGCTTTTCATGCGCTTTATAATGCAGTCCAGAACCCATTCATCGCTGTACTTCATCCCCTGTGCTCCTTTCCTTTTCGCTGCTTCAAAGCATGTTTGTACCTGCTGCCGCTGTTTCTCAGGCAGCTTAGACAGACTCTCCTGAAGGTTTGATTCAGAGAGGGCAGAATTACTTTGCTTCATTTTCGCAAGCATTTGCTTTGTCTCACTGACTTTTGCCTTTTCTCGCCTCAACTCTCTTCCCCGCATAATTAGTTTCTTCAAAGCACGGTAACCAGTAGCCACTCTAGCTTTTCTCTTCTTATAGGATGCTTAGTTCAAAAGCAGTTTCCTTAGATACCTGCAGTGTATACAACGCCCTCGATCTTGAGACATGCCTGAGCAACTTTTGCTGTACAACTTGTTTTCACGCGTTCTGTATTTTGATTGATTGGAACTGTTAAGCCGCTCCAGTGAAATAGCACCTTGCTCACAACCGGGGCACACAACCATCTCGTTGACGGAGTGGAGGAGGCTTTCCACAGCATTCACATCAAACACGTCCACTTTTTTTACAACTTTCCCTTGCACAAACACTACACAATGATAGCAAGTATCCTCAGCAGAGCACAACACCAGTTTCTTGAAGCACATACTATCACAATCTTAAGCACAAACAGTAAACGCAACAGCGTTCGGGGCATCCGCAAGTAGGCACATCGACCAGTATTTGCTAAGAAGCTTCTCACCTTTCATATGCTCCAGTTTTTCCACTGTACACGACGCGCCGGGAACACGTTCACCGTTCGTTGTCACATCTAAGGAAGAATCGTGCTCCATCGAAGGAAGTTCGTTTTCATTGTGCGCTTTTCTTTTTTTGCCGAGAACTTCTCCTCTCGATGACCGGGAGCTGCGCTTTTGAGGAAGCTTTTTAGGGAGATAACTCGGCGTGTTTGGGAAGATCAACGGTATTGCATCGTCGGTAAGGCATGGGCGGCCGCGAGGAATCTTCATAACTTCACCATTCACGATGTGGGTGTAATCTCTCACAATAAACCGTTGCTCGAAGTGTAACTCGCACAGGACTGCAGTTCGGTCGAGCAGTTTGTCACCACGTGGAGCGTACCACTGCCATGCTTTCAGCCGGTCCTCATCATTCGGTACGGTAAAAACAGACCTTTTTACACCTGCCTTTCGGGCTGAAACGTACCCGGTAGAGCATCCGGGCGCGAAGCAGTGAGTCTGGCGCTTCACTGGTTTAGCCATCACAATATGCGGTGTGAAGAGGCTTGAAAACTTCGAGCATCGTGCGAACAGTACGAACGCAAGCCGCGGAAACGCACGTACTCCGCTTCGGCCCAGAGGGGCATCTAAAAAACGACACGCGCGCCACCGCTCGTCGGCATGAACAACTGACACCCTCTCCGCCAACCTCCGCAGCGCGCGATGCTCCCACCTCCCCCTTCTAGCCACCATAGCTCGGGTGCAACGTTTATAGTCTAGAAACGTTGCTCGGGTGTTCCATGCTGTTCTACGCTACTCTCAACATGTGAATATTGTATATAAAAACGTTTTCTTCACATCTACGCCGGCTCCTCGACTCTTCTTCTCCCGACACTCGTATGGCTCCAGCCAGGACCACGCTACCCAAGGTCGCCACAGTTACGGAGTGGAGGCATGACACGACACCGCCTTCCTAACAGCATCGCCACCCAACCAGCATTCTACAGTTATAAGTGGGCTGGGAGAGCCCATCGGTGCCTATCGCACGCGCGCGTTGGCTGGAGTGTTGGTAGAGACACGGCCGCCGTGGTAGAAACGCCGCCGACACCACTCCACTCGGGCTCCGGCTCGGGTCGCTCGGCCATTGGCTCGGCATAGCACGGATGAATGGATGGATGGATATGGCTGTACCCTTTAGATCGGGCGGTGGCTAGCGCCATCAAGCCGTAATAACTAATGAACCAAAAACTAGATTTATTTTGTTTCCCTTAAATAGTGAGGTTGAGCATTCGTACTTGGCAGTGAAGGTTTTAATTTTCACTCGTGCCTTGAATTTAGCCACCAATCAGATAACCTCCTTCTAGTTAATTCTACCCGCATAAAGCCTAGTTTGCCCTGACTGTCCCTAAACCCCAGTGCTTTGAAAAACTCTGCGCCATCATCCTGAACTATAGAGTGAAGCTCATTACAGAACATTATCAAGTGTTCGGCAGTTTCTTCTTCCTCTCCACATGCACTGCATACCGTGTCTACCCCTTCATATTTGGCCCGATATCTCTTGGTTCGCAATACTCCCGTCCTGGCCTCAAACAGTAGAGATCTACCCCGAGTATTATCATAGATCTATTCCTTGGAAATTTCCTGCTTAAAAGTTCGATAGATCTCTAGTGCGGACTTCTTAATCATGCCAATTCTCCACATAACGGTCTCAGCTTCCTTCACCTTCTTCTTAACCGATAGTTTTTTTTTTTGGTTTGGCCTCCTGCTGTTTTCCAATTATTTACCAGTCAATTTTCTGGTTCGCTTCCGCCATTTTGTATCGACATTTTTAATGTACAAGTAGCTGAATACCTTCCTAGCCCAACGCTTCTCCTCCATTTATCTCAATCACTTCTCAAATTTTATCTTGCAGCTAGCTTCCCTGCCCTCAAATGCTGCTAGCTGCTAGCTTTTCTGCCCTCCCTGCCCTAAAAAAAAGCATGGTCCCTGTCGCTATCGCCGTCTGGTGGCCGCCGGTGGAAGGCATCATTCTCCGTGCCACCGCGAAGGCCGTGGTCGGCACACTAGTAGGTATATTCTAGGCACTATAGTTCGGGGTATCCACTGGTGCCGTTTAAAGTTTACGGTACCGTTAAGGGCAAACAAACAGACAATTGGACAGACAGACAGATAGACAGACAGACAAATAGACAGACAGCTTAAAATTTTCGCGGGGAAGGTGTCAATAAAGACTATCATTTTTAAAAACTAAATGACGTGAAAAGTTATTTGGGTCACGGGTTACATTTGTTTACGCAGACGTGATTTGTAGGCTGAGACACACTTTCAATTCGATTAACATCGCAAGCTCGGCAAACTTGACGAGTTGGGGAGTCGGTAAGCTGCTCGTGTATGACAGCCCGTTCTTATTCCTGGGAAAATGGTCTACTGTTCTTTTGTCCCTCAATACGAGATAAGCTCAGCTGAAGAGGACTAATGAAAAATGTATTGTGGCCTATTTCCGACAGCAAGGCGCAGACAACTGAGAAAAAATATTTAAGGCAGAAGGCTGCTTTGCTGAATGATCAACCAGCAAGTTTCATCTTGGATTTATGCATTGCACTCTAGGAATTCATTGTTAAATGCATCTGTAATTGAAAGTAAAGCTTAAGACGAGTTCGCCTTTGAGCGTTGCGAAGTAATAGCCAAGCACCACCCGCAGGCCACGCGCGAGATGACTGAAGCCTATCACATAAAAAAGATTAACGGTACATGAGTAAGTTCCCCATCAGTTGCGCTATTGCAATAAGTCATTGAGACTCTCAATAATTTTTAACCGATGTATTCATCCACAAGAGCTAACATTTTCGCTGCCATTGTGTCGCAGTGATTGTTAACTCCACACTTTTTTTTTCTTTATTTTTGTTAACTCCACACTTCCACGCTTCACCTATATATGTACACGACTCCATCATTAAATCGTTGTTGAAAGCCAGTGCTCTTTTCTTTCCTTGTTTTTCGCTTCCGTAGTTACGTTGTAACTACTAATAGGTAGCGCTGCTCGTACATTCAGTTATGTCCTATTGCTTAAGTTCCACGCTTCACATCTCCCTATATAGGAAACCTGTTGTGGATGCGAAGCAGTGGGTGCTTATGATTACACTGGTGGCGACGTTTACGCTGGCACTCAACAAGCGAAAGCCAAGAAAGAACGCCTTCGACTGAATTCCAAACGCGCGATACAGTACCTAAATATAGACCCTTTCAAGCTTTACAAACACAGCCCACTGAAGCCTTCCGGTTTTGTCTACCGCTGTGCTTTATTAGCATTGGTGGACCACAAGAGCTTTAGAAAATGGCCCGGTGATTTTCTACAGGCTTCTTCCCGTATTTGGCAAAGTTGTTTCAAATTGATATTATTTTGAACAACATAAAAATCATAAAACATTTCCTTGTACTTTAGGCACGTTTCTGTTACGTGAAAAACGAAAAAAAGAGATATTTTGCTTACGCCTAAAGAAAAATTTAAAACATGCTTTCAGTTTCGGCGTTAGGAGTTGGTAAATGAGGTGACCGGAATTTTTGAGGGTACATTGCTTGTGACCTTGAAACCGTCTATACGGGGGGGGGGGGGCGGGGGGGGTAGTGAATAGTTGCGCCACGCGATCGTCGGCTTTGCGAGGTGAGAGAAGGGGAAGGGAGCGATAGTATTGCAGGTGTCTTCCTGGGTTGGCAAAACCGCGAGCATGCGGCACAAGACGCGAGCATGCGCAGTGAAGGTGCACTGAGGGCTACGTCACACAGGCTAGTCAAAACCTGCTTCGCATCTACGTTATTTGTGTACTAGATATAATACGTGGATAAAAAACAGCGACGATCAGATAGCTCTGGGAAGACACCGCTTGGGGGCCACAGAGTGCAGATGTGCTTCGCGTCGGCTCCGCAACTTTCCTGTGTTTTTGCTGGTTTGTCAAACTCATCGTGTTAACCATTGTCTCCACCGATCAGCGGAAGTTTCAAGGAATTCTCTGTCACCAAGCTTTGCCAGGGGGGGACCACTTTTTGGCCGCTTACCGTAGATTTTCCTCCGCCACGCTGGCACGAACGCCAAGTGCAGCGTCTTTACGCACTGTGCCATAGCCCGGCCACTGCGGCGGTAGGGCCCGCCAGCCTGACGTGTCGCCGGACCTCCTCGCACCTCCCTATCTCCGACGAAAACGCACCAGGCCTTTCCAAGAGATAAATGGATGTCGTAGTGGTAGATGGAGAAAAGATTCGGCTGGAAGATTTTGGTGAGGGAGCAGGATGGTGCAGCGTCCGGAGAACACAACAGGCCGATGGCGCGTCCAAGTCTGCGCAAAGGCAGCAGGCGAAGACGCAGCAAGCGACGGCTTCCGCATAGACTACGGGGATAGCCCCAGCCACAGCCACGGCTGCGTATTACAAGAAAAAGCGTGCCCGTCAACTGCAGCCCCTCGCTAAGGCGAGGCGAATGCCAGAACTAAACTACCACCCGATCATTTCAAGATCATCGTACGCCCTAGGGATGGCTTCAGCGGGGCTGAATATGAAATGGATCGTTTTTCTTGCTGTCTACGTAACGTGGCTGGTATTGGCAGAGAAACAGTTAGAGAAGATAGTATCTGCCTCAATGTGATGCAAAACGTCGTTATACTCAGCACACCGTCCGCATAGAGAGCCACACGCCACGGAGCCATCAGCAACCTTTGCATTGATGGCAAAGAGTTCGCTGCTAATGCTTATCAGGCCGCCCCATACAACACTTCAAAAGGCTTGACTAGGAACATTTCCAAGGATGATAGCCCGACGGCCATTGTAAATAACTTAGTGACGGAGCGCAACGCCGGAGTGCTGCACGCTAAGCGCATAGGCACCACGGATAACATAATCATATTGTTTGACGGCTTCCACGCACCCAGACACGTGTACTGCGGACCTATGCTTGTCAGATTCTGCCTGTACAGGAAGTACATTGACGTGTGCTATGAGTGTGGCAGGCTGGGACATCGCTCTGACGTGTGCCCCAACCCGAAAAACAAGATATGCCGGCGCTGCTGAAGGCACAACCCGCCGTCTGACCATCGATGTGAGCCGCAGTGTCAACTGTGTGGCAAAGGTCACCTCACATGGCGCCGCAGCTGCAAAGTGAGATACAAGACTCCGTACATAGTCAAGCGTCACCAACTAGAGCGAAGACGACGAGAAGAAGAGGAAGCGGCCGAGATGTACGGCAACAGATAACAAGCAGCATCCGCTCAGAAGGGAACATAGTTCACTACGGTTATTATCCGTCGTTGGACAATAATTGGTGCAACGCCGGCCCAACAAGACGTTCGACTAGCTGAGACGCGAGAGACAGCAGGGGGAAACGCCGGTCCCGCTCTCACAGTCGCACACCGACGCCGAGAAGCACGTCGAAGACGCGTGGTGGTGCCGATCTAGGCAACGCAGCCTGTAACCAAGGCACACAATGTCAGCAGCACCAGACACCGCAGCATGTGCGACAAGGGCACATGAGCACTGGGCAACAGGCGAGATGGGTGGATGTCGCCGCTTTTTCTGCCGGTGGCGTCGCTTCTGGGGACCGTTCCCTTGGTCCTGCCGTCGGTGGCGGTGGTGGGAGCGACCTCGAGCAGGCAAAAAAGCGAGTGCTGAAACAACGCCAAGAACCGTTACAATCGACCATTTCTGAGCTCAAACGCGAGAACGCTATCTTCACAGCAGAAAATTCCATGTAGAAAAGCGAGGATCCACAATCACAAGCTTTGCAGAAACAGGTGACACCACTGCCACTTTCGCCGCTACGGTCCTCGACTTCCATGTGACCCGAGGCAGCGAACATGGACACGAACGATGAGAGCGGTTCTAGGGAAGAGGCAGACGCCTAAAGGCAAACACTTTTGAAAAGACTTGGAAGCCTACGGCTTAAACTCGTCGCGAAACCCGCCGCATTAACACCAGGGGCAATAGCTTGAGTGCAGACAACCTGCCAGACCTTGCGTTTGTATCGAATGTACCGCAGCGTCTTGGCAAAACATGCATGGGGTGGTAAAACTTTATTTCGCCAGAAAGCAATTGAGGATGTTTCCGTGTTAGATGGCCATCAACCCAAGGTTGGCGGCGACCTGTGGGGCCCACTCCACGACTCTAAAGTGGACGACTGGGTCTGAGCTGGCCAACACGGCCTCCAAGTGCTCAAGAGAGGGATCACGCATAATATCCACAGGCGGCGGCACTATGCTACATTCCCAAAGTATGTGATCATATGTTTCCACAGCCTGGCACCATTTGCATTGCGGCTTAATCTCCTCCGGGTACATTTTGTTTAACACGTAAGAGTTGGGACAAGATCGCGTCTGCAGGTTTTTCCAGACGAATTCCTGCGCCTTAGTCAACCGCTTGTGCGGGGGCGGATAAAACCTCCGCTCTAGTTTATAATGATTCGTTATGTCATGAAAGGACACCAGCCCATCTCTCGCGGACCTCCCCGGAACTGACGGCTCACCTACCTGGCTGACGAAACGTCAAGCATTCAGGTGAGCCGCCTCGTTCCCAGGGTTCCCAGAGTGTGCTGGTACCCATACAATTTCTCTTTCTCTCATTTCTTGTCCCGTGGCCCCATGCAGAAATCGTGCGGCGGTCGCCGATATTCTGCCCCTTGCCAGATTTCGGATGGATGTCTTTGAATCACTGAAAATAAAATCTGACTGCGAATTAGTTATAGCTAGCGCTATTGCCGCTTCCTCTGCAGTTTCC
Organism: Rhipicephalus microplus; assembly: GCF_043290135.1. NCBI lineage: Eukaryota > Metazoa > Arthropoda > Arachnida > Ixodida > Ixodidae > Rhipicephalus > Rhipicephalus microplus. The sequence continues at coordinate 66,251,952 of NC_134706.1, read as the reverse complement.
GAGGAGCGGGTTTTGTCCAATCCAGAGGCGACCAAGCGTCCCCGCCTGTCCGCCACCACAATCACAAAAGCGTCTTTGTCCTTATATTCCGCAACATCGGTATAGACTGCCGCTTATTACTTGCTGTACTCGACGTGTAAAGCTCTGGCTCTCTCCTGCCTGTGCTGCGTATGGTGAATCGAATGCATCTTTTTGGGCAAAGGTTTTATGTACAGGGCCTTATGTAACTCTCACCGCACCTGAATTTTAGTGTCCCCAGTCGGAGCCTCTGCTCCAATGCCAATCCTTTCCAATATGATCCTGCCCGCTTTGGTTGTCGAAAGCCCAGCGTGCTGCATCACCAGATGCGCCTCCCATTATTCATCCAGGGTGTCGTGTACCCCTAGTTTTAACAGCCTTTCTGTAGGCGCGGTGTTAGGCAACCCAAGTGCTGTCTTGCAAGCTTGCCGGATCGTAGCCTCGACCTTACCTTTTTCTGCAGCATCCAATTTCATATAAGGTGTCGTGTAAGTAATCCTGCTGAGCACAAGCGCCTGTACCAGCTTACAGAGTTCTTTTTCTTTAACCCCGCTCTTACGGTTAGCGAATCTTCGGATTAGCCTGACAGTAGCATTGACCGTGGTCTCAAGTTTTTCAAGGGCCACCCTATTCTTCCTGTTAGTTTACAGATATACGCCAAGAATTCTAATCGTTTGGGCTTCAGCTACCGGCCCACTCCCTACCTTTACCTATAACGGCGGGGGCGGAATATAAAGTCTTGCATGTAGCCCCCTGGGTTTATCCCGAACCACAAAGACCTCGGCAAAACATGCAAGAGGACTTGTGGAGTCACCACTCACTTATAGAGATTTCAATTGATACGGGCCGGAGTATTCGTGGAAATGCTGAAAAGGCAACGGCCGCAAACTCACACTAGTAAAGAGGGACGCGTTCTGGAAGAAACGAAAAAAAGGAGGGCACGCGATGAGCCGATCACGAATATAGACGAATGGACTGCGACGCTCAATAGAGACGTAGATGCGGCAACGTGTGACTTTCCGCCCGAAGCGAAGCCTGTAGTAATTGACAGCCGGCTGGTACATATGTGGAAGCAAAGCAAGCTCTACTTAAAAGGTCGAAACGCCAACGACACAACCGCGCATTGCGAAAACGCATGGCACAGTTAGCCAGACAGATCGAGGAACACGCGTTAAAAGTATCTATAGCCCAATGGGAAGACGTGTAATAGCTTCGAGAGGTTGATGCGGGGGCCGGGTTCTTGGCGTCTCTTTCGGCATCTGTTGCGTCCGGTGGAGACTTGGGCCGCCCAAGGCCATAAAACTCGGAGACTTGTGAAAGATTACGAAGGTGCGAATATCCTCGCCGCAATACTAGACCGTTACTTTAAGACAGGAGACAGCGCCCAACACCCCGCTTACGATGGAGTCACTAATGATAAATTGAGCGCAGACTTCAGTGAGGCGGAAATTCGGCCAGTCCTTCTCAAACTTAACTGCTGTTCTGCACCAGGACCAGACGGGGTTACCAACAAGGATCTCCGAAACTGAGACGATGATTCATTCTCTCGATTGGTAGCTTACATCAACGAGTGCTGGAGAGTCGGCTCCCTTCCCGAAGCGCGGAAAACAGCTCGAGTTGTCATGATACCTAAACCAGGCAAGCCAATTGCGCTCGATAATCTGAGGCCGATTTTGCTGACGTCTTGTGTAGGAAAAGACATGGAGCACCCAGTTGTCATTAGAGTAACCGACTTTCTAGAAGACCGTGACGCATTCCCGCACACCATGCTGGGATTCCGCCGCAATCTCTCTGCACAGGATGCACTGCTTCAGCGAATGCACCACATTGTTGACGACACTACGAGCTTCACCAAGGCGATTCTTGATCTGAATATTAAAAATGCCATTGATACCGTCAATTACCAATCGATACGAAATCAAGTTAAAGCATTATGTCTAGGTGATTATTATTACATACGTGATTTTCATGCAAGCAGGCGCGAAAGTGTCGCCATCGCCGACCAAGAGTCTCAAAATTTTGCGATTGGTTAAACGGGCACGCCGCGATTCTCCGTAATATCATCATTACTTTTTATTTAGTGTTATTGTGGCTACAAGAAAAATGATTGGAAATGTCCGGTTGTACCCCAGTATATACGCGGACGACATCACTCTCTGGGATCCCGGAAGAGGTTGTGACGAACACGTCGAGAGAATGCTGCAGGCGGGACAAAGTTCAGGAGTACTTGCAAGGAACGGGCCTCGAGTGCTCATTAACCAAGTCCGAACATTCAATCTACAATCCCAAAAGTAGAGGCCGCGAAACCCACAGTGGCGAGGAAAGGGAATCCTTCAAAATACGTGTTCTGTTGGCAGACGGCACTTCCATACCATTCGTACACAGAATTGGAATTCTGGGTTTACACATACAGGCAAATGGCCATAATGGTGAGACTGTGCGCCGACTCCGTCGTTCAGTGGACGACGCTATCAGACATTTGCGTCGTATCACGAACAGATGTAACGGTCTGCGCAAACACTGTGTGATCCTCGTGCAGGCCTATGTGATAAGCCGAATAACATACGTTGCCACTTACCTCAAGTGGATAGGCTCAGAAAAAAAACGAAATATCAACTGCAAGATACGAAAAGCTTTTAAGAGAGCTATCGGCCTCCCGATCAACGCGAGCACCTAAAGATTTCTAGAGCTAACCACCGTATTCACAAACGCTCCTTGACTCAACTTTCGCCCTTCACTTGAAAGAGTTGAGCACTTCGCCGCTGCTCGGCTGAAAATGACGCTGCGCTGCACGAGAATCGCCCTTCATTATCGCTGATATGCAGTGACTTGCCGTGGCTAGAGAGGGCACTTCTTTCGGCTTTCTCAAGTGGAGGTGAATCGTTGAGTGAAGGGACGTTCTAGCATACGGGGCTAAGACTTCACAACTCACTCGACGAGTTAATTGATGCCCATGACGTTGTGCAATACGAACGCTTAACCAAATCAAAGACGGGTCGACACATCCTTGAGTCGCTGGACATCAGATATCACGCTCAGCAAGGAGAAATGGTGGAGGTCTCTGCTTCAGTCCACGACCGCTTGATTGTTCCGCCATTTTCTAGGAATATGCACCCCACGCACCAAATCGGAAGGCGTAACGAGCGTGATGGACAGCTTCAAAAGAAGTTTGGTAACAGTATGGACGTTGTAGATGCCGTGAGATATGGAGAAGGGAGAAGAGCCCGCGCAATTGTGGTCGTTGACTAACAGGGCAAATGCCACGCATGCGCCACGGTGACGACGGGACACACGGAGGCGGCCAAAAAAGCCGTGATAGCCTTAGCGCCGGTCGCATGCAGAGATTGCGATAAGTGACTCACACGCAGCCGTCCGCAGTGTCGCGCGCGGCCGTGTCTCGCGGGAAGCGGCGCGCATCTTTTAAATGACGTAAATGGCGACTCGACGTCGCCCTCAGAACCTCAAACTTTAACGTTTTTCTCCTATGGGCCCCGGCACACACCAGCATTTCACTCGCGGGGAACGAGGCGGCCGACGCCGCGTCTTGAAGTCCACTCGCCGAGCCACGGCCCAGTACGTGGCCGCCGCCTCCGACTCTGAGAGCGGGGCGATGCATCTGCTGGATCAAGACACTTTCATAGGCACGCAGCAAAGAGATTTGGAATGGTCATGGTGTGATCGTCTTACAACATTCCGTGACATCACACAACACTATATAGGCTCGAAAGACGTAGGTTTCCGCCACAGCACGAGAAATTAAACAGGCTCGATGCCGTAATCTTTCGCTTACTCCAAACCCACTCCTACCCTAGCACGGTCGTTCTATACCACATCTACCCGAACCTATACCCCACCGATATGTGTATGCGTGCAGGCACAGAGGCGCTGAGTCACATGCTCTTTGAATGTGCCGGCGACTACAGCCGTGAAAATGCCACCAATCGCGATGATGCGCCTAAAGCGGCCGTCAATACCAAATCACAGGGAGCCTCGAGCTCACTCGTTCCTGCCACCGCCCAGGCTGCGTGACCCGCGGGGTACCTCCTTCGTCGGCGTCGCTGGGAGGCGGCCCTCCAAAGCCCAGAGCTGAACGACCAACTCTGGGCCGTCCGGCTGGCCGGGGATGCCGCCCGAAGCCAGGGACTACGAACCGCCACATAAAGCCACCGAGACCAATTTGCCGGCCCATTGTGTTTTCTCTCTCTCAGATAGCTCTATAAACGAAGCTTCTGCTATGTACAAAGGCGTAATTTCGAATTCAGGTTTCAAGATTTCTCGAGTCTTAGTCGTGTGCGATTAACTCATTACATTAATAGACCTAAAGCATGGATGAAGATCTGCTCTTTCATAGCAATAATTCGTAGCGTTACATATTTTGAAACAAATGAAACAGTAAAATGTTGCCTTAATAACTGGAAAACTAATAACGTTTGTTAACAGTGGATAGGCGGCGTTCAGTAGCACATTTGCGCCGGATGTAGTACCACTAATTTCACTCGTACTGGCTTTACCTACGGGACGGCTCTATGCTCTCCCATCGTAGAGTACTTAGTACTCTGAATCGTGAACTACTCTTTCTAACCTCACCCACGATACAGAGTTATGCTACTCCCATGGTAGAATACATAGTACTCTAAATCGTTACCCCCTGTTTTAAAACAACTACGAAAGCGCTCTGTCGGGACAGCTGTCTGCTCTTCCATAGTAGAATGCCATAAAGTAACATAGTAAACGTAAAGAGTGGACACTCACATTAAGCCATGCGGCCCACTTGACTGCTAGCAATCCTAGCGGCAGGCATTTAACTATCGCAAAGTTCCTTGTCCTACCTTGCCATTGCACCACAGTGGTTTCAGTTTCGGTTTGAGCATTCTGGTGTGAAGGTCGGGTGTTTCTTCTTTTACATGCGAAGCATTTCTAATCGAACTTCGCCAACTTTGAGCGTATCTATCTATCTAGCCGCTTACGTTTGGGTGCTCTCGCGGTCACCCTCTTAAACTGTCGTGAACCAAAATTAGCATTGGAGGGTAAGATGGTTTGACGAATATCACGCGCTGAATACGACGCGATTCAATACATGAATAATGTCGCAATCCCGTCACGTACGTCTTAAAACACGTCCCGCCAGACAGTGGCACATACCGAAACGGGCCGCTGGTATGCGTGTATGTGCCACATGTGATTGACACTTCATATCTACCCAGGAATGACGAGAACCCACCTGGGCAATTTTAACGCGAGAACGTTAAAAAATACCCAACATCGGTAGACCATCTGCCCGACGAATGCGAAGAATAAATGTCGGGGTCCCAGCTGGAGTCAAACCAAAGCATTCTGTGTGGCATTTAAGCATTTTACCGCACAGCTACGCCAGGTCTGAGAACTAATTTTCAAATAGACACTAATCTTCTCTAAAAATCAATAGTGCTGGCAGCGCTGCCTACCCAATTTTTTAAACATTGCGTATGCACTTCTTTCATACAGCCGTGACGTTGGGTTTATATCAATGGTTGTTATATGCCATGCGCTGAAGTTGATTTATGTAGCAGTGTCCAAGGCCAACAGCCTCGCGTGTATCAGCGCTTCATTTCAGCTTCTAGTGTTGCTAATACGCATGTTTGAGTTGGAATCGTTGCGCAAGTGCAAACAACTGGTTATATACACATCTGCAATTTATCAACATATGTCTGCATGCAACATTTTTACATATATTTAGCGTCATTTCATGACATGTCTCTCAACTGAAAAATTGCAACATGCGATGTCCTGCGTTGCCTAACAACCTTCTCTCAAACGAAGTCAAAGGGGAGAAGCCATAAGACGTACGGAACACAGCTGGCAAATCCAGGCAGTCTAGAGGGTCCAGGAATGGGCGGAGCGTCACGGCGGTCTGTCCTCTAAGTGGGTGCGGCCAGCGCTTACAACGGCCCCTTGTTAGAGGGTCATGCAGCAACTCCTCCAGTTCTATTAAAGTTCGCTGTCTGTCTGTCTGTTTATCTGTCTGTTTATCTGTCTGTCTGTCTGTCTGTCTGTCTGTCTGTCCGTCCGTCCGTCCATCCGTCCGTCCGTCCGTTCATCCGTCCGTCGGTCTGTCTGTCTGTCTGTCTGTCTGTCCGTCGGTCCGTCCGTCCGTCTATCTATCTATCTATCTATCTATCTATCTATCTATCTATCTATCTATCTATCTATCTATCTATCTATCTATCTATCTATCTATCTATCTATCTATCTATCTATCTATCTATCTATCTATCTATCTATCTGTCTGTTTGTCTGTCTGTCTGTCTGCCTGTCTGTCCATCCGTCCGTCCGTCGGTCCGTCCGTTCATCCGTCCGTCGGTCTGTCTGTCTGTCTGTCTGTCCGTCGGTCCGTCCGTCCGTCTATCTATCTATCTATCTATCTATCTATCTATCTATCTATCTATCTATCTATCTATCTATCTATCTATCTATCTATCTATCTATCTATCTATCTATCTATCTGTCTGTCTGCCTGTTTGTCCGTCCGTCTATCTATCTATCTATCTATCTATCTATCTATCTATCTATCTATCTATCTATCTATCTATCTATCTATCTATCTATCTATCTATCTATCTATCTATCTATCTATCTATATATATATCAATCTATCTATCTATCTATCTCTCTATCTATCTGTCTGTCTGTCTGTCTCTCCGCCCGTCTATCTATCTATCTATCTATCTATCTATCTATCTATCTATCTATCTATCTATCTATCTATCTATCTATCTATCTATCTATCTATCTATCTATCTATCTATCTATCTATCTATCTATCTATCTATCTATCTATCTATCTTTCTATCTATCTATCTATCTATCTATCTATCTATCTATCTATCTATCTATCTGTCTTTCTGTCTGTCTGTCTGTCTGTCTGTCTGTCTGTCTGTCTGTCTGTCTGTGGTCACATTCCCTCTGCATGCTTCGCATATTGTCGATTCCCAGGTACGTGGGATCTGCCGAATTTTCTTCGGGAGGGCTTTCGTAAGCTGATTTTTAGGGTCAAATAGGCTGCGGGCACGGCAATTGCAAACACGTTGATCTTTTGCCAGTCCTTGCGGGGAAAAAAATACATGCCCACTTTCCAAATGAATCGTGTTTGTTTACACAGAAGTAGATAAATATCCTTATAAATCACCTAAAGAGGCATTTTTAGGTAATACAATACCTCCCTATCGGAAATTTAGAAATCAATGCATAACGTTTAATATTTATACAAACTGCAGTGTATTGTTTTTTTCGGAAATAACATTGTTATGTAGAAGCACCATCAGATCGAGCAAGCCGTAAAAAAGTTACACAATATTCGCAAGCATATTCATTGTCAACACGAACATTTCAACAGATCAGTAAAAATTTTAAATATTGTAAAAGATTTATCATTTATTTCATTTATTTATTTATTTCCAGGCACTGTTGGTCGATCGGGTCGTTACAGGGGCGGGTCAAGAATCTAATCTTTGCAACGAACGTCTTATACAAAAAATCTAAAAACCACAATGCGTCATTACATATAAAGAATGAACAAAATCTGACATACCAACTATCACGTCAAGCATAAAAAAGCAAGGCATAGCTAAAAAAAAACTAAAATTTACCACCACTATATTTTGCTCCACCACCTACAATATCTATAAATCATTCACTGCACAACATTAAGCATCAAAGTTCTAAATTTTACATGTCACACGAAATTCGTGCGATCCGGTACATTCAATGAAATTAAGAAAAGAGCTAGCTTTCATGAAGAATTACTTTCAAAAGATTCTGCAGTTTTGAATTCGAATATTTTAACGTTTCACATTTGGGTAGAGTCTTTTATGGTTCCAGGAAAATAAGAGTAGACGTATGTGTTCATAAAAGATTCGGAGATATGAAAGTTGTTGTGGTAGTCAATTCGTGGGTTTTTGACAGGTCTTGAAACGAGGTACAGCGCTACGTCAAACTTAAATCTATTTTGAGAAAGCATAAACAAGAATTTTAGTCTGGCTACATGACGGTGTTCCAAAAGAGTGGGTAAGTTTAGTTGTTACAGCATGTGCCACAGAATTAGTTCGAGAGTATCTTGAAAGAATAAATCTAGCCACTCTTCTTTGTACTCGCTCAACTTGATTGATTGATATGTGGGGTTTAACGTCGCAAAATCACCATATGATTTTAATAGACGCCGTAGTCGAAGGCTCCAGAAATTTTGACCACCTGGCGTTCTTTAATGTCCACCAAATATGAGCACATGGGCACACAGAATTTTCGCCTTCATCGAAAATGCAGCCACCATACCTGGGATTCGATCCCATGCCTTGCCGGTCAGCAACTCGCTCAACTTGATTGATTAGTCCTTTCTGATAAGGGTCCCATATGATACTTGCATACTCTAATGTAGGTCTTACTAAAGCTAAATAGGCTGTTAACTTTACTGGATATTGATGCAAGAATCAGCGTGAATAATCAGACAAGCTCGAAAGAAAGCAACATGACAATCAAAACTCCACGAGTATTGCTCTTAAAAACAATCTAGCTCTCACTGCCCTCGACAAAAAGGTTATAGCAATGTTTCATGGTGCAGCCATCATCGTCCACACATTGAAGTCCCGCTTCTTGGCCATCGGTGCACTGTAGGTCCTTGGCTCTTTGTTTGCGGCAATGGAGTTGAAATTCAAGGTGGGTGTTTCTCGGTAGATCTTACATGCATCTTCGGAGGAAGTTGATGTCATTTCTTCTCATTACGGGGGAGCGTATATAGTGGAGCTGTCTCTTGATGCCACGGCGGTTTTCAGTGGTGGTGAGCCTGCGGATTTGTGTGGATAAATGTCGCTCAGGTAATTTATATGTGTATGCTTCATTCGTTCGGCTTGAACAGGGAACCATAACGATTAGAAAGATTACCTTCGGTATTCTAGGTGTTGATATCACCATTTTTTAAACTTTTCTACAACACTAGAGCACACAGCTGACCCAAGATAGATAAACAATTAACACGCTACCACGGAAAGCGATCAACCATCAGTGGAAGCCCACGAGATAGTGCCTTTCGTGCGTTCAGCCGATGCAGAAGGAGAATAGAGAAAGAGGGCATTACCATTCACCCACGCACGACACGTTCGGTTAGTATTCCATAGGAGGAGAAGAGGAGAGGAGAGTATCACTCTACGCATGAGTTCTGCCCTTCTATTTCGCTCCCTCTTCACTTGCGCGCGAAGGAGGAAATAACAGGAGGAGGAGTAGGTCACGATGTCACTCTATTGGCTATTACGGATCACGCTCCGAAATCTCCGCACATGCGGCCAATGAAAGCGTAAACCATGACCGTTGGGAGCTCGTTGGGAACTCGACTGAGCCAGCGAACCTGGCACCCGGTTGATGCGTGAGATGGTTTTTTTTTTTGTCTCCAGTGGTCGCTAAGCGACGAAAAGAAAACGGCTAACATGGCGCCTACGTCAAGCCGTGTGTCGCCAACTTCACTATAGCGCTTCGGCAAGAGAACCGTGCGGCATGCACTGTTGCGTTGCTGCCCGCGTTCGTTTACAATGTGTGCAAGGTGTATCTGCAAATGCATCACGCTATCGTACAGCTGCTGCAGCGTCGTTCTTGTTGAAAGTTCCGTGCCTGCCTCCATGCGTTTGTTTTGGCCGCTGATGGAGTGGCGCCTGCAGTGATTACAATTAAGACATTTATGGGCCTACTTGGAATTTATATTGGTTTTATGAATCAAGGAAGAGGGGCGCAGAACTCGTGTATTAGGTGCCTTGTGTGGTATGAATGCTTTCTGGTCTCTACTTTTTAGTGGAGACTGGACTGGACAAGCGCCTATGACAGACAGCCAGAGATGGGTATATATAAAATGTGGTCATGTATATACTTACAGTAGAATAGTACGGTGTGCGTGTAAATAAGTTTATGACTGTGTGAACTGCGTGAACAAACTGTGTATTGGCTTGATATTTGAACTGGTTTCAGTGAGCTATTATGTTTTTTTTCTTTTCCGTATTGTTATTTTTTGGGTACCGTTCTATATTATTCTTTTATTTTTCGCTGCAGAACTTTGTGATATGGAGTAGCCGAGGCAATAGGCACCTCAACCTCTCCGCAGCGAAACAGTTAAAACAGAACAGAACAGAGCTGTGCTGTTGATTATTCAAGCGCGGAGGCTTGTTTGTGAGCGTTCCAACTTGATGGCACCGACAGGGGCTGACTCAGTTAGGTGATTTGGGGAAACATTTAATTTTGCTAAATTCTATCAACTTTTTGATCACCGTGCCTGTTGTCTTTTTTTTCACTCTCACTTTTGCGGGTGTTATGATACAAGCGTATTTTCCCATTATTAAGGAAGGGGTAGAGGAGTGGGGTGTTCTTGCGGAAAGCGGCCTATGCTTCTCTTCGAAAGAGTGACCAAGAAAAAGTCCAGTTATTTTAGCTATGAAAGTTTTCTAAGTTGACTAATGTCCTATTCTCCCAGCAGTAATGTCCCATTCTTCCAGCGGCAAATCAGACTTGGCACTGCGGCAATGTAATACCAGCTGTCTTCGTAGGGGTGGGTTCGCCGTGGTGTAAAGAAAAACTTGTGTTTCGCTCACCATCGTTACGTGCGCCTACGCAAGATTGAGAAAGATGCAAAGGTTGTTTTTCAGCTTTTTCGTTTACGTTGGAAAACATAGAGGTCATACAGGTGTACCACGGTATGCTAGCTCTACTCTCTATACAATATCTTAAAACTGCTCGATGATTCTGTTCTCGCCTTTACCAGTCTTACAATGAATCAGCAGTAACTGCACTTCAATTGTGAAGCAATAATTTTTAGTCACTTCCAGTTCCGAATGTGTGATTCCTGTTAAGCATGAACGAAAGTACACTTTACCAACTTCGCTAACGATTATGCTACGATTTGGAGATTGCAAGTTATTCACAATCCAGAAAGGAAGCGTGCCAGTCAAGGGTGACTGAGTTAGCTGTAAGTGGAATTCGGATCGTTTTCACTTCACACGGACGCCTAGGTAAATATGCATTGCAAGTGAGCACAAAATGCTCACCAAAGAAGGTATACGGAGACGTTGATGAATTGAAGGGGAGCTTTTCTCCTGTGTGAAAAAAGCGTGGTCTAATTTACGATATCATGTTAGGGCTAGTCAGTGTTGGGGCTAGTCACGAAAAACGCATTTAAGTTGTTGTAGCTTGATTATTTCTCGTTAGTATATAAGTGGTGGTTTCGACCAGTTTCTGTCCGAAACAGTGGTTGTCGGTATGCTTTATGTGTTAATGCACAATAAAAACCTGATTCCTTGGTTTGAAAGGTGTCGATTTTTTGAATTGCTAGACGTGTAGCAGCAACGCTGTCATACGCGTTGGAACGCTTACTCGACAACACGGCAAATCGCTTGAAAAACGCTTTTCATCACGTATTTGTGGCCTAAGGACCAACTGTGGGAGATTACTGGATTATGAATTATTTCGATTTACTTACCTTTTCTTGTTGAATGCGTATGTGTGTGTATCGCAGTGGCCGGTGAGAGAAAACGGCGCCTTGGTGATGAAGGGGCAACAAGAAGTCCAGGTATGGTCGGGCCTAGCAGCGATACATGCGGAATCGCCGTAGCCAAGGCAACCACCTTTTTCAATAGAAGGACAACTAATGTACTCAATAATTATTTCAAAATATTAGTTTTATATGGTAAGTTATTTTTGTACAAGTTCAGTTTTTTGTGTGCGCCACCTAACAGACGGCAGGAATCCTACGGCCTTGGGCCGCGACAGGCAGCCATTGACCACTCTTTATGCTTACTATGTTGCTCTATGAGAGTACCAAGAACTCTAACTTGTTAAGCAATTTTTCTAAACGCATCAATAGCCACGATTTTGTCAGTGTGACACTTTGCTTCGTTCATACTTATCGGGAGGGCTTTGTGCTCTCCCATGGTAAAGTACCATGTACTCTAAGTCGTTAACCAGCCTTGTTCATCGGGAAAGCTTTCCGTTCTCCCATAGTCAATTGCATGTATACCGTGAATTGACGATGATTCCTTTTTCACATTCGTTAAAAACACTATCTGAAAACATGCATTGGTTTATGTCAACTGGGTCTGCTTTGTGCTCTCCCATTGTAGGGTACCGGTAACCGTAAGTCATTAACCAATTTTTCTCAACACCCGCCTCCTTTAGGGCTAAAACAGGCTAAAGCTTCTCATGTTTCATTCACAGTGAAAAATGGTCTGACGTTGACGCCACCTTTGGTAATGGGAATGAACCTCTCGCGATGAAGTCTTCAGAGGTAACGCCGTTGTGGCTGGACGCATCGCCAAAATTCACGACCTCATATAGACACCCTCACTCCAATTTCGACCAACTGGGGTTCTTTAACGTGCACCCGAATCTGAGCACCCGGGCCTACAACAATTCCGCCTCCATCGGAAATGCAGCTGCCGCAGCCGGGATACGAACCCGCGGCCTGCGGGTCAGCAGCCGAGTATCTTAGCCACTAGACTACCACGGCGGGGCAACAGTTGAAATCGTGACAAAAGAAAATCACAGCAGATCCACGGAGTGTATGACGATGAGTGGGGCGAAGCATCCGTTAGCCCGTCCGTGCTTCAGTTCGTCCGTTCGCTCTTGCTTCCGTCCGCCGCGCTACCATCCATGCGCCCATCCATGCGTCCATTCGTCCTTCCATCTGTCCGTCCGTCTTCTAGTCTGCCTGTCCATACGTCCGTGCTTTCACCTAGTGAACACTCCAAGTTTGTTTGTCCCTTTTTTATCCTTGCGCAACCCACCATGGGGGATCGGCTATGAAACGATCGGTGTCTGGCTATTTAAAAAGAAGTGTTAATAATTTCAAATGTTCATTTTTAATGAATATGCTTGATTTTGATATATTTTTAACGATGAACTTAGCATTCTAGTCTTCTCGTCTCCCGAAGAAAATCGCAAACGGCTTCGCAAACACTCCTATGGCTATAACCCAGCACGGTAGCCCCAAAGGAAAGAAGAACCGGAAGGGATAAATTTAATCTCAACATTTGAAGCGGTTCGTCCAGAAGTCTTTTTCTTTGATTGGGGAATAATCTGAACGTTAGAAAGAAATGATCAACAGATTCACAAACATTGCAATGGAGGCATAAAGGTGACTGTACCAGATCAGGCCTGTGTAGGTAAAAATTCAGTGGGGGACTCGACATCGTATTTTGGTAACTGCGATCTTGGTATTTCAGGAGGGACACCATCGATTCTTCCAACAATAATTGAGGTGAGGGAACTCAATTATACCACCATCTCCAATCTCACATGCCCTGCTGCACATACCCGCTTTAGAGCGGGTATGTGCCACCGATGGCTACGTAGGGCAATCGAGGATCGACAGACCCACGCCTTAGGGAGCTTCGCTCCTGAAATTTAAAAATTTCCTACTTTCAACTGAGTTGTGCTTAAGGTAATCGGGTCCTCTTCTCACATGACATTCGTAAGGTTTAAATCACCGGGAACGAAGGAAGCTGATCTTGGGTATTTGCTGAACAAGGAGGAGGAATAAATGAGGAAGGACAGGGAGGTTAGCCAGTAACAGCTGCTGACAACATCATGCAGGTCATTGAAAAGGGATAATAGTGCACTTGCTGACCAATAGCAAATATTATTTTGCGAGAATCAATGAGCTCGTGAACACAAACATGCTCAACTTAAGACATATTAGGAATAGTATGACAAGCAAGATTATCGGCAACCGCCAGTAGAACACCCCTACAGACTGGTGATCGTGGTCACATCGGTAAAAATTGTAGCGCTTCTGAGAATCCAAGATTTCTTCATTTTTTACTCTTTCAGAAAGCCAACTCTCTGTCAGACCAATTATTTCAGTGGAGCAGGAATCAGTAGTATCATACAGTTCGAAGCGTTTATTCAGGACACTGCGCAACTTATAAAGTTAAAAAAAGAGGCATTTCCTACGCACCAGCAAGACAGGCGTAGCAATGAAGTGTTAGAAGTGTCAACACATGGAAGCACAGAGGGTTTTTTCCCCCTAGCTTGTAGTGAATTGATTTCGTAAATACTGTGGCTTTCTGCGCTAAAACCTAAGTTTTTCATTCAGGATCAGTTTCAGTAGCAAGTGTGGTTGCCCGGCTGCCTTCGCAATTTTTTAGCTTTCTCCTTGCTGCGTGCTTTTCCGAAAATTTTACTAGCTGGTAAACCACTTACGTTTAACTTTTGTCTCCGCGCCAAAATAGCATATCAAACCTCATATGAGGAAAATGCAGACGATAATTGACCGAGCTATTTAGCGGCATAGGTTCCTAGCCTAGGTGCTCTAAAAACTTCGAAGTCAGAAATGCACATGGCAAGGTGGCGAGACGGTAGATCACGACAATAGTCTCAAGACGGAGCCCACTTCTCATTAGGGCTGCCTTATATACCAAAGATCAAAAACTTTCTCGGATGAACCTTTTTCCAAGATCGTCTAGTCGAGCACTGAGTGTGCCTGGCCTTTAAACTTGATAGTTGCAGTGGTTAGACGCGGCATATCACTGACTACTGCTGAACTGTCAAATGAGTTTTCCTTGAATCAGCAAGCCTCATGTTTTTTCGTTAGTCGGCAAGAGCTTTAATCAGCTCGTTATGGCGGTTTTGAATTCGGTTGATAAGGTACAGTGTGGCCAATGTTCCTAGTGCGTATGGGCCAAGTTCTTTTAGGAAAGAAAGGAAAACATGTTTTAATCCTAGCTACCTAGTGTAGAATTACGCAACAAGGAGTCACGTAACGTCGAAAGTAGGATACTCAATGATCGTTCGACGGAAAACTTTGATGAAGGCTACTAGGATGCTGTGCTTTGAAAAAAGTTTTCTTTCAGTAACAGATGTATTTACAATGAAGTACCAGAGTGCAGTGCATGAATCCTAGACCTATGGTGTCATCATTTGACAGATTCGGAGCACTTCCGGTAATACTTCCTTCTGATCAATGCAGAGCAAGTTTGCTCCATTGGCGAATTGAGAGTTCTCCCTCTATGTTGTATTGGCAGAAAAGGAGCAGCTCTGTCGTGAGCTCCACTCCCCGGAGACACTTCTTCTACTCCGCGAAAATAGGCATAATATACCACAAATCATCAAGCGGCCCGTGCCTCGAAATAGTGCCAACTTTTGGCGCGCCAGCAGACGGCGGTAGCGTCAGTTACGCCTGCCGTCACAGCTCACGTTTTGCTAGCGTAGCGTCGCTGTGTCCAGCATGCCCTCTGGTGCAAGATGGGAACACGGGGTACCCCACAGGGAGCAGTGTTATCACCACTCCTTTTCAACATTGCTATGATGCGCCTTCCAAGCGAATTGGCCAGGGTGGAAGGCACACAACACGCAGTATATGCCGACGATATTACAATCTGGACCACTGAAGGGAGCCTTGGTGAAATGCAGGAGCGCCTTCAGCAGGCCGCATCCATAGTCGAGGCGTATGCCAACGATTGTGGACTCCAATGTGCTCCAAACAAATCAGAGCTTCTGCACGTTAGAGCGAAGCCAAGAGATAAGTCAGCCATACACATCTCCCTGTCTGGGGTTCCCATCAGAGAGGTTGAGGAGCTCCGGATTCTGGGCCTGTTCATTCACCACAGACTCAGACCGGACTCCACTATAGCGAAACTCAAGAGAATAGGCGAACAGGTAGGGCGCATGATCCACCGCGTTTCCAACAAGCGGGGTGGTCTGCGGGGCAGGGACGCGCTTCGGCTCGCGCATGCCTTTGTGACTAGCCGGATCCTCTTCGCCGTCCCTTACCTTCGCACTAACAAGCAAGAAGACGAAAGAATAGATGCCATCATTCGTAAGGCTACTAAACGAGCTCTGGATCTCCCGATGGCCACTTCCAACGCCAAACTGAGGGCGTTAAGTGTGCTCAACTCCTACCAGGAGTTGCGGGAGGTCCACCTTATGAATCAATATACGCGGCTCGTGCAGACGGCTCCCGGGCGCCGCCTGCTGAACCGCTTACATATACAGCACACTTGCACTGCAGAGGAGGCGGAGCGTATTCCGGAACTGTGGCGGCATATGCTCTCGGTCGCTCCACTCCCCAGTAACATGGATAAGCACACGCACAAAAGCAGAAGACAGGCGCGGGCTCGGACGCTTGAGAGGCAACATGGCTCCCGACCTGGTGTATTCTACGTAGATATAGCAGGGCCTTCACCCACGGGATTTTACAAGGCCTCTGTAGTTCACCGGGAAAAGCATGTCAATGGGCTCTCGTTCTGAGCACAAAATCCAGAGCGCACTGAGGAAGTCGCGATAGCGCTTGCTGCTGCGGACCCCAACTCGAAAGTTATCATCACGGACTCCCTGAAAGCATGTACTCATTACTTGGTAGGAGAGATATCCCCCCTAGCCAGCCAAATTCTAAAACGGGCTCTCGCTGATCCAGCACCGAAACGCATCGTATGGGCTCCTGGCCATCAGGGCTTACGAGGTAATGAGGCCGCTGACGCGGCCGCCCGAGCGCTTACCCACCGGGCTCCTCACCTTGGCTCTTATGACTCGGAGGCCAATACACCGCTGCTGCGGTTCAAAGAAATTCTGACCTATTATCGTGACACTCACCGCCTTTACCCGGCTCCTGCGAAGGGGCTGAGTAAGGCGGAAGGGCGAACTCTAAGGCGCCTGCAGACAGGTACTCTACTCTGTCCTGCAATCCTAAAGCATTTCGATGCGAGCACAGATGAGCGGTACCCACACTGTGGGGAGACGTGTGATATCTTCCACATGGTATGGGCATGTCCGAAAAATCCCCACCTACCCCCTTCCCCTACCCCTTCCCGAGAGGCATGGGAGACTGCCCTCCTCAACTGCTCATCACTAGAGTCTCAACGGGCTCTGGTGAGACGGGCGCGAGTAGGGGCCTCGTCATGCGGTGTCCCGGACTAAGGACGCCGACCATGTAGCAGGGTCATGCTTTGGCCCCATACCTCTCTCTTTTATAATAAATGTTTTTCATCATCATCTGGTGCAAGAAGAGAGACGCGCACATCGCGTGTACATTCTGACCCTGTCATTTGCTCCAGAGGGAGCGCGTGTGTTCCATTGGTAGATTCCCTTCTGTTCTCCTCTGCCAGAGTGGAGTACTCCGCGCCGAGTTCATGGGTCACTCCAAATCTGCCAATGAATGTCACCGTCAGACTTTATTGTGGATCTGTTAGCAACGCAGCCTTTAGGATTCAATATTTATCCTGACCTTATGCTTATTGAAATAACTTATTCTTATCCTCACCTTGAATACATCAATATTTATCGCCACCTTAAGCTGAAAGTAGGCCACCAATGCTTTTTTTAGTTATGTCCTATTTAACCAACCTTACCTCATAGTAAAAGACTGCAAGCACGCCGTTCGCCCATGAATAACAACAGGCTGCCTTACAAAAACATCTTGGCTTACGAAATCATCCAGATTGCCGTCAGTTTGCCGTGTTAATCCAACAGAAGATGAGTCGGAGCCCACCCGTCACATCTGCGTAAAGAATTGTAACCCGTGACCCAAATAACCTTTCCCGTCTTTTAGTGTTTTTCTTTACATTGTTGGCACCACCGCAATGATACCACCGCAGCACGGATATGTGTGTTCTTGATCATTTGCTCACAAATCAGATGCCACCAAAGTCTATCAGAGCGTGTTGAAGGCCACCTAGACAATACATCTACTTCGGAGGCGACCACTGTATTTCAGCGTTCCGGTAGTGCTCTGAGTTGGAGCTCGACCATGTGTGCAGACAGCAAAAAAAAAAAAAGAGAGAGAGAGAACAACATTTTTAAAGCCGACGACGGGAACTCAATTTATCTTGGTCGCAATATAAAGCGGCCACCTACGTAATCTGTTCATTTTTGGCCTCCAAGTCTCGAGGTATAATAGCATCAGCAAACTTGTTTTGGTGTTTTATGGGCAAAGTTTTTATGCCATGGGTTGTGGGTCCGCAAAGTATACGTAGTAGTAGTAGTATTTTTATCAATCCAAATGAATCGGCCAACAGCATTTTTTGCGAACTTACGGACCGAGACGCTTTTACACAAGGCTTTGATTCTGCTGGATTCAAAAATCTACAACGCGTTACACCCATGACATATAATAAAATTACTAAACATTACTACCTGGGGAGGAGAGAGTTTGCACCCCTCCCAGTAGACTAAACAGAGCACAAGCGGTCACACTTAGACAATAACAGACACAGTCTTATTACTCACCGGCACATGCAAAAGAATGATACGATATAAAAGATATGGACGTGTTTTCCAAGGCATGTAAGAAAGAAGTATGCACGCTTGAGCATATGCTCTGAGAATGTGGGTCGCTTGGCCGTGGCATTTCCCGGGAACGGTTTACAGGAATGATAAAGTCTCACGACCATATTCCACAAGTTTTGGCTGTCCAGTACGCCCAAGACAGGGCTGAGAGGCTTGACCTCTCAGTCCCAACATGGCATTAGCCAGGCAGGTGGCTACACCCTGTACAGGACGTATAAATAAAGTTATTTCCATCCATCAAACCATCCATCCAGCAGTAGTAGCAGTAGTAGGTAGCCCCCTCTTGTTTAGTCCGTAGAATGTTCGCTGGAGGACGGTACCTCTATATGATGACTGTAAGTTGAAAAGATACGAGATGACGGTACTTGGAGTGTTCACTATCTGGCCGAACGGACGAATGGACAGACAGATGCACGGACGAACGGATCCATGGACGCTCGTACAGACGTACGCACGGACGAACGAACGCATGTACGGACGAACGCACAGCGGATGCACGGACGGACGAATGGATGGTTGCATAGACGGCCGCATGGACGGTTGGACAGACGCACGGAAGAACGAACGAACAGACGGATGGATGCACGTGTGGACGCATGGAATGACGCAATGACGGACGAATGCACAAACGGACGGAGGCACGAATGGACGCACGGATGGACGGATAGATGCATAGACGGACGGAATCATGCACAGACTGGTGGAGGCTTCGCTCAACTTCTCATCATTCTGTCAGTTAATATGCTGTCATTTTTTTTCAATCACACTTTCCTTTGTCCACCAGATATCGACTTTCTGTTTCTGCATTTTTGTCAGAATAGCAAGCACATAATGCGAATAGAATGCTGCATGGCGAAAGATATCGAGTGAATTGAAGAAAGGAAAGAAAGATTCGAAGCTGTCACGAATGTATGCGGACTTAGACAAAGTGCACTTGTGTCCAGTCGGCAGATCGTATCAAGACGTCTTGGACCTTTAGCAAAATACATTTGCCTCTGGACGATATAAAATGATACCCAGTGCCATCCGTTAATCTCGGACCACTTAACGGCACTCAATGTAGAATAGCAACAGCGCCGGACGCACTAACCTATTTGCCCGTCTGGTTAACAAGACTGACTGAGAATATCATTTTCTTTCGTTTCGTTGTCATACAATTTTTCATACAGCTCGAAACACGTGAAACACACGAAGTTTTGCATTTCCTCCTTTCATTGCTTCTTTTTCATTCTGAGTTCTGAGGTTCTGGTGGTCGACATAACCGAGAACGCATCGTAGTGCTGCATTATGTTTATATATATATATATATATATATATATATATATATATATATATATATATATATATATATATATATATATATATATATATATATATATATATATATATATATATATATATATATATATATATATATATATATATATATATATATATATATATATATATATATATATATATATATATATATATATATATATATATATATATATATATATATTTATATATATATATATATATATATATATATATTTATTTATATATATATATATATATATGTGTGTATATATATTTATATCAAAACGTTTATTTGAAAAAACAACGAAAACAAAGATATGGGGAGCATGTGGGTGGGGCCCCTATTCCAGGGCTTTACTGGCTTTAGCGGCCCGCTTCGACTGGTCGAGGAGCGCTAGATCCACTCCCAGATCTTCGCTGGCAAGCAAAGTCTCGCACTGCTCCCTTGCGGAAATTTCGCCGGCTATTTGCGGCAAGTTTATTTCTGTTGGCCTTTTCCGACAATCCCACGTTATGTGAGCGAGAGTGGTCCTGCCTCCACACCACGGACAACTGTCGCTGTACATCGCAGGGTGAATGGCTTGCTTCAACAAAAGATTTGGATATGTGTTTGTTTGTATAGGGCACCTGTCATAAAAATTCCGGCCGGGTAAAGCTGTGTGTGGTACACTGTACCTTCGTCACTCAAGCCGTTGGTTCTCAAGGATATCTCGTGGTAAAAAGGGGATGTCGTCGGAGTGGTAGGCCACTCGGTTGGTTAAAGCGCGTGCTGCGCCGTCCGCTCTATCATTGCCATCGAGTCCTGCGTGACCCGGGCACCAGATGATAGCATGGTTCTGCGTTAGGTCAGGTCCCAATAGGCGAATGGTGTTCTGTGGTAGTCTGCCCGTGAGAAAGAGTCTACATGCGACCATGGAATCGGTGAGAACAAGGGACGATCGTCCCAGAACATCGTTAGCTTTAATAGCAAGCGCGATAGCTAAAGCCTCGGCGTTATTCACGGACGCGGCTCGTGCCGAGGCGCAAGTCAAAAGGCCTTGACCCGGGGCTGCTCCTACGACTGCGAGCACGTACTTGATCGTACCGCATAGGGCGACATCTGTGTACACTGTGTCCGGATTGTTACCGAATGGTCGCTGTAACTTGCGAGCTCGTGCACTCCTACGACCTTTGTGATATCGGCGGGGGCTCATGTTTTTTGCGATAGGGGATACTAGGATCTTTTCACGTAGCTGTTTAGCCATGGACTCTATGGCTAAACAGCTACGTTCCTCTCCCGAATACTGAGGACGAGCTGAGTGACCTACACGGCGTAGCGATTTTCTCCCAGTAGTGATTAAGTTAAGCCTCTCCTGTTCAGAAATGAGCACCGCTGCGCGTAACGGCTCATAATTATTGTGTATACCGAGGGCTTCGAGACGTTCTGTGGACGTTCCAAGTGGTAGGCCGAGAGTCGCCTTGTACGATGTTCGCATCAACGCATCTAGGGCCTTTAAATCGGTTTTGTTAATCTCCTGGAAAGGAAGACTATATGTTAGCTCACTGAGGACAAAACCCTTAACTAGCCGGAGCATCTCAGCTTCCTTGAAACCTTTTCGGTGATAGGTGACTCTATAAGTCATACGGGAAATCGGCTTCACCGTTGTTCTTAGGGTTTTTGATTGTGTCGTCCACTCGCTTGTTGCTTTGTAGCCACAGTCCGAGGACTCGCATTTTCTTTACCTCTTTTATCTTGTGCATGGTCTCCTAAAGAAAGGTTGACCAGCTCGTGAATGCGGCGGCCTCTGCCTCGGATTCTAATAAATTTGCATTTATCGGGAGCACAGCTCATTCCGCTCTGATAAGCGAAGTCGTCAACAGTGGTGACTGCGTCTTGTAGGATTTGCTCTTTTTGTCCTAAAGAGCCACTGTTTGCCCATAGGGTAATATCGTCCGCATAGAACGCATACCCTGGCCCTGAAACGCTGTCTAGTCTTCTCGCTAAGCGTCTCATGTCGATGTTGAAGAGAAGAGGAGATAGTATCGCCCCTTGTGGTGTGCCTCTATTGGGCATAGGAAACGGATCTGAGCGCGTATTGGTTAGGCCTATTGTAGCAGTGCGAGAGGTTAGAAAAGAGTGAACGTAGTCATATATTTTTGCCCACAGCCGATGTCATTGAGCTCAGATAAGATTAGCTCATGGAGCATAGTTTCAAATGTGCTTTTCAAATCAAGAGCTACGACTAGATGTTCTGCCCCAACCGTGGTATTGCAGAGTACCTCTTCCCGAAGTAGAAGGAAGACGTCCTGCGTTGTCAAATGTTGGCGAAATCCAAACAAGCTTGTTGGAAAAAGGTTCCAATCTTCAATGTAAGTCGTGAGCCATGTGTGAATCACCTTTTCGAATAATTTTCTAAGACAGGATGTTAATGATATTGGTCTTAGATTTTTTAGGTCGGGTGTTTTTCCTCGCTTCGGAATAAGAATAATTTTTGCTTCCTTCCAATGTTGAGGAACCACACCCTTCTGCCATACCTGTTCATTAAATTATCGAGTAAGTTTTTCCAGGTGTTCATCGCTCAGATTCCGAATCATCGCGATTGTTAGCTGGTCAGGACCGGGGGCAGTATTGCGCTTTGCTGCTTGCGCGGCCGCGAATAGTTCTGCCTTGGGGATCGGTGCGTCGAGCACTGCGTTTTCCTGGCCTTGGTATGCTAAAGTGCACGGGGGAGTTGTGAACGTGCTTATGTACTTGTCTCAGACCTTAGCAAGGAGGGCGTCATCTGTTCCTGTGAATTCCCTAGCGAGCTTCTTAAATTATATTTAAGGTTTTCATTTCGTATGCTTTGAGTAACATTCTTGGTCTGCTGTCTGTACTTTTGATGCCTCATCTACCGATCATTTTGTACTCTTTTTTGACGCCGTTGGAAAATGCCCGTTCATAACTAATGACAACAATGACTCGTATGACTGAATATGTATCACGGTGTTACGAAGTAAAGGAATGCTCTATGAACAAAGTTGTCAAAGATGGCTGAATACTGAAATTGCGCCACACTAAGTCTTGTATGTGCTCGTTGTTACCAATTGTCTTTGTGAATAGCTTGTATATGATGGAGAGCAGCAAGCTGATCCGCTTGTGATTGTTGAAGCCCCTGTCACCCCCTTTGTTACGAATTAATATGGTGGTTGCCATATTTGAGGATTCTGGTACCCTCCTCGTCAGCAGACACTTCGTGAACAGGGTGGCTATTTTTCTAACAGAATTGTTCGCAGTTTTACTTCAGTGCCCCTTTACTACAAAGCGAAAACAGATGAAAGTACGTGACGACCTTGGGCACTGGGGAAAGGCAACGATGTATCAAAGTATTCTAGACTAAACTATGACACAATTATAATTAGATCATGTGCAATAAATCATACATTCACACATTACACATTCAGCCATATGAGTCATTGAAGTCATGAGTCGTCACAGGACATTTTGAAACAGTATCAAAAATGAAACGTGTGGCTCTGAGACGCGCCCGTCTCGGAGGTGATAAGGTGTAGAACGCAAGGTGACGGGTATGTGTTTAGAAAAAGTTGTTAACGATTTAGAGTACGATATACTCAACTATGGGAGAGCAGAAAGCCGTCCCGTGTAGTGCAGAAATCAAATAACGTGGACTTCCTTCAATCTCACGTGCCACCACTGTGTCGTGTTAACAAAGCGTTGGAAACACTTGCTTTTACGTGCAAACGTTGCATGGTCAGCGCCACGTGATGAACGCTACGGTCCTTAGAATTACTTATGTATGCCTTTTTTAGTAAAAGACGCACATACAGAATATATACGTGTTGTTATGGTGCCTCAGATAGGCGCGATAATTGCTGTTTATTTGACAATCGCACAAGCATGAATGGTGAATATTGAGCGACAGTGTTGGGCACTGCGGATAGGGTCAGCCGTTTGGTGGATACGCTGGTTCTGTTTAAAAGGCCAAGTACTTATAAGTGTTGACAAACAGACAAATGGACAGACAGACAAACAAAAATTTTTTGCGTCGAAGGTCCCCAAGAAAGGGATCATCTTTTTGATTAAAGAAAGAGTACGAGACCTTTAGAGAATGAAGCACCTGGAATCTAACTACACGGGAAAAATTCCCAGCAGACCAAGAATGTTACGCAAAGCTTGCGAAATAAAAAGCTAAAATAATTTAGCAAAAGAATACGTTGGCGGTCATAACGACCGCGAGAACTTCACACACTATAAAGAAAAACAAGCAATAAAAACAAAAAAACGTGAAAGTTCACGTGCTCCACGAGGCTCGAGCTTAAGCAGATATCGTATTAGACAGAAACAATATAAAATTGTATTGTTTCCGCATCGGACGTAATCATTTCTTTTAGCACACGTGTGGTTAACTTAGTGCGTCCAGTGCTGTTGCTACGGGACCTGTGCACTTCGGAGTGCAATTAAATATGCTGAGATTAGTGGACGGCCATGGCGGTTTTCCCAAATTGTCCAGAGGCAAGTGCACGTTCCCTAAGATCCAAGTGGTGCATGGTGACACGAGCTGCCAACTCTACACAGTTGTACTTTATCGAAACCCGCATGCAATCGTGAGAGTTTCGAGTCTTTTTTTTTTTCACTGGAAAACTCTCGCCGCACAGAATTGTATCCGCAATCTTGACCCACCGTCCCAACAAGAAGACAGGTTCAGAAAGTAGCTTCATGGAGGACAAATAAAACTGCGATAAAAAAAGCACCAAAACAAATTTAGCATACGCAATGAATTCTTTAAAGCTGTGCGACCAAAAATATTCAGAGAATGAAGGCGGCAGCTTTATCTTGCGGGCAAGCGTTAGTGTGTCGACGTCGTCTGCTTTGAAATGTTCTTGTCTTTTTTGCTGTCTGCGCACACAGTCAAGTTCCGATTCACGAACGCTATCGGCTCACTGAAATACACTAGTCGCCCCCGAAATCGTTATATTGCCTAGACGGCCTCGAACTCGCCCTGACCCCGGCGCCGTATTATTTGTGTGCAAATTACAAAGAACACACGTGTCCCTATTGCGGCGATTACGTTGTGCTTGGGCTGATGAAGTAAAGAAAAAAATACGAAATGACGTAAAAACTTATTTGGGTCACGGGTTACGTTTGTTTACGCAGACGTGATTTTAGGCTGAGGCACATTTTCTATTTGATTAACATCGGAAGCTCGGCAAACTTGACGAGTTGGTGAGTCGGTAAGCTGCTCGTGTATGGCAACCTGTTGTTAATCCGGGAAAAATGGCCTACTTTTATTTGTCCCTCAATACGAGATGAGCTCAGCTGAATAGGGAATAATGAAAAATGGAATGTGGCCTATTTCCTGCAGCAAGGCGCAGATAACTGAGAATAAATATTCAAGGCAGAAGGCTGCTTTGCTGAATGATCGACAATAGAGCTTGAGTATTGTATTAATGCATTGCACTCTGGTATTCCATTGCTAAATGCAACTACAATTGAAAGTAAAGCTTAGGACGAGCTCCCCTTTGAGCGTTGCGAGGTAATAGGCAAGCACATCCCGCAGGCCACGCGCGAGATAACTGAAGCCTATCACATAAGTAAGATTGACGGTACATGCGTAAGTTCCCCATCAGTTGCGCTATTGCAAAAAGTGATTGCGTGTCTTGGTCATTTTTAAGCAATGTATTCATCCACAGGAGACAAGAGTTTCGCTGCCATTGTATCGCAGTGGTTGTTAACTGCACACTTCCACGCATCACCTATATATGTTCATCACTCCACCATTAAATTGTTGTCGAAAGCCAGTGCTCTTTTCTCTCCTTGTTTTTCGCTTCCGTAGTTACGATGTAACTACTAAAAGATTGCACTGTTCGTATATTCTGTTATGTCTTATTGCTTAGGTTCTACGCCTCACTCTCCCTATATAGGGAACCAGTTGTGGATGCGAAGCAGCGGGCGCTTACGATTACACTGGTGGCCACGTTTACGATGGCGCTAATCAAGCGAAAGCCAAGGAATGACGCCTTTGACGAAGGCGTCATTCCGAACGCACGATACAGTACCTAAATATAGACCCTTTCAAGCTTTTCAAACGCAGCGCGTTGAAGCCTTCCGGTTTTGTCTACCGCTTTGCTGTATTAGCATTGGTGGACCACAAGAGCTTTAGAATATTGCCAGGTGATTTTCTACAGGTTCCTTTCCGTAATTGACAAAATTGTTTCAAACAAATATTCGTTTGAGCAACATAAAAATCATAAAACATTCCCTTGTGCTTTACGCACGTTTCTTTAACGTGAAAAACGAAAAAAGATATATTTTCCTTACGCCTAAAAAGAAATTTAAAACATGCTTTCAGTTTCAGCGTTAGGAGTTGGTAAATGAGGTGACCGGAACTTTTCAGGGTACAACGCTTGTGACCTTGAAACCGTCTATACGAGGGAGGGGAATGAGTGTGAACAGTTGCGCAGCGCGATCGTCGCCCTTGCGAGGTGAGAGAAGGGGAGGGGAGCGATAGTACTGCAGGTGTCTTCCTCGGTTGGCAAACCTGCGAGCATGCGGCATGAGACGCGAGCATGCGCAGTGAAGGTGCACTGAGGGGTACGTCACACAGGCTAGTCAAAACGTGCTTCGCATCTACGTTATTTGTGTACTAGATATAATACATGGATAAAAAACAGCGACGATCAGATAGCTCTGGGAAGACACCGCTTGGGGGCCACAGAGTGCAGATGTGCTTCGCGTCGGCTCCGCAACTTTCCTATGTTTTTGCTGGTTTGTCAAACTCATCGTGTTAACCATTGTCTTCATCGATCAGATGAAGCTTCAAGGAATTCTCTATCACCAAGCTTTGCCAGAAGGGGACCACTTTTTGGCCGCTTATCGTAGATTTTCCTCCGCTACGCTGGCACGAACGCGAAGTACAGCGTCTTTATGCACAGTGCCATAGCCAGGCTACTGCGGCTGTAGGGCCCGCCAGCCTGACGTGTCGCCGGACCTCCTCGCACCTCCCTATCTCCGACGAAAACGCACCAGGCCTTTCCAAGAGATAAATGAATGTCATAGTGGTAGATGTAGAAAAGATTCGGCTGGAAGATTTTGGTGAGGGAGCAGGATGGCGCAGCGTCCGGAGAACACAACAGGCCGATGGCGCGTCCAAGTCGGCGCAAAGGCAGCAGGCGAAGACGCAGCAAGCGACGGCTTCCGCATAGACTACGGTGATAGCCCCAGCCACAGCCACGGCTGCGTATTACTAGAAAAAGTGTGCCCGTCAACTGCAGCCTCTCGCTAAGGCGAGGCGAATGCCAGAACTAAACTACCACCTGATCATTTCAAGATCATCGTACGCCCTAGGGATGGCTTCAACGGGGCTGCATATGAAATGGATCGCCTTTCTTGCTGTCTACGTAACGTGGCTGGTATTGGCAGAGAAACAGCTAGAGAAGATAGTATCTGCCTGTATGTGATGCAAAACGTCGTAATATTCAGCACACCGTCCACATAGAGAGCCAGACGCCACGGAGTCATCAGCAACTTTTGCATTGATGGCTAAGAGCTCGCTGCTAATGCTTATCAAGCCGCCCCGTACAACACTTCAAAAGGCTTGATTAGGAACATATCCAAGGATGATAGCCCGACGGCCATTGCTAATAACTTAGTGACGGAGCGCAACGCCGGAGTGCTGCACGCTAAGCGCATAGGCACCACGGACAACATAATCATATTGTTTGACGGCTTCCACGAACCCAGACACGTGTACTGCATACCTATGCTTGTCAGATGCTGCCTGTACAGGAAGCACATTGACGTGTGCTATGAGTGTGGCAGGCTGGGACATCAATCTGACGTGTGCCCCAACCCGAAAAACAAGATATGCCGGCGCTGCTGAAGCAACAACCCGCCGTCTGACCATCGATGTGAGCCGCAGTGTCAACTGTGTGGCAAAGGTCACCTCACATGACACCGCATCTGCAAAGCGAGATACAAGACTCCGTACATAGTCAAGCGTCACCAACTAGAGCGAAGACGACGAGAAGAAGAGGAAGCGGCCGAGGTGTACGGCAACAGATAACAAGCAGCATCGACTCAGAAGGGAACACAGTTCACTACGGTTATTATCCATCGTTGGACAATAATTGGTGCAATGCCGGCCCAACAAGACGTTCGACTAGCTGAGACGCGAGAGACAGCAGGGGGAAACGCCGGTCCCGCTCTCACAGTCGCACACCGACGCCGAGAAGCACGTCGAAGACGCGTGGTGGTGCCGATCTAGGCACCGCAGCCTGTAACCAAGGCACACAATGTCAGCAGCACCAGACGCCGCAGCATGCGCAACAAGGGCACATGAGCACTGGGCAACAGGTGAGATGGGTGGATGTCGCCGCTTTTCCCGCCGGTGGTGTCGCTTCTGAGGACCGTTCCCTTGGTCGTGCCGTCGGTGGCGGTGGTGGGAGCGACCTCGAGCAGGCAAAAGAGCGAGTGCTGAAACAACGCCTAGGACCGTTACAATCGACCATTTCTGAGCTCAAACGCGAAAACGCTATCCTCAGAGCAGAAAATTCCATGTAGAAAAGCGAGGATCCACAATCACAAGCTTTGCAGAAACAGATGACGCCACTACTACTTTCGCCGCTACGGTCCACGGCTTCCATGCGACCCAAAGCGGCGGAGATGGACACGAACGATGAGAGCGGTTCTAGGGAAGAGGCAGACGCCTAAAGGCAAACACTTTTGAAAAGACTTGGAAGCCTACGGCTTAAACTCGTCGCAAAACCCGCCGATTTAACACGCAGGGGCAATAGCTTGAGTGCAGACAACCTGCCAGACCTTGCGTTCGTAAAGAATGTACCCCAGCGTCTTGGCAAAATATGCATGGGGTGGTAAAACTTTATTTCGTCCGAAAGCAATTGAGGATGTTTCCGTGTTAGATGGCCATCAACCCAAGGTTGGGGGCGACCTGTGTGGCCCACTCCACGACCCTTAACTGGACGACTTAGTCTGAGCTGGTCAACACGGCCTCCCAGTGCTCAAGAGAAGGATCACGCATAATATCCACAGGCGGCGGCACTATGCTACATTCCCAAAGTTTGGGATCATATGTTTTCACAGCCTGACGCCATTTGCATTGCGGCTTAATCTCCTCCGGGTACATTTTGTTCAACACGTAAGGGTTGGGAAAAGATCGCGTCTGCAGTTTTCTCCAGACGCATTCCTGCGCCTTAGTCAACCGCTTGTGCAGGGGCAGATAAAACCTCCGCTCTAGCTTATAATGATTCGTCATGTCATGAAAGGACACCAGCCCATCTCTCGCGACCTCCCCAGAACTGGTGGCTCACCTCCTCGGCTGACGAAACCTCAAGCATTCAGGTGAGCCACCTCGTTCCCAAGGTTCCAAGTGTGTGCTGGTACCCATACTATTTCTATTTCTCTAATTTCTCGTCCCGTGGCCCCATGCAGGAATCGTGCGGTGGTCGCCGATATTCTGGCCCCCACCAGATTTCGGATGGCTCTCTTTGAATCACTGAAGATGAAATCTGACTGCGAATTAGTTATAGCTGGCGCTATAGCCGCTTCCTCTGCAGTTTCTGAGGAGCGGGTTTTGACCGATCCAGAGGTGACCAAGCGTCTCCGCCTGTCCGCCACCACAATCACAAAAGCGTGTTTGTCCTTATATTCGGCAACATCGGTATAGACTGCCGCTTATTACTCGCTGTGCTCGACGTGTCAAGCTCAGGCTCTCTCCTGTCTGTGCTGCGTATTGTGAATCGGATGCGTATTTTTGAGCAAAGGTTTTATGTACAGGGCCTTATGTAACTATTGCCGCACCTGAATTTTAGTGTCCTCAGTGGGAGCCTCTGCTCCAATGCCAATCCTTTCCAATATGATCCTGCCCGCTTTGGTTGTCGAAAGCCCAGCGTGCTGCATCACCAGATGCGCCTCCCATAATTCATCCAGGGTGTCGTGTGCCCCTAGTTTTACCAGCCTTTCTGTAGGCGCGTTGTTAGGCAACCCAAGCGCTGCCTGGTAAGCTTGCCGAATCATAGCCTCGACCTTACCTTTTTCTGCAGCATCCAACTTCATTTAAGGTGTCGTGTAAGTAATCCTGCTGAGCACAAGCGCCTGTACCAGCTTACAGAGTTCTTTTTCTTTAACCACGCTCTTACGGTTATCGATTCTTTTGATTAGTCTGACAGTAGCATTGACCGTGGTCTTAAGTTTTTCAAGGGTCACACTATTCTTCCTGTTAGTTTGCAGATATAGGCCGAGAATTCTAATCGTTTGAGCTTCAGCTACCGGCCCACTCCCTACCTTTACCTCTAACGGCGGGGGCGGAATATAAAGTCTTGCATGTAGCCCCCTGGGTTTATCCCGAACCACAAAGACCTCGGCAAAACATGCAAGAGGACTTGTGGAGTCACCACTCACTTATAGAGATTTCAATTGATACGGGCCGGAGTATTCGTGGAAATGCTGAAAAGGCAACGGCCGCAAACTCACACTAGTAAAGAGGGACGCGTTCTGGAAGAAACGAAAAAAAGGAGGGCGCGCGATGAGCCGATCACGAATATAGACGAATGGACTGCGACGCTCAATAGGGACGTATATGCGCAAACGTGTGACTTTCTGCCCGAAGGGAAGGTTGAAGTAATTCACAGCCGGCTGGTACATGTGTGGAATCAAAGCAAGCTCTACTTAAAAGGTCGAAACGCCAAAGACACAACCGCGCATTGCGAAAACGCATGGCACAGCTAGCAAGACCGATCGAGGAACACGCGTTCAAAGTATCTAAGGCCCAGTGGGAATACGTGTAATAGCTTCGAGAGGTAGATGCGGGGGGCGGGTGCTTCGCGTCTCTTTCGGCATCTGTTGCGTCCGGTGGAGACTCGGGCCGCCCAAGGCCATACCATTCGGAGACTTCTGAAAGATTACGAAGGTGCGAATATCCTCGCCACAATACTAGACCGTTACTTTAAGACGGGAGACAACGCCCAACACCCCGATTACGATGGAGTCGCTAATGCAAAATTGAGTGCAGACTTCAGTGAGGCGGAAATTCGGGCAGTCCTTTTCAAACTTAACTGCTGTTCTGCACCAGGACCAGACGGGGTTACCAACAAAGCTCCCCGAAACTGAGACAATGATTCAATCTCCCGATTGGTTGCTTACATAAACGAGTGCTGAAGAGACGGCTCCCTTCCCGAAGCGCGGAAAACAGCTCGAGTTGTCATGATACCTAAACCAGGCAAGCCAATTGCGCTCGATAATCTGTGGCGGATTTTGCTTACGTCTTGTGTAGGAAAAGTCATGGAGCACGCAGTTGTCATTAGAGTAACCGACTTTCTCGAAGACCGTGACGCATTCCCGCACATCATGCTGGGATTCCGC
This sequence comes from Rhipicephalus microplus, assembly GCF_043290135.1. Classification (NCBI taxonomy): domain Eukaryota; kingdom Metazoa; phylum Arthropoda; class Arachnida; order Ixodida; family Ixodidae; genus Rhipicephalus; species Rhipicephalus microplus. The sequence goes on along the minus strand of NC_134706.1, from coordinate 66,220,994 downwards.
CGCGATCTCTTCGCACAGGATGCACTGCTTCAGCTAATGCACCACAGTGTTGACGACACCACGAGCTTCACCAAGGCGATTCTTGGTCTGGATATTAAAATTGCCATTGATACCGTCAAACACCAATCAATACAAAATCAAGTTAAAGCATTATGTCTACGTTGAAAAATGTACAAATACATACGTGGTTTTCTTGCAAGCAGGCGCGCAAGTGCCGTCATTGCCGACCAAGAGTCTCAAGATTTTGCGATCGGTTCAACGGGCACGCCGCGATTCTCCATAATATTATCATTACTTTTTATTTATTGCTATTGTGGCTACAAGAGAAATGATTGGAAATGCCCGGTTTTACCCCAATATATACGTGGACGACATCACTCTTTGGGTTCCCGGAAGAGGTTGTGACGAACACGTCGAGAGAATGCTGCACGCGGGACAAAGTTCAGAAGTACTTGCAAGGAACGGGCCTCGAGTATACATCAACCAAGTCCGAACATTGAATCTACAATCCCAAAAGTAGAGGCCGCGAAACCCCCAGTGGCGACCCAATACGCGTTCTGTTGGCAGACGGCACTCCCATACCCCACGTACACAGAATTTGAATTCTGGGTTTACACATACAGGCAAATGGCCATAATGGTGAGACTGTGCGCCGACTCCGTCGTTCAGTGGACGACGCGATCAGACATTTGCGTTGTATCACGAATAGATGTAACGGTCTGCGCGAACACTGCGCGATCCTCGTGCAGGCCTATGTGATAAGCCGAATAACATACGTTGCCCCTTAGCTCAAGTGGATAGGCTCAGAAAAAAAACGAAAAATCAACTGCATGATACGAAAGGCTTTTAAGAGAGCTATCGGCCTCCCGATCAACGCGAGCACCTAAAGATTTCTAGAGCTTAGACTTCACAACTCACTCGACGAGTTAATTGATGGCCATGACGTTGCGCAATACGAACGCTTAACCAAATCAAAGACAGGTAGACACATCTTTGAGTCGCTAGGCATCAGATATCACGTTCAGCATGGAGAAATGGTGGAGGCTTCAGTCCGCGACCGCTTGATCGTTCCGCCAATATCTAGGACTATGCACCCCACGCACCACATCGGACGGTGTAACGAGCGTGCTAGACAGCTTCAAAAGAATTTTGGTAACAGTATGGAAGTGGTAGATGTCGTGAGATATGGAGAAGGGAGAAGAGCCCGCGCAATTGTGGTCGTTGACCATCAGGGCAAATGCTTCGCGTGCGCCACGGTGACGACAGGACACACGGAGGCGGCAGAAGAAGCCGCGATATCCTTAGCGCTGGTCGCATGCAGAGATTGTGATAAGCGATTCACAGATTCACAGGCAGCCGTCCGCAGTTTCGCGCGCGGCCGTGTCTCGCGGGAAGCAGCGCGCATCTTTTAAATCACGTAAATGGCGACTCGACGTCGCTTTCAGAACCTCAAACTTTAACGTTTTTCTCCTATGGGCCCCGGCACACTCCAGCATTTCACTCGCGGGGAACGAGGCGGCCGACGCCGCGTCTTGAAGTCCACTCGCCGAGCAGCGGCCCAGTACGTGGCTGCAGCCCTGACTCCGACTCTGAGAGTGGGGCGATGCATCTGCTGGATCAAGACAATTTGATGGGCACGCAGCAACAAGATTCAGAATGGTCATGGTGTGATCGTGTTACAACATTCCGTGACATCACACAACGCTATATAGGCTCGAAAGGCGTAGGTTTCTGCCACCGTACGAGAAATAAACAGGCGCGATGCCGTAATCTTTCGCTTACTCCGAGCACACTCCTACCCTAGCACGGTCGTTCTGCACCACCTCTACCCGAACCTATACCCCACCGATATGTGTAAAGCGTGCAGGCACAGGGCAACGCTGAGCCACATTCTCTGGGAATGTGCCGGCGACGACAGCCGTGAAAATGCCACCAATCGCGACGATGCGCCTGTAGCAGCCGTCAATACCAAACCACAGGGAGCCTCGAGCTCACTCGTTCCTGCCGCCGCCCAGGCTGCGGGAGCCGCGGGGGACCTCCTTCGTCGGCGTCGCGGGGAGGCGGCCCTGCAAAGCCCCGAGCTGAACGACCGACTCTGGGCGGTCCGGCTGGCCGGGGATGCCGCCTGGGGCCAGGGACTACGAACCGCCACCTAAAGCCACCGAGGCCTAATAGCCGGTCCATTGTGTTTTCTCTCTCTCTCAGATAGCTCTATAAACAAGCTTCTTCTATGTACGAAGGGGCAATTTCGAATTCAGGTTTTAAGATTTCTCGAGTCTCAATCGTGTGCGATTAACTTATTCAATTATTAGACCTAAAGAATGGACGAAGAACTGCTCTTCCATACCAGTGTTTTGTAGCATTTCTTATTTTGAAACAAGTGAAACAGTAAAATGTTTCTATATTATGTGGAAAACATATGACGTTTGTCAACAGTGGATAGGCGTTTAGCACCTCCTCTTCGCCAGATTCGGGACCGCTCTTCTCTTTGAGAATGAGCGGTGATACCCACGGGACGGCGCTATGCTCTCTCATTGTAGAGCACTTAGTACTCTGAATCGTAAACCACTCTTTCTAACCTCACCCACGGGACGGTTTATGCTCTCCCATAGTAGAGTGCAGAGTACTCTAAATCGTTATATTTTTTTTTCTAAACAACTACGAATATGCTCTGTCGGGACAGCTGTCTGCTCTCTCATAGTAGAGTACTACGAAGTAACATAGTAAACGTAAAGAGTGGACACGAATATTAAGCCATGCGGCCCACATGACTGCTAGCAATCCTAGCGGCCGGCATTTAACTATCGCAAGGTTCCTTGTCCTGCCTTGCCATCGAACCACAGTGCTTTCAGTTTCAGTTTCAGCATTCTGGTGTGAAGGTCGGGTGTTTCTTCTTTTACATGCGAAGCATTTCTTCGCGAACTTCGCCAACTTTGAGCGTATTCATCTATCTAGCCACTTAAGTTTGGGTGCTCTCGTGGTCACCCCCTTAAACTGTCGTGAACCAAAATTTGCATGGGAGCCCCGCCGCGGTGGTCTAGTGGCTAAGGTACTCGGCTGCTGACCCGCAGGTCGCGGGTCCGAATCCCGGCTGCGGCGGCTGCATTTCCGATGGAGGCGGAAATGTTGTAGGCCCGTGTGCTCAGATTTGGGTGCACGTTAAAGAACCCCAGGTGGTCTAAATTTCCGGAGCCCTCCACTACGGCGTCTCTCATAATCATATGTGGTTTTGGGACGTTAAACCCCATATATCAATCAATCAAAATTTGCATGGGAGGGTAAGACGGTTTGACGAATATCACGCGCTGAATATATGACGCGAGTCAATACATGAATAATGTCACAATCCCGTGACGTACGTCGTCAAACACGTGCCGCCAGATAGTGGCACATACCGAATTGGGCCGCTG